>NW_028091124.1:606913-1222488 GCF_014824575.4 Sturnira hondurensis | reverse complement strand
CGGCCAAGTACTCCGCATCTCCCATGGGGGGGTCAAGGCCACCAGTGAAGGCCATGTTGACGTTGAAGCCCACGCCCGGCCCTGCGCCCACCTGCACCAAGCAGAGACACGCACATTGCAGACCCTTGCCCAACTAGCCCCGGTGCCCCGCACCAGCCTCACTTGCGGGTCCCCAGGCCCATCTTCCCGACCTGTGGGAGTGAGGGCTGGGGCCAGGGCAGGACACAGAGCTCTGTGCTGAGTGACAGACAGACACAGGTCACTCTCTCAACTTCCTTTCAGGAAAGGAGGCCTGGGGGGGCCAGGCCGTTTCACTGGGTGTGAGCCCCCACCGTGGGGCCTCTGCTCAGAGTCTGGCAGGTTTGGCTGGGCTCAGGAAGTCACAAAGGCTCTGAGCTGCTGTCCCCGGGGCTCAAGGGCACAGGCACAGGCACCCTGGCCAAGGGGCCAGGTGAGCTGGGCCTACACCAGAGGGAGCGCACTACTGCTCCCTGCCCAGGCCACCTCTGGCTGCCTCGATCCGGCACGTCAGGCACAGCCAGGCACACACAGGCTGGGATTTGGCTGCCTGCCTCCAGTTGCCTCCTAGGGGCCCTCCTTCTGTTGGGTGGGTGTCCTGCCCCTGTGCTCTCGTCCCCAGGGAGCCCTGCCTCGAC
The DNA here is from genome assembly GCF_014824575.4 of Sturnira hondurensis. Taxonomy (NCBI): domain Eukaryota; kingdom Metazoa; phylum Chordata; class Mammalia; order Chiroptera; family Phyllostomidae; genus Sturnira; species Sturnira hondurensis. Next base: position 1,221,832 of record NW_028091124.1, on the reverse strand, counting down.
CTCCCCCGAAAGCCCCACACACCCGTGAGAGGCCCACACACCTCGTCGGGCGCCCCACTGCCCGGGAAGAAGTTGCCATCGTCGTAGCGGTGCAGGGAGATGTAGAGAACACCGGGGTCGCTGTAGAAGGCCTGCTGGGTCCCGTTGCCATGGTGCACATCCTGTGGGCCGAGGGCAGGCTCAGTGCCGGCTGTGCCAGGACCTGTCCCAGCACCCCCGGGGTGGGTCAGGGGCCCGGGGGCCAAAAGGAAGAGAGGGAGGCCAGGTGCAAGTGCCCGGCACCAGGGCAGACTGCAGGCTTCCACAGTGACAAGAGGCTTGTCTTTCAGCCCTGTCTGGGGAGGCCATGATTTTCCAACCACGTGACTGACTTCTCCCTCCACCCCCTGACCACGGCTGCTCATTTTCAAGCACGTGTAAGGTGCCTGCTCTGCGCCTGACACTGGGATGCGGCGGGGCACCACCCACAGGGGGAGGGGCAGGCGCACAGTGCCAGGCGCTGGATCCACGCCAAGTCAGCAAACCACCTCTCCTGGTACCACATGGGGGGGCGGCTGGGCTTCCTCCAGGCCCAAGACCATGTGCCCTCAGGTCCGGACCCTGAGGGCCACGGGTAAGGGGGCCTGCCTCACACAGTGTGCGCGCAAGGAGCTGCTCGCACGCCAGCCATCGGGGAGCCAGGGGACTGCTCAGCGTTTCCCCTTCTCTGTCAAGCCACCTGTGCCCGTTGAGAACACGGGGCTGCTGCAAACTGGAGCAGCAGCAGACGAACGTGCCCCCCACTGGCCGGCAGCCACAGGTGCTGTGAAGATGGGTGGCTGGTGTGCACCACCTGCCTCAGGGAGGCTCCCAGAAGCTTCTGGACAGGTCCCCGGCTTTTGCCAGGTGCGGTAGCCGCACCTGCATGGTGGACACTGTCCCAGCGCGGAGCACAGTGACGGTGCGCCATCACCTGCATGGTGCCAGGCACACCCGCGGCATCTCTCATTATTCCTTCGGAGCCATGAAGGGCTCAGGGACACAGGGCAGCGGGCGACCTGCTCTGGGTGTGGGTGCTCCCCAAGTCCAGCCGCCTTGGCCACCTGAGGGCCGCCAAGGTGGCCCTGTGACCAGCACCCACACCTGGGGGCTTGGTGGGTGCTCTGCGTTGTATTTCTGGTTTTTCTTTTCTATACCAACAAGTACTCTGTGTTACAAATGCTACTCCCACCTGGTATACCTAATGTTTTTCTTGAAAAATTGCAAAGTTATCATAAATATCAAAGAGAATACTCCTTACTTCATCTCTCTCGATAAAAAAGGAGCGTCAAATGAAAGCCGGCCCTGCCAACCACCTGCAGCGTAACAATGGGGAGCGCAAGGGCGGCCCTGGGGGCGGCAGGGCTGGGAGGAGCAGCCCCCCTCCAGACACACGGGGCAGGCGCTGAGAGTGGCGCACACTGTGTGTCCCGCACGGGGCCCGGGAGGGCAAGTGTGCAGGAGTGAGCCCCAGCGCAGCGGCGCACTGGGCTGAGGAGGGTGCGGCTGCACGCTCAGATGGCGGGGGGTGGGGGGCGGGGGACGTGGTTCTGGCTGCACGGCCTCCTCCAGACCCTGCCTCCCAGCGAGGCTTTGCCAACAGTCGCCTTCGGCTGCGGGTGCATTTCTAGACACGTCGGGAGCTGACCCCAGGCAGGAGCTGCTGTGAAACAGACCTGCCACGCACTGGGCTTCTATTTCCCGTGTCCTTGATGCCATTTCCAGAAGCGAAGGTCCCCAAACCTCAGGGCAGAAGGAGCCCAAGAAGCCTGCCTCCCCTTCCACACGGGACTCTGTGCACCCCAGCCCCGCCCTGGGGAGCGGCGGCCCTCACCCAGTCAACGATGAGAGTCTTGCTCACGTTCAGCCTCTGCTGCAGAAGCTTGGCTGCGATGGCCACGGAGTTGAAGTAGCAGAAGCCCCTGCAGGTGAGAATTGGAGGAAAACCACGGTTTGGATCGGTTTTCACACACCTTCCAGCTGAGCCCCCCGGAATCCACGCGAGTCTGAGAGGGTCTGGGGAATGTAGAGCTTCTGAATAGCAGCCGGTAAACCTCAGGTGATGCTTACGACAGACACACGGTCTCCGGCGTGCAGACGGCCCAGCCCCAGTAAGGAGACCCATTTACTTCTCTCTGCACCCACACCTCCTCCTCACTGGCCTCTCAAGAGACACCATGGACCGCAGAACACAGACACGACCTACTGCACCTGGTCTTGCCCACCTTCCCACGCACTAGGACAGGGACAATGACACCCAGTCACCCCCAGTGACTACCTGCGACTCCAGTCTCACTCAGGAGAGCAGAAAATCTGAGAAAGTGATCACATCAAAAGCAAACTCTTCCCAGTCTGGACTGCCCTTCACCCGGACTCCCACAGAGCTGAGCGGGCTGGTGTCTTGCTTCTGGGAGCCCAGCCCAGCCCCGGTGGAGGCGCGCCACCGAGAACCCTCCCCCCAGAGCACAGCCGGCCTCTGCCTTCGCTGCTCAGGACATGTGACGACTACGACCCCAGAGAGGAAAGCCACTTCAGAGCCGCCGCACTTGGCCCTGCCCCCCACTGGAGTGGACGAGTGTTCTGGGCCCGGGGGTGACTGCACCCCGAGCCCACCCCTGGTAGCGATGAGCACCCCATCCTCCTGCAACTCCTTCGGGACTCCAGTTTGGCTCTGCCCCCGGGTTTGGCCTGTGCCATGCTGGTGTCTTGTGGCTCCTCTGCACGTCTGGGCTCCGCCGGGCAGACGCGTGCGCACTCCCTGCTCTGCCCGGTGATAAGCCACCCGATCCTCCTGGCACAGCCCCAGCGTCACCTCCTCTTACCTCTCCCTGGCAGCACGAGGTGGCCTGCCTCCCAGCCTGGGGAGCCTGTCGTGTCCACTGGGGGGGCCTCCTGGGCCAGTGCAGTACGCACTGGCCACCGGCTGTCCACAGACAGGGCAGACCAGGGGCCTCCACCTCTGACGTGTGTACACAAGGCCACAGGGCCAGATCCCGGCATGGGGGCCGGGCAGCGGGCTGTGTGGCTGAGGCGCTAGGGCTCAGCCTCATGACCCCCAGACCATGGGCAGGCCCCCAAGAGGCCACCCTCGAAAAGCAGCTGAGGGCGGGATTGAGACTGCATGGTGACGATGTCCAGTAGGCTCAGCTCCCTCCCGCAGGCTCTCCTAACAGACCCAATGACTGGACCTGACAGCCAGTGGACATGGCTGGGCCTGCGGGCCCTCCTTCCCTGCCTCTCTCTAGCTCTCCTCTGCACCCCCGCCCACCAGCCAGTCGGCTCCCGACCCTGAGGGGCTCCCACTACATCACAGGGCACCGGCACCCCCCTTCCTGGTGCCGAGGGTGTCAGAGCCCGGCCCCGGCCGCCCCGCTACTCACATGGGCGTGCTCTCCTCTGCGTGATGTCCTGGCGGGCGGACCACCGCAAAGCCGTTCTGCACGTGACCACAGGCAGGGAGGGGGGACAAGAGAGAGGTCCGTGTCAGTGAGGACACTTTCACGCAGGCTTAGGGGACACGTGAGGACGTGACTTCACGCTGTGCCCCAGGCCAGACCCGGGCCAGCACCAAGGGCTGTCTGTGGGTGCAGCTAAGATGGCGGCCCTGCTTCCTGAAGCCCACTGGTGATCGTACTGCTAAGAGGGGGACGCTCCTGACCCTCAATGTCTGCTCTGGGGGCGCTGAGGGGAGCCTCGGTGCCACGGGATCAACACAGTCTCCCCAGGGAGCAACCCGACAGGGGACCACGGGTACAGAGGAAACAGGAGGGGCTTGGGCTGGGGCAGATGTCACACCCCAGTCTGGCCTTAACATGAACTGCGGCTCAGCGCACAGGGAGCAGGCAGCGAGGCAACCAGATGGCCTGCCCCCTCCGGCAAGGAGCGCCTCCAAGGCTGGGGAGAGCAGCACCTGCCCCCCACTTGGGGAGGGACGCCCTGTGGCCCCTATGTCACAGGGACACGTCCAGAACGTGCGCCCTGTGCCACCGAGGGGAGCGCTGGGCAAGGCCTGCAGCAGCCCCTGTCTGGGCGAGGACATGCCCCGGGCCCACTCACAGGCACAGCCCTGCCCACCTGTGCCCAGACTGTGCAGTGGCACTCGGGCTGTGGGCCCTGGGTCCCTTGGCAGTGTTACAGCAGGAGCTGGGCCGTGGCCCAGAAATGCACTGACGTGCAGCGGGACTCTCGCCACACGTTCACGACGTGTGATAGAGTGGGGCGGGGCCAGCAGCCCTTGGCGACACCCCCAGAGAACCTCCAGGAAACTGGGTGCCTGTGTGTGGGGAGCTGGGTGTCCCCACAAACAGAGGGAACCCAGCACATAGGCTCTCAGGTGAGGACGAGACGTGGGGGACACTGTGTGGGCTCCGGGGACGGCCCTGTGGAGTGTGTGTAACTGCCGGGCATGTCGAGACAGGGAGACCTACGCCACGCCCCGAGCCCACATTCCCCAGTGGCCAGCGTTCTGTAAGTCATGTGTGGATAGGGGGGTCCAGTCAACGTGAGACAGGCTGGCGGGTCCTCCTGAGAGAATCAAAGTTCACCGATGGTCTTTGGGGCCACGCCTCCCTCAAGGGCCCACTCAAGGCCCTGCCCTTTCCCCCAACGCTGTGCCTGCCTGGGGGCGGGCTTTCCTCATGGACACCCCGGGGAGCACGCCCCCGGGGAGCACGCCCGAGCAGCCAGGAGAGCCCACCTGACCTACTGAGCCAGATGGGGCGTCACTCTGCAATTCATAAATACCTTTCAGTGTCTGAGTCCTCGCCCCAGTGCAGCCCCCGCTGAGGACCCGACTCTCACACCAGAGTCCTTGGGACCACCGCAACGACCGCTGCCCCCTGCCCCCGCCTGCAGACAGCCCCACGGACCCGGACCTCTGCGGACAGCAGGCAGTCCCGCAGCGTGGGAACGGCTCCTTTGACACAGCAGTGCCTGACGGAACAGGGCCCTCTGTACGCCTGGGTGGGAGCTGTCCCCCCAGTCACATGGCTGCCTCAAGGGTGTCTCGGTGGCTGTCCCCTCTCCAGCCCCACCCGAAACACCCAAGCAGGCTTCTTTGTGGGAGCCCATCTCTGCAGCCTCCTCACTGACCTTCAGCTCCCCCGTGGCCACCTTGAAGACCAGCTCCACCACACAGCCCACGGCCAGGCGGGCCGCCCCCGACGAGTGCACCTCGTTCCATATGGTGTCGCTGTCCACCTGTGGAGACAACACTCAGTGGTGAGCGCTTGGCTGGGGGCGTGGCCTCTGCAACCCCGACCGAGGGACACCTGCCTCCTCTGCACCAATTCCAAACGTGCCTCCCTCGTCCTTGAAGACGTGCCAAAGCCCACTGGGTAGGAGCGGAGAGGTGGACGCACTGGAGAGAGTGCGCCCGGGTGCTGCCCTGAGTGCCGTTTCTCTTCTCAGCTGCTCGGGCACACCTGGAGCTGAGTGCGGTGGCGCCGGGGCCACCTGGTTAGCCCCCTTTTACTCCAGACACAGTCAAGTTAAACTAACCCACAAAGACAAGCAACAGAACTGGGTCTCTCCAGTTGTGGTCCCATTTAGTGCTGAATTTAATCAGGAGCAAATACTTGGAAAGCTTCACAGGAGTGGGGTGGGGGGCGGCGCTCTGGGGCCATCCAGGGGGCCTGCGCGCCACCCTCTGCCCAGGCAGCTCTGGGTGGCAGGCGCAGGCCTGGCAACTTCTCCTCCTGTGGGGGTTTCTGAGGCACATCAGGGGTTGTAAAGCCCTGGTTACCAGTGTGGGGGAGAGAGCAGACAGACTTCGGGGACTGGTTCTGGGAAGAGCCCTCCTTGCGGGAGGGCGCAGGTGGGTGGTCGGCAGGAGCCTGGGGCCGCACCCACCGCAGGGGAGGGAGTGGCCCAGCGGAGGTTCGGGGAGGCTGTGCAGTGGGACGGCTGCCTGCCTTCAGCGGAGCGTTTGCCCAGCCTGCCCGCGGGCCTCCTTCCCAGATTCGCCTCCTCTTTGGGACTCCAGAGACACAGGCCACGGCAGCTGCGGGCAGTGTGTGCTGGCGGCACTCTGCCCTCACCTGGCAGGCGTGTCCAGGTGCACTGGCCCTGCCCACCCGACAAAGACGCTGGCCATCCTGTGGGGCGGACGGGCTGCACTGCAGCCATGGTGCTTCGCCTTCACAGCCAGACGGTCGGAAGCACACCGACTCGGGGCTGGAGCCGTCGTGGGACGGTGTTACACCGGGAGGGTCACTCTTTTCAAAGACTGAGCCTCTATGTTCTTTAAATGGTTTCCAAATGTCGAAGGAAAGCCCTGTACTCTGACGACCCTCCACGGCTTTGATGTTCAACTCCCACAGACCGGCTTCCACCCCAGGCAATGCCGCTCTGCTGTTCCCCACGGGCTGTTCAGACACGGGTGCCCTGCACCCGCTCGCCACAGGGCCCCTGCAGTACAATGAGGGAAGGCCCCAGAGAGCTGGTGGGGCAACCACCAAGGCCACGGCTGGGCCAGCCTGAGGCTGCCTCTCTGGGGACTGGCAGCCATTTGGGCAAAACCACCCAGATGGCTCCTCTTCCTTGGTCAAAGACTTGGGCTTTAGGGCCCAGGGACCAGTGCAGGGAGAGAATACGGACCAGCACACTACGTGCTCAGAAGGTCTTTGTGCCCTCTCCCTGCGTACCCAGCCAGGGTCCCGTAATACCCTGCCCAGAGCCAGGGACAGAGCCTGCCCCGGAGGGGGTCCCAGGGAACCCGAGACCTCCCACTGCTTCAGGCTGGGCTCCAGCAGCGGGTCGCCAGCCCCATGGGCCAGCCTAGGAGGGCGGAGCCCAGCCTGAGTCCCAGAGCACAAGGTTCTGGGAGGGGCGCAGCTCAGACACAGGGCCCATGGGCGGGCGGCCCGGCTCAGGGCGGGGTGGCTGTGTGGTTACTGAGGCAGGGCAGGGCCCAGGGCACGCCGTCCCACAGTGAACAAAGGCATGGACTGAGGGGACAGACGGGCAGCTTGCTGGGAGCCAGGACACCCAGGGCTGGCCAAGCAAGGACTCCAAGTCCTCCCTAAACGGGAAGCCTGTGGCAGTGCGGAGCTGAGCGAAACGGCTTCTTTCGCTTCAGTTTCAAAACAGGGCAGCCAGCTCAGCTTCTCTCTCTGTCCGGGAGGGACAAGCCGTACAGCTGAGAGTTCACTCCGAGTGTCAGGAGGGGCAGAGCGGCCTCTTCTCACTGCTTCGCTGCCTTTGTCACCTGCACAGGTGTTCCCGGGCTGGTCCCCGGGGCTAAAAGATGTTGAGGCCCTGGTGAGCTGTGGCTGCCCCCGCAGCACGGGAGCAAGGGAGAAAGATGGCCTGTGGCACACACTTCCAGCTGGTCACCCCGACAGGCGCCCTGGCCGTGGGCGTTTCCCACGGGCGTGCTGGGTGCTCCGGCTGCGTGGTGCCCGGGCGCAACAGGGTGGGCGCTGCTCAGCCAGTGGCCGGCTCTGCACTCACGCTGGGGAGGGCTCCGGCCCAAGGTCCCACTCAGCTCTCCTTTGCAAATTGTAAGTCCTGCTGTGCCCAGCGCTGGCTGCAGGGCTGCGCGAGTCGGAGCTTTTTCAAGTCTGGCCAAAAATTTGCCCTGAACTAAGAGATCGCAGCCTACTTACAATTCAGAACGAACCAGCTCCAGAGGGCTTGGTGGTGGATGAGTAAATGCTGCTGATCCCCCTTCTGACGGGATAATTTTCAAAGCAGCGATTTTTATAAAGACTCAGGAAGAAGACAATTTTGCTCCATTTCCATAACAGAATCCAGACCCTGGGCTTCACCCTGCGATCTTTAATCACACGCACACCCTGCACTGTGCGTCGGGCCCCATGGCTTTGTTGTCCACGTGGTCACTTCCCGGCCCCCTCTTCAGACTGCAGCCCTGCCCCTCGTCCCAGCCTGGTGAACCGGGAACTCTTCACCACAAACGAGAGGCTCTGGCTGGGAGACGGCCCCCTGCCCTGGGGGTGGCTGACACTCCCCGCTGGTAAAGTCCTGACACTGCCCAGACGCCAGATGCGCCCGCCTAACACGGCCCCTAACACCAGGTTTCCGTACCCCGAGCTTCACGGGGCTTGGAGCTGGGGGGAAATTGGGCAGGACCCACACTGGCCACCAAGTGATGTCTTCACCACCCGAGGCGGGACGTGCAGACCTCGGCCTGCCTCGACAAGACCCGCCTGCACACCCGACCCCATTTCCTAAGGCAGCCAGGGTGCCAGACGACCCTCCCCGAGGAAGGTGCCGGAGTCCAGCCATCAAACGCTTCCAGGCTCACCAGGCCTTTGAAGCCACACGTGTGAGTGGGGGAGGGGGGAGCCCCACCAGCAGCCCCTTTATGGAAAACACCTGGCAGCCATTATCCACTCTGCGGAGAGCAAGGCGGCGGCTTTTGTGACCACTGGGACCCCAAGAACAAACAGGACATTATTTATACATTAAAGAAATACTCACCCCAACGCCACCACAGGGCAGCCTGACGAACATGGACGTCAGCGAGCCTGCCAGGAGAAGAAGAGCCAGTGTCAGAGGGCCAAGGTCACAGGCGCCCTGAGCCCGGCGCGGGCTCTGGGAATGCTCTGGCACCACGGATACGCGCCGCCCATCAGCCTCGGGGGGGCAGACTGGTTCTGAAGGTACAACTGCACCCCCGTGGGCCTGCAGGAAGGACAGTGCCGGGTGGGCAGTGGGCCCTGGGCTTGCCCTGCCCCCTCCACAAGGCAGGGGAGACCCCACAGCAGCTCTGCTTCCAGCCCCAGCAGATGCACCTTGCACGGAACAGCCCACACTCCTGACGGCTGCGTCCGAGCGTCCCAGCAGGCCTCGCTGCCACCCAACCTGACCCAGCACCACAGTGGGCCTCACTGCTGGCTCTAAGGCCGGTGCAAGTCTGAGGGCCCCAGCAGCCCACGGGCTGTAAAAAGGGGGACGGGGCCAGAAGACAAGGGCCTTTTGGACACGAGAGCTCTCTCTGGGATGAGAGCAGAGATGGGCCACCACACTGACAAACGTGTCCTGTTCGCTTGGAGGGCGCACGAAGCTGGCAGTCTGGGAGGCCCCGCCAGGCCCAGGCTGAAGGCGCAAGCCTCTCCTTCCCTTCCAGGTCGTCGCCATCAGAAGATGACCCTCTGACGTCCAGGGGCACTAGGGGGGTGACGACCGAGCAGCACCCCCGCCCCAAGTGTCTGCAGCGTCCCCCGAACAGCCAGGCCATGCATCCCCATTCATGAGCTACACAGGGCTGAGAAATCTGCGGGTTTCTCAGGAAGTACACGGCAGTGTTTAAACACCTAACGAGGGGCACTACGTGAGAGAATCACCGTGACGAATCTGGGGCACTCAGACTGAGGGCAATGGTATGTCCTGGTTCGGCCAACCCTATGAAATCTAAAACCATTTTCATCCTGAGTGGAGAGAAGGAAAAACTGACCTGGTGCCCTCAGAGCCACATGAACAGACTTTAAAAGAACCAACTCCAGCAGAAAAGAAAAAGCCGTGATTTGTATCACAGATTCGCATGTGACACACGTGACGCTGCCCTGGGCCTGCAGAGCCACCCCTGGTGCCCTGTGCGAGAATACTCTGGGCAGCGGGCCCCACACGGAAGCTGCAGCACTTCCTGGAGGATCCTGGGGACTCCCGGGTGGGGTGCCGCCTGTCACCCTGTGTGGCCGTCTTCCACACATGGCCTCCTCACTTAGCTCCTCCTGCTAAGGCCGTTTCCCTACTGCCTGCCGCCCTGGTCCCTAAAGTCTCCTTCCAAGGCCCTGCCTGGCTCGAGTCCAGAAGCCTTTTCTCTGGGCCCCCAGCAGGCGCTGTCTCGTCTCTGGACACACCCTGCACCCTCTGCTCCCTGCTCTGGCCTCCAGGTCCTCTGCATGTTCCATGTCCACCAGAACCCTGGTCCCCCATCCTGGCACAGACTCCTGCCTCCTGTCTAAGCCCCTCTCTGGGGGAGAGGATGGGAACACTAAATGCCCCCCAGCTCAGAGACAGAGTTGCCTTTCGGAGGCAAGCAGAGGGATCAATCCCACGGCAGGGCACACAGAGTGCCCCTCGCCCTTTCCCCACAGGAGCAGTCCCTGCGCTGTCCTCACAGCCCTGACTCCTGGGCCGTACCAGGAACCACAGCGGCCAGGCTTTGAACCACGAGCTGAGGAGCAAGGACAGCTCAGGGACAAGAGAACCCCACGAGGGGCAGCCCACAGACCAGGACGTCAAGGGCGTCTGGTCGCACACTGCCGTTGGGTCTCCCCAGCGTGTCTTGGGGAGCAGAGCTGTGGATGGGGCCCAGGCGGGGCCAGCAGCGCGAGCAGCTGTATTGTCCTCAGCCCACCTGCTCTTGTCCTCAGGACCCAGCTGCACTTCTGGGCGGAAGACCTGGGGAGTGCCATCAGCCCCAGCCAGCCCCCAGCCAACACAGCTCTGGGGTGCGGGAGAGGAGCCACGCGGCCAGGATGAGAGGAAGTCACAGGGACTTGGCTGGTCCCGAGCACCCTGGTTCTGGCCACAAGAAGGTCCAGAAGCACTGACTTCCTGGTAGAGAGGCTCGCCAGGTGGGCTCTTACCTCACGGCGCCTCCAGAACCTGCTTGGCTGTCCTGTGGGGCCTAGTCTCTGGACTGCTACGGCCAGAAGACTTGCATGTCCCCTAAAAGGGTCAGGCCAGTTTCCAACCTGCTGTACTGCCTTATGACTCTGTCCCAATTCACTCTGTAGTCTGGGGCCTAATAGAAACTTTCCCCAGACCGCGACAAGGGACACCTGTTGCCAGCCACGATGGCTGAGGTCGTACTGACCCTCCTGCACCTGGGAGCAGCCTGCCCTTTACCTGACCCACTGCCCTGGCTCGAATTCCACCCTAAGAACGAGACCAACCCCTCCCCTCACAAACCCCACGCCCGCCTCCCTTTGCCGCTGCTGTTGGCCGACTGGGTCCGCCACGAGAGCAGCATCGAATGCAGGCACGTGGGTCTATCACCAGGTTCCTCCCGCCTCCATTTCTCGCATACTTCTAACGTGCCCCAAGTTGACAAGCTGGAGTCCTAACCCCCAAAGGAAGAGTATCAGGAGGTCCTTGGGGAGGCGACAGGTCATGAGGACGGACCCCACGAAGCCCCAGGGAAAGGGCGGCCGTCAATGAGCCAAGGGGAGGCCCGACCTTGGCCCCGCAGCTCCCAAGACCGCTGGGTACACAGCACCCGCTCGAGCCCAGGGCGGTGCTCCAGACGCTGTCTCCGCACGGGCAGGCGACGTCCTCAGCAGCCTCGCGATTAGACGGGAGAAGTCGCGAGAAGCCGTGAGACAGTCGCCCGCGCGGAAGTGCCAGGCGGAAAAGTCCTTGCTCAGAGGCGGTGAGGCCCTGTGTGGATTCCAGGCAGGATGCCCATGCCCAGCAGGCCAGGTGGAGGCCCTCACTGCCCAGAGGTCAGACCCCTGCTCCCCTCGGCTCCCTGCGGGGTGCCTGCTGTCCAGGCCCCGGGCCTGAAGCCCCGCCCCCGCCCGTCCGCCTGTGGTCACTTTGCTCTGCTCTGGGACCGACTCCCCTGGTCCTCCAGACCCAGGGTCTCCATTTCTGTGACGATGGCTGTCATGTTTCTCCCTGCACGGCCTGAACCCAGCCTTTCCAACCACACCTGTTTGCGTGGTGGCCTGGGCGCAGCGGCTCCTCCTCCGGGCAGCAATGACAGCCCCCCATCCCCCAGGCCCGCCACCGGGGATGCTCGGTTCCAGGCCCTGTCTTCCTGCCAGGCACTGTCCCAGGGAGGATCATCCTTGGTCTTCCGCCTGCGACTAACAAGCCCCTCGAAGATCCAGGCAAGCTTACAACCTGAGCTCCACTACAGGGGTACCCGGGGGCTGTTTGTCAGGGGGCCCCCATGTCGGCGTCCTCTGCGCTCCTCAGTCCCTGAAGAGGGGCCTCCTGTGGCTGCTGGGGGAGCGTCAGCGTGCTGAGAGCCCAGCAGGAGCCCTGCTGTGCCTGACACCACCCCAGCCCAGGGAACCTGCGCCACTCTGTCCAGGGCTGTGGGAGGTGCAGAGGGCAGGGCCACCGCCTCCCTGACCCCTCCCCCGGTCCTCGTCACAGCACCCCACCCTTGCCCCAGGTCCAGGGTCTCTGCAGCCGCCATCCTGGGCTGGGCAAGTCATGGTCTCCATCCCCAGAGCTGGCTCAGAAGTCAGTCTCCTGACACCTGCTGCCCAGCACACTGTCCACCTGCTCTCCAGCCTCGATGCTGTCTGGCTGCTGGCTCCTTTGTCGTCTCCCCAGGGGCGAGGACTGAGAAGTCTCTTGAAAGCCCTGTTACTCTAGGGCTCTGGGGGACAGCAGTATGTTCACCACCCTCCCCGCTCCACCTTCGCTGAGGGCACAGCCCCTTAGCCCAGCTGGAGGCCCAGAGACAGGCTCCCTGAGCCGGGGAGTGAGCGTACGAATGAGCAAGACAGGGACTTGGGCCGGCTGCAGTGGATCCCCATGCCACACACAGCTGACACAGCGCAGGAAGAGCCCACTGTCCCCACATCTGCCACAGAAACACGTGGAAAGTGCCCTGCTGCCACTCCCTCCCTGCCCGTGACCATGTCTGTAACTCCCAGGCCCTCCACGCCAGGAACAAGCCAGTGGGGGCCTCTCTGGGAGACGGGAACCCACAGTTGGTGACTATCCCCGTTCAAGGCAGATAGGAGGCCAGAGTGTAACTTCCAGAAGGGTCCTGACGGGGTGCGGTCTGCACCCAGGAGCCCCTGTTGAAATTCCCTAGGGGAACCCTCACCACCCCCCAGGCAGGGCATGCCCGTCAGTCAGAAAGTGCCTTCCTTCAGTCCTGGTTTCTTGACCCCTGACACTTGAGGCTGTGAGCCAGAGCCCAAGTCCTTGGCCCTGGGGGAGGCTGGGGATGCCCAGCCTGCAGTGCCCATGCTCCAGGCTACCTCTCGCCTCCCCCCCGAGCACTTAGGGGCAGCTCAGACTGCAGGCAGGGCAGACGGTGGGTGGGGAGCTGGAGCGTTTACCCTCTGCTGTGTCCAGTTCTGCGAGACCAGTGGTTCCCACACCATCACCTGCCCAGCACACAGACACGTGCAGGACACCAGCGCGCCGGCTGCCCCATCGCTTCCTGAAAACCTGTGTGGCCTGCAGAGAGGGGCCCCTGCCTGGCCACCCAGGCAGAGCCTGGCCGGCGACACTCATAGTTGCAACCACAGCCTGAGGGGCCGTGCACAGTGGTGGGGCTGCCCCTGGACTCTAAGCGAAGCTGCTTTGCAGGAGCACAGGGCTGGAAACCGCCGCAGGCGGGAAAGGTCAGAAGGCCTCCGAGTACCTAGACGCTTCTTACTGTCCAATTTCTGCCTGTTGAGGGGGTTGGTGCCATAGAGCAGGGCGTGTGCCTCCGAGTGCACAGTCTGCAGCTCCTCCAGGGTGGCCTTCCGTCCGCGGATGCTCTGTGGGGACACAATGCAAAAGGCCGCTCGCATCTCCCAAGGCATAGGCTTGGGTTCAGGGGAGACACTCCCCCCCGCCCCGCCCAAAACTGGGCTGTGCACACGCATGAGCCAAACACTACAAGGTGACTGCAAAACAAGAAGCAAACACCACCCAACACCCGTTTTAATAACGTGTCAAAATACACAGGACATCCAACCTGCAACCCAACACAGAATCGTGGATTTACTTGAAACACGAGTGTTTTGTGATGACGTGTCACAGTGCATTTAACGTGTGGCCCAAGACAGCTCTTCTTCCCGTGTGGTGCAGAGACACCAAAAGGTAGGCTGTTTTAGAGAGTTCACACTTGGATGGTGACTTTGAAACACGTCTGAGCAGGTAACTCCAGCCTTCAGTGCTCCGACCTTCACGGTCACACAATGACCCCACTGGTCTGGGCCCTGCTGTTGGGTGGGGGCTGCCTCCCCTGTCCCACTGAGGGGAGCTGGGACCAGGACCCTGAATGCCGCTATACTGGGAAGTGACCTTCCCATGAGACCAGTGAAGCCCGAGGTCAGCCTCAGAGCTCGTCTGCCAGGATCTTTCTTTGGTTTAAAAATTTCTCAAATCAAGATTCCTGGGCTGCTTCCTGACTCCCCCCAGAAATCAGCATAAACGTTACTATTCTTTAGTTGACTCCACCCCCGCACCTCCCAGCAGGAGGAGCTTGAGGAGGTGCCTGAGGCCACCAGTGCGCACCAGAGCGGCTGGGCCCTCCAAGGGGCAGCAGCAGGACCCTGGGTGCCCAGGTGACACGTGAGGCCAGCAGCGGCTCTCACCCCCGCACCCTCTGAGGACAGGGGCTGGGGGCCGCCACCCCAGAGGCCCTGCTGTGGCAGAGGGAGCAGGTTGCAAGCTTCCCGTGGCCTTGGGTTGGCTGCCCCACCTCGGCGGGGCGGTGGGGAGCTGTCAGAAACGCGAGAGACAGAGATGGGAGGAGCCGGATGATCGGATCCAAGTTCCTTTATTTGTTGCCACGCTTACAGGTGGGCTGAGTCTGGGCCCACTGCAGCCGTGGGGTGGGGGGGCAGGAGTGGGGTGTTTAAAAGAAATAGCTCATGGTCTTGGGGAGACTGGGGTGGGGTTAGTCCCTTGTTCTTCTGGGCAAGTGCCCCAGGGTTCCAGGATGTGAGCCAGGACAGGGGGTCAGGTAAAGGGCGGCTGCTCCCTGGACAGGAAGGTCAGTCTGACCGCCGGCCATCCTGGCTGGCACCCGATGTCTACCACGCGCGGGAGGGGGGTTTCGAAGGAGCGCAGGCTACCAAGCGAGTCAGCACACCCGAGTCACGGGCAGCCCAGCGGGTTGGAAACTGGCCCAACCTCTCAGGAACGAGCTCCCAGGACAGATGCACCCAGTCCGTGTGGCACCATTCTGTGCTGAGCCTGATGTGATAGGAGCCCACCCCATGAACACCCCCACAGCTGTCCACCTGGGACAGCGAGGGGCACCTGGGAGCCGGAGCAGCCCCTCTCACAGCAGTCAGGAGCCAGCTCCTACAGCTGTGTGCTGTGCGGGGCCCCATGCTCTGCTGTCCGGGAGACCACACTGGGAGCCAGGGAGAGAGGTGGGGACAAGGTCACTGTGGCCCTTTGGGCTGCGTGAGTGCCGCACATCTGTCAAGGGTGCACCCACCCGGGCCCCTGACCGAATGTTGTGTGGGGGCCACACATTCCAGCCCAGCCCCCTCCCACCCACCCTGCTAACTCGGCTCTGACCCCCCGGCTCACAGGGACCTCTCTTCCTTAGCACCCGAGTCTGGCAGGTCTAGGCACTCCCTGCAGCCATCAGCCCGGATGGGTTGGTGCCCCCCCAGTGCCAAAGAAGGCGAAGGCAGGTGAGGAACCTGACTTTCCCGTGTTCTCATGTCTCACCCCACTTTGCTAGGGTGACTTTTCTGGCTAAGAAACTACTGCGGAGGCCTCTGGCCTCAGTGACCCTTCCGGGAGGCAAGGGGGAGAGACAGGAAGCTGGTCATGGAACTGCACGTGCCCCCGTGGAGGAGCAGGGCCAGGGCAGTGGCAGGAGGAGGCACAGAGGGTCACAGGTGTGTCTGCCAGGGCGACGCTGCCCTCCAGTGGTGAGCACTGGTGGGCGGGGAGCAGGGCCTGGGCTCCCCTCCAAACCAGTGAAGGGGTCACTGTCCCCCCAGGGGCACTCCAGAACAGGGTTCTCTGCTCCCCTTTCTCCTCCAAAAATCACGGGTCATCAAAAAGCTGGTAAAGATGGGGGACCGAGGTTCCTAGTTCCTCAGCTTCCGGGGGAGGGGCGGGGGACTCAAGAGCAACTCCAGGTGCGCTGGCTCTCTGGGATGCGCCCAGCCCTGCTGTGGCACAGGGACGTGGACGTTGGTCATCACCTGTGGGCCTCTAGCTTCCCAGGACCACTCTGCAGAGCACCGCTGGTGTTGTGGGTTTCCCGGCATGTGTGGGGACGCGGCAGGTCCCACTGAGCCGGCCCCTGGGGGGCTGGGAGCTGTCATTCTAGAATGCCCTGGGAGGCAGGTGCGGCCAGCCCCAGCCCACAGACGAGGATACCAAGGGGACCACCCCCCCCCCGCCGAGGGCCACAACCAGGGCCCAGAGCACGAGCCCATCACTTAGTGGAAACACTGTCCCCCACTAGGAGGACGGAAGAGGGTCCTTCCTGTCACTGAGCAGGACCTTCCTGTCCTCACAGGCTGGGGGCCACTGCAGCCACAAGTGGGGGGACTGAGGCCCAGCCGACCCTCTCTCTGCACTCAGAAGGGGCAGGGGCACTGTGCTCACGAACCACGTTCAGACCAGACCTTGACTCTGCTCCCCACACTCGCTGCTGCCCCGTGAGAGCCTGGCTTCCAAGGGGTATCTCAAACCTGACCCTCTCCGCACGCTGGGAGGAACCTTCAGGGGAGGAAGTGAGAGAAGACGCAAGAGCAACAGGGCTCCTCTCCCTGGGGGCTGGAACCCCTGCCCCTGGGCAGGAGCCAGAGCGAGGCCTGCGTGTGTGCTGGGCAAGCACCTTCTCAGAATGGCACCTCCTGGAGAGTGGCTAGGAGGGGAGGGCGGCCAGGGGTTCAGCAAGCATGTGCTGGGTAACAGCTGAACAGCGTGCAGGCTGGGGTGCACCAAAACTGAGGGGTGCAGGGGGACCAGCAAGCGCAGGGTGGAGGCAGGCCATGCCACTGGGAAGCCTTGGGCTTTAAGGAAGGGGCCCCGGGCGTCTCCTGGACGGCAGGACGGCACATCCTTGTCACGGACCTGCTCACCGGCCCACACTCAACTCCAGACTCCGGCAGGTCCCGGGGGCCCCCCACCCTGCCGCCCTGGGCCCGGCCCTACCTCGCATTTGCCTCGGAGGCCCGTCTCCTGCAGCCGGGACCAGATGCTCTGGATCCTGCCGGCGTGCTCGGGGTGGCTGTTGCTGTTCCCGCAGACGCACTGGTGCTTCAGCATCAGCGTGTCGTACACCAGGCCTGCGGTGGGGCGAGGGTGTCCGTCAGAGCCAGGGTCCACCTCCGCAGGCTGTGCACCAGCAGCCCAGAAAGCTGCCGTCTCCTGCCGAGGCTCCCGTCACACCCCACACCGCAGGGACGGCTCCTCAGCCGAAGTGCGCCGGAATCCCTCCACTGTAGCTCAGAGAAACGACAGCTGGGGTGTGACCTCGGGGCCGTGAGCTGTGTGGCAGGGGGCCGCAGCGACCTCCAGAAATGAGACTGTGGTCCCAACACCCCCCCTACCTGCCAGGGCCCACCCCTCTGTGCAGCGTGCTGGTGCCCGAGGGCCTGGCAGGCCGCTGGGCCGAGTGGAGGCCAGGCCAGGCCTGGCTGGCACTCCCGACTCATCCCAGAAGGGGGCCAGGCCCTCCACACTGCCCGCTGGGGAGGCCGGGCCGTCTCTGCTTGTCTTTCTGGGAAGCAACTACTCTGTTATTTCTGGATAATCGCTACTTCAGTTTTTTTCTGAATGTGAATGCTATCCTCCCAAGTGTCAATAAAGAGAACTTAGCCACATTTGAACACTACAGCGAAAAAACAAGGTGTCCCACGAGGACTGTTTCAAGGAGACTCACACCACCCTGCCTGTACATGACTTCTTCCCCGCACACACTGAAGAGGAACACCAGATGGGAACGGTGCTGACAACCCTCTGGCTGCCCCTGCCCAGGCCCAGTGTAGCTGGGCAGAGGGACCTGGGTCAAGGCAGCGTCAGATGCCAGGCCCACCCATCCAGGCCTGGTTCCTGACTCAGGGTGGGCAGCCTTCTGGGCGGAAACCAAGACCCCTGCCAAAGATGTGCTCCGGTGGGGGCGGGATGTGGGGGGCAGCGTGGACAGCGGCAGCACCATGGCACCGGTCATGCCGCATGTGACTGCAGTGCAGGGATTATGCCTGTGAGTTGGCTGGGCCTCATGGTCAAGGCCCTGGGGGCGGGCTCAGTCCAGGAGGGGCTGGAGGCGAGATGGCACGTTCCCCAGCCCCGCTGACCAGGATGGGGCAGCTGCCAGCCCGCGCACACAGGCTGGCCTGGCGATGGGCCGTTCTTGGAGGACAGGGAGTCTGGGAAGGGCAGGTGGGCCTCTGCACCCAGCAGGACCCCCAGGAGAACCCCCAGGATCAGGGGTGGGGGTAGGGGCGGGAGCTTTACCAATCTATCCATCCCTTTCCCCCACCCAGAGCAGGAAGGAGGCTGGGCCGTGTGGGAAACTGGCCTGGCCTGGAAGTGGCCTGTCTTGGACACTGCGTCTGGCCCGACACCGCCCTCTGGACATTGCAGGCCCTGACGTGCACGTCCCAGTCCCAGGTCAAAACCAGGCCACCCTGCTGGGCAGCCCAATGCTGACATCCCGCCCCCCAGGACAGGCCCCCACTCACACTACCTGTGGTGAACCTCGGTTTGCTGGGGGGCTCCTGCACGGACATGGGGAACGTGGCAGATGCTGGGGAGGACTGTGCCCGGGACAGAGGCCGGTGGCTGCCGAAGGACACGGGGATGCCAGCGGCCTCCATGGAGGCCTGGTAGCTCCTCAGCTGGTGGATGCGCTGCTGCTCCAGCAGGAGCGCTTGCTGCGGGGAGACGCCGTTTGGCTGTATCAGACAGAGAAGCCTCCCTCCTCGAAAGGCCATCGAGTCCGTCACACCACTCGCCCCTTAGCTCCCCCTCCCCCCACCCACGCACCGCATGCCACGCACGGTGGCAGACAGGGAGGGCTGGGGATGGCTGCCTGGGGCCCCAGCAGCCCCTAGCCTGCAGGCAGCCCTCCTAGTCATTTGCTGTTGTCTTGGGGTTGAGCTGGGTGAAACCGAGAACACCCCTTCATCGGCCACCGTGCTCCTGTCCCAGGCGCCTGCTGCCCATGCCCTCCTCCCAGGACGCGAAGGACTGCTGGTGCCCAGGGCCCGGCCAACTGGGCCAGGGGGCTGGGAGGGCATGGATGCGCCTCTGAGGACGTGGGGACCCACACAGGTGACCCCAGGACCCCTGTGAGACATCTTTCAGCAAAAATCACCAGTGCAGAAAGGGCTGAATCAAACACAGGCTTCCATGAGAAACTCTGCAAAAGTCACGTTTCTACCTAAGGAGCCAGCTCCTGTAAGAGCACGAATATTACAGGGACCTAAAACCTAAAGGACAGCAGGTCTCGGCCCTCCTGGAAGGCCACAGGGCCAGCGTGTCACCTCTGCCCACCCACTGCCGGGCCAGCCAGCAAGAGGTGTGAGAAGGACAGCTGAGCAGGGGCCACAGAGGCGCTCGGGCCAGGGCCCCAGGGGGTCCAAAGCGCTGGGTCTGTGGGGCATGGGGCCACTCCGCCAGGGCTAAGGGAGACAGACCCCGATGGGACGTTGTGGATGGGACGTTGTGGATGGGCCGGGGTGCATGTCTTGCGGGTGGCGGAGCAGAGCCAGAGGAAGGATGGGCAGCTGTGAGCCTGGGGCCAGGCCGGGCCAGCCCCACCTGGGATGGTGAGGGGCTGGGGAGAACAGAGCTCCCACCACACCCACTGCCGCCTGCGCCTGGAAGGTGCACCACGTCTCCACTCCGGAAGGTCTGCTGGCCCCGGGGCCGGGGGAGGGGGGGCGGTGTGCAGCAGGCTGAGGGGCAGGGAGGAAGAGTCCAGGCCTCTGGGAGGTCGGGGGCCCCCAGGGGACTCACCGCCCCCCCCCCCGCCCCGCTCCACAGTCCCTACCACCCACCAGCCCTCCTCCCAATACACTGTCTCAAGTTCACATCTGCAAACTGCTCCTCGAATTCTGGATTCCTCTGACAAAGACTTTTGCTTGTCAGCCTTCACAGAATGCACAAACCACGTGTTTCTAACAACCATCTCGGGCTTGGAGCACAGTGAGGCAGGCTGCTTTTCTCACATAAATGGCGATGGCTTCACCATCTACGAGACACTTGCCCTCGTGACTCCGATGGGCACGTCCCAGTCGCACACCCATGTGCGAACACCACACTGGACCGGTCACAGTGAGAGGCCAGCTTCCTGCCCGGCTCCCAGCCCCGCACTGAGGAGGGCGCAGAGCCCCGAGGGCTGTTGGGCAGCACACAAAGCAGAGAAGGCCAGGGGCAGGGAGGGGTGGCCTGCTGCCCCCCTGAAGGCCTCTGGAGGAGCCCAGGGGCCGACCTGTGTGTCACAAGGGCCCTCTCTCCAGGCACACCAGTGGAGGTGGGGGAGTGGCCACACGCCCAGGCTGTCCGGAGCTGCGTGGCACACGGCCAGGTAGCCAGCACGTCTAGTGAGGAGGCGGGGACAGGCAGGGCCCCACAGGTGGACAGAGTGCCACCGATGCAGGCCCAACTCCGTGCCCTCGGCTCCGTCTCAGCAGGGGTCAGCAACCTCCACGGTGGCACTTGGCCTCTCACACCAGGTTTCCGACTCACCGGCCGGCTGACCGAGTGGTGTGTGGACCTGGCAGGTTTTTTTCGGTCTAAATTAACACACTGCTCCTGAGAGGTGCTCGTCAGCCCCTCAGGGGTCTGGTCAGTGTGTCAGTGGCCAGAGCTCTCCCCGGCTCTGGTGTCTGGGCGGCACCCTTCTCGAGAGGGTCACTGCTGCCGCTTGACCCCTAGAGGTCCTGCCTACCTTTCGGATCAACCAAGAAGTTAATCTTCCAGCCCCATCTTTAGTGATCATGCCGAACCCCACACACCCATGTTCCATCACCAGCCCCCACCCCGGACCTGAGAGTAAAACAGCCTGAGGGGTCTAGGTGGCGATGGCTGGAAAGCAGGTGTGTATGTGCCCCCATGGGACAGTCAGTCCATCTGGATGCAGTGAAGGCAAAATGGACGTGGAGCCGAAGCCACCCAAACAGCACCCGGGGAAGATGGGAGTGGAAGGAAGAGGCCTTCAGGCCCCACTCATCACTGGCCGCAGGGCACTGCCCATGGGGAAGGAGGGCCCGCCCACTGCTGCCCCTCTCCTGACCTGTCTGAAGAGCAGCTCCTGCTCCGTGGGCGGGTGCTGGCCAGACTCCGCCCCCCGCACAGGCCCCGCCTCCTCGTCGTCACTCTCCACGGGCTCCTGCTTCACCTGCACCCCAGCCAGCTCATGCGCCTCCCTCGAGAGCCGGTCTGGGCGGGACGCCTCCAGGAGGGCCTGGTGCTCCCGGAGCTCCTCCTCTGTCTCCTCCGGGTGGCTTTCGGGCTGCCGGGCTGGCTCGCTGGCCTTGGGGATAATCTGCAAGGGGGGTGGGGGGAGTCCGTGTGACCGAGGGCAACTGAGGTCACCACACAGGCGTGTTACTGAGTCTGCGTCCCAGGCACAAAGGGGTGGATGGCTCTGGGGTGTGGCCTCACCCTGAGCTGAGGCCAGCAGGCGCCAGCCGCCGTCCACAGTGCTGAGTAGCAACATGCCTGCAGGAGACACGCCTGTGTGGGGTTGGACTTATGGAATAATCTGTGTCCCCGCAAAAGGACGACGACGACAGTCACAGGTGTCAATGCACCACTGGGCCTGGGCGCAAAGGAGCGACACCAAGCTCTGCCTCCCCCAGCCCCCACATCCATCTGTTCCGACGTCCCTGTTTGGAGTCCTTCCTAGCAGCCCGAGGACCTGATGTTAACGGGGCCGGCCAGACACCAGCACCTGCTCCGCCCCCAGCTTCCTGGCCAGCAGACCAGGCCCAGCCCAACCCCCCTACCGACCCCCGAGGCTGAGAGTCTGAGTGCTCAGCGCATGGACCAGGGACAGGGTGCAGAAGGCTCCCGCGCCGTGAACTGTGTGCCCTCTAGACTGCAGGCAGGAGAGGCTGTGTTTTCTCCAAGTGGGTGCCCGCCCCGGCCCGTCCCTTGGACAGGTCCTAAGGGTCCGACTAAGGACAGGGGCACTGGGAAGTGACTTTGGGGTTCAGCAGGACACAGCAGAAAGACCACAGTGGGGCTGGGTCCAGAACAGGGGGTGGCAGCTGCAGCAAGGCTGGCTCCTGGTGCCACTGGCCAGGCGGGACGGGCGGGGAGTAGTACCCCAGCTTGGAGGCTGGGCTCCACGTGCCTCAGAGGGCGGCTGTGGGAGGAGGGAGGAGGGAGGAGGCCAGGGCTGCCAGTGGCCACAGGAGGCTGAAACCTCAGGCACGGCAGTGGTGCAAGGCTCCTGGAGCCTGTCCACAGAGCAGGGAGGCCCCAGGGACACAGGGAACCATGGAGAACAGGCCAGAGTCTGGGAGGGGAAGGTGGGGCCAGGGGGCTGGGGGACGCTGCCTGGGGCAGGACTGGAGGGCAGTGGGCACCCGTGGGCTCAGTCAGCTGCTCACGAGGAGGCAGGCAGGCCCTATCCCTCCCCCACACTCCGGGGAAACGGCCAGGGGAAGCGCACGCCAGGTGAGAGCAGGTGTGGGGCAAGCAGGCGGCTGCAGCCACTTGAAGGGGGTGGTGTGAAGGTGGCCCCGCGGTGGGTGACTAGGAGCTGGGCCTCTGCCCGAAGGACCCAGAACCCGTTCTGAGGCTGCTTGGGAGGCCCAGCTCTGAGGCGGGCAGTGTATCTGCAGACAGAGCCCGGTCCTGACCCGGTGGGATGGGGGGGTAGGTGTCTTGAGTAGTGGCAGTGGCCGGGGTCCCTGGGGCACCCTGAGGATGGCAGGTGGTGAGAAAATGGAGCTCGTGGTCACCGAGGAGCTGGAATAGTGGCCGCAGGGCCATGTGCTCAGTGGACAGGCCGCTCCCGTCATTGCTTTCCTCCAGCATTTTCCCCTAGCTTAAAGATGCAGGGAAGTCTCAGGAATCGTTAGGAACACCACCGTACACCAGCCAGAAGGACATGGGGACAGAGGCAGAGGTCGCCTGGTGGCAGTAAGACCGGACCTGGTGAATGTGCAGCCGGCGTCAGCCTTTCCCCCACAGAGCCCAGGACCAGCCACATAGGGACCTCACCGACGGCCACGCACTCAGCGCTCTCAGCCACCGGGCAGCGCTGGTCACGGCCTCCAGGCCGTGGTTCAGTCAGTTCGGTTCCAGACCATACACAGTGTTCGGGTGCCCTGTCCAGGGCTGTCCAACGTGCCCTGTCCACGATGTCCAACCAGTTCCTCTTCTGAAGGCCCCCGGATGTGGTGGGGAAGCATCCTCTCTGGTGCCTGGCGAGGTGCCACTGGGGATGCAGGCCGCCTGCCACCATCAGTGTGGCCCCTGTGGGCCTGGCTCCATCTTTCCTGCTGTGTGCCAGGTCCTCAAGCTGAATGTGTAATCTCACCGTCAGACCAGTTAGCCTCCTGGGCATGGGCTGCGAGGGATACCCCCAGTGCTCTCCTCCAGGGCAGTGGGGCAAGCAGTGGGGCGCCCATCCCTTTGTCCCAGCAGGCCCGGCCAGGTTGGGGGGCTGTGGCTCTCACAGGTGGGTGGGTGGAGCAGCTCTGGGCCGTTGGAGCGGGGAGAGAGGAGCTGGGCGACGGTGGGGAGCCCCTGCAGCAACTCTGCCGGTGGGCGGAGCAGGGTGGGGCACGCGGAGCAGCCTGCTTCCTCGGAGGCACATGGCCAGGGCGTCCTGTGCTGCCTTCTCAGCTTCCTCGGGAGACAAGGCATCCAAGCAGGCCTGGGGCCAGGGCTCTCCTCCTCTTCTTCCACCACCCCCACCCGTTGCCGACAGGCGAACATGCCGGCGGGTGCACTGACCAGCACTGAATCAGCAGCGAATGGGACACACGAGTCAGCTGTCTCCTTGTGGCCTCTGAACCTCAAGTGTCCTTGTTCACCAGCCCGTGAGAACAACACTGTACTGGAGCCACACGTTTCCTCAAAGCCTGCCTGGAGTTCTGGGCCACAGCCCTGCTTCTTCAAGACTGCCGGCCACGCTTGTAATCACACCCCAGTCTCCACATTCAACGCTGGGAAGGGCGGGGTCAGGGAGAGGCATCCAGCCCCAGTGCCACAGGCCTGGGCTCTGCGCGGGGCTCAGCCACCACAGACGGAGCCACCTCCTCGAGGTTTCCAAGGGGCCTTCAAGTGCCGTCTTCTAAGCAGTGAAAACGCCTTCCTGCCTCCGCACACGCTGCCCACCTTGCACAGACCACCGTGGAGGCTGGGCCCAGGCACTCCTGGACATAGCGCGGGGCGCATTGGAGCCTCGAGCCCACCACCCACAGAGTGCAGCCATTCGCTGTGAGGCGGACACCTCGGGGAGGGCTGCGGTAAGTGCTCCGGGAGCAGAACCTGCTCCTGGACCCCCCTCCCTGCCGTGCAGGCTTTCTCAGCCGTGGGTCTCCCTCCTGCTGTGGACCTCGGGGAAACTATAGCAACAGCAACTGGCGGGGGCTGGGCTCTCTCAGAGAGTGACATCATCAGACAGTGACGTCAATGAGGGTGCTGCCCTCTGACCAGGCAGGAAGGCCACTGTCGCAGGCCCAAGGGACACGCCAGAGCAGAGAAGGTGGGGCCAGATAGGTAGGTACAAGCTTGCCCCCCAAGCACCCAGGAGGGCGGCGTGTGAACAGGTCAGCCAGTCACATGACACACCCGGGAGACTGCCCAGCTTCCGGCTCATTCCGCTCCGGACAGGCCACCTCTGCACAGGTGCTCCCTGTCTCCCAGGTCTCCTACCCCTGCTCGGGTAATGCCCCAGTGAAACGCAGAGCCACACGGGCACAAGGAGAGGAGGTCAAGTACCAGTGACACTGGGGAGGAAGCGGGCATGGCACACCCCCTTGGTGAGCAAGGCCCTTTCTTGTCCCATCAGGGCCGTGTTCAGGGCTGCCCACACTGGTCACTCAGCGCAGTCTGGATAGAAGGGCCTGTGGGTGGGAGCCTGTCTCCCAGTGCTGGGTGGGCAGAGGAGCCCGGGCATGGCTGCTCCAGGCAGCTGTCCCTCAGGAGTGAACGCTCAGGACCGTCACACAGGACACAGCGTGCATTGGGGCAGTGCAGCCGCTGTGCCCGAGGGAAGCTGCTCGAGGTGGCCCACTGCCCGATGTCCATGAAACCCAAGACTGTGGACCCTGCTGATCTGGGCTCCGGGGCGGAGCGCTTCCAGGAAGACGAGCTACCACCTCAACAAGCAACGCTGATGAAACCTTATCAGCCCGTCAGCTGGAGCCACGGCAGGCGCCTGGGCGCACCTGGAAACGCAGACCCCATCCTGGTGGGTGGCCACACCCCCACGGACGGCGACATAAACAGGGTATAAGGGGCGGGTGCAGTCACTGCAGACAGCAGGGTGGCCGAGGTGCTGGGACAGCTCTGGAGCCCGTCCCCCGTGACCTTCGGGCTAAGACTCCAAAGAGCCGAGCGCAGGAGTGTGGGGTGCAGGGCTGGCAGTCTGCGGAGCAGGACTGGCTGGCTGCACGCAGGCCTGGGTCCCAGGAGCGTGGGCCTCCCCGTCCTGACCCTCCTTCACACTTGGGAGGAACCAAGGTTGGGCCCCTAACCCCGGCCCACAGCATTGCTTGTGCAGGCAGACAGGACAGCCTCACTGTGTGACCGGCAGAGTGCAGGTGACTGCGGGCCCCCGAAAAAGGGGACGCCATTGGTCAGCCCTCCCCGGAAAGAGACACGGAAAGGATCGAACGTGCCATCCCCAGTCTGCCTGAGTCCCCTGCAAGTCGCCACAGCCACCTTCACTCAGCTGGTCCTCTTCTTCCCGAGTAGCTCTCCCGGGAGACATGAAACTCACGGCCCCAGAAACCGCACTTCCCAGCTGTGCGACTTGCGAGGGGCTTGTGTGGGGACAGTGCTGTGCGGCCACCGCAGCCTTCCCCTTGGCACACTTTCCTTGTCTGGAGAAGAGGCGCCCACGGCGTGGGCCGTCGCTCTCACCCTGTGGCCACCCCAGCAACCACCCACCCTCGCCTGCACCAGACGCTCCACATCCACGCCTGTGGCCTCCTGGGCTGGCTCCCTTCGCTCGGCACGGTGTCTCCAGAGCCGTCCACAGGCTGCGAGGGCTGGTGCTCCGGGGCCCAGCAGAGCTCGTTCCAGCTGGCTGTCGCCTGGGCTGTCCTGGCTACTGGCGAGCGAGCCCCCATGTGGTGGGTGCTGCTGATGCTCTCGGGCACAGGAGGGGCCGACGAGGGGCTGCTGAGCCACACGGCCGCTGTTCGTCTGCCTTTGAGGACATGCTGGACTATCTCCCCCAGGCTCACCTCCCTCTCTGACTTTATAGACGCTTGTTCCCGAGGCCAGCGTTTGAGAAAAGACACCCGGAACTGCTGATTTCCAGGCTTACGCTCCTCCTCCCCACCACTTCCTGCTGACAGTGGCCCTCCCATGACTTTGGGACTTTGCTGATGAGCAGCCATCACTGGGCTGGCCTGGGTGTAACCCTCGGAGTACGTCATTCCAACGCACAAGCACACTGCAAGTACCAGGCGACTCAAAAATGTGATTTTTGGGACTCCAGGGCACTGCAAAGTCGGGAACTCCCGGTTGCGAGTTTGCTTAGAGAGGACAAGGTGCATAAGGAGCTCAAGAGAACGGTGCTGACCCCGCGGGGTCCGGCACAGAGCAGCATGGATGCTTCCCGCGCACGGTGCTGACCAGGGCACAAAGCTGGCCCGCCGCGGCCGCGCCGCCCCCTGGCACCCACCTTGCTCATGTGCAGCTGCTGCTGCTGGAACTGCTGCTTGTGTTTCTCCAGGAACTGCTGGTGCTGCTGCTGGATGACCAGCTGCTGCAGGGCCTGCGCGCTCTGGGGCAGCGGGGCCGACTGCGTGCGCCCCAGCGGGCGGTGCTGCCGCAGCTTGTGCACGGAGGGGGACACCCGGTCCGCACTGACCAGAGACTGTGCGTGCAGGGGCAGTGCGCCCAGGCCTGAAAGATACCAGTCTGAAGATAACATGGAGGGAACAGCAGAAGGGAAGAGGAGAACAGAGGAGGGGAAGGCGGTTGAGTGACGGACGGAGGCGCCAGGAGCTGCAGCGCCAGCCCGGGCGCCTCCTCCCCGAGCCCACGCCAGCACCGAGCCGTGCCTTGGAGGCCACTGCCTCTGACACCTGGGTCACTGCCATCGACAGGCATTCTGTGTGCCAGTCCTCAGTGTGGCTCTCCCCGCTCTACAAACAGTGGCCCCAGGCCCCTCAGAGGCCCAGGTCTGGACAGCACTGCGGCTGAGCAGGGTGGTGGCATGAGCTGGCTCCTCCCTGTCACCAAAACGAACTGCGAGGACAATAGACTGTCCTCAGTTTAACTGTCGAACTCTTCCAAGGGTCTCTTACAGCACTGACTTCACACACAGAGGGCATTAACACTTTCAGAAATCCTGACGGATATGGCCAAAATCTCTTCCCCCAAACTTCTGAAGGCCGCGCCTACTTACAAGCCCACTGGCCACCAGGAGGGCGACCGCCCCGCCCCAGCACCAGGGCCAAGTGTCCCGCACCAGGGTCTGCACCCACAGGGACTGTCCAGCTTCACGTGATCTCTCCCTGAGGACCCAGACAGTTTAATGTTTCTTCTGCCGTAGCTTTTCTTCCCTTGCAAACTGTCTTTTAGGTCATTTAGCACTTTCCTCAGGTTCTGCAAGCAAAGGAACTAGCAACCCCCTTCCCTGCTATCTGGACATGTGCCCCCAGCAACCTGAGGTAAACAAACACCAAACACCCGTCTGGCTGAAAGTGGCCCTGGGTCACGGGTGTCTGACCAGGAGAAACGACAAATGAACTGAGCTCACCACCTCTCAGTGGGCCTGGGAGTGACCAGAAGGCCAGAAGGACCCACCTGTACCTGCACCTGCCCCTCTATTTGGCCTTCCCCCCACCTGTTCGCCTGCTGTGCTCCTCCTCAGGTCTCAGCAGTGACGCCACGTCCCCAGGTGGCCTTCCCTGAGGCTCACCTGCCCAGGCACCCGGCCTCTTGCCCGTGCCTGACCACCAAGCTCCAGGTTCTGCTCTGGGTCTGAACGTGCTGCTTGCCAGCCGCCGCACCCAGTGGCACAGCTGGTCCAGGCAGCACCCAGGGTTCCGTGTGGAGCGGTAGAAACAACACGGGCCCCGCCAGCGGCTGCCCGCCCGGACTCGGCCTCCCGGAGTGCCGGTGCCCTGATCTTCCAGGAGCAGCGGCACTGTGTGCAGAGCGCCTCACCAGGCAGCTAAGAATTGAAAGTGCTCGAGCTGTTCGGAGGCTGGGCACCACGGGGCCTGCGGGAAAGGGATGGGGACACAGTAGCCGAGACCCTGCGCCTCACTCGCCCGACCCGGCCAGCCACTGTCCCCACAGGGGCCTGTTTCCAGAGCACGTGTGAACGGTGCTGGTCTAGACCAGCCTGTCTGTCTGTCTGTCTGCCCATCGAGATCACCAGTAAAGGGGCAGGTCTGTGGGCCGATGACGACTTGGGGAAGTGCCGCTTAACTGACAAAGGAGCCGCAGCAACCCCTGCTGGTGCTGCCCAGATGCAGCCAGAGACGCGCCTCCCACTGCACGCAGTCCCAGGCGGTCACCGGGGCCCTGCTCACTGTGCAGTGTGGGTGGCGCGGGTGCCCAGGAGGGGACGTGGAGCTGTGGGGAATCACAGGGCCCAGGTTCCAGGAGGGGGTCAGGCAGGACAGATGGAGCGTCCACGGAAGCTGACACACACAGTGAGCTGCAGCAGATGTGGGCAGAGCCCATGGGAGCAGAGGACAGGGACGTGGGGAAACAGGCACAAAATGCAGGACCTGGCCTGAAGGAAGGGTTCTGGGAAAAGGGAAGTGGCTTCCAGAATCACCCTCAGGGGCCAGGTGGTGCGGAGGGAAGGAGACACCGGCAGACGCCTGGCAAGGTGTGGGAGGAGGGCCAGGAGCCCCGATCTGCCTGTGTCCCCTTAGGCCAGCTGCCCAGGCCACACTGACAGCCACAAAGCACTCGCGGTGCCTCACGTGTGCCTGAGGGACCAAGGTTTTAGTCTGCCCCTCACTCTCCACTGCAGCGTCCATGGCCACCTGTGACTGGTGCCCCTGTCCTGGAGGGCACTGAGCTGGACAGTGAGGGGACTTTCCAGGACTCCAGGGGCCCTGGTGGCAGCCCGAGGACCGGATGGAGAGGTGGGAAAGCTGTCAGGAGCTGTCCCCCCCACAGGGCCCTGGGACACGGGCCTGAGTCCAGACCAGCCGGGGACCTGGAGGAACTAAGTGCCCGAGAGGGACAAAGACGACGACGGACCCCAGCCCGCGGGTCCAGAGCTGCCCGCGCCTGTGCCACATTCCCGACTCCACTGCCAGCGGCACCTGCGTGTCCCGCTAAGGCTGGTGTCAGGGGTTTGGAGGGGCAGCTTAGAGGCTGCTGCTGGCTCTAATGCTGAGCAGAGAAGCACCCAGAAGCCAAACGCGAAGCTGCAGATGGTGCGCCGGTGCGGAAGGCGACCGCGCAGTTCTTCCGTGACACGGCACACAACCGCAACTGCGCAAACGCCACCAAAGACCCCTGCCCTCTCCCACCCAGAACTGAGTCTTCAGATGTGCATGAGTTTTATGAGACTCACTGCTGACAAGCGCGCTGACCATCCAGCCCGGTCAGGGCTACACGTCTGTCATGTGCCCAACCAGACCTGGGTGGGGACTCACGTCAGAGGGGCTGTCCCCTCCCGAGTAAGGGCAGGGCGTGTGACTGGCGTGTCGTCACCCAGCTTGGCAAGTGGGCCGTGGTGTGTCATGTCCAAACACGCAAGGGGCGGCAGGGCAAAGGCGGGGGAGCAGGCCTGGCCCCAGGCCGGGAGGAGGGCTCACCTGTGACGAGGGGCGTCTGCGTGGGCGGCTGCTCCAGGAAGACCATGTGCTGCAGGAGAGGGCTGTGCGCCGCCCCGCCGTCGCATTCCAGGGGCGCCGGGCTCAGGTAGGGCGTGAGGTGGGTGCCAGGGAAGAGGGTCAGTCGCTGCTGCAGGGCTGGGAGGGCCAGCCTCTCGGCGTCCTGCTGGCCTGCTGCCCCCTGGAGAGGCCCAGCTGGTGACATCCAGGCCACGCGTGCCCGGGACAGCCCCCTCGCCCCCCCCGCGGCCCCTCGGTGCCTACTCACAGCAGAGGGGCCGGTGGCAGGAAGTCCCAGTGTGATGTTGGGCAGGGATGGCGACGTGTAGAGGGGCAGTGGGGCCACGGAGCCTTCTCGGGCCACCAGTCTGTGTGCCAAGCTGGTCTGGGGACAGAGAACAGAAGAGCCGTCACGCCGAGTCTGCCCTTGCCAGGCGTGGGCAGCCACTGAGCGAAGGGCAGCAGGCACCCCTCCTGGGCAGACAGTGCCGCACGCCGAGGCTGCAGTGGGAAGACACGTTAACCAACTGAACAGCAGACGCGTGACCGCGCCACCTCACAGAGGGAGGCGAGCACGAAAACATGAATTCACAGCCCCTCGAAAGCTCGTTTTCACTCCAATTGCTTAGCTGTGGCAAAACCACCAAAAGAGAATAGAATCTTTGATGATGTATTCTAAAATATATTCTTAAGGGTCGGGAACGTTTTTCCAAACTAACTCGAAGGCAGAAACCAAAGAGGGTAACTGATGTTGATGAAAAAAATCCCCTCACATGCGAGGCAAAAAATGCCGAGGGCAGGACCACGGCAAACACAGCTATAGGTGGGGGCCCAGAGGCCCGTGCACACGCGGGACACCAGGAGGCGGGGGAGGACCTCGCTTACGGGGTGTCATTCCGTTAGAGACCAGTGGCTGGCGCCACACTTTTTAAGATGCGGCCTGGCCAGAGTGAGGCACGCAGGGCGGGGGCGGCGGGAGCAGCCGGCAGTCTCCCTCGGAGGGGCTGAGGGGCTGACATGCTGACCACCTTCCGCTGCCAAAACAGATACCCTTTGACACAAGAGGCCCTTTCCTTCTGATGCACCTCCCCTGCACAGCAGACGTCCCCTGCACGCCATGTCTGGCATGGTGGCGACAGTCTCCCTCCCTCTAACGGTCAGTAAGCTCTGTAACACACAACCCAGGGGGCGGAGCGACCAGAGGCAGGGGTCAGTGGGCCCCAGGAGTGCTGGGCAGGTGTACAGCTCCTCAGCCTCCCTCCCAGACCTGGACGGAGCCTGAAAGCACCTGAGAGTTGCAGTCACGCGGGCAGGTCAGCACTCGGAGCTGCCTCTGGGCCGGCAGGACGCGACTGGCCAGAAGACAGGGTACTGACCTCAGTGGGGAGGCTGGGGACGGCGGCGGGTGGGATCCCGTTCTCTGTGCTGATGCTCCCGGAGCTGTTGTTGGGCGAGCTGGGCGCAGAGCCGGGGGCGCTGCTGCAGGCTGAGTCTGCGGGCGGAGAGACAGGCATCGTCACCGTCCTGGGCACAGGTCCGGGGGAGCCCCCACAGGAGAGAGTCTGGCCGTGGCCCCCAACAGTGTTGAGCAGGCCCTCCTCGCCATCCTCAGTCCTGCCCACCTCCTGGCTCCACGACACTGCACCTGTGCCCTCCGAGCTGTGCGTGCTGCCCATTTCCTCTGGGCTCCGAGTTCCAACATGACCTGAGCACCAGCCCTCACACACTTACGCTCAGACCACCCATGGCCAGGAGGCCCAGAAAAGTCCCCATGACTGACAGCAGGGCAAGGCCCGTGTGGTCACCAGGAAAGCCACTGCCCTCAGGAGCCACTCTGGACTGAGCCCTCTCCACTCTCCTGCACCACACCCAGGTCCAGGGCAAGGGGCTCCCGGGACAGGCCAAGGCTGCAGGGAAACCCGCCAGACCTGGCCCCAGTCGCCATGCAGACCCAAGTCACTGCACCTGCCCGTGGGGACCAAGGCGAGGACGCTGCTCCGTCCGGGCGCTCTTCTCAGTCCTGGGGGGCAACCACGGACACAGGGTCTGCGTTCTCTGCCCCACCTCTGGCTGTGGCCACCAAGGCCCCACCTTGGACCTTTCCTGCGGCCATCTGTCTCCAGCTACACACAGAACCCCATCAGGTCTCCCTTTGAAACACGCCCCTCTGAGTACTGCCACCTGGTCAAGCCTCAGGTACCTGCAGGGAAACCGGGACAGCTCTCCGAGGGGACAGAAGGGGACATCCCCGACTATCCGCCCCTTTCCAGCTCAGCCGTGCTATTTCTAGTCCACGCCGGGAGCCCAGTCTGAGGGAACACACGAGGACGCACACTCCCTGCAGTGACAGGTGGAACACGCTAACTGTGCTGCACAGTGCGTGTGCGGCGCACCCAGTGAGAGGAGGACATGAGAGCCTGTGAGGTCTGGGCTCAGCCGTGCGCAGGCGCAGAGAAGAGACTGCGCGTGCGCGGCTTGTGAACGGCAGCAAAGGCCCCTCCCCCGCCTGTCTTCCACGCCGGGGGCGGCTCTCACAGCAGCTGGAAAAGGCAGGTCTCACCCAGCCACGTCCTGAAGGTCTCAGGACCGGCCGGGGCCGGCATCCTCAGCCCTGTCCTTCCCGTCTCCCTGCACACACCCTGACCAGCTCCCCCAGGCCAGGGCTCTGTCCCGCTCGGCTCGAGAACTTTCAGCAACGCCCCGGGCGGGCCGGGTCACCCTCCTTGGGGAAACCCCCTTCCCAGAAGGCCTTTTTTCTCTGGACCCGAGAGTCAGTTCTGCTCAGAGCACTCTCCCCCTCCAGCCGCTGGGGCCTGCGCTGCCCAGGCCACTTGTCCCTCATGTCTCTGACACCCGCACTGTCCCTCAAGCTCTTCCCGGCCCCACGCAGCTTGCCCCCCCACCCCGGCCCCAGCACCCTCGGGTGCGCTCTCTATGGGACACAACCTGGTGTGCGCCAGGTGTTGTGCCTGTCTCACAGGTGCCTGCCTGGCTTCTCAGATTAGAGCGGAAGCTCCAGGACGACAGGGACCTGCACTGCTCATGCCCAGCCTGGTCCCAACCCAGCAGCCCCGAGCAGTCACAGCCCACGGTGTGACACTGACTCTAGCCCTGAAGTAGCCTGCGGACGACTCTGACAGAGCACGGCTAGATACACGTGCCTAGAGATGCTCGCTGGGGCCTGCCCGCCCCTCAGCCCCCCCCCCCCCCAGCAGACAGTGCTGTTACGCACAGGACGCCCTAGCTGGTGAGACCCAGGGGACACTGCAAACAACACTACTTCATCTCCTCGGGCAAGGCCTCTCCACCCCGCACCAGGCAGAAACCCTATGCTGGGAAAGGAAGACAAAAATATGGTCCCCAGACTTCTTTTCACACTGCACCACAGGTCTGCAAAGGCAGGCCCTGGGCTGGAGCTGCCCCCAGCGCCCACCTTACACCGAAGGTGCTGGGACTCTGAGTACAAGGCTGCCCATGCCAGCACAGTCGGCACTGAGGCCCCTGCTCCTCCTCCTGAGGGCCTTGGTTTTGAAACCCAACATTGTACTTGGTGCCAATGTCTCCCTGCTCCTGTTTCCAGGCCTCCTCTGGGCTATGCCTTGGTCCTGTGCTTTCAGGGATGCAGACGTGCACCTTCAGGACACAGGGCACCCCCAGGAAGTGGAGGTGCCCTCAGGGTGAGCTGTGGCCTGGAATAGGGTGAGGTACATCTTAGGGGAGGGCAGGTACCCTTGGGAGGGGTGCACCAAGGGACATGGGGGACGCGCCTGTGAAGGGGGTGCTCCCTCAGAACAGGCTCTGCCCAGTGGGCATGTTCTGCACGTCTGCCACTAGGTGGGGGCCAAGAGCAACTGCGTGCTGGGAGGCAGTGGCCATCCGGGGCTCCTGGGTCTCCCGCCCACAGGCAGGACCCTTTCCCACCAACTCCAACACTATGAGCACGGATGCCAAAGCAGGTCGCACGCGCGCGACAGCCCACGGGCAGGGCAGGACTGGGGACCCCCTTCAGAGCAACCCCGACTTGAACTCCAGCCACCAGCCCAGGGCCCCAGGCCGGAGCAGGAGGGCTGTCCAGGGGCGGGGTCTCAATGACCGCACGCTGCTGGCGCTGTGGGGATGGTGGGCACGGGGCCCCAGCCCCCCTCCAACACACCTGTGACATCCAAGGGACGCTTCTTGAGTGCAGTAACCACAGGCCCATCCTTCCTGCGCAAGAGGGGGCTGCTCCGCCGTTCAGCCACTTTCTGCTTCAGCCGGGACCGTAACTTCAGGTTGGGCTCCGAAGCTGCAGGAGAAGGAAGTGCCGTCACCGGCCGGCAGACCCGCCCAGGCCCAGGCCGGCTGGAGGTGGTTCACGGCCACGCACGTCGGGCCAACACCTGCAGGGTCACACACAGTGCTGCTCCAGGGCTGAGCGAGGGCACGGTCCCCAAGGCCTGTGGGCAGAAATGACCTATGGCAAAGAGTGAATGAAAGAAAGCCGACACCTTTGGCTACGTGCTTCTGACACAGGGTCATGAGCCTGCCGGTGGGGTTCTCGGAAACAGCGGTGTCCGGGCGCTGCCCTGGCGGACAGAGGATGTGGCCGGAGGGCTCTCAGGGGCTCTCCCTGGGGACACTGACCCCACCATCTCCTGTCCACCTGCCCTGTGTCCCAACCCAGAAGCACGCGGCCTGCCTGAGCGCTGATACTCTCCTGGAATGACCGACACGAGGGTGTCGGCCACGGCCCTGCCACGAGGATGGCTGGCCCAGCCAGCTCCCACACCCGAGCACCCATGTCGCAGTGGTTGCTCGACCACAGGGCACAGGCTTTTTGCCGGGTTAGGTTGTTAGCAGCTCTGCCTGTGCCGACAGAGCCATGTGCAGACCTGTGACCCCAGGCCCACGGTGGTTCCCAAGTCCTCTGCACCTCAAGCCCAGGCCGCCCCAGGCCCAGCTGGTCACCTCCCTGGGAAGCAGGGGCACCCTCTGTCTTGATGCCCTCTGTCTGGACGCCAGGCCCGGGAGCCCACCGTTCCACCTGGAAACTAGCATTGGAGCCGGGACGGCGAGAAGACGCTGCTTTGCGCAGCTGCACCCCCGCTCCTGCCCGCTGACCCGCCGGTCAGTGAGTTGGCGCCTCTTCGTGTGAAGTCAGCAGCCCTGCCGACTTCGGTCTCTGCAGAAAGTGCACTGCTCTCCGGGCGGCGAGTGACAGTGCTGGTTCCCGGGACAGCGGGACTCGGGCCACGTGTGCACTTTACGGCCCGAGCCTGCCCTTTGGGGAGCACGCGTCAGGCTTCCGGAGCAACCAGATGTGCTTGGAGGGCCAGCCTTCTCTGGACGCAGCCCCTGCTGCAGCGGGCGGTGACGCTGGGGAGAAGCCCCCACATTGCAGCGTGTGGGCACGGTGCCAGCTCATGGGCAGGCCCTTCCATGACAAGCAGGGACGGGCTGAGATGACACAATGGCCCACCCAGGGGCCTAGCACCCAAGACTGACACGACGCAGATGCTTGCGCCTGGTCCCCTTCTCTTGCCATACAGAGCGTCTCGCCATTATTTACCAGGACAAGGAACCCACCCCACCTGATTACAGGCAAGAAAATGGCAGATCTTGGCCCACCAATGACGCTGGCTTCCACACCATGGGTTTCCACAGCGTCCACCTGACCTGGGAATAGATGCCGTGAGGAGACGTGGCTTCTGAAAGCCTGGGGCTCCGCAGCTCCTTGGAAGGGGTGTCAGCTCCAACCCATGGGGGAGGGCCCCTCTTGGCAGCGACCCCACCCCTCCACTGCATGGGCTGCCACACTTCCCACACGGCAGCACTTCGTGACTAGTTACTCGGTTCATTTCTCTTCCTCCTGCTCTCCCATCCCCCAACACGCGCCTGTAACACCCAAAGGCTCTGCCCAGTATGTCTGATTCCAGGGGGCCGCGGTGGTGCTCACATGCAAAGGGGACCTCGTGCGGGACCCACCCTGCTTTCTGCAGTAGCCCCACCGGGTGGGCCACCCACTGTGCAGACCCGCGCAAAATGGAAACCAGGCCCGAATTCAACACACTCGACTCCCGCTCCAGACGACAGCAGCAGAGTGTCAGGCTGCTGAGCCCAGGCCCCGACCCCTGAGACACCCCAGCTCGCACAGGTTGACCCGGCGTGCGCATGCGCGTGCGCCTGGAGCACGTGCGCGAGGTGGCTCCTCCAGACCCTCCGCCCCCCTCAATCCCCGCAGGCTCAGGGCAGCCTTCCCGCCAAGCAGAGAGCCGTGGGTGGGGCGGGGTCAGCTCCAGGCGCCCTGAGTCCTCCTCTCCCCGCTGGAGAGAGTTCAAGTCCAACGGAGGTCAGTCTGACAGAGCCACCATACTTCCTGTCTGGGAGTTTCTTCGGAAAAGTGCGACAGAGCCTCCTTGCATCTCCTGGCACACTCACGTCCACGTTTAAGGGCACCATTGGCCCATTTTAGAGACAGACAGGGATGCGCCTGGCAGGGTCGCCTGCCCACCCCAGAGACAGACGGGTGCCGGCACGTTTCTCTGTCAGCAGTCACCGACACGCCCCACAAGCAACTGTGAACACAGGCTGTCCGGGTGGCGAGCGGCAGAGCTGGATGAATGTTCTGGGAGGGAGAGAGGGCAGGAGCCCAGCTGCAGAAGTGGATCCAGGCTGGCCGCTGAGCACGTTGGGCCCACGCGGGCCCATCCTGTGCAGGGAACACCGGGAGGTCAGTGACAGTGGCGCCTCCTCACTCGCTCTGTCCCCTGCCTAGAAAATGGTCCTCCACATTCTGGTGGGAAGTGGAGGCACCCCAATGTCCGCCGCCAGAACTCGGCAGGGTGCCCCTGGCCGTGGGCAGTGTCACCTGAGCTGATCGGCAGGCGGGGGCTCAGGCAGTAAGGACAAGCCTGGGGCTGGACGCTGTGCCCACCACCCTGCATAGCATGGCACGCCCCGCTGGCCAGAGTCGGTGGCGGGTGCTGGTGTTTGCTTCTGCCAGGTCTGTCCTAGGGAAGCCCCAGGATTCTGGCTGACTTCTGGCATCGAGGGGAGGGCCGGGATGCTGAATCGGGCCAGAGCGGGTGGTTGGCTGGGGAAGGTCAAGGGCATCCTGAAGCTTCAGACAACAAAAGAAGAGCCTGTCAAACCGAGGGAGTCAGAGGGGCAGTGTGCCCCGGGGGCGAAGTGCCGTCCTAGCAACAGGCACGGGCGCTCTGACCTAGCGTGTGCAGTCTCTTGGGCACATGTGCACTCTGCTCTGGAGCCCAGCTGGGGAAACGCGCCCCGCCCCCCCGAGGCCGCCAGAGCACAGGCAGGAAGAGTGGACGAGTCTGGACACCAGGGACGCCCCTTGAACTCTGACGGGGTCGGGCGGACTGCAGGACCAACAGAAACCAAAAAGGAAACCATGGAGCTACTGAAGCGTGGCGCACTCATCAGAGGTGGTCTTTCTAATTCATCCACAACATTTGTAACTAACTTTCACTTCGTGAGTTTCCTAGGATGGTCCCAGCAGAAATGCAGGTGTGACTTATTTAGCACGGGCAACGCTGAGTGTGTGAAAGGAGGCTCCTCCAGAGGGCACGGGACACCTCCCTCCCAGGCGGTGCTTGCTCTGAGACCTCCGTCACCTCAGCAACCTGCTGCTGCCCCCCTCCACCTGGGGATGCAGTCTGGTAGAGGCAGGACCTGGTGGACGGTGCAGCTCCCCAGGCCGTCTGGGCTGCAGGCGGGGCCTTGTCCTGGGCTCCCTCCAGCCTGGGTCTGCCTACCGCCGGGTGCGCTGCTCACCGTGAGGTTCAGTTAATGACCAGCCCTAAGAGTGCGTGGAGAGCACCTGGAGGATGGGCCCCCAGACCCTGACACACAGGTCTTGCTGTCCAGCTAGAGGGCTCTCAACTGTGGACAGGGAGTGAGCAGCACACCCTCAAGGTGACAGGGACAGAAGCCACACACCCCCCTCAGCAGAAAAGGGCTCATTCACCTTTGCAGGACCCCCACCTCCGCCTGGACAGGGCTCGGCCATCCCCTCCAACACCCAGTCAAGGCTTTGGGATTGATCCCTCCCTGGGCTGAGCTTCTGCCCGGCTCCTTGCACCTTCTGGTTCTGGTTCCTGGTCTCCCCGGGGGACAGAGCCCACTCTGGCACGGCCCCGCCCACTGAGAGGCCCTGCGGCTGTCTTAGGGCAGAGGGCAGGGAGCCCTGCCCCCTGTGCCCCGTCCCTGGGGAGAATTACCTGGGCTGTGACCCCTTTACGCATTTCTGCCCAGAATCAACCAAAACCCACTGGATAACAACGTCTGTGTTCACGAAGACAAAGCAGTGTGGCACCGTCCCCACTACCCAGGGTGTCCCCGCACTACCCACGCTGCCCTGTGGCCTAAGCTCCTCTGCCGCTCAGGCCCTTGCCTCTCGGGACAGCTCTCCAGCCCTGGCCCTGGCCTTCCTCAGCCCGTGCCCAGCCATGGCCACTCTTATCTGCCTCGGCCGCCACTGCCCTCCTAAACCGCCAACGCGGGACAAAGTTGGAGAGGCCGCTTTCCTGGAAGTGCCTTCCCCTCCAGCTTGTGACAGAAGTGCTGTGTGGACACTGCGCTGTCCCTGCAGGACACTGAGTCCCTTCCCCACAGCCCCCAACTTCAGGGTCCACGGCCCCAGCTGCCCAGGCTCTGCCCACAGCTGGCAGTGAGGGCCAGTGATGCAAGACCTTGAGGCCTGTCACAGAGGCCACTGCATCCCCACGCCCACCAGTGGCTGGGACAGAGCGCAGTGTGCCACCCGGAGAGGAGCCCGTCTGCTTACCTACAAACGAGCTCCAAAAAGCAGGTATGTGTCCGTGAGGGTGGCAGCTTCTGGTGAGAGCACTTACAACGACGCACTCACGAAGCAGCACATACTCAACACAGGTGAGGGCTCTCCTGTGAGCGCAGTGTGGCCGCGCAGGCGCAGAGCCCCGCCCGCCCCTGCCCCTGCAGACCTAGCCTCTGACCTGTCTTTCTGAGCGGAAAGTCGTCTTTGGCGTCGTACAGGCCCAGGACCGGGTGGTTGCAGGTAGCCGACGCCCCGCCCTGGGGCGGGGAGCTCTGGTCCAGGGAGCTGTGCTGTGTTTTCCTGGGAGGGACACACAGAGACACACTTGGTGAGCTCGGGACCCATGGCCCAGGCAGCCCTCCCTGTCAATGGTCAGTCCCCTTTGACACGGGAGCCCCGGCCTAGCTGGAGGCCTCAAGGGCAGGCTAGTGGCCTCCCTAGGACCAGACTGACAGGGAACCAACAGCGGTCCGGACCCAGGGCCAGGCAGGCACGGCCACACCCTCTGACTTGGCCCCTGGTCACTGCTGTCGGGCGGGCCCTGCCCTCGCCCAGGTTCTGGCTGCCGGTCACCAGCAGCACCAAGGGGCCTGCGCCAGGGCCCACAGGCCAGAGGCAGACAAGTGGACTCCAGATGGAAGAAGGATCCAAAGCTGTGGCTGGGGGTGGCCTCTGGGAACATCTGCTGGTGATGTCTGGTGACATCTGGGCCCTTGAGAGCAGGAGCCTCGGGGAACTTCCTTGCAGCAGAGAATCTCCCACAGGACAGACTCGCCTGCCGGCACACACGCCCCCTGCTGGCAGGAGGACGGCCAGGCTGCCTGAGAGCTGATCCGTAGCAGAGCTTCTACTACGACCAGCCAGGAGGGACTCAGACCCTCCGCTGGCTGGTGGGGGCGGGAGAGGGTGGCTGCCAAGAGGGGAAAGGGGTCAGCAACCTCGGGTGACCACCAGCAAACTATGCTGCTAACAGCCAGCCGAGCCTTGCGGAAGGCATGAGGAGGAATGAACGCTGGAAACTCAGACTGTAATCTGCCTCATGATTGGAAACAAACTTGCCAACCTGTTAGGCTATTTCCTCAAAAACACAGTACTCCCTATGTCTGCACTTGGTGTTGCTGGAATTAGGAACCGGGGCCCCTAAATGCTTACGGGGGTACCTGACTGCTAGGGAGCAGAGGGCATGAAGAAAGCGCTGCTCACAGAGACCCCCCCACGGACTGATGGGCCTGACCCCCCAGGCCGCCCCGCCCCCAACTACAGACGGTCCTAGGGACGTGTGTGTGGCCAGGGCCGGAGCTCAGGCTGGGCAGGGGCAGCACAGCAGGAAGAGCACGGGCGCCGCCCCTCCCGTTCCCTTGCAGCTGCGCCGAGACCCCGCTCTGGAGACCATCTCCCAAGGATCGGCTCCAGGACGGGGCGCTGACACACTCCCCCGACAGCACGGACCTCTGTGCAGGGCCACGTGACTTCACTTCCTCCTCACGAGACACAGAAACCCGGCATGTGTCCCATGAGCCGTAAAAGCATCGACTACTAGCAGAACATGGCCGCAGGTAACTATTGGTAACACACTCCAACGGCCGGCTGTTTCCAACCCTCAAGAAGAGGGGACACCGCACTGCCCACCACTGGGGGGTGCCTTCGGCGGGGAAGGCCACACCTTGTGAGAACTGTGCCTCCTGGGGGCGCATGAGGCGAGGCCCAGCCAGGACCCCATCCTTCTCGTCCAGCACGGGTACGAGAGCTGCACCAGGAGGCACCTGGCAGGGACTCAGCCCACGTCCCCGGCCCACAGCTCTGGCCAGGGCTGCCCCGCACGACCCCAGCCCTGGGGTGGCCCAGTGGGCACCGTCCCACGTGCCCAGACTTTGGAGAGTACAGACACAGGCCCCGCAGCCCGGCTCCGCAGACCAAGGAAGAGCACGGGCGCCGCCCCGATGCGCCCACCAGGGAGCAGGAAGCCAGGAGTGTGAGCGAGTCCCCGTTCCTCAGCGTCTCCAGCTGGGCCGTGCGGACCCTGGGGCGGAGGGCACCAGCGCCCAACCTTGTGCCCATGGGGTCAGCGGCCACTGGGAACACACCTGGTGTGCATCCCCTTCCTGGTCTGTGGCTTGCCTGCCTGTTTTCAGAATGGTACCTTCCAGAAAACAGATTTCACAACTTTGACCAAGTCACGCTGAGTTTTCGGTTACCAGCTGATGATTCTGGTGTCCTATAAACTCCGCCCACCTCCCCCAAGGCCCTGAGAGCCCTCGCCCGTGGTTTCCTCCGGAAGTGCCCTAGAGTCCACGTTCCTAGCCAGGCTGACGCCTACATCCACTGTGCACGGAGTGGCGCCAGGGCAGAGGTTCAGTTTTTCCCCTGTGAACCCCGCCTCCTGACTTGTCTCTTGTCATACAGCCAGAGAGCATGACAGGCTACTCTGTGACAATGGTGTAGGGGACAAAAGGACAGCGTGGCCAAGCACACCCTAAACAAAGGGAAGGCCGGCTGCCTACCTGTCTCACTCTAGCCCGGCCCCCAGTCTCTCAGAGCACCCTCGCCAAGCAAGGCTGGGGGCCACGCTCCCTGGGGGCCTCATCAGCCCTCCTGGACCTGCACAGTCCCTACTCTCGGGCAATGAGCTCTGAAGTCCCACCACCCCGCTCCCCTTCCAGCTCCCGGCCCCTCCTCATGAACCCTCCTCTGCAGGAGCGCCATGTCCAACCTCACAGCATGTGCGGTAGCACCGGTCCTCAGTGCCTTGTCTGCCCAAAGCCAACCCCCTGCCCAGGCTTCTCTTCCTGCAGTCCTCGGCTCAGCCCTGGGGATGCCACCGCAGCCACTCCCCACCCTGTGTGCACCCAGCTGCCCCACTGGGGACGATGGAGCTTTCCCACGACAAAGCCTCGTGACCGTCACTAGTGGGGGGACCAATGGTTGGCTGGTGCCAGTCAAACATGGGGTCTCTGAATGCACTGTCCCCAGCACTCCTGAGGAGCCCTCCCTGTCACAGGTGTCTCGGGGCTTCCATGGACTTCTGCGGCCTTCTCTCTGGAGTGACTGTGTCCCTGGATGGGCGCACAGACCCCACCAGCAGGTCATGGCATGAGCACTGCCCGGGGCCCCCGTGGGGGCAGCCGCGGCAGAGAGCTCAGGGGGCGGGAATAGCTATCCTATGGTGACCGATGTCATCTAGGAGAACACATGGGCCACCTCAATGGGGTTTGGGGTTTCAAGACTTTGGGGCTTGGGGCAGTTCCATCTCTTCCCAAGGAAATAAATGGTGATCACATCTTGACTTATAAATCCTGCCTACGGGCTTCTTCGAGAAACGAAGGGAGCCCCACAGCACCAGGACATTACATGGGAAGCAGATGTCTGTGGGGCAACCCTTGGTCAGGTTCAAGGCCGCCCACTCACTAAGCCCTTCCAAACCCAGCCCGTGTCAACAGTCAGCTCCCCTAAGGTGTGCTCGGCCGAGTGCACCCTGCACACAGTACCGCTGCCAAGGTCAAGACTGAGCTCTCAGCACAAGCCAGGCTCTGCCGGCATTTGCCATCACACAGGCTCAGGGAGAGGGTCCACGGCCCGGCTTACTGACTTCCCCAGGAATCAGTGCCACGTGGGGAAGAAATTCAGAGGGTGCATGTGGACACCTGAGACCAGAGTTCCAGAAGTGGCTCCTCTTATGGCCTGAATAGATGGGCAGGTAGGCAGGTACCAGCCCTGGTGGCCCTTAAGTCCTTTGCAGGCACCCGACGCCCTACTGGGTGCCGTATCTGCCTTTGCCACCAGCGCAGTCCACTCACTGCATGTGCTACATACCTTGGGGGTGTCACAATGCACACCGTCCTCCCTGCCATGCCAGTGGAGAACTGGTGCCACCCGTTGGCCATGGCTGGTGCCCTGGGCCCCGCCCACTCACCCGTACCAGTAGCGAGGGTCACTGGAGAGGCAGTGGTTCAGGCTCCGGTGGGCCAGCGCCTTCTTTTTATTGAGGACAAACTCTTGCAACTTCATCTTCACTTCTGTGCTGGCCACGGCGCCTGGCGCGGGAGGAAACACAGGACAGTGATGAGGTGCTCTACCCGGGACGGCAGCTCTGTGCCAAAGCAATGCAAGGGGCTGAGGACAGCGGGATTCTCACACGGGAGGCTGCTGACACCACGGGAGCCTCCCCAAGGGAGGAGAAAGCCAGGAGGAGGTTTAAAAGGAGGTCTTCCCGCCAAGGTTTGCACATAATTGCGTTCCACTTTAAATGCAGGTGTCGTCCGTATGCAGACTTACTGTCCCCTAACACAAAACCCACTCTGAAGGAAGTTCTAATATTCTCACACAGAACATTCTGGATTGGGCACGGGCAGCAGCCTGGGTTCTTCCTCGCCACAGAGGAAGGGCGGAGTCTCAGACACGTGCTGTGCCCTGACGCATCCCTCCCACAGCGACGGCAGCGAGGATGAGCCTGTGTCCTGGTCCAGCCACTGCCGCGTCCCCAGCCCACTGGGCGGCCAGCTCCTCTCCAGTCCCATTGAGAGCACGTCTCTGTCCCTCCCAGCCTTGCGGCCACAGAGGCAGAGAGCACGCCCCCTGAGTCGAAGCCATGTACTCTGTGGACGTGTGGCGATGCCAGTTAGTCACAGGCCTCTCTCCTCCTTGAGTCGGCCACGGGGCCCGCGGCTGTCCTGGGGGCCCCTCAGCCCTGCAGCCGCCCCTCTTCCTCTGAGCATCCTTCTGGCAACACAGGGGACAAGAGCCCCTTGGTGTCCCAGCCTGGCAGGGAACTTGTAGGCAGCACAAATGAGCCAGTCTCAGAAATGTGGAGATTCAGTCCTAACTCACGCCCCCACACGAGCCCTGCACGCCCACTCTGCCTCTGGAGAGCTCCTGCCCGATTATGTGACCTCCGAGTGCACCCTCCACTCGGGAGTGGCCTGAGCGCTTCCCGCTGCTACGAGGCGTGGGCAGCACTTCTGGTAGCTGGACAGTCACAGGGTGGGTGGCACAGGCTGGCAAAGCCTCGCCATGACTGTGAGGCGTGCTCAGGCTCTCCCTGTATCTTGTGAGAAGCCACGCTGCACAGAACGGGCAGCCAACCCCGAGGCCCACCACGTGCAGAGTGTCCCTCAGGAGGGGCAGCTCAAGGTGGCGCCTGGAAGAACTAGCAGGACAGCCCCTGTGCATCTCACAAACGCGCTTTCCAAACGTTCCCCACGCTGACCACCGCACGCCTGCCTGCGGTGTCGCCACACCAGGGTGGACACCTGCACCTCACCAGCTCTCAGAATTACCAGGGAGCCCCGGGCCTCCCTCAGCCAGCACTCAGGTCATCATTGGCCTGCATCTCCTGCTGTCCCTGCCTGGATGGCAGGGGTGAGGACCCAGATGCCCGGCAGAGGGCAGGACCTCCAGGCCCTTGCAAACTTGCTGTCTCAGGAGCGGTGATGAGAGGCAGGACAAGAAATGTGGAGTTCTCACGGGACAGAACACGAATGAGAGGTGCCAGCAAACGCAAACCTCGTGTCACCGCGTCTCCTCTGAGGCACACCGATTTGCTCAGCCACTTTTCTTTAGGGGAGGGATGGAGTGTCTCACCTGCGGGCACTGCAGGGACAGAGAGCCTCGCAGAGCACGGGCTCGGAGGCCTCCGCCACCCCCAACTCGGCCACACCTCCAGCTTGCGTGCTGGGCCCCCGCAGCCCGGAAAGGGCGAAGCCCACATGCCCAGTCCCAGCAGGGAAAGCGTGCCGTAAG
Source organism: Sturnira hondurensis (assembly GCF_014824575.4). Lineage (NCBI taxonomy): Eukaryota > Metazoa > Chordata > Mammalia > Chiroptera > Phyllostomidae > Sturnira > Sturnira hondurensis. The sequence goes on along the minus strand of NW_028091124.1, from coordinate 1,177,693 downwards.
TTGCGATGGCGGGCAAGGACAGCAAGGCCTGGGCAGAGGACATGGCACCCAGCAGGCTGGGACACGGAGAGGCCCTTGTCCCCTGCGCTGCTGAAGAGCCCTCACACAGGGAGGGGCGTCTGTGGGGCTGAGGGGCCCCCTCAACCTGTTGAAGCAGGGGAGGGCATGTACCAGGAACTCCAGAAATCAAGCAGAACAAGCCTAGCACCCTGCACCCAGACTCTCCTCATCTCGAGAAGGCCCTGGAAGGCCCTCTGCCCGCCCAAATGGCTGACATGAACAGCACAGCGCCTCCCTTCCGAGGCGGACCGAGGCCACCTTGTGACGAGTGGCCACTGGCATGTGGTCAGGTGAGTAGCCCTACTTGGCCTCCCGAGGCCCCTCCTCACAGGAGCCCGGCCCACGGCAGCCTTGACTCGAGCCACAGGCTCCCTGAGGACAGAGCTCAAGGGGAAGCTGCCGGCTCTGCCCCGCTCCCCCGGACCCCACCAGGACCCCCCACTGTAAGTCCAAGATCTGGAGCCTCTTCAACAAGTAAATGCTGACGCCTCCAACCTCTACTTCAAAGAAACCCGAGGGAGTGTCTGCTGATTTTGTCTTTTTTGAGGCAGAGGGAAGACAACACCAGTGCGAGACGCGAGAAGAGAAACACGCGCTGGCCTCTTCCGTGCGCCCCGACCAGGGGCTGGCTTCGCAGCCTAGCGGTGTAAGCCACGGCGCTGCAGCGGCTGAGCCACCTGGCCGGGGCTCGGATTTCTACCTTTTAAAGTAATCGCTCGACTGGGACTGCACTGCGCGCCCACCCCAATGTGGCCACAGGGAAGAGACAAGGCCCTCTCACACGGAAAGGGGGGGTGGCCTCGAGAAAGAACGGGTAAACGAAAGCTAAGCAGGCTAGGAGACACAAGGAAGAGCAAATCAGCTGGTGGCAGAAGGGATGGGGTGGAAACACCTGACCAGGCAGGCGGGGGCCAAGGCCAAGGGACTATGGGACAGGCTGGGGGACGCTAGGAATGGAACTGCTCTGTTGTGGCCTCCGCCCCGGACTGACTCACTCTTCCTGCCTCGGAGGAAGGCCCATGGAACAGACGGCTGCTTCCAGGGTCAGGCGTCCAGTCTTCCAACCCCAGGCTTTGGAGCCGTGCTCTGACTGGCAGGGCCTTCCTTGGGGGCCGGCAGCTCCCCTGCCCAGGCTGCCCCGTGAGGCACGGCAGGGTCGCCACGTTCGCTCCAGCTCGGAGAGCAGGCGTCTGCTGTGACACCCATCCCTTCCCTTTTACTTACTGGTTTGAGTGAGAGAGGGACACCGACTTGTTGTGCATTTACTGATGCACACACCCCTCGGCTGATTCTGGTACACGCCCAGACCAGGGATCAAACCTGCAACCTTGGCGCAGCGGGATGACGCTCTAACCAACCTGGTCAGGGCTTAGGTTTATACTAAAGCACGTCATATGGTGCATCTCAGATCCTTGGAGGCTGTAAATTGAAGTCAGACTTAACTGATGAAAGATCGTGTATCGGTGCTAAGATACCAAAACACCCACAAATCAGAATTTCCCACTCTATCATATCAAATGAACGGCATTAATTGACACTGGAAATTTTAAATTGCAGAATTATTAAAATTGAAAGAACTTTGAATTAAACATTCAAAAAGATATTCATTCAAAAAACCCCAAAAGCTGAACAGTGGGTGTGCCCCACACCTCCCAGCGCACGCCCAGGGCTGCCAGCTGCTGCCCTCCCCGCTGTGGGCGCCCTGCACAGGCAGGGCCCTCGCCGCCCACGCCCAGGGTCTCCCTGTGGCAGAGCCCACCTGGCACGTGCCGACACGAACGCTGCACAGTTGGTTACCAAAAACAAAACCTGCCACCCCAACCTGCCACCCGAACCCCTCTGGCGGCCGTGGCGGCAAGTGTGGAGCAAAGCAGACGGCGCTCTCACACGCCGCCTGGCCTGTAGTGAGGGTGCTCTGAGGGCTGCAGAGATTGATTTTGACTCTCGGATCCAAGATGCTTTCCGAAGTCACGCCTCCCCTGTTCCGTGAGGCTGCACGTGCCACTCGTGCAGGAAGCATGCGGTGCAGCGGAGGGGCCGCTGCAGACTGAGCTCCCTGTGAGCAGCCAGAGAGACTGGCGCTGGGCGGCCAGCTGGGCACAGGCCGGCTCGCTGACGCCGACAAGCTAAACTTCCACCCTTGGTTCGACGGCAGCGACCTCCTTCCCTCAAAGAAAAACCCCGAGCAGGGCCACTGAGTTCCGAGCAGGGTGGGGATCTGGGATGCAGGGCCCTGGGGGAGGCCACATGTGCCAGCCCAGCGTGGACGGCCTGTGGCTTTTGGTGGCACATAGGTGTCCTGACCACAGCAGAGCCCACAAAGGGCCCCTCTGAGAACTGGGCCTTTGTCCACGGGGGAGGCAGCACCATATGGTGGGCCACACGTGGCAGGTCATGGAGCCTCGAGGACACTGAGATTCCTCATGGGGCGCAAGAGGGACACACCACAGACTCATCCGGTCTCAGAGACGACAACACCAATACCCCCTCTGAACTCCAGATAGACATGTCGGGACACGGGGATCCACGCAGAGTGCCTCTCACGTGGCCCTCGTGGGCTCAGCACACCGGCCGCACCCCAGCCAGGAGGGACCCTTGGTCCGAGCCAGCGGGCAGGGTGACCGACACCGTGTGCCCAGCAGCCCCTTGCGGGGGCCCAGGCTGTGCTCAAACACCCAGGTGCACATAGCCAACCAGAGTCTGCCACGCAGCGCCTCCGGCGGCCTCGTCCTCGTGCCGACTGTGGCTGCAGGCGCCCACCGAGCTGGCAGCCGGCACCCTCTCTCCACTGCGCCGCCAGGCTGGCCGTGACTCTTACACCCTGGAGCAGGACCGCAATCACGCCGGGCGGCAAGCCCTCCCGTCGCCTTCCGCACAGCACACATGCACTCTTCCACGAGTACGCCCTATACCAATAAGTGGTCGTGAAAGCTGCTAATTTTATACATAAAAACAATTACTAAGAACTTACAAGGCACTAAGCAGAAAAACAAGCCAAAAACAAAGAGAAAACACTAGCTACATTCTCAAGAAAAAGAACCACCCCTTTTCGAAGAGGAAACATTTCCAGGGCCTACAAAAGGTCACGGACCAACAGCACTGATTAGGCCACATTCTCATTCTCACGGAGTAAGGGCAGGTCCGTGGGCCGTGGGCTGTGGCAGAGCGGGCCGGCGGGCGGGGGCGGAGGCAGGAACGTGCCCCCGAACCCCAGCGATGGGCTGGGCTGCGGAATGCAGAGAACAGACCCCCGCCAGGAGAAAGGGAGCCACTCGCCGGACACACGGGCACCCCCAGCACCAGGACATCCTTTGGCCCCTCACAGCAAAACACACCAAGTCTCACTGGCCAGCAGAGAAACGTGCTGAGCCATGAGGAGCTGATGTGCCCCGCTGACAGGACAGTGACGGACAGCAGCACCCGGGCTGGCAGGGACACGGGCCAACAGGAACTGTCCCACAGCTGGTGGCAGCGGACACCGGCACAGCCACTCCTGTGACCCTTTGCTAGAGGGTATGGAAGCTGAAGCCACACTCACCCTACGGCTCAGCAACGCCACATCACAGGGGCCCCCTGCACCAGGTGACGGGTCCAGGGCCCCGATTTGGACACAGCCCGTGTGCCTATGGCACACTGGACGTGCACAGCAGGCTGCAGGGAGGGCCGGCCTGTGGCACGGACAGCGTGGGGACGCCAGCACAAATGGAAGGTGGGAGCCCCAGGAGAGCACCCCAGTTCTCTGGGAGGTGGAAGCAAGCAGCTGTGGGTGCCGGGTGTCGGGGAGCAGCTGCCTTTGGGAAGAAGGGCAGCGGCGGTCCTGCACAGGCCCATGGGAGGGGTCCTGGAGGGCGAGAGGCTTCTGTGGGGGCGTCCCACACCGTGAGGACGATCTTGAGAACAACCTAGCGCAACAGGCTGCACAAGGGGTCAGAGTGTACCACGCCGCTGCGTGTGGACACGGGGGCTCAGACAGCTCCCTGCACGACGACCTGCGTGAGAACGGCGGCCAACCACTCTCAGAAGTCAAGCGCGAGGACCGTTCAGGAAGTGGGGGCTGGAGCTGGGTCTCGGTGGGCGTGTGAAGTCCTCTGTGCCGACAGTCAGTGCCCCGCTCCGACGTGGGGCAGCACCCTGCCCTGCCGCACTCCAGGCTGGCGCAGATCCAGCAGGTGCAACTGAGCGTGGCGTGGGGCCAGGTGGGCGGGGACCGGTGGACACCCACGTGCTCTGTGGAGGGGCCGTGGGGTGTCCCTGCAATGACCATCCACAGAAAGAGGCACACAACCCACGGTGGGGGGCACTCCCTTCGACCCAGCAGGGGGTGGGGGGCCCAACCATGGGCACTCGGGGCCTGCCTCAGGCTACTTGTCTGCCGCTGAGTTCCCCTCGGGCCCACGGCGCACTCTGTCCTGGCCCAGCGATCATTGGGGGGCTGTGGCCTCGCCCCCCCCAGGAGACTCGGGAGTTTTCCAAAGGGGGTGGCATGCAGAGGGGCCTGCAGGGTGAGACCGAGCCCGGGTACTTCTTAGGCTAACAGAGCACCCTGGTCTCCAGAGGTGCCAACACGGCCACCACAGAAGCGGAGCTCGGCCTGGTGACGGTGCCTCCTCTCAGCAATGGGCGCGCTGCACAATGACTCCAGCCTTCCAGGCTCTAGCCAAAGGCTCTCTGAGGGACAGGACCCTGAGACATTCAGGGCCGAGCTCACGGGTGGGCCATGCTGTGCATTCGGCAGGCTCCGCGGCTTTTCCGTCTATTAGGGACCTGTCAGGTATTCTTCACAACACTTGGGTCAGACCGGAGTCGTGCTGCGGGCTCCTGCAGCCCCCACGAGAGGAGAGAGCCCACCCTCGAGGCGAAGCACAGGGCAGCCTGCAACAGCCACCTGTGGTGAACCTGCAGGGACCCAGGTGCTGTGATCTGGGGGGCGGGGCACCGAGAGCCACGCCCCCCACACAACCCCACCCCTGCCCCGCCCCTCGTGCTCCTGGGCACAACTCACTCTCTTGGCCTTTCTCCTTGTTCTTGAGCTGCTGCAGCTTCTGCTCCCGGTGCCGCTGCTCAAGCTCCTGCTCCTGGCGGTGCCTCTCCAGCTTCCGCTGGTGCTCCAGCAGCTCCTGCTGGTGCTTCATGGCCAGCAGCTCCTGCTGCTGCTGCAGGCGGGAGAGGAGAGAGGTCAGTGCCGGCTGGGGCAGGACGACACACGCACGACAGAGCCAGCAGGCCCGACCCCTCCCCATCCCCACAGCCAGCACTGCCTACGATGCCAACCCGACTCGGTCCAGTGCACAGGCGCACCAGGCTGCTTAGGGCCCAGAGGTCTGCAACCTCGTGTTGAAAGTGAAAACCAAGACAACCAAAGTCCTGACAGAAAACCCACACGAAGAGCTCCACCATCTTGCCAGCTGGGGGTGCCGTTCTGAGGAGGACACAGGAGAGCGTGGAACGTGCGCCCACCCTGGGGCGCAGCTGCCCTCGCCGAGGACTCACCCAGGAGATGTGCGCAGAGCCCCGTGGAGGACCCGCGGCACCATCGCTGAGGGCAGCCCTGGCCTGACATGCCCCCTCGGTCGACTACTGCCCTCGCGTGTGAGGGAGGGATGCAGGGGTGAGCTGCAGACACGGGAACACCACGGGTGGGCCGCAGAGCATGCGTGGACTACGTCCACCGCTGATGGGGCCTGGGAGTTGCAGGTACAGGAGACCCCGTGAGCTGGAGATAACGGCCAGAGGCCAGCCTGGGGCTGTGGCAGATGGAGAGGCAGGGCACGTGGTGGGGGGGGGGCTCCTGAGGGGGGCGGCGCAGAAGGTGGCAGCCTGCGCAGACCCCCGACACCTGCGCATTCTGCAGTGTGTTCTCGACGCCAGTCCTCTCGGAAAGACGGGAGGTTCTCTAACGAACACTGTGGACAAAGGCTGACGTGCGTGAGGCAGAGGAGGACAACCGCGCAGTGTGCAGTCGTGCAGGCGAAGTCCACCTGCCGCCAGCTGCTGTGAACCTACAGCAATACGGCGAGCTGCCAACTCCAAGGGTCAGCAGGAAGGACTGAGACTCACAGAAGCGGTCTGAAGCAAGTGGGAGAATATCTCCACCCCCTACGAACCCCGCCCTTCCCAATGCCCGTCCTGGGGCAGGGGAGAGAGGTGCCGGCCCATGCCAGCCGGGCCGTGCGGGGAAGACCTCTGGGAGTCGGGCAGGCCTCTGCGCGGGACACAGGACCACTGTGCTCTAAAGCCCCTGCCCCCTCAACAAGGTTGCTCTTGGTCCCCAGGGCTCTGCCCACACAGGACCCCCTGGGGTCCCACACACGGCCGCCGGCCAGGTGCAGAGGTGCACATGTGTGCTCGCCGAGCGGTGATGTCCCGCGCAGCTTTGCAAGGGACAGGCAGCAGCTGCGTGAGCCAAAGGGGCACAGCCACAATGCCCAGACTCCCATGCGTGTGGGAGGGGGTGCAGGGCGGCAACCGGGCCCTCCGCGACCACCGTGACCACCATGACCGTGGCCCAGCCCCTGGCCCTGCTGCTGTGCTAACTGCCCATGGACAGAGCCCCAAAGACTCACAAGCCTTGAGCTCCAGCTGGCCAGTCAGCCACCCCTACGGTCACACACAGGGCAGTGACGCACTGAGTAAGCAGTCAGCGGGTGGCACTCCCAATCACAGCCTGGTCCCCAGACACGACCTCTGACTGGTGTCCACAAAGAGGAAGGGACATTTCCAGTGGGGAACACAGGGACCAAAGGGCCAGGAAGGGGGGTGTGGCAGCCCCAACCCAGCATGGGAGTGAGGGTGGGGCAGAGGCCGTGGTGCCCACCCACAGCACCCACAATAGGGGCCTGGACGAGGGCGAGTGTCTGGCCCTCACACAGCAGCACACAGGCCCGGGACAGGCAGCTCCTGGACGGCCGTGGCCTTCAGATGCAGGGCCCGGGCCTGGGGGCAGGGAGGGGGCCTGGGACTGAACGCCCAGTTCAGTGCCTGCCCACGGGGCCCTCGGACACAGAGGGCAGCTCTCCAGCTCTCCTGGGGAGAAAAAACATGCTGCCGACAATGCCAACCTGAACCGGGGGCAGTGGGTGGGAGCAAGCACTCCCATCCTCTCCCTGAGTTTGCCGCCCGGGCATCCAGACAGCGCACTGGGGACGCCCAGCACTTGGGCGGGACAGCACAGAGGCCAGACTGCCCAGATGGGAGACGGGTTCTGCCCCGCCTCTCTACTCGGGCACGGACCTCCCCCACCAATGCTTAGGAGGCCTGGGGGCCTTGCTGCGAGTCTATGAGGCAACCTCTGGGAAACACTGAGAGCAGTGTGGCCCCACGCTGCGCACTGTTCTGCCAGCCTGAGAGCGACCAAAGAGCTGGGCTGCTCCTACCCGCTGCAGGGCTGCCCCTCGGCCTCTGGCAAATGGGCACAGAGAGCAAAGCCTGGGGGTGACTCAGGAGTCTCTGCCCCTCAGGGCAGGGCCCTTGCTCTGCGGTGCTGATGCCGCAGTGAGCCCAGTCTAGAGCCGGTCAGCAGGCCTTGAGGCCCCCCCGAGGGGAGGGGCAGCAGGCGGGGACAGCAGGTGGAGGCTGCGCACGTCCGCACAGACGGACAGAAGGTGAGACAGACATGCACTGGTGCCACGGCCGAGGTGATACTCCTGACTGCTCAGAAATGACGCTTCAACCTGTGCAGCAGGACAAGTGGGCGCCACGGACCTGGGCAAGGGACAGCAGATGGCAGCACGGCCACACCCAGCACACGGTGGCCACACGCCCTTCCTGTGCCCTCTGTGTGCCCAGGGCACTCCTGTGCCCGGGACCAGAGTCACCCTGCGGCAGGGATGCAGCCAGGAAAGGACAGCGAGCAGGAGCCACGCAGCGAGTGACCAGCACACAGTGACCCGGGCACAGTGCGAGGCAGGGTGGAGAGGCGGTGGGGATGAGGTGGGGACAAGGCTCAACCTTGGGCTGCAGGCAGCGGGCACTGCAGGGCCCCGTGGTCCCCACCCCGGATGCCTCAGTAAGTGCCACCTGCAGTGGTCACGAGTGCCGTCTGTCCACAGGTAAGCAAGCCGTGTGCATGTGTGTGAGGGGGAGGGAAGTGGACACGGACAGACACACCCACACTCGGGGCTGGGGCACCTTCGAGAGGGAAGCATGGAGGGAAGTGCCAGGAACGTGCTCGCTGGGGGCCGGCAGCCCTGTCCCTGTTCGGTCTGGACACGGGCACGTGGCCTGCACACGAAAAAGCTAGAACACGATGACCCGAAAATAACCTTCGCGCCCAACTATTCGGCTACCAGTGGCTGTCCAATCACGGCTCACTGTATGCCCGCAGTACAACCCCGCCGGCGCCGGCTCCAAGTGCATGGGGCAGCTTCGGGAGGCGGGCACAGCCCAGGGACAAGCCTTGAGAGCTCAGTCAGCAGCGCCCCTGCAGCAGCACAGACACACGGAGGCACGTCCGGAGGCACGTCCAGTGGTGGCCCTGGAGCGCTCTTCCCCCCTCTGCCACGTCCAGCCACTCACATCCTCATTGCCCGGACCCGCCCCGTCGGAGGGAGAGCTGTCGCTACAACAGCGCTCCCTGTGCAACAGCGCAGCCTGGACGCCGGTGCGGCACGGGCCTGGCTCTGCTCACCAGGGCTCAGGTGCTGCCCGCCAGTGGTGCCATAGGTTCCCACCAGGAGGCTCGCTCTCGGGAGTGAGGGCCTGGGGACAGTCTCGGGGAGCCGAGGGCTGAAGAGGAGGGCGGGTGCTCGGGGGAAACGTGGCCGACGCCCTCTACCAGGGACAGAATCGAGCTTTTCCCAGAGAGACATGGATCCGCGCAACAAAGACCGCAGGAGGGGTGGGCCGCAGGTCAGGGCCAGAGTTCACTGCACACGGGGTGTGAGAAGGAAAAGCCCCGACACCAAGGGCTGTGGGCGCGCCACCAGGGAGACGGACAGCAGCACTCGGACGACGCCCACACCCTTCCCGATGGCCCGTGTGCCCGCGCTCTGCCCGCACAGCTCCTGGGCCCGCACATCGGCCATGAAGGAAACGCGCGTCCACAAAACCTCACGGCTCTCAGGGGCTCCAGGTCAGCACCTCTGAACCCAGCACCAGAGGTGACCTGAGTGGAGATCTGGCTGGCACTGCAGTGTCCAGTGTCCTGTCCTCCTTCTTCCTTGTGTCCAAGTCAGAGCCGGCCAGGCCCCCTGGCTTCCGAACCAGAGTGAGGACTCCACCGGGGACGCTTCTGGCTCTGTGGGCTGCGCGCCCCAGCTCCCGTTCCCTCGGGTGTGCTCCACCAGGAATGCGGACCTTGGCCCGACAGCTGCTCCGGCCAGCGGGGCAACAGCATCCCAACTGAAAACGCACTTGTCCGCCCGACGACCCTGGAACTCTGCCTCTAACAGCCCGCCCACCCCCCGGCCCGGAGAGTGTGGCCCCTCCAGGTCACCGAGCTGCTGCCAGGCCAAAGAGCAGCGCCACCCACCAGCACCTGGTCGTCCCGACCCAGGAGGACGGACCTGCCCAGGTCCTAGCAGTGCAGCAGCTGCGGGGACCGGCCGGCAGCTGGGGTCTCGGGGCGGAAGCGCGTGCCTGCGCGGACGCACCTTGATGTGCTCGTGCAGCTGGGCCTCGTGCTGCCTCGACAGCTGCTCGTGCTGCCGCTGGAACTCGGCGATGAGGAGCTGCCTCTGCAGCTGCTGTTTCTGCTTAAGCGCCAGGAGCTCCTGCTGCAGCTGCTGCTCCCGGAGGGCAGGCTCCGCCATGGGCAGCGGGAACTGCTGGTCCAGGCGCAGGTCCATGGGCACCGCTGGGGGGGCCACCTGCAAAGGCAGCGTCGAGGGCACCTCCACTGCGGAGAGAGCACAGCACAGGGCGGGGTCACTGCTGGCCATGGCATACCCGCCCAAACCTCTGGTAAGGAGGCCGCACACCCACCGAAGGGTAGCTCACGTTTCCGATGCCTCTTCCTGCCCCTGCCTGACAGGCTCAGTGCAGGGCCCTCGGCACAGGACAGCCCTGGTGCACTGAAGCCCTGGCATAGGTCAGAAGGTGCACAGAAGCCCCACCCCCTCCACAGGGCAGCTCCCACACACGCTCAGGGCCAGAGCCCATCTCCCAGCAAAGTGAGCACCCTCTCCGCACACCTACTTCCCAGCTGTAGCCCACGGCGCCCTCCCAGCTGGCCTGCCGGGCGCACACACAGCTGTGTCTCTGCTGCACAGAACCAACGGTCTCCCTGGCTCGAGTGCCGGTCAAGGAAGACACGGGTGACAGGGGTCAGAGACAGCAGCCAAGTCCACCCTGACGTGCAGAAGGCAGTGCAGATCGGAGCGAGAGAAGGTGCACAGGCAGAGTGTGTGGTCAGTGACCATGTCTCCAAGAAACCTGGTGTAGGGCTCCCGCTGCTACGGCTCCTGCCTGCGAATGCAGGCCCCCACGGTGGGCCTTTTGTCGCGCTCAGACGTGTGGGGGCCATCCCTGCATGGGCTGAGGTGAGGGCTTGGCACTGAGGCCCACGGTTCCCCCATCCCATCCAGAAAGTTCCCCTACAGTCTGCTCTGGGCCCATCTCACCACCGACTGACAAGCCCCAGACCTGGGGCTGGGGCCACAGATGAGGCCTGGCCCTGTGTGGGTGCGGGCTCAGGTGGGGCCCCAGCTCCACCAAGGACCAGCCCCCTCGCCTCAGGGCCAGGTCTGCCGGACCCTCAGCACAGACCACACTGGGCACTTCGTCTGGTCCTGCAGCTTTGCCTGGGAGTGCCCCCTACGTGCCCAGGACTTCACCCCCAGGCCATAGAGCCCTCTGGCTCCACACATAGTTCCTGTCAAATCTGTGCTCCCACAGATTCTAGTAAGAGAGTCCACACGTGGAACTGCCCCGGGGGACAGCATCTGTGTGGTCGTCACCCAGGTGGCAGGTCCCACGCCGGCCCTTCTGAGAAGCAGAGGCCAGCCCTACCGAGCCTGCACCCAGACCCCACACGGACGCAGCCCCTGTACTCCAAGCCCTGCTGCCCTGACAGATGTGCCATCAGGCTGCTGCACGTGGCTCTTGCAGGGACTGAGTGCCACCCAGGACGAGGGCTCCCTGGGTCCTTTCCACCCTAGAGCCCGAAGCCAACGGCAAGCCAGGGGGCTGGCCCTGGGCCACAGGAGAGGAAGAAGAGGCAGGACTGCCCAGAGGGCACAAAGTTGTCCCAATTAACCCCCCAGCTCTTCCGGTCAAGCACTAAGGAGCAGGGGTCAAGAGCGGCTGGTGTCCCCTTCAGTTCCCCGAATTGGTGACGTGCAGCCCGACCCTCCACGTGCTGCGTGCGCAATTCCTTGGAATCGCTGGGCTCCCTGTTGAGAGCCTTCACTTGAGGTGGAAAACCCAACAGAGTGTCTCTCAGACGGCCCGGGCGTCAGCGCAGCCCCATACCTGCCCCCTCCAGGCTGGTAAGACTACATTTCATTAATGTGCCCGTTTTTCTCTTTTCTGACCATTTTATCATGAAAATTATAGCACACTAGGAAAACTGGGTAAACAACGAGGATTTTATACAAGCTCAGTGCCCCCCGCCCCAGCTTGGTCCCGACTTTCTCTGAAGAAGTATGATGGGGGTAGGGGCGGGGAGGAGGGCCCTGCAGACCAGCCGGGGGGTGGGGGGTGGGGGGGGACTGGGCCTGGGCTCTGCCAGGGGTGGCAGTCGCTGCTCTTCTGCAGAAGAGCCCCCACCGCATGGTAACGCCAGGTGCTCCCACCCCCTCTGCGCCCACAGGGGACCTGGAAGCCGTCCTCTGTGAGCCTGGGACCTGGATGCTCACCCCCCAGCTCACAGGCCGGCCTGCACGGGCCTTCCCGGGCTAGGCCCAGCCTTGCCTTTCTGGGTCACGCACAAAGCCACTGTTTTGTGGCGGCATCTCCAGCACAAGTCCTCACCGCGGCCACTGCGGCACTTCCTCCGTGCTCGCCAACCGTTTTCTACCATTAGTAGAAAGGGCGGAAGGAAGGTTAAAAGCAGAGCAGGGAGAACGCTGAGTCGAACACGACCTGCGTCTGACATGGAAACTAGCTCCCTCCACTTCACCTCTGCCGAGTGCACTCAGCTACAGCGGGACTCAGAAACCAGCTGGCAGCTCGCAGGGGCCAAGGAGGGCTGTGCAGGGTGCAGGGCTGCCTGCTCCCCGGGGGCGCCCCACCTCGAGATGCCCCCCACGCTCGGAGTCCTCCGCCCTGCCCTGCACGCCAGCTGCAGAGAGATGTCACAGTCCCCATTCATTCCAGTCTCCAGCGGGTGCGTCAAACATGACTTACTCTGATTTGGTAACAAAAACTATTTGAAATGCCACGAGTTCCTTACAGAGGCTGCTGGTGCCTTTGACCCAAAGGGCCCTGAAGCAAACAATTAAACCTTCTCTGCTTGAAGAATTCGGCATCAGAACAAAACGCCTGTGTTCCCAGGAATACTCTATGGTGCGGGAGAAAACCGCTGCACAGGCTGTGCCACGATGAGCAGAGGGACACGGTCAGATGCGTGACGTCAGCGGACGCACAAAGGGGGACGCACAAAGGGTGCGTTCAGAGTCCCCACAGGAGACGCGGCCTGTGCTGGCGTGACAAGCCTGCGTGCATGGAGGGGACCGTCTGCGAGTCTCCCGCGGAGGGAGTGACCGCAGAGCGGGCGCGGCCATCGTTGGGCACCCTGCAGCCAGGCCCTCTTTCACAACGTGCACCTCCCCGCCATCACACATGCGCACCACAGAGCAGCGCCGCTCCTCAGAGACCACGGCCGGAGCCCGGGCCCCGGCCCAGTGACGGAGCCCCCGTCAGATCCAGGGGAAGACACAGAGCTCCAGCCCCAGCCCCGCAACTTCCTCCTGCCTCGACCCCTGCCTACTGGGGGTGAGAGGGGTGAAAGGGGGCTGGTGGTAAGCTGTGCCCGCACACGGAAGACACATGGGCCAGGCACAGCCGTGGTGAGTGGAGGCCATGCACCTGCACACACGTGCCCACCCGGCACTTCGCCAGGTGGCTACAGTGTTTTTTGGTTACGCACCCCCATCTCACGCCACACACACACTGCTGGTGACAGTGAGCGCCAGCACAGGGGACAACAGGGCGGTGATGGTTCCCAGGAAAAGGCTGACAAGTCCTGTGCCCAGTCTGCCCACAGCCTCCAGGACAGTGGACACCAGTCCCTTCTGGGGAGAGGCCAAGAGTGTCCCCAGGAGACCAAGGGCCACCCACCATGGCACCAAGAAGCACAGTCCCAGACCAGACCTGCCCCGCACGCACACGTGCACTGCGGCCGCCTCCCACTCCAGGGCTGGAGGGATGCGTGTCCTCGGGCGAGTGGGCTGTGGGAGCCACAGGACAAGAGGGTTGGACCGGTCACCAGCAACCAAGGGTCTGGGGCGGGCAGGCAGCAAACGCACACACCCCACTTCCAGGGGCCATGTGTGCGGCGGACAAATCGGAGGGGAGCAGAGCAGGGAGGAGACGGGAGGCTACCTGCAGGCGAAGGGTTCTGAGAGGCAGCACATTGCTGACGGGCTGCAGCACACGGAGCGCTCGGCTCCCTGCCCCGGTGCTTCCTGTAAACTGCCCGTGGGGCCTGGTGGCCAGGGCACAGCCCATGTGTAGGCCCTGGCAGGCCCCCTCAGGGGCCCCTGCACCCACAAAGCTCCCCTGTGCTGTGAGCAGCTCCCCGAGTGGCTGCACCTGGGGCACGCCCCCCCCATCGGCCAGGGCCGGACGGAACGCTGTTTGTTCCACGGGGCCATGAGTGGTGTGAGCGGCCCCGCCCCCGCCTCGGTTGTGAGCGAGCACACACATTGCTCTGCCGCGCTGACGTGCGTGCAGTGCCAGAGAAACGGGCCCCGTGCAAACTTCTCACCGTCACTCAAGTTAAAAAAGAAAATACAAACAGTCATGGCAGGAGAGCAGGCAGTTCTGTTCTCAGGTGTCTGTTCCCCGTTGAGGTCGGAACACCAGGTCGCGAACGTGACTGCCGGCAGCACTTCTGGACCTCACAGGCGCAGGACGAACCGGGGCCGCGACAGCACAGCAGACACCCCCCTTTCCGCGTCCTGGGTGTGCGGGCGTCACATGGCCCCAGCATCAGGAGGTGGCAGCGCAGCACTGGGCCCCGCTCACCCTGAGCGCCTGCCTCCCAGACAGGAAGGAGGGGTCAGCCTCTCACCCCCCCTCCCCCACCGGGCTGTCCTGGCCACCAGACGGCAGGCCCTGTGGGCTGAGTCCGGCCGAGCTTCGGCAGTGCCGCTTCATTGAATGTATGAGACCAAGGGCCCCGCAAGGCAGCGACAGGAGCCAGCTGCACCCACGTGACAGCTGGGCCGAGGGAGGAAGCACTGAGTCTGTGTGGCCTGCCCAAGGCCACCCAACAAATGCAAATGACAAGCCCAGAACCGGAACCTGGGTGTCCTGACCGTGCCGCTGAGCAGGCTGGGGCATGGGGGGGCAAGTGGCCTGGGCGGGGGTGCTCAGGCCTGGTGCCCGGGATGGGGAACAGCACAGAACCCAGGTCTGTGGGTATGAGCAGGGCGCCCATGGGCTCCAGCAGAGTTCAGAGGCCAGGCACCCCCAGCAGCTCTGAGTCAACACCCACGAGAGTGCTCCCCACTGGCATGGGCTGCCTGGCCCGTCTCTCTCCCCGAGGCCCTGGCTTTGGCTTTGTCTGTGACCCCGGGCTGGTCTGCCCTGTAATGACTGGCTGACTTAAGTGCCCTGCAGTTCAGAACTCTCCTGGAACGACCCATGCCTGCAAGGCCAGGAGCGGGCCGCCTGGGGACCAGGCCTGCCAGGCCCTGCTCAGGGCTGAGAGCAGGCGCGGCAGGGCTGGCCCTGCCCAAGCAGGAGGAGAACAGGTTTCAAGTGTAGGCAAGCCATCGTGGCCCACGGAGCGGAGCTGGACAGAAAATTCCAGTACACTCCTTCAGCACTAAAGAAGAGGATCCACAATGAACACCAAGTGCAGGTGTGACCTCAGTGGGCCCCTCCATCCAACCCCCACCACTTCCCCCGACGATAAGCTTGAGTCTCCCTCACAGACACACTCAGACCCCTGGACAGGGGAGAAACGTGTGGGCTCTCAGCTCCCCTGCCTGTCCTGGAGTGGAGGCCTTCCCATGGCGTCCGGCCCCTGCCAGGTCTGCGTCGTCTGCTGGCACACAGAGAACGCTCCAGCGGGAAGGCAGGCCCGCAGTGCTGCCGGGAGGCCTGCCGCGCAGACACTCGGCCCCAGCCAGCATGTGGGAGACCGGGAGCACTGGCTGGGGCCAGTTCTGCGGCCGAGCGACAACACGAGGCATGGTCCCGGCCAGGCCGCTCACTGTGAGGGCGACTCCGGGGACTCGCACCAGAGAGCTGGCCCCAGGCAGCCACAGTGTGGGTCAGAGGACGGGCAGTGGTGGAAGGTGGACTCGGGCCCGTGTGAGTTCACATCCACCAGGGACTGGGGAGACGGTGCCTGGCCCTGGTCCTCCTCCACCATTTGAGTGACGTGACAAGTGCCAGCACACAGCTGGTGGCTCGTGTGTGACCTGGTGTCCTCTGGGACCAGACTCATCTGTCCCCCAAGGCAGCCGAGCGGACCACCTCTCCCCTCCTGTGCCCCTGAGCCCCGACCCCTGAAACACAGGCCCAGAGAGTGCTTCCTGTGCTGAGGGTGGTGAGCAGGCTGCCAGAGGCATGGTGGTTAGGAGGCAGGGAGAGAGTCCCAGGAGGGTGCCAGCCGACCTCTTGGCGTGCATGCGTGCAACACGGCTAAGGCTAACCTGTGCACAAGTGCGTGCGAGGACAAGGCTGACCCCCAGCTGCTGGGCTAATAAGAGTCCTCCAGAGGACAAGCCCAGTCTGACCCAACTGGGGTACCAGCAGCCCTGCAGACCTCAGGACGGCCGACACTGCCTCCCCTGGGCTCCCCGAGTCAGAGCCGATGGGGGTGGGGGAGAGGACGGTGTCAGGCCAGGCCCTGGAGCCCCTTCCTTTCCCCACACACAGAGCCGGCATGTGCCCAACACCCAGCCACTCCGCCACCCCGAGAATGGGCACGGCCGGGGCCCGCCCAGCTCGGGGAGGGCACACACACACACAGGGCCAGGGGCGTCTCACCACGGGAGGCAGCGCCACAATGGCCAGGGCCCCATGGGGACAACTCCCATTCAGGGGAGCAGACACCTCGGAGTGAAGGAGAGAAACATGGGTCCGGGAGAAGTCCACCCTGTACTTCTGCCGCAAGCAGGGAGGTGTGGCTGGGAAACGGGAGGGGCGCCCCCTTCAGGACCCCAGCAGGAGGACTGGCAACCCCGCTTCCCGTCCTAGCCTTACAATCACCGCGGCTTGTGGGGTTTCTAGGCAGAAATACCACGTAACTAGGACAGACCCGGGGCTTGTAAACAAACAGGCTGGGCCTGACTGACCCAGCACTGTCTTCTGTGAGGGCTTGCTGCTCGCAGCCCAGAGCCACAGAGCCAGGGAGGAGGAGAGAGTCCCTGCCCCCACCCCCCAGCCCCCAGCCTTCATGACTGGATTTGCATGTCACCTCCAACCCCTAGGAACCACCCTAAACCCTGAAGGGAGCCATCCTCCTGACCCAAGGTCGTGGTAGACAGGCCGCCAAGCCCCACCCCGACGCAACACAGAGTGGGAGGTGCCCAGTGGCCTGGCCTCCCACTCACCCAAACGCAGGTGACGGCCCTGCGGTGATGACAACCACAGGACCGAAACGCAGGTCTCAGCTTCAGGCGATGCACACGAGGCCCAGAAGCACTCCCGACTCCGGGAGCAGCCGAGCAGCGAGGGCCCCTCACATTCACACAGGCGAGAACACGGCCAGCTCCGGCCCTGGGGCTGGGCTGAGCCTCAGCAGCGCTCGGCATGGAGGGAGGTCGGCAGCTGCCTGCCAGAAAGGAAAGGCTCTTTGCAGCCCAGGAGGAAGAACGCTGGGCCGAAGGAGCGGAGTATAGATGGAGGGACACTTCGGGGCCCCGCCCGGGCCGAGTCGGGGCGGTAGGAGCCAGCCCTGCCACCGCACTTTCCTCGCTACGTTGGATGGACAGCGTGTTGCAAAGACTGTGCGGGGGTCTCGGAGGCCACCCCCTCGCAGTGCTCGATGTCCTCCGTGGCCCACACCACGTCCATCCCGAGCCCGCCTCACCACCCACACTGCTAGGTCTGATTCTCTTCCAGTGCGTGCTTTTTGCAAAGTTCTGTTAAAACAAGCTGAAATTATTGCAGTTACACAGACCTTTAAGAAACAAAACTTTTCTTAACAGATCATGTAAGTTTTTTGAGAATCAGAGCCATAAGCTGTACGAACAACGCAGGAAGCTCTCCTCAGAAACGAGCTCCAGACCTGACTCTACAGAAGAGAGTTCTGGAAGTCCGGATGTGGGTCTCACAGCTGCCACCGTGCGCCGTCCATCAGGTGTCAGGATGCCACTGGCCACAGCAGCTCCCGTCCGGGAACACGGGCCCCACCTGACTGTTGTCCCGGGTGCTGTTCTCACAGCGCCGCACACACGCACTCCTGAGTGCCCCGGGCCTGCCGGGCTTCGACCTGGGGCAGCAGAGCCGTCTGCACCCTGTGCCACGGACAGAGTGCGGGGACGAGGGCCAGAGCCCCCTCTCCTGAATTCAGAACTGTCCTCACAGCACTTCCAAAAACCCTAGTATGGTCTCTCGTGCGTTCCGTATCCCTCACAGAGAAACGCTGTGTTTTGCAAATATCTGCAAGCTCGAATTGAGCAAGAGCTGTAAGAAAGCCCTGGCGTGCAGTGGGGAACTTGACTTTCAAGAAGTGCGCAAATGTATTTCCCAGAAACTATAAATAGAGCCGAAAACGAGGAACGGCTTTACGTTCACCCAGACAGAGGCGGCTACTGAAGACGAACCCAACTCCAGACGCGAGAGACAGAGCGGCCCACGTGAGCCTGTGCCGTCCCAACTACATACACAAGGTGTTCCTGGACAAGGACTCCAACGTCACACAGTCAAAGTGCAGAGGCCACCAAACAGAAACGACAGCAAGAAACCCGCTCCCTTGCTTCTGGGGCTGGGCAGGCCTCTCTGCCATGAACTTCAGCCCTCAGGACTCCAGGAGGCAGGGCAGTCAGGGATCCCACACCCCAGAGGGGAAACTCAGGAAACACACCCAGAGCTCATAGCCTGTACCTGGTGACCCCTGGATTCCCATCCGGCCACCCCCCCCCCCACCCCCGGGGACAGGCCTGCCCCACCCACGCAGCCCTGCCTCCCTTACCTGCCACCCAAGGCCAGGCTGCGCTGGTTGGTGCTCACATTGTAAGTTCCTTTCAGAGAGCCGTCTGGAGGGCCCTGCCCTCACTGGGCAAAAGCAAAAACACGGTAGCCAAAACTGAAAACAGTTCCAGAGATCTGAGAAGGCCACAGATCTCCCAGGCAAGTGTCCTTGCACTTCAGTTTCATGAGGTCAAGTTTACATAATACAAAGGACACATTTCAGAATTTCCTTCTTAGCAACCTCCAACGTTTGGTTATGCATTTTACCTAACAGCTGGGTTGCAGCAGGAACCACTATTACTTAATAGTACCAGTTGAAAGGTTTAAAAATAGAAGGCGTCTCCTCCACTTGGTGAGGAGAGAGCCGTGCACAAGGCTGACCTGAGCCGCCTTCTCAGCAGAGACACCCCTGCAGTGCGAGGCAGGGACGGGCCAGGCTTCCCCCCTGGGCTTTCCGGACCCCACACGTCCAGCAAGGAGTGCAGCCTCTTTCAAGGGCTCAGTGGGCCAAGGGGGTAGGGTCTTGGACAGGCGGCTAGAAACCTGGGACTCCACTGCGTGTGGCGGTGACAGGGGTTGGGTTCAATGTCAAGGTCTGGAAGGAGCACACGGGACACGTGTCCACAATCCAGCCACTTGCTGTGTGTCGGCTCTGTCCAGTGCTTGGCCCCCCACAGCCACGGGCGCCTCCTCTTTGGCCTCCCGGGGAGAAGGGCAGAGGTAGATGGACAGTGGCTAGGCAGCCCTCACCGCCATCACCACGGTGACCATCAGAAAGCCAGGGCTACGAAGCTGCGCTGTCCTTCTGCAGGGGTGGGGCGGCTCCCCCTGGCTGGACATGCACTCGAGCCACAGCCGGGGAGCCCGGGGAGGGCAGCTCTGTGAGAACCAGCGGTGCTCTGCCAAGCGTGACTTGGTAGAAAGGGCACTGGTAAGTCTAAGCCAGGGTTGTAAGAAAGAAAAAAAAACAGAAAACTCACAAGCAGACACTGGGTGAGGCCCACTCCCTGGCAGCTTTGACCTCGGGCCCGCCTGCGTGCCCCGCCCCAGCTGGGGCTCCTGTTCACAACTGCCCCCCGGCATCACTACTGGGTGTGACTTTCAACAACAACACACATGCCCCCGAAATTCAGGGTGACTCCGCCTCCAGATGCTCCAGCCCAAACCCGAGAGCTCTCCCCCGGAGACCCCCTCCCAGCCCACCTGCAGCTTCTGAACCCACCACACACGTCATACCCCCACCGTCTCCCCCCCTGCAGCCAGGCTCCGGGGCCCTCCCTGGTCCCACAGGGCCAGCACCCGTCCTCTGAAGCACAAGGCCGGTGGGCCCCCCCACTCGGAGCCCCCAGGACCACCCCCCCAGGCCTAGGCAGAGCCTGACGGCGGGCGGCGCCCAGAGCAGCGGCTCTCCAGTCCCGCGGCCTGCACGCCTCTCCTCGCCAGCCTCCCGGTGGTCCCGGCACAGCGCCCCAGGTGCCTGCTGCGCCTCCGCTACTCCTGCCCCCCATCAGGCCTTCCCGCTGCTGTGTCCACTCGCTCTCCTCTGCTCCTGGTACCACATGAGCTTCACAGAAACTGGCAGGTGCCATTCCTCAGTCCGCAGGTGCTGCAGGCAGAGCTGGCCCCTAAAGGCCCAGTGGCTGTGAAGGACTGAGGAGGGAAGGGAACCGTAGGCCCAACGGCTGGACCGGGAAGCCTTCCCGGGCCACCTGATTTAAAATCGCAGGCCCCACCCGCTCCGCAAGCCCGCCACCTGCCCGCAGCTGCTCTCCTTCCATAGCACACACCAGCCCCACCCCCGAGGTTCTGCGTGACCCACCACCTGAGGCAGAGCACACACAGGGCACATCGCCCAGCGGGAGCGCACAGCCCTCCCCAGGCAGGTGCTCGACCACCAGGAGAAATGACCCCAGAGCAGGTCCCGACGAAACGCCAAGGCTCAGCCGCTCCCAGCCACGATGCTCTATAAACAAGGGACGAAGAGATTACCTAAAAAACTTCACACCTTCAGGTGGAAGGCATTTCTGAATGTCTTGTTTTTTTGTTTTTTTTTTAAAAGGAACCATCAAACAAATTTTTAAAGAGCCTCCAAAACAAATTTCGGGAATCAGAATGTAAATCTTCCGAATCACCCAGAGCAGCTGCACCTGTGGGGAGCGGGGCGCACCCTTCACTGCTCACACCCAGAGGAAAACGGTAAAAATCAATGGCTGAGGGCTCGGCCTCCGCGCTTTGACCACGAGGGCACAGACCACCCCTTGAGAGGGCAGAGCAGAACCAGCGGCGTGGCCGCCTCGGCCCCCCTCCCCCCGCGGTCCTCCCTCGACGCTGGCCACACACGGGGCACTCCAGGGTGGGCAAGGGACTAAGGAACGCCAGTCTTGTTCCCCTTGGGCTCCTTCCCACCCGTGCCACCACCCAAGGATGCTGTGAGACAGTGAGGGCCACCCAGGAAGCACGGAGGCCTGTGGGGGTGGCTCCAGGAAGGGGGCACTTCGCCCTCCCCCATGGCGGGGTGTTGGCATGACAGAAACGTCGTTATGTTAAAAGGTGACCACGAAAATCACCTCAACTGGACATGACAAGAAAGCAGGGACCAGAGAGAACACCCTCCCTGCTCCCAGCTGGGTGCACACTCAGACACCACGTCCAGGGCCCCCACTGCCGTGTCCCCAGACTCTCCGACACCTCCCTGCACACCGCGAGGCCCGAGGTGGTGTCGGAGCACGAGGCTGGTTTGCGGGGAGACTCGGGGGCCAGAGCCCTCCTCGCACAGCAGGCGTCACAGCAGCACCAGACGTACGCCTGCCGCCTGGCCCGGCACCACACAGGCAGAGCAAAACCCTGCCTTGGAAAACATCCCTGCTCCTCCCTAATCATCGCCGTGACTTCCAATGTCCCACGGGGACGTGAAAGGACCTTCAGGTCAGACCTTCGGGTCACTGCCCCAGTAGCCACACTTGTCCTGTAAGAGGGAGAAACGACCAGCTGCAACCCCACCCTCTGGGCTCGTGTGACCATGCAGCCAGGCTCAGACAGAGCCGAGCACAGGGAGACAGTTGTCACCCAGCCACTGATGCCCCCACTATGCCATCTCTAGCACTCGTCTGCTTCCTAGAGCTCCTGCCCCTTGTCCAGGCCACACAGTCATGAGTGCTTGCAGCATGGGGACAGCGGCAGCACAAAGTTTAACAGGGGAACAGCCTGTGCTGAACACAAATGACCCACACGATCAGACACCCCCCCGGAGGGGGTGTCCTCCTCCTTCCCCCTGGGCACAGCACACCCAGGGCTGATGCCACCCCGTCACTGGGAAGAGCAGCCTGGCCTGGGCAGTGGGGGAACACTTGGCCCTGGGGCAGCCTGACCACCCCACGGACCCCCACAACTCAACCCCCAAACAGAATGTGGATTACTAAAAACCAACAGGAAGGCAGACAGATACCTGAAGAACCGGGTTCTCACAGTCAGAGCAGATGGTGAGAAACGGGCCTCATCAGATGGACGGCAGCTTATGGTGGGGAAGGCAGTGTCCGAGCGCCCCTCCCAGCCCAGAAGACGGAGGCTCTGTCCCTATGGGGACACAAGGGGACTGACCTCAGTGACCCCAGGGGAGCTTCCCAAGGCCCAATCACAGCAGTCACACACTGGTGTCCTCAGGGCCACAAGCCAAGTGACGGGCCGCACTGCCACCAGAGGGCAGGTGGCATTCACTTACCTCACCACTGTGCCAGGTCACCACCCCTCAGGTGAGGGCAGGGGGCAGCGGCTAAGAGCTGGGGGGCACCCAGCCAACATGCCTGTCCCCACTCAGCTTCGTTTTAAACTGTGCGTTCTGGGGTCACCACAAAGGCTTCCAGGCTGTGGGCATGGGGGGACCGTCATGCTGGGGGAGCAGCAGAGCCAGAGGCCGGGACCAGCAGACCAGAACGTACCAGGGACACAGGAGGGGACCCTGCCGCACTTCCCTCTCCCTGATGCCGCTGCCAGCAACCTGACCCCCGAGAGCCAGCCCCGGCTCAGAGGACCGGGCACCCGCTCCAAGGCAAGTGGCCCCCTGGAGGCAGGTGGGCCCCCTGCCCCGAGTCTGAGGGCTCCCACGCCTTGCTGCAGCCCAGTCAGGCCCGGCCCTGATGTTTCACGCACAGCCCGAAGTCGGGGGTGGGCGGGTACAGCAGCAGGAACGGAGTGCTCCCCAAGAGAGCGAGGGGGGAGGCAGCAGGCAGAGTCCGAGACTGTGCTACAGGTCTGCGCACCGCGGCGCGCCAGGACATGGCCACCCAGGGGGGCTCCCGACCGGGGAGGGCTGGACCCGGGGCACTGGACACCCACTACGGGCCCTGACTCCGAGCTGAGGGCTCCTCAGCAACCTTCGAGCGGGGACCGGGCCGGCAGCTGTTCCGGGCCATAAGGGCCCCTGCTCCCCACAGGGACTGAGGTGTCCCCCAACAACACAGAGGCATCTGGCAGGTGCGTGGCCTCCCCGGTGAATCCCAGTGATGCCGTACGGATGACACTCTGGCTCTGCAGCTGTGAGCCCCAGGACGCACAGGCCGCCCTGCAGCAGGCGTGGCGGAGGGGAAGGGACCCTCTCGACATTTGCCAAGCAAAGCAAACTGCAACTTTTTTCCAGTCCCCCAGTGGCTGGACTTTCCTTTGACACCTTTGGGTTCTGTGTTCCGTTCTTCTCCGAAGTGAATGACAGACGAGCGAGCGGGAGAGCACGGCCGCCAGCCGGCCGCCCTGCTTCACGTGCCCACCAGTCTGCAGACCGCTGGGGGCACCCTGGGCGCCAGCAGACCCCAGAAGGCGACAGCACAGGGCGGCCGGCCTGGCAGAGGACGGAGAAGCAGTGAGGACTCCCTCCTGCCACCCGCTCGGCCTGCCAGCAGGAGTCGCCCTTGGGAGCCAGGCCATCAATCCTCTCCTGTGCCCCACCCAGAAAAGCAGCTCTGCAGGACAAACCCCTAAGGGGCATCGAATGAGGGCATCGAGGTGAAGGTCCTGCCCCCGGGGGCCTGTGTAAGGCCATGGGTAGCCCCCAGGGCCTGGGAGGGAAGGGTCAGAGGCTTTCCCTGAGGTCACATGTCACAGTGTGGCTGGGAGGCCACAGCAGCATGCGGAGCTGGCTGACCTCCACGAGTCCCTGCCCCAAAACCCAAGGAGGACCCAGAAACTCAACAACCGCCTTGACAGAGGGGGAGCCAAATGCCCTGTAAGATCTGGCAATCCATGGCTAAAACCAAACCTCCCTTTTTAAAGATTAGTTTGGATAAGTTCTCTACAGGTTCTGTAGTTTAAGACTCCAGAACATTGTCTTAAAGACTGCACCTCATCGCACGGCCTTGGAAAGAAGGCTTCCCAGCCTGGACAGGAACGTGTGTCAATGGGGCACCAGTCGGGTCAAGGGCGCCAGTGCGGTGCACCTGAGCGACCTGCAGATGGCGCTGTCTCCAGCACAGCCCACCGGAAAAGCAGCCACCCGGTAAGGCCCTCCTGGTGCAGAAGGCCAAGCCACTTCCTGAGGCCGTCTTCTCCCCAGCAGCCGTCTGGGGAGCGATGGGTCGAACCCCTGCTTCACACGCCTGGTGGCCTGTGACGGGGATGTGCCCCAAAGGGCCCCCGGCCCCCCAGCACAGCTGCGGTGGTGGGCTGGCGCAATGACGATGCACGGCCCCGGCCTGCCATCTGGCCGCAGTGAGGACTTCCCGTGGGCACGTTCACTGCTGTCAGGGGGCTTGGACCGGAAAGCCCACTTCTCCCGGGCCCCGCGGAGTCCAGGCTGTGAGCACTGCTGTCACCCAGCGCCCCCTCCCCAGGAAAGCAGAGGCGCAGGCCTCCCGCGCAGTGTGTCTTTTCAGTAATAAACGGTTACTTTTGTAATTAGGAAAAAAGTCCTTTACTTTACAAAGTCACAATGACTCAGAAGCGCCTCAGCTGTTCTCCCAAGTCCCCATAACCCTGGCATGTGGCATGGGCAGTGCGAGACCCCGGACACACCTCCCTCACCTGGCTCAGAGCTGACCACCTGGCTTCCATAGGACACCTGCCCAGCCCGGCCCCTGCCCCCGGGAAGTGAGACGTGGCCCCGAAACCACAGAGCCCGCACATCTGCCACAGCTGGTGGCAGGCAAGTAGCTGAAGGTTCTCTCACGTTACACCCCAAAATCCTTGACACCCAAAACCCAACATGAGGAAAAAGAACAATAGGAACCAGGGTGCTCACACAGAAGGAGTTAAGGGGGAAAGCGAAGAATCAGAGCGACCCCCACCCCCAGACGCAAGTCCACAGTCTGTCTCTGCAAGGGCTGCAGTCAGCCCCACATCAGGTCTCGGCCAGCACGGCCGCCCCCACCTCTGCTGGCTCCCCTGGACACGACCCACATTTACCCCCTTCCCGTGCTTTGTGGAGCTGCCTGAAAACCTCTTCCCGCTCGGTCCCACACCTGGGCAGTCACCAGGAAGTTGTCTCAAAGCCCCAGGTGCACGAGAGTCCGTGTTTAAAGAGGGCTGAGTGGGAACCAGCCACCCCTTCACCAACCAGCTGAGGGTCCACCCTCACACTCTCACCCCGACACCAGCCAGGAGGAAAAAGAGGTGCAGACCGGAGACCGGCACCCCAGCAGTGGCCAGCGTGTGCCCTTCCAGGGGCACAGCAGAGGAAAGACCCACCCTGCATATGGGGGAAGGCCAGCAGCAACCCTGGCAGCCCCCCGAGAACCGCCGTGCACTGAAGGGAACCCCTGCTTTGACCCTGGCAGCCCTGCTTCGAGCCTCACCATGTAAGGGCTGGTCTGACGGGGGCCGGCAGACCTCCCTGCCCAGCAGGCCCTACCCAGGAAGGGAGCAGGCAGAGTGGACACAGGAAGCCAGGCTCCACAAGGCACCACCAAGCAAAAACCAGGGAGACAGAGGCCCTCAGGCCCCGGTGCAGCTGAGCATGAACAAGGCCCAAGGGCAGCAGCTCCACCCAGCCCGGCCTTCGGGAGGCCGGTTCCTTCCCAGGGAAGCCAAGTGGCCCGTGAAGGGCAGACAGGCCACTGCGAGCTGCAGCCCTAGAGGACACCACGTTGGAGGGACATTTTACAGAAAAAGGGGGAAAAAGTTTCCACGGCTGTGTAGTTTGGGAAAACCGCTTAAAGCAAAATATTTAGAAACACCCCATGTGGAGTCACAGGTTCATAACCACAGCTGATGCTTTTCTGTTGAAAAATCAAAAGGGACTCAGGAAGCAGCGGCGTGGGCTCGGCTCGTCACTCAGAAGCCTGGTGTCCTGCACAAGCTCCACTGGTCGCAGCCTGTGGCCGCCCAGGCCTGGAACTCCTGGTCCCACCCCTGGCCTCCCTCTGCCGCCCAAGTGGCATCCGCCCCAAGCCCATGTCCGTCCCAGGATGGGTGTGGCCTCTTGCCCCAGGAAAAGGCCACCCAGATGCTGAGCTTTCTAGCCAGGCCCCTCCAAAGAATCAAAGCCTCAAAACAGCCTTCGGGCAAGCCGGCCTGGGCTGGGCGTGCCGACTCACCGGTGCTGGGCACGTGGTTCGCGCGGGCGGGGCTCAGCAGCTCCACTGGCTGGTCTCGGCCGGAGACTCCATCTGTGGGACAGAGAGAGCGTGGGGTCTGGCATTAGAAACGCCCCGGTTTCGGCGGGAACGCCGCACACCCAGGGGCTGCACGGAGTGCGTCCTTCCTGCTTTACCGAAGCTGGACTCGAAGTCAACACAGACGACTTCGTTTGCTGAACCGGAGAACGAGAGGCCCTCGGCAAAGCAGGCAGAGCAGTCTGCCAGGGAAGTCCTCAAACTGGCCAACGCCAACTACTGGCCAAACTTCTGCCTCAGCTGCTCGGTCCCCTTCCGTCGGTAACCACCCACACTGCGCCTGCTGCGCGTGTTGGAAGCCGGCTATCCTCGCAGCGGCCATGAGCATAAAGGTCACACGGATGGACGGACAGACGCACTGAGCTGCTCGCCCGGGCCCCGCCCTGACACTCGGCCGGCACTGGAGGGGCAGCTGAGAGCGGCACAACAGTCGAGGGCCAGCCAGAGACACACACCTGCTCTCAGAAACGCCGGCCAGGAACGCTCGGCAGCAGCCTCCCTTCCGGACCGTGCAAGGCAGTGCTGCGCTCCGGGCTGATGCAAGGCTGGACCCGCCCACCCCGCACGTCTGCGGCGGGCCGCAGGGGCCTGGGACTCCCCACGTTCTCTCCAACAGAACAGAGTGCTCTGGCAGGGCTTCTAGGAATCACTCTCTTTCATGTCAGCTTCCGACAGGCGTGTCCAACAGCCCGCAGTCGGGGGCTCGCCAGTGTCCATGCTGGCGGGAGGCGCCTTCACCCCCAACCCCAGGGAGCACGCGTGAGGTGCCGGGAGTGGCGTCTCTCAAATCAAGACAAAAACAAGTAACTCCAGGTCTACCGGCGCTAACAAAACCTGTTTTTCAACCAAAATGGGTGCACTCTGTGCGGCCTTCACATTTCACACGGCACAGTACCCCTGGCGTGTCCATGGAGATGTCACGGCCGAGGATAAACACAGTGACCCGAGAATGGCATGCTCTCGACCACCCGAGGGAGGAGGGAGGGCTGGAGAGGCCCCAGGTGCCTGCACCCACCACGGCCCGAGGGGGCCACCCCAGTGCGCCTGCTGAGAGAGGCAGGGCAGCTCCAACCGTGCACCTGTGGGACAGCCACCGCTGGGCCACTTGGAGAACCAGAGACCGGAATGTGTGGTCTCTTCCCCAAGCAGCAGCCCCTTCTGATGCCGGCCATTTGAAGGGACTGGCATAGTTACCAGAGGGCCACATATTGGGAGGTTCCGAGAGCCCAGGCTCCCCGAGAGCGGAGATGGGCTGCAGGCCCTGAGGGCTCTTCCCCTGAAGGCCTGGACACGGAGCTGCACCCCGAGGCCTGAGTGCTTCCCCGCCACGCAAACAGCGCCCCCAAGACAGCGACAGGGTTCGGAAACCATCTCATGCCCCTCTCCTGAAAGCAAGTGACATGAAATGGATTTCGTTTACAAATGAACCAATTCATTCCCGAAACTGACAAGTCCAGGACAGCACACACATACTGACCTCTAACCCACTGTCGACACTGTCAGAAGCACCAAGGGCCTGCGGGGACCCCATGGCACTGCAGCCTCTGATGGGCAGGGGCGGGGGCCAGGCTGGGAGGAGGAGCAGGCGGTCCGCCTGGGTGCCACCAGCCCGGATGTGCCCCTTGGGCTGCCTCCTCAGTGCCCACCCTCAGCTCCCATCTGAAACTCCAGAACCGGAAGCATCAAGGGTGCCCAGATGCCAGCCAGGGCCTGAGTCCCACGGTCTCACAGCAGAGGCAGCCGGCTGCCACACAGACCACTCCAGGCTAGGGGCAGAGCCGCCTGCTGGCCCCAGGGGAAAGTGGTGCAGGAGAAGGCAGGCACCTCCACGGAGGACCCTCTGCACAGGGCAGATGTCCCCAGACAGCACACCGCTGCTCCGTCTGCGACCTGAAGATGCGGTTCTGCGCCCGTCACTGGGCATCTTCAGGCGCCCTGCTGTATGCTGCAGCGTCAGGACAGCGCACGGCCAGGACTCTGCATGCCCTGCACAGAACGGCGGCACACAACCCAGTGTGCCCCTCCAGGTGCCCAGCCGAGCAGCCCAGAAGAACCAGCTCACAAAGACACACGCGGTGTGTCCCCTGCAGCTGTACGTGCAGTGCCCAGGCCACAGGCCAGCCCTAGGGTCCCCGGGCAGAGGGTCTGCTCCGGGGGCTGACAGCAGGGGACGGGCACCGGCCCCACACCAGTCAGTCTCCCTTCGCTCGCACCTGCCTGAGACTTTCCACGAGGCAAGTTCCTCCAAAGCGCCAGGCTCCACTTCCTGCACAGCACCCCCAACCTCTCCAGCTCCAGCTGGGTCTCCACCTACCCGGCCCCTCGCCGGGCTCCTCACACGCGCAGTCTGCTTTCCACCTCACACTGGCCAGCGTGCAGGCCCGCCTTCTTCTCAGACCAGCCCAGGGCACCTGAGCCGCAACGAGCAGCCAGCAGGTTTAGCTGTGGGGGCAGGGCCCTCCCCCACTGGGCACCTTGGGCTGGTGTGGTGCTGTGGTGACTCCCAGGCCACCTGCCCTGCTTCTGTTGTGCCCGGCCGGGGTTCCTGTCCCACCCGAAGGCTGTTAGGGCTGATGGGGCTGAGTGTCCCAAGCCCAGGCAAGCAGGGAGGCTGAGCACAGTGAAGAGGCAGCCACGGTCAGCACTGCGCAGAAGGGCGATCGCAGCCGGTTACTTGGCAACGTTCTGTGCGCAGACCACCTCGCCCACGCCTATTTGAGATAGTATCCACAAAACCAGAAAGAACACAGAGCAGCTCCGGCCACAAGCCACAAGGAGGAGTGCCGCTGGGAGTACCCCAAGGGCACAGAGGGGTCTGTCCCTGGCACAGAGTGCACAGAGCAGGACAACACAGGGCGGGGACACTGGGGAAGGAGCAGAGACCACAGCCTGGCGGGTGGGCGCAGTCGGCAGACGGCCAGCAGGGCTCTGGCAGCTCAGACAAGCCGGGTTCTGTTCTCTGGTCTGAGGAGCACTTCTTGGAGGCAGCTTCTCGGCAAGTCTCCAAGCTGTGCTGGGGCCAGGGACAGTCCTCCTGCTCCTCCTGCCTCCCTCGCTCCCTCAGCTGTTCCCAAAGTCGACCCCGCCCAGCTCAGCCTCGGGTGAGAGCGAGACACACATCGGGAGAGATGTCCCTGCCCCCAGAGGACACCCACCCACCCCATAGAGACAACAGGATCAGGTGAGTCTCTCTGAAGGCGCTGGGAGTGCGGAGGCAGAGGAGGAGGCAGGGACCTCCGGCGTCGACTCTGCAGGTTCCTGAATCTGTGTGAGAAGTTGACAGATGACAGAAGGCACCCTGAGTCTGTGCGGGTCGCACCCACTCAGCACCCCTCTCAGCATGGGCTCCTGGAACAAAGTGGGCAAGGCCCTGGCGCCAGGCCAAGAAAAAGCTTGTCCGTGGGAAGGAGCCACAACCCAGAGCGCACGAAAGGCCTGTGGGAGGGAGAGAGGGAGGTGGGGAGCTTACAGTGGAGCGGGGTCCCCTAGGCGGAATCAGCCGACACAGCGCCGTAACAGAGAGGACCACGTTCAAACAACAGGCACACCTTTTAAAAAGCAGAATATTAAGTAAAGGGGGAAACTACACACTAAAAGACAGGACCCCCAGAAAAAGAGAAAGTCTTTAAAAAGAACGGGAAGAATTTTCCGGAACTGAAGAGAGCGGATCGGACATGGCTGACGAGAGAACTCACAGGGGGGTGCCAGAGGCCCGACCTGCAGGCAGCCCTGGGGGAGCACGGGCCGGCCGGGGAGGGCGGAGGCCGGCAGCCCAGCCCAGACCTGGCGTGGCTTCCTGAGGCGGGAAGGGAGAAAGGGCAGGAGAGGAGCCCTTCGAACAGACCGTGCGGCGGCCCGTTCCACAGACACGGGCATCGTCAGGAGCGAGACGCAGGCTGAGCCCCGAGGACGTGAGCGAGGACAAGCTGACACCGACTCCTTGCGGCAGACCCGCGGCATGTCCACCAGGCGGGCAGCAGGAAGGACGGCGCGGAGACAGCCTGGGCCGAGTGTGAACTCTTCACTGCACCGAAAACAGCCAGGGGACAGAGAGCTTCGAACTGCTGAGTGAGACGCACGCCACTGTGGTTCCTCACGCAGCTGAGGACCCTCCAGGGAAAAGGGCTCTTTCGGGACAGTTCTCCACAGCTGTTTCTCCTCAGCTCCAACACCTGGACCTGCGCCGCCCTCGAAGGGGGAGCAACGGGGACTGAGAACAGAAGTCCGCCCAAGCTCCTCCTCACAAGGAGGGTGCAGCCCCCGAGTGCCCCGGCCTGAGTGACCGCCACAGGGCCATCTGCGTCGTACTTTCATGCACGAGGGACGACCCAGCACACAGCCGACAGTGACCGATGCCCGCTGCACCCGACCCCTCGCTCGCATGCTGGGAGCCCTTCTCTGAAATCGGCTACCCCCAAACAACTATTTTTGAGCAATAATCAGCAAAAGATGGCTGATCCTTCCCCGCACTCAGAGATTAGTTCCAACGAGCCGGCTCTGGGAAAGGATAAGCTGTTTCACGCAGACACCTCTGCAAGGCGCGAGTGCTAGTGCAGACGTCACGCGTGCCATCCCTCGGACGCAAACAGCACTGCGGCACCGCCCAGCCACCACTCTGCGTCCCTGCGTGCGGCCGCAGCAGCTCCGGGGCGGTCCGGCCGCTGTGGCAGCGCCAAAGGAAGTGCCCTGGGCCGAGGCCAGGGAGCTGGGTGCAGCCTCGTCGCTGTCCGGCGAGACAGGGACGAACCCAAGCGTGGCACCTGCATTCACTTGCAGAGAGGTCTGGCTTTGTGTGTGGGACTTCCTTTTAGTCATCGTGACGAAAGAGAAAACTCGGATTGCTTTTCCTATATTCCTTTGCTGGAAAAGCAGACTCAGAAAAGCATGTGTTGCCAAGGAAAATGGGGCAGCACCAGGTTGCCTGGGAGCACGGGCTGGACCCAGGATGGCGCCCACCCTCCGAGACCTCTGGCCTCGCCCGCACAGCCCCGCTTGCGGCCTGGACAGGGCGGTGGCCTGAGGGCTCCTGACCAACACTGCCGCCCCCCGAGACCTCTGCACTGGCACCTGTCTGCCTTAGACAAGGGCAGAGAGCTCCTAAGAGGGGCAAAATCTTGACAGCTCCTTCGCATCGATGATCCTGAAACAAGCCTGGTTCAGGAGCAGCCAAGACCAGACGGACAGGGGCATGGAGGCCCCGTCCCACAAATAAGGGGACAGATCATCTGAAAACTCAACCTGCGGTCCCTTCGGACCAATGTGCTCCACTTTCAGAGCTCTGCCCCGGGAAGAGCGCTTGCAATCCAGCTGAGCCCTGTCTGTGTGGGGTGCGGGCACGCCTCCCACCCCCCCACCCCCAGTCCTTAGACAGAGCCCCCTCCCAGAGCGACTGCGGAGGGAGGGACACTCGGGCACTTTCAGACAGCCCTCAAAACAGACTTGTCGTTGGAACTCCAAGTACCTACTTGAACAAATGATTGTTGTGTAAATAACAGACTAACCTCTAATGACACCCTCTAACGTGGTCATTAATTTCACATCGGAGTGACCAGTTTGCCCAGACTCACCACTGACCGTCTCCTGCTGGTCCTCAGAGAGGGCCCTGGTTTCTTAAAAAACACACCGTGCACGGTGACACTGGGTGGACACACCGCCTGCTTTGAGGCACAGACAGGCACAGGAGAAGGTACACTGTGCCCTCCGACCTCGTCTCATGACAGAGAACAACCCGGAAGCTACGATGTGCAGAGAGAAAGTGGCCTTAAAGTTCACATAATAAGGTTCTATTCCAAGGGTTTAGAAATAAACAGGAAAATGAACTCAAAAAAGTAAACCCGCTAACAGCAAGGAGCGAGAACTGCTGAGGTAGAGGAGGGTGCGTAGGGGCCCAGGCCGAGGGCCACTTCCGCACGAGGTCATCCGACGTGGGGCATCGGGGTGGGGAGGACGGAGGGGAAAGGCTGACTGTCACACACGGGGTGGGGGGTGCTCATGGTGGCTGCCCCACGGGGACGGCAAGGGCCTCTGTGCAGGAGCGTGGCCTCCGGGACCACACGTCGGGCTTCCCAGCAGGCTCCCCGGCTGTCAGCTGCACCACTGCAGGACAGGGGCCTCGCAGCCTTGCACTGAGGGCCGACCCAGTCACTGAAGACAAAGCCAGGGAACGGGGTCTCGTTAGTGACCAGGGCACAGACGGGGTTTCTGCTGAGCCTACCGGCCAACCGCCCACCCCTCGCACAGGTCCAGCGTGGCGGTCAGAGCTGCTGGCACACAGTGCACGTAGCACAGGCTGCCCGTGTGAGCAGCAGCCGTCGCAGCTCCCCAGCACCTGCAGGGTCAGGTACTGGGGTCCAAGGGGGCAGAGGTGGCTCCTCCAGCTGCCCTGCCTCCCCTCCCCAGAGAGGGGCCAGGACGGCATCCCCGAGTCCTGGAGGCAGCACAGGCTCCCTCCAAGGGAAGGGCCACAAAGGCAGCCCGGCTCCCAGGGGGCCGGCGGGGCTGCTCAGCCGTCAGCAAAGGGCCAGCCCACCCATGCCCTGACCCCAGCACACAGCCCACGGGCTGAAGCTCGGTGTTGGCACTGCGCTCTCACGGGGACAGCCGTGCCTGCTGGGAGGGGCTGGGTCTTCAAGGCAGAAGGCCATGCTGCCCGCCTCACGAAGGTGGACAGGAACTGGACATGTGCAAGGGAGACTGGGACTGGCAACGCAGGGTTCGGTTTACAGTTTCAAGTCCCTGCCAGGCACACACATACTCAGACCCCCAAATTGTGCTAGAGATGAGGGTGGGGCTGGGAGGGAAGAGGGCAGGACTCAAGAGTGGCCGTGGGCAGGGGGCCTCAAGCCTGGGGACCCCTGCCCGGACCACCTTCTCCACAGCTGAGAAAACAGCACCGTGCGGCTATGCCCCTGGGACCACCATGAGCCTGGGCACAGCTCCCGGTAACCGGGGAGTCCCTACAGACCCCCGACTTCGCATGCTCAGGGAGCACCCACAGCCCATGATACAATGCTTTCCGATTACGACCCACGCCCGCCAGCTGCAGTGCTAACATCGCCGTAGCTCCCATGGGAGCAGGACAGGCAGGCCCAGGGGCAGCTCTGGTCCTTCCAGCCTGAAGAGCAAAGGCAAACAAGGCCAAGTGTGGACGCCCCTGTGATCCCTGCCTGAACACCAGAGCCCCCAAGCTGACCCCACCGCCCCGCAGAAAGGCAGCCCCCTGACACACAGGCGGCACTTGGACGAGTCCAAGAAGGCCCATGTGCACAGGGGCCAAGTCTGTGTTCCCACAAGAGCCACACAGGGACAGTGCCCTCCGTGAGTATGCCACCCAGGGATGGCGCCTTCACCTTGGAGGCCTCTGACACAGAGGTGAGTCCACGAGGAGGGGGCAACGCTCTGGGGTGCGGGGCGCCTGCAGCCCCTGTGGCCACCAGGGGCGTACCCACGGGCTTCCAGGCAGTGTCTCACCGAGAAGCACTTCCTGCCTAGGCGTCTCCTTGGGGAACCTACGTTTCCAAGATGTGGGTGAGAACTTTCAGGGAATTACTGTACAAAAACTGGTTTAGTAACACCCCTTGGAGCCAGAGTAGCAATTTGGTTCTCTGCGTAATTATGAATGGAATAACTGTGTTTTCCTTGCGGTTGTCAAGACAACGAGCAGGAAGGGGAGAAAGGGATGCCCTGAGAAGGCATAGAGTGCCACCGACAGAGACAGGCCAGGGCCTCCCCCCAGTCCCTGCTGGTCCTGTTGCAGCCAAGGCGATGCCACCCTCGGACAAGGCCCACTGCCACCCTGCAGCGCCCGACTCTAGCACCAGCAGGGGTGCACCCAGGCCCAGACGGCAGGTGCCCGAGGGCGGGAGGGGGCCCTGAGGCCTGGACAGCTTCCAGAGAGCCCTCTGGGTTTCTCCCGGGAGCCGGTGCCCTGGGTGAGCGGGACAGGACCCTGTGAGGGAGGGGACTCCGTCACCAGAAGGTCTGTGCACAGCTAAGGTGCTCTGGGCTCCACGAGTCCCCATGCAAACCCCCAGGACAGCCTAGGCTGAGACGACAGAGCCCCGCCCTGCAGACAGGCCCAGGCCTGTCACACAGCCATGGCCCCCACTTCACACCCACAAGCAGCAGCTCGACACGTCTCCAGTCTCTGGCACTGTCAGGGATCTGGACGGCAAAGCTGCCCCGATGACACGGGGGCCACCAAGCAGCTGTCCTGAGGCCTGGGGCTCCCGCGGACGAAGCCAGCCCCTTGGAGCATGGGTTGAGGCGCACCCAGGAGCACCTGGGTGGGGTAGCTCTTGGTACCCACTTCCAAGGGGCACTGTGGAGTCTGGGAGGTGCTACATGCCCAGTGTGGTCTAAGGACAGGGGTCCTATGAAGGGAGGCAGCCCATGGGTGCAGCCCACAAGCGTATGTCCCAGAAGGACCCAGGAAAGGAGCACACCAACCACACCTGGAAGGATTTGCCAGAGACAGAGGGGCTGGGGGGGGGGGGGCATGCAGCCAGCCAGAGCTGGCCTGAGTCCTGTGGCGCTCAGCCAC
This sequence comes from Sturnira hondurensis, assembly GCF_014824575.4. Classification (NCBI taxonomy): domain Eukaryota; kingdom Metazoa; phylum Chordata; class Mammalia; order Chiroptera; family Phyllostomidae; genus Sturnira; species Sturnira hondurensis. The sequence goes on along the minus strand of NW_028091124.1, from coordinate 1,143,241 downwards.
TGCGGCTGCCCAGAGCCCCGAGAAGGGGCCGTGCCCAGCCTGGAAGGGGAAGGAGCAGCTCGCTCCCCAAATTGAACAGGGCCGCTCTCAGGGGTCAGCTCAACCTGGCCAGAGGACCCTGCCAGGTCCCGCATCTCCCGAAGCTCACCCCGGGAGCCTCCCAAGACCCCAGCTGGACCGGGAGGACTCAGGAACCCCAGCAGCCGTCCACCCCGGGGACCCTCCACGCAGCCTCCCCGGGAGCTGTGCCAATGGCCGACTCCGGCTCAGGGCCACAGCTCTGGCACAGGCCTCTCCTCGGGCAGTTCACATTCCCAGGCTTGCGGCAGGCGCGTGTGGGCAGGCACAGGTGTTGCTGCGCCCGCTTTAATTGGACTGGTCAAAAAGTTCGTTTGGTTTTTTCCATACGATGGCTCTATCAGTGCTTAGTTGTCTTTGACTTTATTCAAAACAATTTTATTGGATTGTGTTGGGAAAGTTGTCCTGTCAGCATGCACTTAAAAAATACCAAAATTGGTGAATTTTTGTGTAGCCATTTTAATATTGGAGACAGAAGAAAATATGCAGCATTTCCAGCCTATTATGCTTTATTATTTCAAGAAAGTAAAAATGCAACTGAGACACAAACGACGGTGTGTGCCCTGTGGGGAGAAGGGGTGTGTCCTCAGTGGACGACACCCCACAGCCAGGCAGACCGGCCGAGGCTGAGAGCGACCCAGTGGGGGCCTGGACCGAGAACAGTCACCACGCGGGACGGAGCCGACACACCCTGAACACCCAAGTCAGTGGTGACTGGTGGGTCTTTCGTTCTACGGAAAAAACTGAACATAATTTCTGGCCCATCCCATCGACACCTGTTCAGAATGGGCCAACTCGAGACTCCCCGGGGGGTGGCGCAGGTGCTGCCTCAGCGCACCCCGGAGAGAGAAACACAGTCGGCGGGGTGCACACGGCCTCAGGACACCCCACCTCCCGCTCGCCCTGTCCTGCACAGCCCTGAGGGCACCCCGGGCTCTGTGCGGCATGGCTGCCTCGCACGCTCCAGGTTCAGAGAACACTGTGGCTGGGCTTTCCTCTCCCACTGCACAGAAGACCACAGGGCGGGCAGGGGCACGGGGCCTGGCAGGCGAGGGCCCACTGCAGCAGAGGACTGAAGTGACCGTGAGCCTAGCCACCAGGCCCAGCAAACAGGTGACAAGTGACCTTTCCCACACAAGTACACTGACCCCAGGGGCAGCATGTCTCTCAGAGAAAAGTCACAACCTCTAACAATGCTCCAGAGATTTTGTAAACCAAGCCGCAAAAGGCTTCCTTCTCAAACTTGTGACTTCTCAGTAAACACAGCAACAGGCCTTTCCCACCAGGCAACCACTGAGACCATGAGTGGCGTGGCTTCAGAACATGCGCTCCCCCTAAGAAGCCAGGGGCTCACACTTACAAACAGGCCTCCTAAAACCAAAGAAAAACTTCACCTCGGGGCCAACCACCAGGCTTTCTCACTCTTGCTGGCCTGGTGGGGACACCACGATCCCCTCCAGACTGGAGGTGAAACCCCATGTGGAAGCTGATCAAGTCTGAAATGCCTTCGTGACCCACATCCCCAGCCAGGGGCATCAGGGTCACCAGGGCCACATCCCGGCCTGGCCACTTCCCTGGATTCCAAAGTCAGCCAAGCCTTCCCGAACCCCCCAGGACACCGAGAAGGCAGGGAAAACCCTCAACTGCTCACAGAAGGGCCCCCGAACTCCAGCAGCTGCAGAAAGAGCCATGCATTCGAGAAACCAGTTACACGCGGAACCGGAGAACCGTAGCCCAGGCGTGCTTCCTCCCTCAGAGGGGCGCCAGGGGGCTTCGGGAGGCCAGGCAGGCCCCCAGGGCTCTGTGCAAAAAGGCCTGCAACCCCAGCAGCGCTCTCAAGGAGCAAGTGAGAAGGAGCACATGGGGAGGAGCCAGCTGGCAGCCCCGCCCCCCAGGAGGACCAGAGCCTGCTGGAGGGCAGCAGGCCAGTGAAGTCCACCGCTGCGCATGGCTCTAACTTACGGAGTCTTGGCCAATTCCAATTCCATGGTCTTTTAAATGCCATCTCACCTAAGAGTGACGGCATTTCCCTAGAAAGACAAAGATCGTCAAGCAATTTTCAAAGAACTACACATCACCCTGCACACAAGCTATCCTTGAATTCCATGCACACTATCAGCATGTTCTCTTATCTAATGTCATCAAAAATCAGAAAACATCTGCTGCCTTTTCTCACTCTGTCTAGCTCTTCCCTCTGCCAGGCTCCCCCTTAAAGTGTGCACATAGGCTGCACTCGGCGGCCCCGGGCTGGGACAGTGGCCAGGACGGGCCAGGCGGCAGACAGGCCACTCCAGGCCTGCACCCCTCCTGGCAACGGGCGAGGGAGCAGAACTGGAGAGGATGGCCCCACCCTGCACCTTGGGGAGAGACTGCTGAGACTGGAGGCAGTCTGGGGTCTCTCGGGGTGAAGTGTGACTATGAAAAGACGCCAAGTAAATACGACCAAGGCCAGGGAGAGACACCTATCACTGACAGTGAACCAAGTTTCTCTCTCCAAGTTCCCACTGTGAAAAGGAACACACACACCGCCCCTGCACCGGCTCTTCCGAGGCTTCTCCACAGGCACAAACAAGGGCTCTTTCAGAACTGCCTGGAGACACAGGGCCCAGCTGCTTGTTAAGAGGCACCCAGAGGCCACCGGAAGGTGGGGGGTCCCGGTGGTGAGGGAGTAGCCAGCTGACCACTCTGTCTCCTGTGCCGAACGTCAGGGCCTCCAAAGGAGACCCCCAGGAGATGGTGGAGGCCGGACAGTGAGCACTGGGCCTCTCTATGCTGTCCTCCACCACTAACCATGCCCGGGGTCCAGAAGGGGAAACAGAGGTCCTGGGAGGACATGAGCCTGGGCTTTTCTGCAGAGAGGCCCACCGGGACTCCAGGACACAGTGACTGGGATGGGCTTGAGCCAAGGGGCCAGCTGGGAGACGGGCCCAGGAGAGCACCCATGGGCCCAGGACTCGGGCAGAGACCTAAGGCGCCCTGCGCCCCCATCCTTCCTCAGCCCCCCAAATGAGGGACAAAGCAGCAGCGGAGGTAGGCGGGGGCAGAGGGCAGCAGCTGCGAAGGAAGCCCCTGCGCCACCAGGGTGCAGAGGGCCGGTCGCCCATCGGGCAGCCACCCAGCAGCCAACAGTGCTCTCGGCCACTGTGGAGAGGCCCACGTGGGCCCCGAACTCGCCAGCAGGTGCACTCCCCCAGGCGCCCACCGTCACGCATGTGCATGCATGCACACAAACGCAACGACGTGGTGAGGTTTGCAGGCCTGAACAAGGGGCAGGCAACCTCCAGGCCTTCAGCTCAATGCCAGGAATGCTCAGCAGGTCCTCCTGCGGCTCCATCCTGGGCCCAGCAGGCAAGGGTACCCCCCAGCCCACTTGGGGCAGAGAAGCTCTCTCAGGGGCCCAGGGGACTGACGCCCTTCGAGAGCTCTGCCAACACCCTACATGCTCAGCGGCCAAGCTCCTGCCCTGAAGCCTTCCCGGGAAGACGAATGAAACCACGCCAGTGCACGGACGCCGTGCGTCTCTCACTGCACCAGCAACGCACGAGTGCCGCAGGGCAGTCAGAAGGCCACAGGACAAGGCTGGGCCCTGCATCCTGCCACCAGAATTAATGGCCCGTCGGAACACGCTGAGGCTTCCTAGGCACCCACTCCACAAACAAGCAGTGGCTGTATCTTCGAGGGTGTCCTCACACAACATAACCTGGCAACTCTGAGAAAGAGTGGCAACGCCTTACAAGCAGCTGTGAGGTCACAGAGCCCTCCCACACAGCCCTGTTTGAACCCAGACACTCCCAGGGCAGGGGACGGCAGGTGGCCCTGAAAGCAGAGCCACGGGCCACAAAGGAGAAGCCCTGTGATGCAGCACCGCGGGACCCCACGTGTGCGGGAAACCGCACAACGACCACAAAGCAGAAGCCAAGGTGCCGACACGACTCAACGGAGAGAGGCTAGTTCTCAGCAGGCAGAAGGGACAGATCGGCCGTCACAGCAGGGCCCTCATGAGTCGCTCCTGCGATGCCCCAAAGACAGGGAGAAAAACCAGCCAGCAACACTCGAAAATCAGGAATTAGAGCAGCAAAGAGAGCACGTGTGCTAACCCAGGACAGGAGATCTGACATGGGACCGGAACACCGCCCGCCACGGGGTGGGGACACCAAACGCCCACACCTCGCCTCGGGGTGCCTGTGCTGCATCACAGGGCCTCTCCTGCGCCCCAAAACGAGCTCTACTCTCATTCGACTTTCCAGACAACGGCTCAGTCGGCCAACAGGAAGGACAGTTTCGGTCAATCACTGGACCAGCCACTTGTTGGAAAGGAGACCAGTGGCAGAGGCTGCGAGCCAGCGTGAGCGCCCTGTGAGTGGCACATGGAGACCAGCGCTCAGCACATGAACCCGAGAGAAAGCAAACACAGCGAACTACACACTGGCAGCAGCCAGGACACCGCAGAGCTACCCCTCCTCACTGGGAGAGACAGTGACTCTGGGCTGATACTAAGCACAACCCGATGGGGGCACAGCTCAAAAAGCACTCGCAAATCAAAGGAGGCAAATGGTACCCCAGGGGAACAGAAGATTCGGAATTACAAACGGGTACAAAGATCGGTGTTTAGCTTTTAAACGGCCTAAGACAGCAGCAATCTAGTCTGAAGTTTCCAAATTGGGAAAGTTTCAACGTCGTCACTTCTCTCCGACTACCAGGACAATCGCCCAGGTGGCTCTGGGTGACAGCTAGTGAGTCGCTCTCACAGCCTCAGCAGGTCGTCCAGGCCCTCAAGTGGTGCTGCCGTCACTCGCTAGACAGACACAAAGCCGATGCCCACTCGGCCAGCCTGGTGATGCGGGTGACTGGGGAGACGGGCCACAGCCAGGCACTGGCTGGGTGTGGCTCAGGCAGAAGATGGCTGCCTGGTCTTCAAGGCCCTGCCTTCTTTCCCATCTGTAAGAAGAGTCTGATGTTTCCCACCAAGTGGAAAGCCGCCTGCCGACGGGGGTGGATGAGGGCTGCAGGGTCACCCTGTCCCACTGGCAGCTGCTGTTCAGCGTTTTCGGGCTGTCTGTGGGCACTGGTGGCTCTAGAAGGCCACGCCCTGAGCCCACTCAGCGACTCTGAGGGCCCCAGCATTGAAGACGCCCCCTCCCCGGAGCAGGCCCACCACTGCCCATTTCTGGTCTCTGCAGAAGCGGGTGAGAGCCAGGATGACATCCCACCCGGGGTCCTGCCTCATTTCCCAGGCAGAGGCTCAAGGCCCATGAAGAGATGACATCACTGGAAAGGGCGGGGGTTGGGGGGATGGCAATGTCCACCTAAGATGCCACAATCACAGCTGTGATTAGCCAGGTAACTGGGTATTAGCTCCGATTTAAACTGCCACCACAATGAAAATTACCTTTACAATAAAAGCAGAAACCGAACTTGCCTGCTCCCAACAAAACAGAAGCTGAACTGGTGATGCCACAGGCACCGTGAGCCCCACAAGGGGCTGTCCCGGCTCACGCAGAGAGCACCATGGCTAGGAGAGGCCCGCCATACCAGGGGCGTGTGTTAAGTCCAACCACGTCCTCTCCAGCCTGCCCTCCCCACCCCGCATGTCCTTGGCTGCCCGAGGTGGGCAGCAGTGGAATCCCTTTACGATCAGTCTTGCCCGCAAGGACCCTTTTCAAAGGGCTGTGTCCTAAAACACTTCTGAGGACAGGAGGGAACCAGCGCCGGGCCTGCACTGCCCGTGGCAGCCCTCAGCCCTGGCCCAGGCCCAGGCCAACGTGCAGAAGCCAGCAAAGGGGGTAGAGAGACAGACAGGCAGACAGAGGGGGCGCAAGCCCATCCTGACCATGGAAGTCTGGGGAGGGGAGAGCAGGGCAGATGCCGGCAAGAAGCCAAGGGGCCTGCAGTTCAGACCACTGGGACAAGTAGCTGGCCCTCTGAGGCTATTCCTGGCGAGCGTCCCTGCCCTGGTTACCCGGCTGCCAGCGGAACCTCACGCCCTGCCTCCTGCTCCATACGTGCTCTGACTGTCGCACATCGGAAAGCGAGCCGTGGTCCCGGCCGGGCCTGGCAGGGCCGTGCGGCCCGTCCGTCTGTCTGCCACCAAGCCAAGCCCCCGAATACCGAGTCACGGCAGGCAGTGCCGGGCCCACGCATACCTACCGGCTGCGGAAGGGGCAGCGATGGCGGGAATGAACCATTGAGCGACGCAGGGACACCACCCCTGCCCACAGGCATGGGCACCGGCACCAAAACCCGCCAGCGCGCCGGAGCACTGCACCTGCGACAGCGACAACAGCGGCAGCGGCGCGGCGCTTCTGTGCTCTGCGGGCTCTACCTACTTGCGTCTACGCATGCGCCTGCGCGGCCGGTGAGTGTGCGCGTGCGCGTGCGCGTGCGCATGTGTCATGCTCCCGACGCTAGGGCGTGGGTGCCCCTGCAGGCCAGCTCCAGTTTCAGCCCCTGGTCCTGTGTCCCCAGTCCTGGGGACAGGAAGCCGTACTGCTCTCCCCAGCCACTCACCCGGGCAGGGAAGGTCCCCAGGGATGCTGGCCTGAAGGAGCTCCACCAGGTTCTCAGGGCCAGAGGACACAGGACAACTTTCACACCGAGTTCCTGCCAGCCAAGGCTGCCTGGTGACTGGAGTTTCCGAGAAGTCCATGTGTGCTCACCACGACTGCAGAGCACTCCCGTCATCACCAGGAGAGGGAGAGAGAGAAGGGGCAGGGCTGCCGGCTCATGTCATGCTGGGAGCCCTCCCCAGCGATCTGTGACAGGGCCCCCCCAGCAGGCATTCCTGGCAAGGCTGCTGCCAGAGTGTTGATGCTTCTTTTAAAAATACTTCACAGTCTGCCCTGGCTGGTGTAGCTCAGTGGATTGAGCAGGGGACTGCGAACCAGAGTATCGTGGTTCGATTCCCAGTCAGGGCACATGCCTGGGTTGCAGGCCAGTTCCCAGCAGGGGACGCATGAGAGGCAACCATACATTGATATTTCTCTCGCTCTCTCCTTTCCTTCCCCTCTAAAAATAAATAAATAAAATCTTTTTAAAAAATACTTCACAGTCTAACTTGCAAAGAAAAAAAATTACATATGGAAACATACCCCCCCCCCCCCCACGGATCAGTCAGCTGTCGGGGTTTGGCTCACTGTAGCACCTTGTAAGCAGCTTCCCGACCCTGCCTCCAAAACCCCCACCCTGCCCATAAAGCCCACGAAGCGCTCGCTCCTCCTCTGCACACGGGGAGGCTGACGCAGAGCAGCCCCACAGAGGTCTGGAAACCAGAGACAGAGGGCAGGGCAGGTGTGTGGCCACAGCCTGGGCAGGGAAAGGGGCGGGGGGAGGTGACTGTTCAGCAGTGGTGGCCCTCCTCAAGATGTCAGAATGATGACCCAGAACACTTACAAATTCAAGAATCATAATGGCCTTTACTTACAAAAACAAAGCCATGATTTGCAGCCCCCAGGAGACTAGCCTCCGAAAGGGCGAGGCCTGAGATGTGTGCTGCCAAGGAGACTCTGCCATTATGTGCTGGAGACGGTGACTAAATAAATGAATTATTAAATGAATCAATGAATGAACCGTCTACCTTGCACCGAGCCACGATTACACCCACCCCCTTAGCCTTCTGATGACTGAAGGAGGCGGGGCTCGTCACACCCGCCCGACAGCTGAGAAAGAGCGAGGCACAAACACACTGAGTGGCGTTCCCACGATCTCGGCAGCAAAACTGGATGCCAACTGGCCGTGCTGTGCCAAGGTCAGACGCCTTCACTGTCCCAGCGAAAACCAGTGTCCTGGCTCCCAGAAAGAGCACAGAAGGAGGGGCATGCTCCAGTGTCCCTGGTGAGACATCCACCATGCTGCCTGCCAGGAGACAACAGCAGGGCCTCGCCAGCGGGCACAGGGAACAGACAGGAAGGTGATCCCTGTCCTCCCCAGAAGAGACACAGTGGCGGCGGGGGCAGCACAGCCAGGCCGCATGACTGACCAGAGGTATTCCTTCTGGGAAAAGGAACAAACAAGAGGCCCTCCCACCGGGCTCCTCTAGCTGTTTACAAATATTCTCAGTGAGGCTTTGCAGGAAGGAGTGTGGCCCCCGAAGCTTCCCTCCCCACATCTCAAGCGGCACCATGCGCGGACACTGCACGGCCCCTCAGGAGGCTGCGTGAGCAGGACCCCTGGGCCCCTCTGTAAAGCACAGTTGTCTCCGCAGACCTGGGACCCAGGCCCGTTGGCTGAGGAGCTGGTCCGTATGGACAGAAGTTCCTCCTGTCCTGAGCAGCACACAGGCCGTTTTGTGAACCACGGAAAACACGCTGGTCAAAAACCAGAAAACGCCCTCTGGGGATTCACACTGTGCCCACGACACAGGGACAGAGTGAGAAGCCTGAGTGCCTCCCCCGGAGAAGGTGGGCCGCAGCCCCTCAAGCACGCAGGTCCTGACAACTCTGGGTGAGGTCCCCAAGGTGGACAAAGAGCCGGCTCAGAGCTCAGCTGCTGCCAAGCACTCCTGCACTTGGGCCAACAGAGCGTCCCCAAGGAGGAGGAGGAGCCGCACCCGCGGGAGTGCGCTGGACAGGGAGGCGCGGCTGAGCGCGAGCACAGGGAGCGAGGTGTGTGGCGCAGAAGAGCAGGAGGGGCAGGAGGAGCCCAGGAAACGCCACGCCATGTGGAGAGGCCCAGGCACGGCTTCCCAGTGCTAATAGGGGGCGCAATTCACAGGCACAGGCAGAGAACTCATACAAAGACAAAAGCACGTCCACCCCCAAACTCGGCTGCATAGAACTGGGCCAATGAAGGTGAGACCTGCAGTCAGGACAGGCGGGCTCCGGAGGGGCGGCCGCTGTGCTGGCCTCACACCTCCCCACGAACACAGGAGCGCCTGCAGGAAGAACGCCCTACCTGTCGAGGCAGGAAACCAGGGAGATCATCTGAGATTCTGTGAAACAGCCCTTGAAGAATGAGGGCAAGAGGGAGATGCTTTCAGGCTGACAAACCATCTTGAGCTCCGACGGCCCTGGGGTACTGCCAGGGGCGGGCTGCCAGGGAAGGGCAGGCTGGCGGGGCTGCAGGGCTGGAGGGGCACTGGGCCCTGGGGACCCCGCGTGACAGGAGAGCTGGGTGTCTGCTGACAGTGGATGCTAGGACGGTGCCCTTGTCACAGTTCACGAAGCGACAGGGACGTGTTCTCATGAGCTCAAGTCCATATTCTGTTTGGATCACGTTCCTGAGTTGGCCCCCGTGTGTCCCAGAACCCCACCCAGGGTCCCTCGTGGCATTTCCTGGGCACCTGTCCGCCGGCTCCTCCGCCCGCAGTTGTCAGGTGTCGTGTGGGGAGTCCTGCAGCTGGGATTTGTCTGATTTTCTCCCTCATGATCAGACACTGGTTACGTGTTTTTAGAAAGAAGACCCGGAGGTAAAAGGCCCTTCTCCTCGCATCATGTTGAAGGTATGCCCCCATCAACACGACTCAAAAGCCAGAATGAAAACAAAAACGCCCAGTGTTTCAGCATCTGGTGGACACACACTGCACTGCACTTCAGGGAAACACACACTGACCACGGGAGCGGCCAGGAGCAGACGGGCTCTGCCGCTGCCGCAGCGGTTAGAGAGAGAGGCCAGGGACACACAAAGAAAATGGGAGAGCGGAAATCTGCAAACGAGAAAGCAAGCCAACAAAGAAGAGAATCGATGAAATCAAAAGTTGGTTCTTAAAAACTTAATAAAATATCTGCCAAAAGAAGGATATATATAATGTTTGCACTGAAAAGGGGTACAAAACTCCAAATCCAGAATAGATTTCAAGAGATAAGAAATATCATGAACAATTCACAGCTGTAAAAATAAAGATTTGGCTGAAATGAACAAATACCTGAAAAATCATCTTAAACTAACACTACCAGAATCAGAAACTCGGACTAGTTCCTATCAAAGGGGTTAACCAGTAATTAAGAATCAACCCACCAAGAAAAACCACCCCAGAGAGTTTTAGGAACAAACTATTCCAAACTTTCAAGGAATAGATTGTCCTAAATTTATGCCAACTCTTATAGAACATAAAAAATGTTTACCACTAAACATCGAAAAACTACAGGTCTATCAAACTCAAGAACTGAGAGAGAAGAGAAGCAGCCCCGCCACACCAGTCCGGCCACGCGCAGAACCCGCGTGGCTCGACAGCACCGAGGGTACCTGGGGGCGCCGGGCAGGAGACAGCCCCCTGCATGCGCTCATCGCGGAGGGGCAGCAAAAGCGCCCACCTGCGGAGACGCACTCACCACGAACCGGACCCGACAGGGGCACGACACTGCCGCTCTCAGCCTGGAGCAGCCGGAGCCCGGCTCTGCCCCACGAACAGCGAACAGCGGAAGGAAACCCAGTCCCCTGCGCCCACTCGGAGCTGTCCTGGGATCCTCGGCCAGTGCAGCCAATCAGGAGAAAGACGCAAAACTGTCATCTCTACAGTTAATGCTCTTTGTCTTACAATCCCAATGGTCAAAAGAAAAACTTTTAGAAATGGTAAAAGTTTAGGACAATGACTGGCTATAAAAGTAAAATACCAAGAAACCTAGAACCTACCAAAGACTACGTCTAACCCAACATAACAAGTGCAAGGCTTTCATGAGGAAAGCCGTGAAGACCTCCCGGGAGGATGTCCTGGGAGACCCCGAGGAGCCGGTCAGTGGACAGAAGGGCACGCCCTGAGCTGCAGGGAGCCAACCCCGCCCCCACCCGCCCCCTCCACACCATTAATGCAACCCTGCTTCTCTGGAGGAGTCACGGCAGGAGGAGGGGACTCGGGGCGGCGGGGCAGAGACAGTAGTAAAGGACTGGTGTGTGCGCCCCCCCCCCCAGACGGCTAGAAACAGACCCCCTCATCCACACTGACCAGCCTGGGGCAAGAGGCCCGGTGCCGGGCGCCGTGCTCACTGAAATGGAGACAGGACCTGAGACTGACGCCAACCTTGGTGCCGCGTGCACAGCAGAGACCGTGCGAGCGCAGAAACTTGACGAGCTGTAGGGGAGACATACCAGGTCGCCCTCCTGACCTAGAGGCGTGCAGGGCCTGTTGTCCTGCTTCACGGTGAGCGCTGACCGCAGGAGGCAGGCCTGGTTTCCAGCTCAGACGAGGCGTGACGTGACGGCTGCATGCGACCCTCCCTCACAGTCCTCGCACTCGTGCATGCGTGTGTGTGTTCACACCTGTGCGCGTGTCCCCAGATGGGCGAGAGGACTCGGGCGTTCTGAGCGACTCTGGCCCCGTGCGCCCCACACCAAGCCACAGTCACTGACCAGAAGACACGTCAGACCCAAGGGTGGGGCCATGCGCAATGTCACTGACCTGAGGGCGGCAGGAGGCGCAGCCGCTTAGCTGTCCCACAAAGCAGGCCTGGTGCCACCCACCGGGGCGCAGGCCCACAGGGACTGATGTGACTCCCCAGGTCGCCCCGCCCAAGCAGAGTGGGGCCCAGGCCTCCAACCTCTGGGAAGGCCTGTCCATCCCCGCCCTGCTCAGGACAGGGCGAGCCCTTCCACTCGGGCTCCCACAGCATACTCGCCCTCAGTCCACCCCAAACCCGTCCCCAGGGCCTCACTACCGCTTGTTTAAACAGGACTTCACAATCTCTCTTCACCACCTTACCCTCAGGGAACAAGAACGAACGGGACTCTCCCAGCTACATACGACGCTACCTCCTAATCACGATGCCCTGAAGACAAAAAATCCATCGAGTTAATGCAGCCCTGGCTGGTATGGCTTGGTGGGTGAGTGTCAGCCTGGGAACCAGAGGGTCACGGGTTTGATTCCCGGTCAGGGCACATGCAGGCCATGTCCCCTGTTGGGGGCACATGAGAGGCAGCCAGACACTGATGCTTCTCTCTCTCTCCCTCCTTCCCTTCCCTCTCTCTAAAAATAACATCTTAAAAATATATAAAAACAAAAGTTTACTAGTTATTTTTTAAAAAGAGTCAATACACATTCAGACTCCAAAACTTGGCTTTATCAACAGAAAATCTTTTTAATTTAAAATCTCCAATGTGGCGACAATTTTTAGTACATTTAGTTATTTCTTTTGCAAATGCAAGCAAACATTTTCCATACTCTCAAACTATACTCGTATATGGTTTCTATCTTCTCCATTAATTTCTTCAACAAGGTCAGACCGTGGGGACACACAGGACCAGTGACGACTGGGGACACACAGCAGCAATGGGCAGGCCGCTCATCGACACTGTTGGAGGGAGACACACCTCTCTGAGCGACAGTGGGTGGGGGGCGAAGCCAAGGACCTGTGGGGGAAATGGGATTCAGCAGATGAACCATGGGAGCCAGCAGACAGGGCGGGCTGCAGGTCCGGAGGGCTGTCCACACGCGTGCACACACGCACACACACACACACACACACCCATTACCACACTGTGTTGGCATCGCCAAGTGGCAGGGAGGGAAGGAGGGGGACTGGCATCATCCAGAGATCGATCCCCCAGCGCCCAGGGAGCACAGGCTCACACTCTGAAAAGCTCGCCCAGTCATGACGGACAGACTAAGGCAGCGAGAAAACGGACGGACAGAGAGGAAAGCGCCGCACAGAGCCCCGCGCCCAGGTCTGGTGGTGTGCACAGGGCAGAGGCGACCCCGGGCTCCACCTGTGCGCCTTTAGATGGAAACCCGAGTCACCACTGGAGGAAATCCCCACAGGACACACTCCCCCCCACCCCCGCCACCCCCGCCAGGTCCTGACAACACCAGCTGATCGAGAAGCCTGGGGCCTGTCGCAGGGGCCACTACGAGAAACCCGGAACAGTCATGGAAAGGAGGGTTTAGCTCGAACTGGTCTGCCAGAGCAGGCCCACTGGCCATGGCCAAGTGCAGGGCTGAGGGCCACACAGTGCCGGGAAGCCACTGGCCCTGCCAGCTGTGACATCGGCCAGGCCCACTGAAAATAGCCATTTGTTTATGTGGCTGGAGCTGAGCATGAAGCTTGCAGCCCTTTGGGAGGGGCATCCTGGGGCGGGAGTAGGGCCAGGGCCTTGGGGACAGGCAGCTACCAGTGGGGACTTCAGGAGAATGTTACCGAGAGGAGAAGTGGCTGGGACACGACCCAACTGCCCCGCTCCTTCCCAAACTCTGCCTCCAAGAGAGTAGGTGCCCAGCAGGCAGCGGGGCGCCCAGCACCGGCCGGCCGCTGGGACCTCGTAAGTGCAGACAGCCTAGAGGACAACTGGCGCGGGTACAGTCACCTCCCCAACTCAGGCTCATCTCCACTCGAGGCCCCGGCTGGCGGGTGGTGGTGCTCTGGAGACAGAGCATGGGTGCCTTCTAATTCCTTCTCCTGAGGCTGCACATTAAACAGTGTAAAGATTTCAAACGCCCACCAGCACCTTCTAGAGGAAGGGTGTAAGCTCCCGACAGGCAGCTCCGACCACGGGCCAGGGCCTCCCCTGGAAGTAGCCACTGCAAGTGCCCGGACACAGAGCCGGCGTTTTGAGGCCTTGGCCTGGCCCCGTCTGCAGTGCCCCAGGCACCCCGGGCAGCACGGAGTTCAGAACAAGCTCAGCCTTGAAGCAGGTGTGCAGGGACTTGGGCAGCGGCCCTTCCCAGGACACCTGCAAGGCCTCGGCACGACGTCACGGCCCGGCCCGGCCTCGCAGGAAACACAGCGCTCCGGCTGGGCTCCTCTGTGGGGAGCGAACACAGTCACTGCCAGCACTTGTTTGCTCCAGGCGTGACGCAGGCCCTGTGAGAGCCTCTTTGAGGGGTGTCGCAGTAGGGGCCGGGGGATGACAGCAAAGGCCCCAGCTGAGCCAAGGGATCTGCCGGGCAGCCCAGCAGGGAGCCATGGCAGCCTCAGCTGCTTGGCAGAGTCTGAAAATGGCACACCCCTCTCAACCTTATTGCAAATTCGAACCTTTACCTCCAGAAGAGCAAGTAACAGCTTCCATGTGGACAGAACGCCAAAATGACAGGTCGGGCCAAGCAGGCGTGTGTTTCCTTCCCCGCACAAGGAACCACCGGTGAGTGTGTGTGGTGGGGCAGGGGAGACACCGTCCCCCCTCTTTTCCTTTTTCCGGAAGAGGGGGGATGCAGGCGTGCTCCCAGAGCCAAGGAGGCTGTGCTCCCTGGGGCTGGGGGACACAGGCCCCTGCAAAAGCCGGCCGGCGGGCACAGCCCCACTCAGGCCCGGCAGCAGGAAAAGCACACTTTCCACTTCAGTTACCATCCAAACAATGAACAGGAAACTTCGTTACAGAGAGGACTGTGTTTCAATGGAAAGGAGCCGCACATCCCTCTAGGCATGAAACGGGGCCACCCAGCCGGCCGGCCTGTGCTGCCAGGTGCCCCCGCCGGCTAGCCTGCCTCGCAGGCCACCCACACCTGTGTCACCAGGACACACAGGTGTGTGTCCTCATGTCGAGGTGGGTGGCTTGCACACCCTGCAGACAGAACACGGGCCGGCCCGTCCTCAGGAGGCATCGGTGGGGAAGCCTTCCTGACCAGCACATGCTGAGCGCTAGTGCGGCCCTGGGTGCCGCAAGCCCCAGGGGGCTTCCAGTGCCACCCCCGCTTGCAACTAGAAAACAGAAAGCAAACTCACAACACAACCTAACAGAACTGTTTCCAAAGAAGTTTAAGGCAACTACGCACTACTAGAGCCATCCCACGGGAAAAACGTAATGTACACTTTGGCCAACACAATAGCTTTTTAGGAGAAAAGAAGAGTGGGTTTGGGAAGCTGAAGAAAAGTGGGACTGGGGGGTGGGGGGAGAGGAGAGAAGGGAGGGGAGGCTGCCGGGCTCTGGGTGGGTGGGGCTGTCTCTCCTGGGCGGGGAAGAACAGAGCAGGAATAATCAGGGACACAGAGCAGTGTCCACAGGTGACTCAAAGTCCACCCTGGCGAGACAGCAGAGCCGGGCACAGAAGAGCAGCTGGCAGGTCTCAGCCTGCACGGGACAGGAGCAGGCGAGGGCACGGGCTCTCCTTCAGGGACATGGCGAGGGTCCCCTGGCAGGCAAGCGAGCCTCAGAGCAAGGCCCGAGGGCCAGCGAAGCACAGCTCGCGTCCTCACCCAAGGGTGAGGCGGTGGCCAGCGATGAGCCTCCAAGACTGCCTGCCCAGGGTGGGGCACCTGTCAGCTCAGCTCTGCCAGGCCGAGGCAGGGCAGCTGGGACACAGAGCAGTGCTAGGGCGACTCGAAGCCCATTCCGGGTGAGGCTGCAAGCAACAAGAGGGCTCTCGGCCCCAACTTGCAGTCAGAAAGAAGAAAGCAAACTTACTAGAAGACATTTCTGGAAAGAGCCGGGACAAGGTATCACTGCCTTCTAAGCCCTGCCCACACATGGCGGCCTTGGGCAGGGCTGGGCGGTTAGGCTACGCTCCTGAGCTCTCCCAGGTGACACTCAGGCCGCCGAACGCTCCGAAGCCCTCCTTATAGCATGGAAGTGGACAATGTAAAGTGTACAATGCAAAATAACCCAGTCTCACAGCCTTCGATGCCAGTGACGCCGCCGAGAGCAACGCGACACGAGGAAATGATAGCACTTGGGGCAGAGGCCTGGTAACGTGGTCGCAGGGTCAGGAGACAATGAGAAGGGGCTTCCCCACCCCCAAATGTGTTTATTCCTTCCAGCACCTCCGCCCACCAACAGTCCCCACCACTCTGCAGACACCCTCTGGGGCAGCTGCCCCTCCCATGCCTGCCCCTCGGGCTGCTCCACCCAGTGTCACCGGCTGCATTCCTTCCCTAGGGACGTGTCCTCACCAGCACCAGGAGCACTGACCAGGTCACTCCCAACGGGCCTCTGCAGAAACAGAGCAGAGAAGGGGCCCTGCAGCTCCCGCAGCCACCGCCCTCCAACCCCAGACAGGAGCACCTTGGGGACTGGGCACCTGAGGACGAGGGGACGCTGCCCTGTCTGTCGCAAACTCCCACAGCATCTGCTTCCCCCAGGGCCTCACAGTCCCAAGCGACAGCCAGCCAAGCTGCGAGCACGTGTGCGCACAGACCCTGAGCTGCAGGCCGAGCGTGCCAGGAGCCTGGGGCCCATGTTACGGATGGACACAGAGGGCCCAGCAGGAGCCCAAGCAGAACAGCCTTGGCCACTGCACCCCTGCGCGCTCTGCTTGCCCAGTCGGTCACACTCAGAGCTCACGCATGCACACAGCCGTGTCCCCACCACACACACACATGCATCACACTGGGCCACACATGTGGCACTCCCTGGGAGGGACAGCCCTGCCCTGCACACTCCCTCCTTCCCCATCAAGAGGTCACTGTCGGTCCCCGAAAGGCGGGCGGAGCACCTGCCCTGAGACTAAAGGTCACGACAGTTCCTGCCCCTCCAGTGCCCTGAAGGGCGGCCTGGCATCAGGGGTGAGGCACTGGCTGGCATTCAGGAGAACTGTCACAGTTTTTTTTGGTGCTTACAGCCAACTGGAGCATTTCTGGCTCTTCTTCCTTGAATGGTCATTAAACGGCGAACCTCAGCGGTCTGTCGCGGTCCACCTGGGGACCGGGAACTCGGTGCTTCTCCGACACCCACACTGGGCTCTGGGGGGTGGGGTGGAGGAGCTTCCCTGAGGGCCGGGCGGGGCTCGAGGAGGCGGGTTCCACCTGAGCCAGGAGACTCTGCGCAGCAGATAAATTTAGAAAACAGGAGATTAATGGTTAACCTCACTCACCAGGCCTCCCTAAACCATCTGATCTTGGAACTATTTGCTCTATTTTCCCTCGACATTCAATATTTGATTGTTCTTGCCAAAGAAATGAGACAGTGATCCAAATGGCTTCCCAAAGGCGTTCCCTGGGGCACAAGAAAAGAGTGACGACACTTACTGTTGGGGGGCGGGCACTGCAGAGAGGGAGCCCACGTGTCCTGGAGACCTGGGCTGGGCACGGAGCTGCCTCCGGGAGTCCTGGGAGCCTCTCACATGAGGCGGGGGCCCACTGCCGCCGTTGGGGGGGGGCTGGCACTCACGTGAGCCAAGAAGGTCTGCACGGACCCCCCACTGGTTGTCCGCCCAGCGCCCCAGTCATGCAGTCCAGGGGAGCGGCCGGCGTCGAGGGGCCTTCTGAGAACATGGACACCATCCACCATGAAATCCAAACCCCGGACAGCGCCAGCCCACCTCTGGGAGCCGGGAAGCGCTGCCAGGGCTGATCTGTCTACGCCCTCCATGGCAGCCTCTGGGCAGGGGCCCAGGGCGGGAGTGCCAGGGGTGGACTTGTAGACCAGGCACAGTCTGCAGGTGGACACACAGGTGAGGGGTGGGCCCACACAGGATGCTCGGCCGGCCCTCAGCCCATGGGGTCACTGTCACACTGAGGGTCCTTCTGAAGCAACTGCGATTCCACTTCCTAGAAAAAAACACCCTTCTTTCCGGCAGTCCACGCTGCCACCGGTGGGGAGCCCACAGGCCACACGCGGTCACTTCCAGCACAGGAGCAGCATACCAGGGGGGCCTGGAGCACACCCAGAACACCCGAGCTCGGATGCCCCTGGAGAGGTGGGAGCAGAGCTCTCCCCAAGTTTCAGGTGATGACAACCACGCACACCCTCTAAAAACGAAAACCCAGACCTCCCCCTGAGGAACCCACCATTGCCTCAGGGAGCTGCCGGGGCACCTTGCGCCCGAGTGGGGCCGCCATCGCCGTCAGTCCCCTTGTTACCACCATCTGCGGAGCACCGGCCTCCTGGCGCTGAGTGCTCCAGGGGAGAGCCCTCGGGACCACCCTCCGAGGTGGCCAGCCCTGTCCCCACCTCCTCCGTCTAACTCCACTTCACCTGAGCCCCAGGGATGGCACATGCGAGCCCTGTGTGGGCAGAGCCCTGGAACTGAAGAACACCCACTTACCCGGAGCCCTGCAGGGTGGACACCGCCACGCCCCCCAGCAGAGGCTGGATGTGGCCCCTTCCTCAGCCACACGGGACATGGCAGCGTCACTGCCATCTCACCGCCAAGTGCCTCCCAGACACTTAACCGGGTCCTGCTGGGAACGACACACTTTCCTCACGGATGCGCTATGTCAGGAAACACCTCCCTGGTCAAATATGTAAAAACTGGGATTGAGTGGCAGCCGCCACCACGAACGGTCCCCAAAAGTTGGGACATCAATGATCACACTTTTTTCTTTAATTAGCAGAGAGGCTACTGCCAAGCCCAGCTATTCCAGGAGGGACAAGGAGCTGCGAGGCGGCCAGGGTGGGAGGACCCCGGTTACCCACACACTCAGCAGCACTTGCACAGTCTCATCCCGGAGCGACGCTCTGAGCTTGGGCTGCTCAGGGGCCCTGGATGCAGCCACGGGAGAGCTGAGCCCTTCGGGAGTGGCTCACCCCGGTGCAGCTGGCCCCGCCAGGAGGGTGCCCTCCACCCCATGGGAGCAGCAGGGGCTTCCCAGGCCACTGACCGACACCCACCTCCCGGCTCAGCGACCGTGCAGGGCGTGCGTGAGGGCAAAGACGACCGACACCTTGAGTGAGAGGCCAGCTGCACGGCCAGCTCCCTGCAACTCTGCCGTGCCTGGACCCAGGCAACTCGTCTGGACACCCTTCTGCCTGTGTCTCTGGCCTCCCCACCACACTCTGGCCTCGTGCTCCCGGGTGTGTCCTACATGGAGGGCATGCCAGACAAGCCAGAGCAGTGCCAGACACAGCCGAGGGCCTGCGGGGATACAGCTGAGGGCAGGAGGGCAGAGAGAGAGGAGCAGAGACCTCCTGCAGTGTGCTGAGTCTCCCCCAAACCCCGTCCGTGAGCCCAATCACCATGCCACTGAGAGTCTGCTCCCTGCGGCCCGCGCACGGGCCCAAGGAGGTGGCACGGGCCACTGCTCAGCCCCCGCTGAGGGACAGGCTGCAGATCACTGAGAACAACACTCCGCTGGGAACACAGAGCATGGAGACCCTAGTCTGTGCCAGTCACACCCAGTTTGTACTTTGCCAAGGCCCGGGTGCAGCACCCACAAACCCCCTGCGCTGGCCCCCGGGACACGGGGCTGTGATGGGGGAGCTGAGCCGAGGCGCTCCCCGAGGGAATGCTCTACTGCCCCGCCCGACCTCTGGTTTCTGTCCCACACCGTGTGGTCACATTACGTACGAGCAGACGATACTCAGGTTGGGATGCCGCTATTCACACTGGCCCAGTGGTGCCCGCCCAGCCACAGTCAGTGTGGAAGCCGCCCCATCTGAGCCCAAATCGGCACACGCAGCACATGCCCTCAGCAGCAGGACACCACCACTCCTAGGCCTTAGGTCTGTCCCTGCGAGAGTGTCTCCTCCGCTGCCACAGTCAAACGTGAGCGCAGGGGGAGAGAAAGAGCCTCAGGCCCCAACACCCGCGGGAAGGTAGCCACGTGCAGGGCTGGCGAGGGACCAAAGGACAGTGGCCAGGAACCCCTGCCACCCTGTGGTCACATGCAGGACCAACCCAGGGAGAAGAGGTTGGCAGGGTACCCGAAGGGAGCCCACTGCAGGGCGTGTTCTGGGAGCTGAGCCTCATCTGGGGGTAAGCTCCCGCCTCCCCCAGCATCACTGGAAGGGGTTGCCAGGGCGGCCACTAGGAACGCAGGCCCGGCACACCTGGGCCATGCACGAGGCCGAGGAAACCTGGCAGTTAGGACCCCCGAGCACATGCTCCTGGACAGGCAGCCCTCCCCTGGCTGCCCATCGTCCAAGCCTCCCCCGACCCGAGCCTAGGGCAGGGTGGCCAAGGCAGCCCCACTGGCCAGCGTGAGGCACGAGGGGACCAGGAACCAGAGGTTCTCCAGAGTCACCCGAATGGCCCATCCACTGGCCTGATCAAAAAGAATCCGGCTCCACAGTGGAGGCAGGTACCCCACAGCCTGGCCCCTGGGGGCTTCACGCAAGACAGAACCAAACCACTAAACACAGTCTCATCGGCCCAGAGGCCGAGAGCCACGACTGGGCTGGGGGCAAACCATTCTGCCTGAGGGGAAGTGAGAGTGTAACGTTTTGTCACTGACACCCAGGTGCCGATGGGTGGGTCTGGTCTGCCGCAGCTGGGGAGCATGGGTGCTCTCTTGGAGGACAGTGCTCCAAGGACAGAGCGCCCTCCAACTCAGAGCTGTTTGGGACTCACTCCCCCAGCCGCACCGGGGGCCACAGACAATCGCTGGGAAAGGAAGAGCTGCTTCCAGTGCGACAGAAAAAGGATGAGCCAACAGAGGTCCCAGACAGAGCCGACCCTGCCGCCACCGGGCGTGAGAAACGCACCGGTGAGCAGGGGGCTCAGAGAGCAGCGCAGCCATCAGGACCCTCCGTGGGGACAGCCGCACCCCAGCCAGCTGGCAAGGGGCTGCCAGGAACATCACGTCAATGTGTTGTCTGCTCACCAGGGCTCTCCCTGGGGCCGCTATGTTGTCCCCCCCTCCCCGTGTCTGTACGGGGACGGCAGGAGCTGGGGGAGCAGCCGTGGAGAGTCAGAAGCAACCCCAACAGGAGAGGCCAGGCCAGAGCCGCTGCCCTCACCGAGGGGACCCTGAGAAAGATGGCTTCTCTAACGTGGGCCCGAGAGGCAGTGCTTTCGCACCACCTAGGACCTGACACCCAGTCACTGCTGTCCCCTTGCAGGTAGCCACATCCAAAGCCACGGCCTCCCCGAGTTCCAGCTGCCTACACCAATGTGGGCCACAGGCTAAGAAGTGCCCTTCAACACTCCGAGGGCCCGGGCAGCTGCCTGGACAGGGAGGTCTTCCCCATGACCTGAGGCCTCATCAACGCTCCACGGTACAGCCGGGCACCGAGTGGGCGGGCCCCGCTGATGCAGCTTCCAGCCTGGGGCGGTCAGACCACAGTGGAAAGTCCTGTTAAGGCAGGGAGTAAACAGACCCCCTGCCCCTCATGGGCAGGGTCCCAGCAGAGCTCTGAAGCACCTGCTCAACCCTCAGGGCCAACCACAAATTTATGCCTAAACAGCAAGGTGGGCAGATGGATCCAGCAGCCCGCTGACACCCCACCAGGTGGCCCATCCGGGCCTTCGCCACCAGCTGCCCGCCAACCCGGAGGCTGCAGGCCTTACCCGCACTGCTAGGGGCACGCACCACAGAGGCGCCCTCCCCTCCCAGTCCCGCCTCCGGCAGGTTCGGAGTCCTCAGCACACGCGGCACGAGCCCCGGCCCTGTCTGCTGACAAGGATGGAGGCCGCGGCTGCCGCTGCACAGGCCACAAGGAGGCTGTCTGCACGGCCGGCAGCGCCTGGAAACCAGGGACCCCATGCCTCTGTGGGAAGGCAGGAGCCAGGCAGCCTGGGAGCCCCAGGGACCAGCACCACCAAACTTCCCAGGTCTGTGGCCATTGCCCGCCTGCCCCTCCTGGGTCTTGGCTTCAGCAGAACAGCTGCTGGGCCTCCATCCCCCCAGTTCAGCCACCAGGGGCCCAGGAGTCCCGCCCCGGCTCCAGCGGGAGAGCCCAAGAAGGGCTCGGGGCCACGCCTGGGCAGGGGTGGTACCCTCTTCCCTTGACAAGGAGGAGGGGGGTTCGACCAACACAAAGAGGAAAGAAACCAGTGCCCATGACAGGCTCTCTGAGCCCGAGGCGCTCAGCACCAGACAGGAGCTTCACCGGAGCCCACAGGCCATTTCCCCACACAAAGCAGGGCCCCGGCACTGCAGGTGACTGCCCTGCAGCCTCACCCCCTGCCACTGCCTCTCACCAGCGAGCTGGGCCTGGCCGAGCCACCAGGCAAGCCTCAGGGCAGGCAGAGGGGGCAGTCTCAGTGCTCACTGCTGCGTGGCCACCGAAAGAGAGGGAGTCCCTCCCAGGTCACATCGCAAGCCAACCCCACGTCTGCCTCTGCCCCAGGTGCCGGCGGTGTTTACCTACGTTGACAAACATCTCCCAGGCCCGCTGGTCAGAGTTACAGAGAAGTCTCCCAGTGGGTGGCAACAAGCAACCTGGGGGCCACAGCCTGACAGCGCCGGCCCGCTCAGGGCTCCCCACACTCTGGGGCGCCCAGTCGCCTTCCCGGCTGCGAGTAAACACGCTGGCGTCGGCAGCACACTGGGTCTGCCCGTGTTGCAAGGCCTGGCACTGGCCGTGGAGTACAGCCTGGACCGTCATCCCGGGCAGCATGTCACGTGCTGCGTGGCGGCAGGATGGACAGCTTCGAGCCCGTGTCAGCTGTCCAGACTCAGACATGCCACACCTCGCTTCACCCCCAGCACCCAGGAATGCGAGAGCCGACAGGGGGCAGCGAGCTGCTGCCGGCAGACGCAAGCACTGAGCCGACGAGACTCCGGAGGGCTCTGCAGGACGAGGCCTCTGTAAACACTCCACGGGGCCAGGGGGCGGGGGCCTCAGTTCCTCACGGAGCTCCATGCTGCTATTTTAAACCAGCAACGAGAAGCACGTTCACACAACCTGCCAAGACCTGAGCCCTGCTGACAGCCCCACAGACGCGGACACAGCAGCTTCTCCCAGGGTGACTCGGCAGGGACTGGGCCAGGCCAGCCTCGTCCCCACCCCCTGGTGGCTCTGGGCGTCCCCTGGGCATGAAGAGCTCAGCAAGGGTCCCTTTATTTCACAGGTCCCCAGAGCCAAGGTCCTGCCGGTGCCTCCAAGGAATAAAGTAACAATGGGTAGGGGAATGGGGGAGAGCTGGCTGTTTCCATGAAACCAACAATATTCTGACAGAAAATCCCAAAGTCACTAAGTCACAGCTAGACGCTCTCAGATTAGACTTGAGGGGTCTCAGCAGCCAGGTCAACCTGTTGCATCGAAAGGCCTCGGAAGCCAGTGCACCCTCCTTGCTGGCCTCACATGTGCTGCTCGGGGAGGGCCCAGTGGGGAGAGCAGCGTGGGTGGCCACGGGCAGGGCTGCAGGCCACGCCCCCCAGGCAGGGGGCATGGCACCGGGAGACTCGTCCCGGGGCCCCAGCAATGGCTCTGCCCACGAGCCACAGCCCTGCCCTGGCTCCTGAGCTCCTGGAGGGTTCTGTCCTGTGGCCTGGAGACTGAAGCCCAGCACCACACCCTCTGAGGAGGGCGGCCCTGTGCCTGCAGCATGACCACCACAGGGAGAGATGACCACCACAGGGAGAGATGAAGCGTGCGTGGGCACGCATGGACCTGCCCTCACACCCACTTGCCCTCTCTCAGCTCAGTCGTCTGCGAGAGGCCGAAGCCCCACAGCAAACCCCAGAGGGAAATGTGTGTCGCCCTCCATCCAAAGCCGACACTCGGCTGCTGCTTCCTTTCACCAACGAGACCGGAAGGCCAGCCACCGCGGAGAAGGACCGAACTCGCCCTCTTAGGCGCCCGCACGCGCCTTCTGTCAACACCGAAAGCCATGTGCGCAGCCAGGATCGAGGGGCTCAAGGCTTCTCGGCGGCCCTCCAGGCACTGGCCCTCGGCTCAGGCTCAGCCCCACAGCACCATCCATGCCTGGGTGTGGCCCCCACTGGGAGGAGGCAGGCCAAGAAACTGGAGGCCATCCAGAGAAGGACCAGGAGGGTGTGCGCTGGCCTAGAGTCGGACAGACTCGGGCCATTGCACCCTGAAGTGTCTCCCAGACAGAGATGCCAGGCCCTGCACCCCCTACTGGGGGAAGCAGCACCATGGCAGCCCTGCAGGAGAGCTCCCAGCCCCGAAGACGGTCCATACAACATTATCAGACCTGAAGTCACAGTCGGCAATCACAAAGCAGAGAAAACCCAGGGAGCGAGAGTCCAGCCAGGTCAGACTTCGGTCCCAGGAAATCTGATCTGACACCAGATTCATGTCAACAGCAGGCTTGAGGCACAAGGGTCACCCTAGAGCAGGCGGCTGTCTAGGACCGTCACTCAGGCACAGCCCTGGGTCCCTGGACCCCTCTGTGCCTCAAGTCCTCGCCTGCCCTGGGTGGCTGTGGCGGCCACAAGCGCCCGGAGAGGCCTGTTGGGAGAGAATGAGGCTGTGTTGGCAGTCATCACTGACATCCAAACTCGTCAACAGGACAGGCGGCTGCCCCATTGGTAGTGCGGGGCCAGCTGGGGAGCCATGGGAAACGAGAAAATTAGATGTGCCCCCCCCCCCGCCGCCTCACATGAGTCTCCTCTGCACAGGTCAGCGACCAAGTGCAAGGAAAGAGATCAAACAGGCCCCAAGAGAAAACGGGGCTGAATTCAAACTCCAGGTGCAGCTAAGGGACAAAAAGAAAGAAATTCGTACGTCTGCAGCAGGGCAGGTAGGGGCACACGGGGCAAAAGGCGTCCCAGGAAGAGTTCAACAAACACCGGACAGACCAGGAGAAATGACTCGCTGTGCGCCTCGCGGATGAAAGCTGGCGTCCCTCAAGTACAGCGACTCTCACCAAGTGTGTGAAGGGAAGAAGCCTGCAGACAGGAAAATGGCCCCAAGCTGAGGCTCCGTCCCCAGCCACCCCTCGGGCACATAAGGAGCCCCCTGCTACTCCCATGGGGACAGGCACGTGCGGGCGCAGCCAGGGGGCGTGCTGACAGGCACAAGCTCTGAGGCAGGAACACCGGGCAGAGTTGAACCCAGGCCTCTCTGCTCACCGTCTGGCGGTGACCCCTCCGTGAAGGAGTCTGAGACACAACCCCGAGAGCAGGGAAGTGCACGGCCGGGACGAGCCTGGGCACTGGTCTCGACCGCCCCCAGGTCCCAAGGTGGGACTGAGGCGGAGGGTGGCTCTGTGCAGGGGGCGGGGCCTCCAGGATGGGCTCTGAGTGGGGACACCTGCAGTCCGCGCCAGGTGTGCCGGAAAGAAGTGCTGGGGTCTGCTCAGCGGTCCAGAGGCCGACTCGGACGCCAGGGTGGGCTCGGGCAGGGACAAAGGGAGGAACAGCAGCCCCACAGCAGAGAGGCCTGGCAGCTCCCCTTCAGCTGAGTGGCCAGAGCCATGTCACCAGAAACAGGCTGGGTGGACACAGGGGTCCGCACACAGTATGCTGGGAACACAGCGCTCCGGGGTCCAGCCCCAAAGGTGCCGCCCGGGTCTAATCAATTCCAACCCGAGGGACGGTTCAGGTAAAAGCCCCTGCACCCTGAGGCTCTCTGCCATGAAGCGCACAGACAGACAGACTGACAGACTCAGGGCCGCTCCAGAGTCCAGAGGAGAGGGGCCCTTCCCGCTCAATGAAGGTGGCGTCAGCACCACCTCTGGAGACGCCCTGGTGCGGGCACAGGCCCTGGTCCTGTCCGGGCAGCGGCCCAGACACAGCCTCGCCCCGGTGGTGCCTCGCGCCCACTGGCCTCCACGGGTCCTGGAAGCTCATCTGCGTGAAGAGATGTTATACACTGGCTCTTCACTCCTCTTGCAGCTTTTCTGTTAGTCTGGCATCACCGCACAACTAAAGTTCAAGGAAGAATGGAAAGACTTAAGGGCTAAAACTCCTCCAGAATTTTTGAAAGACACTAATCTCCAGATTCAAAAAGTCTAATAAAAAATCAAGACAGACAAGTGAAAACAGTCAGTGAAGTTGCTGAGGGACTGAGACAGACCATAAAAGCCCCCGCAGAGAAATGGCAAGGCCGTACAAACACGCAGCTCGGCGCAGACAGCGGCACTGAACGAACCGTTGTCACCTTCAAAGGGACAAGTGGCTGTGCACCCAGAGCCCCTGCCCCATGACAGCAGCCAGTGGCACGAGTCACAGAGGGCCACGGTGCCCCACGACACTCGGGCCGGCCGGCGGCAACAGCGGCTGCTGAAGGACGCAGAGGAAGTGAGGCTCCGACATGGTCTGCAAGTAAAACAGAGGTGAGCACGGACAGCAAGACCACAGGCTGGAGGACAATGAAGGGCCAGTCACCGTCAGTGTGACAGTGTGTGTACATGGAGAGAGCCCGAGTGAAGACAGGGGACACACCCTACAAAGCAGCAGGCACAGGGTCCAGCACCAGCGACGCCCCTGTTTTATCACAAGGTCTTTCGTCACAACATCGTAAGCATATCACTCTGTGACGTAACGACATCACACTCCGGCACGCCATGCGACATTTTAGGTAGAATGTTCCAACTAAAACTGTAAGTTATCACACCATAGGACTCCCCCACAGACCACATCGAGCAGGCCTGACCTCAGCTGGACCCTGTACACCGAGCCGTTGGGATGAAACACACAAGCATGCAGGCAGGCATGCGTGCACACGCACATACACACACAGGGAGATCAGGTCCGCAAATCAGGAAGAAAACAAAACGAACCTCCAAACGGAGCAGCGCACACAACACATGAGAGGGTACAACGGCCAAAACAAGATGCTCAGGTTCCCTGGCGATCCAGGGCGAGCAGAGTGAGATCCGGTTTCACCAGCCGGCCTACGAGGCGTCGGCAACCTGAGGCGCTGGTGGGGGCTGGGACCGGGACGGGCAGAGCAGCCGTGCCGGGTGGCAGGCTGGCGTGGCACCGGGAACAACGTGTCCCCTGCCTGACCAGGCACCCCACACCCGAGGAGGGACCGCATGTGTGTGCCAGAACACACCAAAGAAAGGGCTCCCAGTGTGACGTCAGAGGGGAGCAGCCTCTGAGTGCAGGCCATAGGCCGTCACAGGAGGGTGAGCGAGCTGAGAGCCTAGAGCACGGATGACCAAGCCTCAACCCAAGCAGGCAACTGACAGCCACACACACAGACGTGGACCCTTCTCCAACGCGGCACTGCTTTTAAAGAAATCAGCAATAAAACGCACACTACGACTCTATGTACATGAACTTCAAAACCACACAAAACCGAAACCACGTCACTGAGGAACACACGTACGTAATTCTCATTAAAGCCAAGGAGCAACAAGAAAATGCACAGAGGTCACACCGTGGCCCCCCGTCACAGACAGGTGTGGGCATTCGGTGGTGGTTCCACTTTGCTTCTTTAAGTGACACCTTGGGGTCTATCTGGTGTTTGGTAGGTAAGTGTTTTGTACTTAAACTTAAAATAAATGTGTGAAAAAACCAGGAGAATGAACACAGCTAGCCGAGAAAGAAATCACACATCTGGAGAGAACGGCAGAGAGCTCCCTGCCACACCCCACACCGCGGTCGGAGGCCAGTGGCAAGTCCAGATGTGCTCAGAATGGAGATGGGGATAGAAAACCCAGGAGACTCCTCCATCACGCAGAAACCTGGGATTCTGCGCAATCGAAACTATTTTCTTTGGTATTGAACTTTTCAATTACTTATTGTCAAATACAAAATAGACAGATGGAGGGTTTCTTATAAGCTGTGCACTTAGTCTTTGGGGTTCTGTGTTAATCCCAGGAAACTGGGGCACTTGGAAGGACACAGAGCAGATGTGTTGAGGGCACAGTGACGGCCCGCCAGCCCGAGGCCTTAGCTCCCCAACCGTGGGAAAGAATGGCTTCCGCTTTCAAACACTGTTTAGCCTACTTACAAAGGCTGGGCAAGGGGGAACCCCCAAAACCAGAATCACCCTCTGGAGGGCGGGCCCCTTGTAGGACAGACTCCCCCTGCAGGTGAGTGCTCTAGAAACCCATCTGCAGCAGTTGTGCCAGCTGGTGGTGTTGTGAGAGGCTGCGTTCGGATTCAGTGTATTTTTTTCTAAGACCCTTTCAGTGTGTTTGCTTATTTCATGATGGGTGATTGAGGAGCACACCTGCCCACACCGCGCTGAGTGTTCGGCAGTCTTTGACCCCAAAACAGATGACCCCTGTGCCCCACCCTCTCTATTCACCTGATCTTGCCCCAAACAATTTTTGCTTCCCCGGATGAAAAAAAGTCCTCAAAGGGAAACAGTTTGCCGCTGTGGAAGAGGGAAAGCGAAAAACGGCAGAAGCAGTAAAAGGCATCAACATCGACGAGTTCAAACAGTTTGGAGTAGTTGGACAAAAGTCTCTATAGGTGCGCTGCATCGGATGGAGAGCGCTCTGGAGGGGACTGCAGTTTAAACATGGAAGAATAAACACAATTTTTATTGATAAATTCTGAGATTTTGGGGGGCCCCCTTGCACACTTCCTCGAAGGTTAAGGGTATTTTTAACTGAAAAATTGGAGACCTTGTTAACCTAACCTTCCCTCATCACTCTGCCCGGCTACAGGAACCCCACAGCTTCCCTGTCCAGACAGTGCCAGCCAAAGAGCCCTCAGCAGGAGAGACCATGTCACACGCAGCCACCAGGGGCCCCCCGTGTTCCAGTCAGGGTTTGACGCCTCCACCTATAAAGCAAAATCTGCTTATAATCTGCACCTGACCTCTGTCTTGGGACAGATTTCCAGCACTGCGGTTCCCTTGCGGCAACCCTTGTCTGAGTTGAGTCAAGGTTCAGACGGGGCGGCCTGCACAGCCTGGGGACGAACTGAGAGATGCCCCAAGGTGGGTGCTCAGCTTGGGAGGAGCATTCTGTGTGCCCTTCATCAGCAGGACCCAAGTCTGTAGACACTCCCGGTTAGCAGTGGCTCACACGCGCTCTCGGCAGCAGGGAAGGGGGTGCCTCCCCCCAGGTGAGGTTCAGGCTCTGTCTCGGGAACACTCTGGCTCCTCACTGGGCAACCTGACTCTCTGTTGAAAAGCTCGAAGCCCTTCCAATGAGAGCGTATTTTTCCAGTTTCCCCTGTGGTCTTTCCTCCCAGTCATCTCCTGTTCCCACAGAAGCCCCTGCAGGGCACACTGTCCGCAGGTCACTTCTGTCTCTGGGCGGAGCCCAGGGCCCCCACTCTGAGTGGTAGCTGCCCAAGGCTGACGTTCCCACAAGCCAGCAACACCCTTGCATTCAGCACCTGCAGTCCAGGAAAACTATGATCAAATTTCTAAGAACAATGTGAATTTTCATTTTTACGACCCCAAAAGTTTTATTGAGAATATTTTTTTCCACCTACACTTATCGAATGGACTGTCCTGTCGTTACAATCTTGGCTCTTCCTCAGGGCTATCTTCCTTGCTCGGCGCTATTCACACTGCCAACGTGACAGCCCCGACCCTGACCTTGACCCTGACTGGCACGTGCATTCCTCATCATTTAGAACTTATCTATTTAATGAGCCATAATAGTCTATAATTAAATGTAACACAAACACGATGGAGACATAAAGCCATCCATCACTGCATATAGCTGCCTAGTCCTGTCGGGTGATGTCCGTGGGCTCCCCCCTGCTGGTCAGGGAGCCACAGGGAAGCCCTAGGCCCTGGCCCAGCACGCCGCCCCCCCAGGTGCACGCACGTCCCACCGAGACTGGCACCTCTCTGTGCCTGCACACGACTCTTCCTGGCTTCCTCAGGGCCTGCAGGCGGGACCCCGCTGACACAGAGTATCCAAGCGCTGCTCCCACGCTGCATGCAGCGCCGGGCCTCCGACCGGCAGCTCTCCTGGCTGTCGCAGGGCCCCGGCACTGCTGGAAAACACCCCAAAGTGCTATGACTCACGCGGCAATTGCTGTCGGTATCCACCGTCTGAAGTCAAAACTGGGAATTTCTTAAACTGCTGACTTAATTCATTTAAAATGGTGATGAAGGTTATTGAGTTTTAACGTGAGTTGCTTATCCTTACGATAAAGCACCTTTTGCACAACTCGGACAGAGCCTGAGCAGGCAGCTCTGTCTGCCGCCCACCCACTGCTGTCTGGCTCCGTGTAGGACGGGGACCGCAGCACCCGGTCCCAGCTCCGGTGTGGGGGGGGGGGGGGCGGGGCAGGGAATCCACCTGGCAGGAACACAGCAGGAAGAGGGGGCGGCGCACACAACCTCAGCAGGCACCTGTGCATGATCTCGTCTGATTCCAGGGAGAGCTCAGCCGCGTGTGGGCCGTGAGCCACCGTGTCCTGCCTGGCCACCCCAGAACCCATCCCCCAGCTCTGTGAGGAACCCGGCACAAGCACGCCCGCAATGCTGGGCCAGGCTCTGTGGACACATGGCCTCACTGAGATCGCCCCAGGCCGACACGTGTCACGGACAACACTCAGGGATGCGAACACTCGGAACTCAGTCCCACAGGAAAGCGGGGACGTCCTCACTGTCAATGGCATCCTCACTGTCATGCGGCGTCCGCATTAGTGAGATAACGTCAGGCAAGCAGGCAAACAGTCGTGGTCGCCGAGTGATCATGGACATTCACCTGCAAGTCGTTGGACACGCAGAAGCAGTGTCCCCTGAAGAGAGAGGCGTGCTCAGCTGGAGCATGGTTGTGGGACCAACTGCTCCCAAGGACAGTCACCACGTGGCAGAGCTCCTCCTACACACCCACGTGTCACACACGGCATTCAGAGGACATGCCTCCAGGGCACAGGCTTCCATGCCCAGCAGACAGCGTCACTGCGTCCCCAGCGGGAGCGCTCCCCTGAGAATCTGGCGTCCTCCTGCCTGTGCCTGGCGGGGAGGAGCCGGCAGCATCCTGGCTGTGGGGCCCACACCCCCACCCGCAGCTGTCCCGCTCACCAGCAGACATGCAGGCACAGCAAGAGGAAAGTGACGTCTCTGCAGCATATCACAGGAGCTCTGACCTCACAGACCAGCCGAAAGGCCTGAGGAGCCCAGGTGCGGGAGGACCACGTGCACCGATGGGCATTGCACACCCCGAAGGTGAGGACAGTGTGCCTCCGGCCTTGAGGCCCAAAGCAGGGGCTGCGTGCAAAAGTGAAGACAGCTTTTCACAGCTGCTGCCTGCTGTCCCGGCGCTGCCCCCGAGGTCCCCAGACACGCCTCGCGCTCTATACAGGGAGACGCTGGGCACCTGGGTGCACCGCCTGAGGATGGCAACAGGGGACAGGGTGGCACCTGACCTCTCTGCCCTACACAGGAAGAGGGCGACCCCATCTGCCCAAGCCGCCTCCCCTACAGAAACGGGCCTGGGCTTCCCAGGAGGGTCCCCACACCCTCCCGAATCCACGCCACACCCCTGCCAGCATCAGGGACGAGCACCCAGCTCTCCCTGGGATCCCCCAGCTGCAGCCTCCCCGGCCAGCGGGCCTGCTGACACTCCTGCATTCTTCTGCAGCTGGACGACCTGCGCAGCCAGGAGCACACTGTGAAAACGCCCGCGCCCTCCCCAGGCCAAACCCTCCCAGGCTGCCTCCGACTCAGGACACACCTCACCCCAACTGTGCCAGCCCCCCCATGCTCGCCGTCCTCCTCATCCTCACTGCCCTCCTCATCCTCTGCAGTGCCAGTGGCACCTGCAATCACACGGAACAATGAGTTTAGAGGCAGCAGAACATTACACCCAAAGACAAACTGCCTGCAGAACCCCTTGGGCTGGTGACTACCCTTGTTGGTGCCTTGGTCTCAGTGAAATGCGGACGCCCCTCACTGGTTAGAAGGCCAGTTGCACAGTGGACTCATTGCTCATCCGTCATGTTTACTGTGAGACGGTTACTCGCCCGGACGCTGTGCGGCCTCCCCACCAGCACCGCGCACCACACACTGGGTGGGAGCTTCTGGGGGTGCCAGCAGACCCCAGCACTCAGGACAGCCCGGCACATGGGAGACGCTCAGCAAATGCATGTCCGTGTGTGGTGGTTCCCTCTGCAGAGCTGACAGTCAGGAGCTACTCACGGACTCTGACCTGCACGTGCGCCCCCTGCATCACCCCCTCTACAACCACCAGGTGCTGCCACCCCCAGCGAGCGTCCCTGGACTGAGTGATGAGTGAGGGGGGGGGGGGGTCAGCCAAGGAATGCACTCCTCAGAATTCCCCTCCTGCCAAGGAGCGGTGGGAGCCTGGGTCTGCCCCTGGCCCATGCCCCCAGCCCTGGGATAGACTCCCATGGCCCAGCCTCTCTGACTGTTGCTGCTGAGTCAGCCCCAAGCTGCTACTGGGGAGGGGGTGGTGGGTGCTAGTGAGTGTCTGTGTGTGCATGTGTGCCAGTGTGTGAGTCTATGTGAGTGAACATCTGTGTGTGTGAGCATGTATGTCCCACGGTGGGGGACTGTGGTCTTTCCAAAGCTACATCCAGGACGGCCATGTGACCCGCAGTTCCCCTTCTAGGTGCACACACGGGGATGGGAGGTAGAGGCCCCAAAGACCCTGTGCACGCTGCTCGGGGCAGCAGTGTCCACAGGAGCCGACCAGAAACCTCCCGTGTGGGCCCCACCGCCCGGCAGAGCAGCGCTCGCCTTGAGAAGGAAGCAAGTTACATCCTGCACGCTGCAGCCAGGGCGGGCCTCTGCGCCCAGTGCCGGGTGGATGAGCTGGTCACAGGAGGACACGTGTGACCCCACACTCTGAACCCTCAGGGTCCAGAGTCAGCAACCAGCAGCCCGGGGGTTTGCAGGTGCTGAGAGGAAGGCGGAGTGGGGAGCCCAGGCTTCAGTTTGGGGTGACAGCAGGCTCTGAAAGTAGACCTGGCAAGGATCGCACAACACAGTGAGGCACTTAACACCACAGACCTGCACACTCACAAATGGTGAAAATAGTCAGTTTATGTTACTTATCTTTTATCACAATACAAAAGATAACATGAAGAACAAAGAAACGGGTACAAGTTCTGGTAAAGAGAAACAACGCCCAGACACCAAAGAGAACAAGGGGCCGCTTTGACCTTCGGGACGTGACCGGGCACAACTGCGGCGGGTGGCTTCCCCGAAAGGCTGGGCCTTCTGTGGGGGCCCAGCACAGCCAGCGACCTCCACACCCCGAGCTCCACACCCGACACCTGGGGCTCCCAACGCCAACAAGGGGCAGGTGAGCTGCCGGCACGCTGACCACCCACACACGAGACACCCCGTGCACATTCTGAACCCCCGGACTCCGCCTCCTCAAGCCCGGTGACTTCGAGGCAGACACAGGAAGAACAGAGAGACCGCATCACTCATCAGGGCTCCCGGCCACCTGCCCTGTTTCTGGAAACAACGCACCGGGACTGGAACGACTAACGGACAGCCTTCCGGACCACCTGACTCGGACTGCCATGCCCACCAGTGCTGCCGTGAGGCATGGCCTAGCCCCCTGCCCTCACCTGGGCAGGAGGTGAGCTGAGCGCACAGATGCAGTCATCTCGGGCCTCTCCTCTCGGGCCTCACAAGCAAGGTCTCTTCTGAGGGGCCAGGGACAGGGCAGAGAGGCAGCATGTCCACCCTCCTACAGCAGAGGGCGCTGTGGAGGCCAGGCGCCTGCCCCACTACAAGCTCTGTGGAGCCCCAGGCTCAGGCAGCAGGACAGCTGGCCCCTGCCCCTCCGGTTCAACAGGGCAGGCTCCTCTCAGTGGGCACGAAGCTAACGTCACAGAGGTTGGAGTTTGGTTTTTATTCACGGGTCTTCCTTAAAGTCGTGGCACTTACCACAGCTTGTGTGCACAGGTGGAAACGGAAGATCCTGAAATGCCACCATTGGCTCAGCTCCCTGGCCGGCCGTGGCCTTGGCCAAGAGGCTGCCCTCGACGGCGACATTCTGTGGGGAGCTGTGCCTGGTCCACAGGCCAGGGTTCACCACCACCCTGAAGGGCACCCTATGCCCTGCAGGTACCCAGAAACTGAAGCAAGACTGCAGAACCACTGACCGAGTTCAAGGGCGTGGCCAAGTCCCGCCAGTTCCTAGCCACCCCCTGTATCTGCCAGCCAGCACCCAACAGGCCTCCCTTGCCCGACACCTCCACCCCGCCTCCACACTGCTCCTCTCACTTGCCCACTGCCAGGGCCTGGCCACGGGCGCCCTCACCACAGGCTCCTGGGCACCTGCCTGAGGTTGCCTCCAGGGCTGTCCACACACCTGTGTGTTTGAAATGCAAGCTCCCCAACACCCTGGAGACTGAGACTTCTGCACCACCGCCTCAGCGGGGCTCAGTCACCATCGGCCTGAGCTGTTTCTTCCCAGAACTCCGGAAAAGGGTAAAGTGAGGCCTGTGCGGACAGCAGGTCCCGTTTCCGGTCTCTCAGTTGAAAAGGGTCCTACAAAAGAGGGCCAGGACAGACCTGACCGAGGGGCTGTGAAGACCCCAGATGCTGAGACGAAGCCACAGGAGGACGGCAGGGCCGCGGGCGGCCTCGGGACCCAGACAGCGAGCGCTGTGCTGTGTGGCCCCCGTCCAGGGCGGAGGTCGGGCTCCAGCACTCTGCACAGGGCCTCTCCACACCCAAAAGGAAGACCAGGGGAAAGAGGCCAGCCTCCCGGTGGGGAAGAAGCACTCGCCTCCCAGCCAGTCCCCCACACCGGGCCCAGCCTGCTTCCCTAACCCGTGACAGACTGTGCGTGTGCCCAGCGAGCCCTGGGAGAAAGGGCTTGTCGTGGACAGAAAGGCACTGAGAGCCCCGCGGGCGGGCCCGTGCTGGCTGGGGGCCGGGGCGGTGCAGCTGGGCTCGGTGTTTACGTCTGACCCAGACAACAGAGGGTTCGTGACGACTTACTGACGCAAGAGGCCCGACACCGCAGGCCAGAAACTAACCAGGGAGGAGGGTTCTTTTTCAGAAACCACCGGGCGGCTGTGGCCGGCCTACAAGGCAGTGTGGGCCGAGCTCCTCCTCCAGGCCGGCTGCCAGTGATGTGGCCGCACCCCCGGACTCACAGCTGCAGGGCCACATGCAGGCGGGGCGCACCCGGGGGGAACCGAAGGCCCCGGCATGTGTGGGGGTCCTGCCGCAGGGTGGGCCGTCCTGACCTAGCTGCATCTCCCAGGACAGAGGCCGGGACATGTGTCTGCCCTCCCCGGGCCCAGGCCTCTCCAGAAGTGCCCCAGGATTTTTGTCACCTGTGGCAAAAGCCACTAACTACCAACAAGAAACAAAGTTGAAGCACAAGAGTCTGGCCCTGGTGGCTTGTCCCAGTGTGCCAGTGCGGGGCGCAGGGGCTGGTGTCTGCGCCCCTCCCGCAGGGCAGGGGAACAAGTCCGCCCAGGCCAGCAGGAGGTGGGACCACTTAGAGCAGGCCAGCAGGCAGTTCCAGGGCGGTGGGGGGAGGCTGCCTGTGCGTGCACAGCCCGTGCGAGCTACTGAAGAACCAACGTCCCTGTCTCTCTGGAACCTCTCACCGGCACTTCCACCTCTCAGAAAGAGCACAAGGCCGGGACAATTGGTGACACCGAGACTTGTCAGGTGCTCCGAGACTGGCCCTGGGCTACAGAGGCCTCCGACCCCTGGGCGCTGCTGACAGTAGTTGTCCTGGGCCTGACAGGGCAGCTGACCACGTGCCAGCCTGGTCTAACCCTCACACAGGCCCCTCTGTGAGGCCGCTCCTGGCCACCCGGTTCAGAGAAGTCAACCCAGACAGAGGCAGCACCACTGCTCTCCGGGGAGGGCGGGGTCTGAGCCCGGGCGGGGATCAAAGGGAAGAACGGAGGAGGGGCC
The DNA here is from genome assembly GCF_014824575.4 of Sturnira hondurensis. Taxonomy (NCBI): domain Eukaryota; kingdom Metazoa; phylum Chordata; class Mammalia; order Chiroptera; family Phyllostomidae; genus Sturnira; species Sturnira hondurensis. The sequence goes on along the minus strand of NW_028091124.1, from coordinate 1,108,000 downwards.
GGACTGTGGGCTTTCCACGGCACACAGCCATGCTCCCCAGCCCTGCGTCTCCATGCCAGGGCCCCCCAACCTTGCCACCAGGTGGACCCCAGCAGGGGCGACGGCGGCTGCAAAGCAGGGGCTCCTCCCGCACCCAGAGAGACGGGGCACAGCGCTGCAGCCTCACCTGCCTCCGCTGCCGCTGGGGAGCAGCCCACCAGGATGTGCTGCTGGGAAGGCCGTGCAGCGGGGGTGGGGCAGGGGCGCAGGCCAAGGTCATCATCCGCACTCTATGGGCCCCTGAGCCCGGGGACGGGACGTTACGCCTGAGTGACCAGGGCTGAACGGCTGTGTTCTGCCTGGTTCCAAAGGCCTGAATGAGGCCCACTGGGGACTCTGGCCAGTGGCCTCAGCCCACCCCTGCAGCCAGGGCTGTGGCAGGACAAGGAGACAAGCAGCTGAGCAGGACTGAGCTCAGCCCTCCATAACCACGGGGTACAAGCAGACAGCCGTGAACCCCTCGGACGGAGAGGCAGAGGCCGCCCAGTGCCTACAGGTCTGCTGCTCTTCATACCAGACTTGGTGTGTGTCCAAAGAGGATGGGGGATCCGGAAAATCGAAATGAACGGTTTTCCTGCAATACTGAGATGGCCTTCTTGTCTTAAAGCCTGATTTCCTTAAAACTCAGTCATACATAATTCAATTGCAAATAAAGCTGCATTTCTTTTTACATCATTTAAATTAGCAACTACATCACTGAAATGCACCAGACCAATCACGGTATTCATAATCTAACTGGGCAACAAAATGCACGGGTCAGAGAAGGTACATTTTAACGTGGAAACCAGTTCCCACCCACAGCCTCCCCACCCCAGAACGGCCCTTAAAGAGGAGACGCTGTTGGCACCTCACCCCCGTGCAAACACTCCGGGCATGTTCCCTGCGGACCTGTGGCTTCCGTCCAGCCTCTCCCGTGGCTGCCCCATGACGCGAGGACCGTGGAGCCTCGGGTTCGGAAGGACTGAGCCGTCATTCACCGTGTCCCCGGCTCCACCCCTGATGGACAGGAGGCCCAGAGAGACCCAGTGTCACGCCCGTGCTCCGCCCACCCAGGGGGAAGCTACAGTTGGTGCGGCGGTGACATTGATGGCATGGAAAGCAGCGTCCTGCCCATGAAATGAACTCTTCATTCACATTGGGGAAAAGAAAACAACGACTCGGTAGAAACCAAAGGGGGGAGGGGGGAGGGGAAGGCGGGAAGGCGGGAAGGCGGGAAGGCGCTGAACAAGTGCGCCCTGCATTGGGCCCTGGGAGGCCTGGCCGTTTACAAGGTGCGACAGAAATCACCTCGTAAACTATCTGAATAAAAGCGCTCTGAGAGCGACTCAGGGCTGCAGGTACATCTCAGTCCACTTCCACGCACGCCAGCAGGGATAGCAGGGCCACAGAGAGGTCTGCTGGGGACCAGGACACAAGAATGACATGGGCAAGGGGTAGCCCCATCGTGGCCCTGGCCCCAGCAGGCACCCTCCCCTCCCCCTCTGGCCACGGCACACGGCCGGCAGCCCCAGTGGGGCTGACCTGCGGGTTCAGACGATGCCCTCTGGAGGCTGGAACCAGCATGCCTTCGGGGCTGCCCGGACTCGGGGCCAAGACGCCGGAGGAAGGGAGCGAGAAGGGCCCTTCGGAGCTGCTGCTCCCGGACAGGCACCAGCCGCCACCCGAGCCCCTGCCTGGCTGGAGGGTGAGGAGCTGACCCTGGGATCCGGGACAGACCCAGAGCCTGCAGCAAGGGGGCTTCCGGCAGACACAGAGCTCCCACGCAGGCAGTGAGCAGCAGGGCAGGCTGGCCCCCACAGACCCTGAAATCCACGTCCCGCTCCAATCCCACAAGGCTCCGTCTGCTCCAGCCCAAGGCTATATGGGCTTCAACAGCTTCAAATACCCAAAAGTAAGACTGGGGAGAACTGAAGGAGAAATGATCCTGATCCATGATCACAGCCGGGGCGGGGGGTTAAATGCCGGTCTCAGGAACAGGCAGAAGCAGCAGACGGGGTCAGCAAACAACAGACCAGACCATCGCCCAAACAGCACTGAACTAACGTTTGGAGGCCTGACCAACCTGCATCACACGCACGGTGTTTTTCAATGCACAGGAAAACACTCACCCGACAGACCAGCGAGGGTGCAGCAGGACCCAGGGACGCCCGAGAACTGGAATGCAGTAAAGTCGGTGGCACAGGGAAATTAAACTGGGAGTCAATACAAAAAGCAAAGTACTAGGAAAGTCATAAATAGCCGAAGTAAAGAAATACTTTTCTAAGTAGCCCATGGGTCAAAGGAATCAAAGAGGAAATCAGATACCTCTCTACACTGTAGTGCAATGAAAAACGACATTTAAAAATGCACGCAATCCAGCTGGAGCTGCACTGGGTCAGCATCGCAGCCTTCGGAGCACATGTCATCACTGGAAGAAAGTCTGAAAAAATCCAGTAATTTAAATACTTATTTCAACTAGTTTTTAAAAAAGCCAAGTAAATCCACATAACAAAAGAAAATAACAGCAGTAAGAGCAGAAATTGATCTGTTTTAAAATCCTACAGACAGGATCAACAAAACTGAAGACTTCTCTAAAAACATCATGTAACTACCCGACCAAGTCAATGACGGGAAGAAAAGAGAGAACACAGAACACGAAGGGGGAGGGGGAGGGGCCGCCAGCCCCAGGTCAGGACATGGGAAAATTCAGAAGGACCTGAAAGTTCGGGAAAAAACTAAACTCATGAAAACCCACACGAGAGGAAGCAGGCTTTCCGGGGAGCCTCCTGTCAGATGGGGGTGTGACCTGCAGCTCTCCCTGCCGGCACGCGCCCCGAAGGCTCCCTGGTGAGACCCCGTGTGAGCCCCACCTTCCGGCACAGAACAGTGCGGCATCACCCCGCACAGACCCCGTGAGAGAGCCGGCCGGGAGCCGAGTGCAGTGTGGGCCTCAGCCGACACGGCCTGCACGGAGCAGCGTGGGGCCCATAAAGCTGAAAATGTTCACCATCTGACTCTATGGCACAGGTGGCAAACACAGGGCCCATGGGCCAAACGCGGCCTCCACCTGGTTCTCTCCAGCCCAGCACCTTGTTTCTACCGGGCGGCAGCGCGGAGCTCTCGCTTAACTGTTTTGGAGCAGTGACATGCATAGAGTCCTGAAGTTACGTTCAGCCTTTATAGGCAACCGCGAGGCTGATGTGGCCCCCGGTGACAACGTGTCTGACACCCTGCTCTACAGAAAACTCCATCAGCCCTGGGATCAGAAGAGGGGGCCGACGCCCGCACACTCACAGGCCAGCACGACCATGATGCCCGAACCTCAAGGAAAGAGGTTGCAGGGTGAGGAAGCCGCAGGTCGACCTCACTCCTGAGTCCACATTGGAAAGAGGGAGCCACAGAGCGGGCAAGTCAGGCGGCGCAGAGAAGCGGCAGCATGTTGAAATCAAGTCAGATTTACCGAAAGTTGGGACTGGGATCAGAAATCCATCAAGAAAATTCATGATACGACCCAAACAGCGGAGGACAGTTACATGATTCGTACATGCAGGAAAAACCCACCCGTGTGAGCCGAACAAAAGTGCCAGCCCCGCAGACAAGACACCCAGGATCGGCACCACCCTGTGCTCCCGCCTGATATTGTCATGTCCCCCACGGGAACAGAGCGAGGGCAGGAGGGGGCGGCCGACCCGCCGAGGCCCACAGAAGGCGAGGCCCCAGTGGTCCCTGGACACTGCACGATGCGGAGAACACGCCCTCCACCACGAGACAAAGGCGTCCACTCTGCCGCAACCCTGAGTTTAGGCCCCAGACAGTGGAGCAAAGCAGGAGAGGGACAGAAAGGGTTACAAATTAGCAAAAAAGAAGTAAAACAATCACTAGCAATGCAGATAAAAGCCAACGGAAGCTACAGACAAGCTGGTACAAAAATGAGTGAACTCCACAAGCTGTCTGGAAACACAATGGCTGTGCAAAAACTCATCACATTGCTGTACACAAACACACAAACAAATAAAACCTTAAAAGCAAAAAGCACTGAAAAACCACCTAGGAGCAAATCTATCCAAAGAAACGAAAGACCGCCCCCCGCGACCTCTAACACGCGACTGAAGACACCGCAGACCCGAACACCGACAGAGCGGCCCACGGGCGGGAAGACCCCCGTCGAAACCGACCGACAGGACACCCGATGCACGCCGATGGGGCCCAGAGCGCTGGTGAGGCTGACACACGGGCAGGAAGACCCGCCTGAAAGTGCATAGGGCTGAGAAGAACCAAGACGACCTTGAAATCCACGGTCGGGGTCACAGGGCTCCCCACTGCCAGGTATGTGGGGAGCAGTGCCGCCCGGCTCAGAGGTGGACCAGGCACAAGCCCAGGAAGAACCCCACGCACAGACGCCCGACTCAGGAGGCGGCGGCGCAGCAGCGCGGTGGAAGGCCAGCATGGCCGTGACGCCCAGACCAGGGGAAAGGACACCTGGCCCGCACGAACACCAGCGGGAAGAGCAACCCTCAGTGACCACATCACATGGGGTCTTCTTAAAACACCAGCCCCAGGGGCACCAGCACCGGATGCGAGTGGCAACAATGAAGCCGCTGGAGAGCGCGGTAGAGGGCGAGGATGGGAGCACCTGCTCCTCAGGGAGCACTGCCGGGAGAGGGCGGGGCCCCACGGGGAGGGGGCAGCAGAGGGAACAGCCCAGGGAGGCTGAGCCCCCGGCCACACCAGCAACTCCTCCGAGCGGCCGGCGGCGACACAAAGAAACACAACCATTTTTTTTCAAGGAGCAGAGGCCCAGAGCAGGCACCTCCCCCGATGTTCAGCCCGCACAGGAGAGCAAAGCCAGCATCTCCCGTGCCCGGAGAGGCCACCCAGGTGAAGGAGGGACGCACAAAGTGCAGCGGAGCCCACAGGCCTCTCGATGGAACCCCCCGCGGGGTGCGCCATTCCTCGTGCGGAGAAACGCCCACTTGCACAGACCCCAGACACACCCGAGAGGCTGCAGCAGCAGACACGCCCACCCCAGCCAGAAACCATCCAAATGACCCCAACCACTGGATGGACAGACGGACACGTCCACTTGGGAATGAACAAATAGCTGGACGCCACACCGCCAGGAGCCCGCAGAGCACACACCTGAGTGAGGGAGGCCAGACAGGAAGACCCAGCCCCTCCAGGCAAGCTCGGCCAGCCTGCCAGAAGCCAGGAGGTGGCTCCCAGGGGCCAGGCCAGTGGTGCGGTGACTGGCGTGGCCGGCTGGGGCTGTCGGCCCATGAGAACACCTTGGTGGGCATGGAGGGCTGCACCACCCTGGCCACCTGTTGGGCCCTGCCCCTTGCAAGTCCACACAGACACAGAACACCCAGGGCCACAGGTCACACAGCAGCAGTGGAAGACTGGAAATGAACCTGGCGCCCACCACCAGTGATGCACTGCCGCGCCAGTGACATCACAGCCACATTCCACCCCGAGGAAGGGCAAGACGCCACCGTTGCGCCGATCAGGAATAATCTCCCAGGGAAAAATTTCAAAAGCTGAAAGCCGAAGCATCCACAGGCCACTCCCATTCTCAGACAGAGCCAGCAAGAGCCAGCAGCCCCTCACTGTTCTGGCCGGACGTGAGCAGACGGTGCCGAGGGTCTACGCCCCGCCACCAAACACTGCCCCTGGCCCCCAGGTCCCAGCTCCCACCACCGCCGAGGTCCCCAGGCCACCAGTGCTGACACATCACTGTGCACCAGGTCTCCTTAGTCCCTCCAGCTCCTCGCTCCACCCCAGAACCCACCCAGGACCCACCCAGGACCACGCACGGCATTTAGCTGGCCTGTCTCCTAAGGCTCCTCTGGGCTGGCACAGTGCCTCAGACCGCCCTTGCCTTTGGTGGCCCTGGCAGGACTGGGGGGACTGGGCAGGGATGGGAGAGGATGCGCCCCGCCTGGACTTTGATATCGTTCCCGTGATCGGACTGGGCTTCGGGGACGGCAGGAAGGTGGTCAGACCACGGGGCAGAGGGCCGCTCTCATCACACAATTATGAACTCCACAGCCCCACCACTAGGACACACCGGCTGCCACACGAACAGCCCCAAGAAAGAGGGGCAGACAGCCATTCCCTGAGGCCTCCCCCACCCAGTGCCCTCAGGACTTGCCATCCTCACTCTGCCCAGGAGGCCCGGAGGCTGGGCATGGGGGCTTCCTCCCTCCCCTCCCCTCCTCCTACCGGAGCCCCCCACAGACAGCCCCGACTGCTGCCCCTCTTTCCAAGGAGAGAATCAGGACTCAGGAGAGTCGACAAAATGAGGCCCGAATGTGGCAGATGAGGGCAAAATCCAATGTCCCCACCCCCGTCACACAGGGCGGGGTGAGCCGCCGAGTCAGATGGCCACCACTGGGTCAGACGGCCACCGCTGGGCATGACATTTGTGGCTCTTCCTCTGCTCCCAGCTTGCTTCTAAGACAGAGGATGAATGAGCAGCACATCCCAGATCCGCCCAGAGCCGGCTCCTGCTCCCAAACACACATCGACAGAGGGGACCGGATGCACCCCCAGCGGCCCCGGCTGTGCGTGACACAAAGCTTTCCAGGAACGGCACGAGCCAGCACCAGGATAACTGCTCCAGCTGAGGCCACCGCCCCACTGCAGGAAAACAAGCAGCTCAGACCAGCCCAGGAGGGGACGAGAGACACCTGAGGAGACAGAGGGCTGCGGGCTTGTTCCAGACAAGCCGTCTCTGCCAGGGCAGAGAGAGATGGGAAGCTCGGGTCTGAGTACAGGCAGGCACGTGGGCGGGCACCCCACACCAAGGGCCTCCAGGAGAGGTGGGGCTTGACCCCCTTTCCGTGGGAGGGGGTCAGGGTTCCCACCGTACCTGCAGGGCCGCCCTACCTGGGACTCTGCCCCCCACTGTCCCAGGGGAGGCTTCCCCATTTAGCTTCTGTCGAGCTGCAGCGCACGAACGAAATCTAAAAGCCAGGTACCTCCTGCAGGGCCAGAGCCTGTATAACGAGATGTGGCCCCACTCTCAGGGGGCAGCCCGGCTGGGGCAGCCCGGCTGGGCCAAGCCACCTCAGTGACACCCCTTTGGCCAAGGTGGCCTGGTCACACACGGAAGCCCACAGACACAGGGCTGCCTCTGCCGGGGGCTCACCCAGCCCTGTCCCCTCAAGGCCAGGCCGAAAGATCTCAGAACTAGAAACTGTGGAGGACGTCCCTACAACGTTTTCGGGAAATCTGGGCAATAAGACAGATGCCAGTGGCTCTTTCCTTCTCACAAGTAGTACTGACGTTGGAAATGAACCTGCCGCCCAGCGCAGGCCCATTCCCCCCTCCCGCCGCACCCCAGGCACCGCCCTGAGCCCCCACAGCTGCTGGGAAAGGCACTTTAAGGGCCTTTGTTAAGGGCCGCGTCTCCTCAGGATCCACAGTCAATGAGGCCACATTCTGCAAACTGGCCCACCAAAGCCACGCCTACCAGGACCCATGTGACATCAAAAGAACCAAGGACGCCCCCAACCACTGGCTGGGATCTCCTGCAGCCGCATGAGATCACAGGAGAGCACAGGAAGGCCCAGCTGAGACCCAGGAAGCCACATCCACATCCAGGCTGGGGCCTCCAGGCTGCGTGCACCCCCCCCCCCCCGGACAGCCAGGCTGCGGCGGAGCACAGACGGACACGTGAGGGGTGGGGGGGCCTGGAGGGCTATGCCATGGACCGCACAGCCCCAGGCCCACAGGCATTTGGGCCAACCCAGTGCAGGTCAGTACCTCTGCTCACACTAAGAAGGCCAGCAGGTGCCCAGCGTACTGGGAGCTGGAGGACCACCTGTGGCCAGGAGGAGGAGGAGGAGGAGGAGCAGTAGCACTGTGGGGCCACACCAGCAGCACTGCCAGCCTGCCCCAGACACACCCTCAGTGTGCACTTGCAGCCGGTCAGCCAGGGCTGGGACCCTCTTCGGGACCCTCCGAGGGACCCTCTGCAAAGGCCTTGGCACCGCCCAGGACCCAGCGACGAGAACCGCGCCAACCTCAGAAGTGCACTGTCCAGAGGATGCCTAGGACAGTTCAGACTCGTTTAAACGGGACACACAGCCAGGACCGCAAATGCGGCACAACGGAGCCTCAGCTCCCGGAACGCCAAGCATTCTCTCGGCTTCGCGGTCTCCAGGATGGGTGCACGAGAGGCTTCTAGGAAACGGCACCAGAGCTGGAAGTTTCTGGGACAAACCGCAAACGCTCCCCCGCAAAAGGCTCGTGGGACGCCCACAGGGCCACCATGAGGTTCAGCGTCAGGAGTGACGGCCACGTGAAAGGGCTCACTGGGCCTGAGGGGCCCAGCCCTGCAGTGTGGTCCCGGAGGCAGTGGCACCAAGACGCGCCAACCAACTGCATGGGATTCTTTACAAATGCCATTTCAAGTCAAAAGATGTCAAAGTGGTGTGTTTTATTTAAAAATATATATCACTTTTAAATAAGCCTCAATACAACTTTTCAGAAGTAGCAGTATTAGTAAAAGTGAGAAGATGGCTGTAATGTTGCACATTGTTTTTTCGAGTAAAAATCCCAGAAGCCCCAGCACTGCATTGCCACGCGGATCGCTCCAGGTCCCAGTCAGGGCCAGGGCACTCAGTGACCGCTGCGAGCACGGTGGCAGGAAGAGGGGCACTGGGCCGAAGCCCCGCAGGACCCTGAGGCCCCCTGAGCTCCCCACAGACTGGGAGTCTTGCCAAGGGCCACCTGCTCCCGGGGAGCCACCTGCGCAGCACGCTGGCCAGGCTCCCAGCTGCCAGCGCCACAACCCCGGGGAATGGGGCGCAGATCCAAGCTGCTCTGGGTCTGTGAGCTGGGCGGGAAGGGGAGGCACGGAGGGCAAACGGGAAGCCAGGACAGGCGTGTCCTTGGCGTGGCTATCACCCCTTCTTAAAGGCCCACACGGCCACCACCTAACTGACAGATGAAGTGCCCAAAGCTGGCCAATGAAACACCGAGTTGGGTACAATTCTAAAAAGGTTAGTTATTTATCTCATTTGATACTTCTTCATCATTATAATTCCCTACAGGTGTCCATTTTTTATCACATTCTCAGGGAATAAGCAAATAAAAGGCTCTCAGATGGAAACACAGTGAAAAGCTTCAGCCCAAACCTCCCAAATGGCCCAGCTTCCTCAGGGCGGGTGGCGGGTCAGGGAAAGTTCACGGTGTTCTCACACACATCCCAGCAGCATAAAAGCGGAGAAGTTCAACAGCAAAACCGGCTCTAGCGTCCCCAGAGAGGGTGCAGTGGAGGGGCGGGGGATGCGAGGCCCACAACCCCTTCTCCGCACTCGGGGCCATGGGACCACATCAACCTGGGTGGCGGTAGCCCCACCACCCTGTCCCCCTTCCAGACCCAGCTCACTGTCCCCCCGCCTGTCCCTTGTCACCGCATGAACCACACTGTACCAAAGGCCCTGGTGCATCGGAGCTCTGAGCTCGCCCACAGGTCAGCCCCTGAGAGGGCCCAGTGCACTCCGAGTTTGCCCTCAGGGAACCAATTCTGTCCCAGGTCAGCCTCTGGCTGGCGCAACCGTGAAGACCGATTCGCTTGGCTAGAAATCGGGAGACACACCGGAGCCCCCACGCAGGGTGCAGAACGGAACCAACCAAGTAACCTCAGGCCACAGCTCAGAACAAAGTCACCATTCATCTGGCCTGGAAGCACCGCCCACGGGCTTGGACCAGGGGTAAGCGTGGAGACAGCGTGTGAGTCTGAACCGCCTCTGGCTGAGCGGAGTCGGGTCAACAGCACTCCCGGCCCACACACCTGTTAGCACAGACCTGCCCCTACGGGGGGGCCCAGTGACAGCTTCTGGGTCCCAGCGCCAAGCTGCTCTCAATGGGCTCTGATGCCGGGCTTGTGTGTCAGAGCCCTGCTGGGAGCTCATTCTTAAATCTCAATGCCATTAATCATCCGACATTCAGCCTGGCAGAACTCCGAAATTTGCATTTCTACAATGGTGGCTTTGAAAAAAGGACATACATGCAAATGTCCCACAAACTGCACAAGAATTTTCAGAGAATTGCCAAAACAAACCATCAATGCTTCATTGACAGTGAATTTTCTGGGCTCTTCAGAACGACTGAGTATTCGTGATTTTCAAAGACAAAACACAATTTGAGGATTAAAAAAAGAAGTAGGTTGAAAAAGAAGTCCTCACGTCTCCACGATTTGCAGAACAAACCTTGACTGATTAAGCTCCCAGATAATGAAGGCAGGGAGGGGGCGGGGGAGGGGCACTGCCAGTGCTGCCAGGGGCTCACCAAGGCCCCCAGGGAGGTGGTTCTGAAACCCCACCCACTTCCCACAGCCATTCAGCCTGCTCAGCCGGGCAGTTCTGCCCCCACACACACCTGCGTGGGTGCCCGGTGTCAGCCCCAGTCTCTCTCCCTGGTGCCCTAAGGGTTTAGCTCCCCCAGCCAAACGCTGAGGACTCTCTCGCCTTCATGGAAGGGTCTGAAAGCTCTTCTCCAGCTGCTGGGCATGAACGAGGCCGACCTCCCGGCCTCCCCAACCCGGGGGCAAGGCCATACAGGGCTCACTCTGCGCCCAGAACCCACCTGTCACCAGCAGCTCACAAGTGATGTCTTCGTGTTAGCTGCAGGTCCTCAAAATTCATTTTCTCTCTTTAAAGTCCCTAAAACTTTGTGGAATCCCTGAAACATTCCATTATTGCAAAGCACAATTTAAAGGACATAAAAATATTTCTTTCTGAGATAACTTCTATCTTAAAACATAATGACCTTGGCGTCCAAACTGGCTGCAGTAAACAAACTGGAGACCAGGCCCGGGAAGCCAGGCCGGAGGACAGAGGGGGCGGGCCCACTGACCTCCAGGTCAGGTAGCCACCTCCAGGGAGGCCTCCAGGAGGGAAACCTGATGGAGGTCCGAAGAAATCACAATCTGTGAAACTCCACCAAGCCCCTAGGGGTGCAGATTCTTTAGTGACTAAGAGTTCAGTGACCAGAGTTAAGTCCTTTTGTGCAGAGAGGGTATTTCAGACACAACAGAGAATTAAGAAATCAGAGAATAGTCCACATTAAATCACTGGTTTTACACATATAAGTTCCCCTCAAGATTGCTACTCCGCTTTTCAAGAGACCCCGTCCAGGCCACCTTCTGAGATGCAGGGGGGTGGGGGGGAGGACACCTGAGTTCCCACCCCAATCAGCCAGTTTTCTATCGAGACTCGGGTATGCGTGGCCGCACACCGGTCCCGAGCACCTGCCAGATGGGCCCTGAGACTAGCCAGGTTCCTCCCGGTACCACTGGTACCAAGAAGGCGGCCGGCGGGGCGGGGCGGGGCGGGGCGGGGCTGGAAAGGCACCTGTGGCACTATCCAGTTTTCCCCTAAGCCAGCAACATTACCCACCTCCCAGACACGCGGTTTGGAGGCCAGGCGCAGCCTGTTGGGAGGAGAGGGAGGGACAAGGCAGGGAGGAAAGGACCTTTGCTCGTCCTGCAGGCAGCTCGCACTGGGCCCCCTCCCTGTCTCACACAGGTATGCCCTGCCAGGCGGGGGCCCTGTGTCCTGTGCGCCCTTCCTGACCCGTGTCAGCACGTCCCACAGGGAAGGGTGAGAGCATGGGATTGGGCAACAAGCGCACCATTTCAGAGCCTCTTCCCATCCTTCTTACCAACAGAGAAGAGTTCTTTGAGGCTAAATCAATCCAGGCCCTCTCCGCAGGCTGGTCACATCAGCGCAAACACTGATTCAGAGCAATAAAACCCAGCAGCGCGCGGCTTTACGTCAGAGGACCGGCCGGCTCTGGCGTGCTCATAAAGAACGGCCATAAAACCGGGTGCACGCCTGCCCACCAGAGGGAGTGTGAAAGGAAAACGGGGGGGGGGGGGAATCAGACACATCCAATGCAAAGGCCATGTTATCAGGGCTGAGGCTGCACTGCCAGTGTGAGTGAGCGTAGGGGCAGGAGGGCCCCAGGGGCACGGCAGGGAGGGGCACAGAGCCTCTGAGGCGAGGGGCCGCCACCCCCAGACCCACCCCCAGGGCTAGGGAGGCTGGGGCAGAGACGGGGCTCCTGGTCCGGTGGAAGACGGGCAGTAGAAACTTCGTGTCCAAGACAGCGAAGCGAGTGCGTGAGTATTAAGGACCTCTCTCCTCCCCAGGTCCATGAAGTTACTAAGTGCAAATGAAAACATTAAAGGGCGTATAGCAATGCCAGACAGTGGTAAACAGCACCAACTGACCAAAAACTTGGAGGAATTGCCTAGAAAATACAAGTCTGACAAGCCTGGGGGTTGGGCCCCAGGCGCCCCACCCCCACGGCCGAGAAGGAGCGGGGGGCGGGGGGGGGCCTCCGAGATCCGCGGACAGTCTCTGGAGCACCGCCAGAGCGAGCCTGGGGCTGCGCACGCGCCCGGCCACTGCGCCTGCTGGGCAACGGCCCGGTCCGAGGTCCGGCCCCACACAGAGGGGCACTTGGAGGAGTATGTGCACCAACCACGGTGTGACGGCAGTCTGACACCAACTCAGGGCTGCTGCATGTACATGGTGCCCCAGCCACACCGACACCCACCTACCAGCCGTCAGAGTCAGCTAGACTTACACCAACAAAAAGTACTCACAACACATTAAAACATGAAAAGTAAAACAGAAGCCCCCCCTCAAGGGACGATTTCACACCACATAAACACTTGCGCACGCCCCCCGCCCCCCGGGCTCAGATGTGGGGAGCAGGCCCACCCCCCACAGCGGGAGGAGAGCGGGGCCCCTTTCGGCCTCCACTTGACACACCTCGACCCAGACACTGGACTCCGTCCTCCGCCTGGCGTCCCCCCCTGGCGAACACTCACACCCGTCAAGCCTCACACCTGAGCTCCACCGGGCGTCCTGCAGGGCCTCAGGCCACTCCCATCAGGCCACAGGAAGGCGAAAAGGTCCCAGGCGATCCCGAAGCAGGAGACCCAGACTCCACCGCCACCCTGATGGACGGGTGGGTGTGTGAAGGCCACCCCCCGCCCACCGGACACAGGGCAGCTGGAGGCAGCAGCCGGGGGCTGCGCTGGGACTTTGCAAGGGGAGAAAGAAATCCTAAGGCGTGTGCCTACAGCACACTTCTGAAGCTAAGGGCCACACAGACGTGAGTCCCAATCCCGGTCAGCCACTTACTCGCTCTGTGACCCCCACAGAAGAAGTCCCTCCTTCTATCCAGGCCTAGAGCACCAGGGCACTGTGAGGGCTGACCCCGTGTGGCGCCCCCATTGCAGAGCCTCACAGAGGCGCGCTGCCAGGGGCTCCCGGGCCACACCCAGCCCAGGGCCCAGCCCGGCCCCAGCCCCATACCCCGCGGCCCCCCAAAGAAGCTGGATGAGAAATCAACTCTCCAAGTCACAAAGTGACCTTTAAGCGTCCCCTCCCAAAAGCTCCACGCCTGAGCACTGCCATAGCAGCCTGGGTCTGCCTTCAGGTCGGCGGCCCGGCCTAGTCTCCTGAGGGCTTGCTCCTCCCGAGACAAAGGACAGGCGGTCCCCACTGCACCAGGTGTGGCCGACCAGCAGGACCACTATCAAGGAAGACACATCTACAGCCTGCTTCAAGCTGCCACCGCCAGGGACACCCTTTCCGCCCAGAGCAGCCCCGCTGGCCCTCACCTGGGTGGCTTTGGGAGCTCATCGCTGGCAGCGTCGCCGTGACTCAGTGGCTTGGAACTTCCACGGGGACGATGTTCCACGCAGCTCCAGAGTCCTGCAGACACATGCAAGCCCAGCGGTGGGCCCGGGCAGGGGTGAGGCGGGGCGTCCACCAGCTCAGGGGACGGCCTATGGGGGGACAGAGAAGACAGCATAGTCAGTGGGTGCCCTGGACCTGTCCTCGCTCATGCCACCACCACCTGGCACAACTACCGCCAGGGTGGCTCTGCCGACAGGAAACGCTGTGTGTCGGGGGAGGGGTGTGAGGAAATGTGCAAACACGATGAAAAGGTGAAAGCGACCTCGCCCCGCAGGCAGAGAGCTCGGGCGGCACAAGGGCGCCCGCCCGCCCCTGAGGGCCAGCTGCACGTGGCGGCCTCACTCCTGCTGTTCCCGGCCCCCTCCAGGATGGCCGTCTCCTGGGCTGGTTTCCATGTCCTCGCTGTGAGGCAGCACACGCCGTCACAGGGATGTGACTACAAAGTCGCCGCGATGCCGGCACCACGGGCCGGCATCTGTAACCTCGTGACGCGTTTCCCCTTGCCTTTTGCCCAGACTGCCAGCTCCCAGCCGCACCCCCCACTCTTCGCTGCACTGACACCAGTTTTCCACGGTCCTTACTCCCCCAGCCGCACCGGCTGCAAGGCCCTGTGAGGAAGCCGCCCCTCCGCCACGCCGGGTGGGTGGCTGGGACCAGGCGGCTCGTCACACCCTCTCCCCAGGACCAGACCAGCCGCACATCGGTCCCTGAGCAGAAGAGCCCAGACGCGCGTCCAGGAACCCCCACCGCAAGCACCCGCTCCGTGCCGCGGCGCCGGCAGGGGCTGTTTAGACTGTATGATGAGCACATATTACTTTTATAATCAGAACATAAAAATACCCTGAAAAAACGGTACTTAAGAAAATTCTCCCACTGACCCTGGCTTAAGGCCCATCTGAGGGCTGTCTGCCACCTCTTCCTTTGCAGTGTGACAAGTCCCAGCTCCGGATGACATCCCTCCAGGCTCCTTTTCCCCAGTGCCTCATCATGGGAGAACCCTGGCCCACACAGCCTGGAAGGGGTCGCTCCCCAAGACAGGCTATTTAGGTGGTTTCCAAGTTCAAATTCTCTGTAACTCTGTGGTTAATATCCTAATGATTATGATTCTGTGGCTGGTTACTTCCCTGTGAAACACAGTGACATTGTTTTCAGGCTCAGAATTTTTATCCATGTCTTGGTCAGAAGGAACTTTCCTTGAAGGCGGTGTAGTGGGCTGGCCACAAAGTCCATTCAGTTCTTTTGTGAGATAAAAGACACATTCTCCATTTTCACTAATAGCTTTAATGATGAGGACATTCTGAATATGTCGGCTGTCTCTCACATGGTAGAACGTTGACTGTTCTCAATCAATGTCTCAACTGGATTGTTGTCACCTTCAGCTGGCCCACCTGACCCTGGAGCGTCACCCACCAAGGAATCTCCAGCACGAAACTCACAAACCACTTCTGACCCGTCCCGTCAGTCACAGCACCTTCTCCACACACTGCACAAACCTTTTTCTGGGTTTCAGCTGTTTATACCTTCCTTCAAATAATAAAGCATAATACACTAAAAATGTTGTGTATTTTCTCCCATATTTAGTATTAAAACGGCTGCACAAAAAATCCACCCATTTTGATAAGTTTTTTTAAATGCACACTGACACGACAGCTGTCACAACACAATCTAACAAAACAGTTTCAAAACAAATACAAAATGAACCTTTTGGCCAACCCAATAGATGGCCTGTTTGCAAAGCCTTGCAAATCTCAGATGGCTCTTCACCCAAGTCACCCCTGGGCTGCGTGTGAAAGTTGCAGACTGCCCCCCCCCCCGTCGGTGCACACTGCTGCACCCTCTGCGCTGTGGACACGCCCAGAGGTGGGGCAGGGCTTCCTCCCAGGGCGCTCTGGGGGCTGACGGCGCTGCACTTGCTGTCGTTCCTGGACTCTGTCTAGATCGGGCCGGACTGTGTTAACCTCGAAACGCAGAGATGCTTTCAGACGACGTAGGTATGCTCGGTTTCCCTGCCGGCCTCTCTGCGTGGGCAGCGCCCCTCTGCAGCGCGCTGACGGTCACTTGGCTAACAGGCTCTGGCTTCTCCAGGGGTCCCCAGATGTCTGGCTGGGCTCACTCCGTCACCACAGCACGCCCACCCTGGGTCCTTTTCACACAGGCACCTCTGCAGGCCTGTTCTCCACACGATGACTAGACTCCTCACAGCTTGTACTGCAGGCTTAAACCTGACTGCCCATCCCCAGCCACTTCCCTTACAGCTCGGCCCTTCTCTCGTTCCCCCTCTGATTCCCTCCTCACACGCTTCTGCCCGTGTGCGGGGTCACATCTTCTCCTAGCCAGGCTTGTGAAATCCGTTCTCTGACGTCGGCAGCAAATCACTTTCGGAGGCAAGTTCACCTCCTGCAGTTCAGAGCAGGTCCCTTCCCACATCCCGGACACCTTTCTGAGGCCCTCAAATGAGAACAGCTTTGGCCCAGGCTGGGCTCTGCCCAAACACCGTGCCCCCTGCCCTACTACATGTGTCCACCGTGATGCTGGTTAGGGGCCTTCTCTGGGCTCTGCTCTGGCAGCTGACAAGCTGTTGACTCTCAAGTGCATGGTGAACCCGGGGTAAAGCTACCTTCCGAGGCGCAGAGACTGAAAACACTGGGCCGGCCGATCTGCACGGGGCTGGTCCTTGAGGCGGAGGGGCAGCCCGGCCCGCTGGACACGCAGCTCTACACAGAGGTGGGCGGAGCCTTGGAAACAGGAACCACAGATGTAAACTTGAAAGTCTCCTCTTAGGTTGACTTTCTGAGAGAGAACTGTCTAAAACAAGAACAATAATGTACTGAGCAGCTTACATCATAGGGACTCAGAAAACATGTGGAAAACAACCCAGAACGAAAGCACTGGAGGAGCACCACCGTGTCCCCACCCTGGACACGGAGCGCGGTGTGAAGCAGCCACTTAGGTTCTTGCTAACGTGCCAATAAAAAATAACACAATCATTAGAAATAATCCAAAGGCAGACAGGGCATAGAAAAAACAAAAAGCCGTGACGAACAGAAAGAGGGCAGCTATAAGCCGACTGCATCGGTCACCATGTCAATGGCCTGCCCCGCCCCATGGGTCAGGGGAAAAGAGACCCCACTCGGACAGAGTCCGACAGGATGACGCAGGGCAGGGCGACATGGGCTCAGAGAGGGGCCGAGTCTGACGCGGGGCTGTCGACCTTCCCCAGCTCTGCAGGCCTGCAAAGAGTCTGTTTTCAGGATGAAGATAGAAACAGATGACGAGGAACACGTGGGAAAGGTGTACCACGCAAGTGCCAATCAAAAGGAAGCTGTCGCCGTCAGCGGAACACAAGGCAGGGGGCGCGACAGCAGGGCTCTGGCCTGGGTCGGCGTCAGCGTCACGAGGGCGAGGGCTCAACCATCGAGAGGACGTGACGACAACATTCAAACACAGAAGAACAGAGCCCCCACTGGGAAAAACTCAGCGGAACTGTGAGGAGAAAGGAACAGACGCGCCGCCAGAGCTGACACTCCAACACCTGCTGTCCGCTGCCGTTCGAACACGCAGACAAGCAGCACACCAAAAAGAACAGGACAGCACCGTCGAGGCGTTCACAGGACGCTCGTAAACAAGCGAGCACACATTCCCCACATTCTTCTCAAAGCACGCGGAGCACTCACCGAGACGGACGGCTCTGGGGCCGTACAACGAGTCTCAGTAAATGTTAAAGGACTCGAGTCCAGCCTCACAAATGTGTTCTCTGACTAAAGCGAAATTAAGGTAGACGTCAAGCACAGAAAGATACCTGGAAATCTCCAGGTATCGGGAAACTGACGCACTTCCTGGGCAGAGGAAAAATTGAAACACAAACCAGAGTCTCTGAAGTGAGGCCCTGGATGGAAATGAACACACGGCCTATCACAATGTGCGTGGCAGGGGGACACTCGGGGCCACCGGGCGCTGGCCCTACCGACGCAGGTCTCAGCCAGTGCCTCCAGGTGCCGCCTGGAGGAATGCACAGGGCAAATCCGAAACGAGCCAAAAGGAGCGGACACCGGTGTGATGGAAAAGAGGGGAAAAGGCGCTTCTCTGCGACCCTAGCTGAGCTCGTGAGAAGGCGCGGAGGAGACGGGCGGTGTCAGAGTCAGAGGTCACCGCCATGGGCCCTATGGGTACTGGGCGAGGAGCATGGAATGCCGCCACCACGGTTCCTGCCGAAACCATGACACTCCCAAGGAAGCCAGCAGATGCCTCCTGGACGCACAGGGCAGAGCTCACCCAGGGCCGGCACCGGCCAGGCATCTGCCGGGCGCAGGACCACCGGACACCCGCTGCTGCTCTGCTCCCGCCTCCCCTTTCTCTTGGACGCATTTGCCAGAACCGCACTGTGCAGGCGAGCCGCCGCGTCCCGCGGCTCTGTGTGGCCAACCCCGTGCCCCCACGAGCACAGGCTCAGGGTGTGCGCGGGTCCTTCGCGGTACGGTCCGACGCCACCGCCGCTCTTTCCTTGTGGGCCACGAGGAGCTTCCCGCTCTGCTCCTCTGTGCACCCTCCTTTTTAAAGTGTCCTTTACTGTCCTGGAATCAACTGCTTCTCCGGGAGCCCTGTCCCTTTCCCTGGAGCGGAGGCAACCTGTGCTGCTGCGGGCCCCCCAGCAGGCAGTGCGCAGGCACCCACCTCTCCCGCCTCCAGGTCCGTGTCCAGCCGTGGGTCTGCGTCTCTAAAATCCGGAGCAGGCAGGGACGCCTCCGAGGGCAACCCCACGTGACAGGGCACCTCTCACCCGCCACACCCCCCCCCGGGGTCCGGCCTGCGCCTGCCAGCAGCCTTGGCTCTCATGTCTCCAGTGTGTTTCCTTGTGTGTCCAACGCCAGTGCAGAGCCGCTGACCCACCCAGGCAAGCAGCCCCTTCCCCCAGCAGCCCAGCCCGCCGGGCCCGGGCCTCTCTGCCACCCACCGCGGCCCAGCGGGCGGTGCACCGGTGCCAGCACTTGAGTCACTGTGAGTGTTTGCATTTCGTCGGGTGCCCCCACGTCCTGGCTGCGTTTAACTGTTTGTGTATTTTTGGATATATGAAGAGTTACAAATTTTGTTTCAGTGGGAAAAAAATATGTTCATGTTGATATTTGCAATTTAAATTTAAGGTTTCAGTTTTGATGTAAATTTCTCTTCCTTTAAAAAAAATTCCTGTGTCACGGGCACCTCAAACATGCAGGAAGTAAACGGGGGCGTGGGGGGCCCCCCGACACTGGCCCTGACCGGCACCCGTGCCCGTGTGTCTCCTTCCACATGCTCTGAAATGCCCCAAATTCACATGCACGGTTGTGAAAGTTTGGGGGGCATCTGTGTAACCCTTACCCTTGTGAGCTTTTTCTTACTTTTAAGTGTATTACCAAACTAGTCAGAAATAAATATCATTGCTATAATGCATTCGGAAGCCGGTTCTGTTAGGAAACAGTCGGTTTGTCACTATAGTGAATCCTCCAAACTGTGGGACACAGAAGCTTGGAGGGTGTCGGAGCAGGACAGAGTCTGGGGTGGGCTCCGGGGCAGGCTAAGAAATAGCACCAACCAGCACATGGAGGGCTCCCCTGCAGAGCCGGGGCTCGGTCCCTGAATGAGCACACCCTCCCACACAGCCCACAGGTGGCCCCAGCCGCCCCTGGTAAAGGCTGTCTCAGACCCAGGTGGTGCCGAGGCCCACGGCCTCCCGAGAGGAAGGCCTGGGGGCTGGGGGCTGGAGAAGCAGCAACAGATCACCCGGAATACCGTGGGCCCAGACCAGGAGGCTAAAGCACCAGTTCCAGATGGGTGCCCAGCCGGGGAACCCTGGTTTCTAGAAGCAAGTAACGAGAACGCAGCGTGCGAACCCACGGAGGTGAGAGCCCAGGTTCCAGGTGCTGGTCTCTCTGAACAAAGGTGCACCTGCCAGGGGTCCGTGGTTACGAGCCACAGAAACCAGCTGGGCAGACAAAGGAACCTCCCAGAAGAAACGGGCGATCTGGAGAGGCCCCAGAGGGGTCCTGTGCAGAGGTCATGGGCAGCCCCGCAGGGACCTTGTCCGAGACTCATTCCCAACAGCTGCATCTGCGGGGCTGTGGGTGTCACAGCGCTTGGCCAGGGCAGGACACCTTGACCAGCAGACCCACCGTGGTGACTCTAACAGGAAAGGGGTCGTTCCTGAGGAAAGCAAAGAGCTGGCCAGGGGAGGAAGGAATGGGACTGGGTGGACAAACGCCACTGAGAGCCACGACCCGGTGACCCCAGCACCAAGGCCAGGCTGCAGACGTGCTCTGTGGGGCTGCAAAGGCGACTCCCTGTAGCCTGGACAACCCAAGCCTCCCCAGTTGCCAGTTCCCCCACAGTACCCGCGGGTGGGATGGCGTTTGTGCTGGCTGTCGGATGGACGTCTGCCTCCTGTGGATCGGCCCTGAGCTCCCAAGACCCCATGGCCCAGCCTGGGAGACAGCCCTGGCCTGCAGGGCATCGAGGCCCTGCATCGCCAGAGGGAGCTGCACGACCTCGAGCCGGTCTCTGCCTTCTGGAAAATACTGGGTTCCTTAAAGTGGACGCCCTGCAGTGTTTTCGGCAACTCACCGCAGGGCAAAGGCTCGGGGGCAAAAGCAGCTGGGAACACCAAGGTCTCCAGACCGGCTCACAGACGAGTCCCCAGCAAAGAAGCTGTGACCTTCCCATGACGTTCCCCCCGGGAACCCTGGCCTCTCACCTCATGGGCTCACTCCCCGAGCCTGTCTCCCCGGAAAGGCTGAGCGCCCAGCCAGCAGTCCCCCTCGCCCCCACCCCTGCTGTCTTCCCTCAAAGCTCCTGACACTGGATTATGTACAGAGGAGAGTGCACACCTCCTGGTTCACTCTGTCACGGTCAGTGCTGCCCCGGGCGACGGCGGCACTTGCAGCCCTGCCAGACCCCTGTGGTGTGACGCACAGCCCAGCAGGCAGGCGACAAAGGTGCGTTGAATGAGAGGGGCTTCTGAAAAGGTCCCGTGTGCACCTCAGGAATCAGCTCCGAAGGGGCTGAGGTCCCAAGCGAACTGCAAACACGGTGGCTCAACACCTCCGGGCGGTGACAGGAAGGGACTTACTGGGGCCACGTCTAGACTCCTGGTGAAGGTGGCGGTGCAGGTGAAGCCGCTGGCCTCCTTGTTCCACCGCATCAAAGTCACAACTGAGACGCAGAACAGCCAGCACTCAGAGCCATCAGAAATGGTGCCGGATGGAGGTCCCGTACCTATGGAACTCGAGAAGAAACCACTTCGAGGCTGGTGAGGCGGGGGGACGCAGACCGGGCTGCTCCCACACCCCCTGGGGCAGGCAGGGGTCAGAAGGGGTGTCTCGGGAGCGAGACCCCCCCCAGCCCAGGGTTCCAGCACCAGGAAGGTAAGTCCCCACAACGTCTGGCTGCCAAAACCAGCGGGGATTGAGGCTGTGGAAGACAGAAAGTGCTGGAATCCCAGGCGGTTCCTCTCAAAGGGCCCACACGTGGTCTTACTGGACTCACCCCATCTGTGAACCACATCTGATGCAGAAGATTCCAGAACTCCAAAAGCATGTAGCCTCAGGAAGCCTCGGCCTCAGAGGACAGGCTACGGACAGAGCGACAGGTGATAAACACCTGGCTACAGAAGGAATTTGCATGTTTTAATGAAAGTGGGGGGACAGAGCAGCAAAGTCAGGAACTCGCCACTTCACAGCCGAAACCTGAGACGCCTGACCGAGAAAGCAATGCCACCAAACTCTGGGACCCGGTCTGAGAGGACAGCGCTTGGTAACACCGCCCGACGGGTCCGAGCACAGTCCCTGCCCCCACGTGGGACAGCAGCACCCCCTTGGGCGGAGGCCCCTGAACAGCCCATGCAATACACACAGTGTGAAAGCATACTGGAGAGCTGACATCCAAGTAAGACAGGAAACGTGGGGACACAGCTCCTTCTGCGCTGACGGAAACACCCAAGGACTCCACTGACAGCAGGTCACGCCTCCGCCAAGGACACACGCAGCACGTTGCACCGAGACACCAGGGATCACAGGAGCTCGAGGTTCCAGGAGCCTTCACGCCGCCTCACAAACGACACCGACTCCTGCATCTGCGCGTCTCCAGCCACAGCGAACACTCCTGACAAACGCGGGCGAGCGCAGGACATGGGACTCGAAGCACAGCTGCCGTCATGGCTGCGCTCTCCCCCGGTTTACGGCACGCGCCTCGCGCCCACGTCTGGGGCGGCCAGCCGCAGAGAAGGGCCTGCAATTCTGATTCACAGGCCCCTTTGAAAGGGGGCCCGGTCACCCCGCTAATCAGGCCGTCTCTGACACAGAGCGTGTTTACACGAAGACATCACTGTCTTTCTTTTTACTTCCGTTCCACACAGGAGCAGCGAAACCAAATGCGTCAGTCACTATGGCTACAGTATGTGCTGATACCTCCCCCTCCAAGGGTCTGAGTCTAGGATCACCTACAGTTCTTCCTCCCTACAGCTGTCCTGGGGAATTTTAGTTGACCTAATTTCATGGAATAAACCATAAACCCTCCAAAGAGTGAAAGTATTATCATTATAAATCCTTAAGAGAACACACTTTTTAGAATCTTATTAAGTGACCACAGAGAATGTGGCAGACAGCAAGGAGGACACATTTGCCCGCTGACCGCAACCTTCCACATCCCATCACATGGGCAAAAATGACCATAGCTCAAAGTCCACGTCTCCCCTCCATGTCCTCGGCCTGCCAGGCTGGTGGGCAAGACCACACAGCCTCTGGCACCCCAAGGCAGGAGGAAGCAAGCCAGTCACCAGCAGAAGGCACCACGGGCCTTCCCTGAAGGGGAAGGCCAGGAGGTCCCCTCTCATCCCTGGCAGTCACCAGCCTGTTGGAGATGCCGGCCAGAGCAACACGGCAGGAAAAAGAAATGGAGGGCACTGGCACTGAAGCAGAACGCACTGCTTCACTTGCAGACAATACGCCCTGCACACAGAAAACTCAGAACGGTCTGCTGATGGCTGGCAGACTCCTAAGTGCACCTCACAAATCACTAGGCACAAGGTCGATATACAATAGGCTACTTTATCCCCACACACCAGCAACAAACAGAAAATGAGACACCCTTGACAACAGCATGCAGTACCAGCACATCAGCAAACACCCTGTTTTGGTAGGCCCAAATCTACCAAAAGCTGTGTAAGAACTTAATACATCAAACTATGAGATATTAGAAGTGAAATCAAAGGTCTAGATAAATGAAGAACTATACCCTGTGCGTGGACTGGAGGAAGTCCAGTGTGATTAAAACATCGGTGTTCCCCAAATTAACTGGTGGTCAGTGCAATCTCAGTCAGATCCCACCAGAATTTCCTCAAAAACTGACAAGAAGCCCTGGCTGGCGTAGCTCAGTGGACTGAGCGTGGGCTTCGAACCAAAGGGTAACGGTTTGATTCCCAGTCAGGGCACATGCCTGGGTTGTGGGCCGGTCCCCAGTGGGGGCCATGTGAGAGGCAACCACACACTGATGTTTCTCTCCCTCTCTTTCTCCTTCCCTTTCCCTCTCTCTAAAGGAAAAACAATAATAATAAAAAAGAGATTTTAAAAAACCTAACAAGTAAACCGTGCACTTACACAACGTGCAGAAGACTAGCACAGCCGTCCTAGGAAAGACCCGGAGGACTCACTCCACTAAACCTCAGGGCTTCTCACATGCCTGTGTGCCTTAGACACTGGTATGAGACTGGATAAGTCCAACAAGAAACAGAACACCCCGGAACTCGGCCAGCACAAACCCAGCCATGTGGCCAGAGACCAGGCTGCCCTCCCACCCGCAGGGAAGCAGGCCGGGGGCCGGGCCTGCCGCTGCCTTCTCACAGACGTGCAAGCCTCGACCCACCTTCAGGAATACTAGTGACCACCCAGCCGAGCCTGGAGGGCAGCACGGAGGAAGACCTGCAGGCATCAAAGGTTCTTAAATAGAGTTTTAAATCTTCTTGTGAGGCATTGAGCACGAGGGGGAAGAAAACGACATATTATTTTCTGTATCCAACTCAGAACTGTGGTTTGTCAAATGCCCAGTTTAAGAGTAAAAATGCAGCGCAGAGCACAGGAGAAGTTAATCTGCCCAAAATACATCCTGCAAAGGACCAGGATCCCAGCTGGCAGAGAGACCGCTGTGCCCTGGTCCGGGCCCCCCAACCCCTGGGGTGGCTATGCAACTCAGTACACTGCACAACAATGAAAGCGAGGAGACGCCGGTGCCTCCCACCGAGGAAGTGGCCTCACGGAAAGTCAGCTGCCACGAGTCAGCCCCTCCCAGCAGACACCCCCTCCTCACATTCTGGGGAGCGGCCAGCAGTCACTGACCAGCGCAGCGTCCCCTCGCAGGCCAGCCTGGGCCGCACTGCAGCAGGGCCGAGCACAGTCTTGCTTGTCAATGATTCTTCTTCCAAACGTCACCTCCTCTCTCCTCACATCCTGCCCCTGAACGCAGTCCCCTTTAACGTCTGCTCCACACACTCAGGAGGTGTCACGAGACAACTGCCCTGGGCCTGCGCCTGTCCCACCAGCGCAGGTCTGACACCATCTGCTCACTGCAGCAGCAGCTCGTGTGCCCTCGGCAGGGCACTGGCCCCATCGGCCACCAGCCCCAGGGGTTCTCCCCATGGGAGCCGCCAGCTGTCTGGGGGCCCGCGCTCTCCCAGGGGTGCAGTTGAGGTCCGAGAGGCACAGGGCAGACCCCCTAAAGCGAGCACTCAAGTCCTGCAGGCTGAGCCTAGCCCCAGGTTCCTCCCCATCTACACCACTGACATGTCCCCCACCTATGTCACCCAGAGTAAGGTGCTGGCCCTGGCAGAACGTCCCTGGAGCTGAGCGCAGGGGGCCCAGCTGCCATCTCCTCACACAGGGCAGAGCTTACCGTGTGTCTGGGCAGGTGCCGGGGCGTGGTAGAGGTCCCAGCGCACAGAGGCAGAGACTCCAGGAGAGGGACCTGCCTTGGGGCAGGTGTCCAGCAGAGACACTGCCCCCCGCTGTGCCTTTAAGCTCTGAGCAGGGGTGCTACCTTCAGATAAGTTGCCTGAGAACCAGACCCGCCCAGGTCTGACTCATCCTAAGAACCTCTGATCTCCTCTGGAAAAGGAAGTTCTATGGAAATCAAAATGCCTAGTCTCCAAACTCTCCTTGTCTCGCAGAAACACTGTGGAAGAAGCAGAGTGTCGGATGGCAGTGGTCACTGCAGGGAAACCGGCCCAGAGCAGCACCGAGGTCAGGTAAGGCCCAGCACCCTCTGCCCCGGCAGCAGCAGGGGCACCAGAGGGGACACGCAGCTCCCACAGCTGCCCCCGCCACAGATCTAGCCAGGCCACCGCCCGTGTGCCACGCAGCTACTGAGTCAGCCAGGCGAGGCGGCCCCTGGCCCCCTAGTCACTGGCAGCAGCCCTGGGCTGCACGTTGCCCGGAGGGGACTAGCGGGCAGACCCAGGGTGTCAGGGTGCCGGGGCTGGGAGGAAGACAAAGCAATCAGAAGCAGGCAGTAGGGGCCAGGGGTCAGGGACGAACTCTGACCAGGCGACAACTGACCAGGAAGAGCCAGGGAGGGAGGAAGCCCTGGGAACCTGGGGAGTGAGGATCCAGTCCCATGTCTCATTGCCCCCAGCCCCTCCTTCCTTAGGAGTGCACCTGCCGCTCACACACCTGGGCAGAGTCAGGTGGTGGGGCCTCAGGTCACACTGCCTTTCAACAGCAAGAAACAAATGGACCCCCTGCAGACTTCCACCTCTGTGCAGGGACCCGGGACGCATCTCCTCCCCTTTCCAAAGGAAAAGACCCCCACCCCAGTGGCCCCACCCCCACCCCCTGCAGCCTGCCCACCCACTGCGCACTCTCGAGAGCCCTCAGCCCACGCTGACGCACACAGAACCCAACAGTGTGTTCGTTGCGTGGGACGTTCGCTCAGTGTTCAAATGCACACACACTTCGTAGCGCACACACAGGCATGGTTACTATCTGAGCGAGCGCCTTTTCTGTTAGCGTTAGCCAGCGCTGGCGGCCAGCAGGGCACGGAGGGCAGCCCTGGGCCTCTCAGAGCCAGCCCCCTCCCACAGCCAGCGGACCGGGACGTGCCGCACAGGGTCGCTGGTGCAAGGTGGCTGGGCTGCCAGCAGAGGCGTGGTGGTGCGGGCTCACTCCACAGCACCCAGCACCTCCCACCAGCTAAGTTTTACGTGCCATGTTTCCCGCCATGACAAAAATAGTTTTTAAAGTTAGACATACACACACTCCAGCACACTCTCCTTCTGCCCTGCAGTTGGCCTCCCTTCTTTGTCCCCCAACTGGGCAGACACGTGTGGAGCGTCCTTCTCCACTTGGCCTTGCCACCGGGGGCCAGGAGACAAGGCACCGCACCCATTCAAACTTTCTCGGAGCTCAGCAGCCACTGCCCAAGTCCCAGTGCGCCGGCACCTCCAGGAAGTGGCGGAGCAAGCAAGGGTCCGTGTTGCAATAGCTGGGGAAAACGACTGGAAATGACTGAACTAACACCCTGCCCCATCACACTCAGCAGGATGTTTAAAGTGTGCTTGTGGTCAGGAGCTGTCCCCCAAACACGTGACTGCCATGCACTGAGGTATCGAAGGAAACAGATTCTAGGAATCGGCAACAAGGACCCCGCTTCCCATTCCTTGATTCCTAGAGCATCACGCTGAGAACACGCAGAGCGCGTGCTGGGAGACGCACGGCTCTGCATGGCACCGGCTTAGCCTGTCCTGAAAATGCAATCCACAGTTCAGCTGGCTCCTCTCCTCTCGTACAGCTGCTCCGCCCCTCCGCCACCTCCCGCTGCACCCGCACGTGGACCCAGGCCTAGCTAGGAAGCCCTGAGTTCCGGGCACTGAAGCCCATTTTCCCAGTCAGGACGAGAAAGGGAGAGGAGATAACAAAGGTAGATTCTATCCAAATGCAAACAAAGTAAATGAAAGCTGACTTCACCTCCTCCCCCAGCTGGTACCTGACGCCTGTCCCAGGGAGGTTTTGAAGTCACTGTTTGAGCTGCGAGACTGTGCAGGGGAACCAGACCTAGCCTGGTCCAAGTGCCATGTGGCTCACTGAGGTGCTGAAACTCAGGCTCGAGTTCTGCCCACCGTGACAACAGGGTGTCAGCCTCCGAGCCAGTGACAGCAAAATCGCCCTGAAGGAAAACCCCTGACGCAGCCTCCACCCCTCTGAAAGGGCACCTCCCGAAGCCGGCACCACTGCTCGAGTCCGCAGGGCTCACACACCCCAACCCCCAAGACCGCCTCTCTGGCTGCCCACAGGAGGACCCCTGGCCCCTCGGGCCCCCAACAGGGCAGACGATGCAAATCGCACAGAGCCCTGCAGGGGACAGGCTCTGATGTCACCCACAGTGCCCTGGACCTCCTCGGGCCACTGACGGAGGCACAGAATCACACCGACACTAGCTGGTTTCCGGAGCTAGGCAGGGCATGCACCCACGGAACAGATTAAAATTAGGCACCCTAATTACTAGACTGTCACAGAAAAAGCCGGAAAGACCTTTTCTGTAAAAATGAATAAAGTGACGGATTTCTCTATTTGCTTGCATTGTGATACACAACCTATTTCTTATTATCAAGGCAGTCATTAAAAAGTGCTGTTGCCACATATGCAAATTAAGTTATTAGTATTTTTCCCAATTACAGTAACTGATTATTTGTATTGCTGATCTATTCTCCCAATCTCCTTCCTTTAATATTAAAGCGATTGGAGAAAACGCTTTAATAAGAGACACTCTTGGGCAACACAGAGCAGCGACTTCCCTTCTCTCCCCTCGGATCCTGTCACTGCAGCCCCCACCCCCACCCCCTGAGAGGACTTGATTGGTCACGCAGGGCCAGACGCCCCCCCCCAGTGGGAGCTTCCTGGCCTAGGAGGACACGCCTGTTTCCTGGGGCACCAACCCAGCAGCACAGGTGAGGCGCCAGCACCTCCACCACCCCCAACCCCATCTGCCCACACCCCAGGCACCGACCCCCCACCCCGGACCCCCCCACCCCCATGAAGGTCACAGCCCCCGGGCAGACCTTTGTCTTGTCATTCACACATCAGCTCTGGGGGCCAATCCTCTGCAAGCCAACTTCCTGCCTGTGGGTCAGGGCTCAGAAGGGGGACACAGGCTGGCTGTCCCTGCCTGGTGCCTGGGGCCAGCCCTGCAAGGCAGATGAGATGGAGCGGTGGCTGGGGCCCCGGGGCCGACACCAGTGTCCCCACGCCTGGCTGCTATGAGAACCAGAGAAACTCAGAGAAGCGCACAGTCCTCAGGGAAATGACAAAGAAAAGGTCCTTTTCCAAATCCACAAACTGACAGACCGACTTCCCGACAGGCGGTTACAAAGCATTCCTTCCTGGAGCAGGTGACCAAGCACCACCAGGCCGCGAGTTCGTGGCGCAACTGCCAGACGCGGAGCCCAGACGCGCAGCAGGACTGCTGAGGCCGAGCGGCCCGCGGCGCAGGAGGGAGAACTAAGGGTGCGTGGCAAGGCTGAGGCCACGCAGGCCCGCAGAGTGCCCAGGACAGCCTGCTCTGGGGCACAGCAGGGAAGAAACCTCTCAGAGCTGCTGCTGCAGGGTGCCGGGCCAGTGACCCCAGCTCCCTAGTCCGAGGGCACCGTGAGCCCGAGTGCAGCGACAGACAGAGATGCCCACTGCCCGCAGGCCACAGGGCATCCAGGGAGCCTCTTCCTCACACCCCCTCCTTGGCCCAGGCACCTCGACCTTGCCGCCCAGCCTCCTGTGCTGCTGCGGTCACCGAGGCCCCCCTGCCGTGGGAGGAAGGCCTCTTCCTCATCCTCACCCTCTGCTGCAGGCCTCCCGGGGATCCCTGGGCCTCAGCTCCCCTCAGCCTGAGGCCTCCCAACCTCGTCCCATCGGAGCCTGCAAGGAAATGGGCTTGCACTCTGCACGCTGCGCCGGGGGCTGCTTTGAGCACTGAGTGGGGTGCAAGGACTTAAGGAAATGGGGCTGGGGCTGGGACAGGCAGTGGGGGGCTCCGCCTCCGCCCGGCCCCTGGGGTAGGTGCCAGGAGGCAGAGGAGCCACCGGGACAAGGCCCACAGGTGCCAGCTGCTTCTTGTGCCGCAGCCTCAAGCAATGAGAAGCCATGCAGCTCCCACAGCTCAGGGGGGTCTGGGCAAGGCAACAGCCCGGCCCCGTTTCTTCGGAGTCTGCTCTGGGGCTAAGGAGCGGGTGTGGCACAGCAGGGCTCAGAGACCCTGACTGTGGCCTGCTTCACTTCTCACCACGAGGCACAGACATGGTCCCAGCAGGGACTCCCAGGAGGCTGTGAGCACACCCTCGTCACTAAGGAATGGGAAGGGGGCCCCTGGGCCACTTCTCCTGCTGTGGACCTGGAACCGCCCCCACTCCGGCTCCCACTTCAGTAAAGCCTGGGGCCAGAGAACCCAGTCAGAAAATCAGCAGGCCCCTGCAGCCGGCCAAAGGACACAGAGGAGGAGTCTGGTGGGGGCAGACCCACAGATGAGACAGGGGGCCTGACTGCTATTCCAGACAACGGGGGGCTTGCCATCTGGGGTCTGGGGGCAGCCAGGAGAGGAGGAGGGCCAACAGCACGGGGCCTGGGGCGGGCATGCAAGGGGCACGGCTCAGGGAGACTGTGGGCGCAGCCCTGACCACATCCATGGGCATCCAGGCTGCAGGCACCAGCCCAAGTGTGAGAAGAAGGGATCAGAGGGGCATCATCGTGAGGAGTAAAGGCCAGAGAAGGGGGGGGGGGCACCACCACTGCCAAGCCAGAGTGTTCTGCCACTACAGGAGCCGTGTGACAGAGGTCCCAGGCCACGCCCTGAAGGTCCTACTGGTGGGGTGAGGGGTGCAGTGGAAGAAGGGGGAGCCCTTCCCTGGAAGGGCCTGGAAGAGGAGTGCCGCCCGAGGAGGCAGGCCCCTGGGTGCCCGGGGAGGGGGGGCAGGGGGCAGGCCTAGGGCCTGGATGACTGGCTGAGTGACAGGCTAGAGCCCTCTCCTGGATAGTGTGAACGCGCCTCCGGAGTGGCAGCGCCCTGGAAGGCCACAGCACTGTGGAACGAGACCTGTCCGCACACCAGCGTCAAGGGCACCTGCTGGACCTCCACAAGGAGCCCCAACCAGAGTCCAAAAGGGGAGCACGTGCCCTAGGGGCTGCGGGGAGGCTGGCTGCAGCTGTCCGGGCCCAACCCAACCTGTGGCCCCTCGGACAGGTCAATGGCCCGACTCCCACGTGAGAAGCCACTGTCCTGCCGTCCTGAGGAAGCCAAACTCGTCAGGACTAAGATGCTGAGGGTCCACGCCCAGAGGTGAGGCTGCGCAGAGGGGGCTTTCCTCACACCAACTGTCCTCGGATGCGCCTCATTCCAGAAACCCCGTTGTTCCCCATTCAGCCATGCGCAGAGTGGCTGTAATCAGCCCTCCGGGACCTGAGAGAGAGGGGCAGGCTTTCGCTCTTCCTTCAGGCCACCATGGGTGCACACGCACCTGTGTGCACTGCCGTGTGTGCGCACGCCCTGTGCACACCTGTGTGCGAACATGTGCTGCCCTGGATGAGCACACCCTGTGCGCGGAGGGCGCATCTGTCAGGGGTGTGGGGAGCACTAGCCAGGGCAGTGCGTCCACAGCCGCGCTGGCTGAGGAGGGAGAGGAGGACCCTGGTAGCAGGTGTCCTGGGTGAGGTCACTGCCCCGCCTGGGGGCACAGGGAATGCAAGCAGGGGTGGCTCCCAAGGGAAGCAGAAGGGTAGGAACCTCGTCCCGCACACCCAGACCAAGAGACCACCTAAAGCCTAGTCCCAACGTACGGGCTGCTGGTTCCTCACTGTCCAGCTGTGCCCCAGCCAGCAGGTGCCACAAGGCCAGCCACCACTAACAGCAACATGACCTCCAGGAGAGCCTCCCCCGCCCAGCCAGTGAGAGGCCCCGGCCTCCCTGAGAAGGAAAGCCTCAGGGTGGGGAAGGCGAGGTCTGAGGGTCTCTCCTCTCCCTCTGGCTGGGATGGCCTCCACACAGGGGCACGTGCAAGATGCAGGCCCAGCCCCGCACCACCCCTACACCACCCAGCCCTCCGACCCAGAACACATCCCGGAACGAGCGTGGACAGCTGTGCCGCACGTCCCCACCTGTGCAAAAGGAGAGACAGGCAGGGGCTCAGGCCCAGCGAGCACCCGTGACCCACCTGCTTCTGCTTTGGTGTCAGCAGGGAGTGAGTGAGGGTCTCTGAGCTGCAGGGCTGCAGAAGGACCCACAGCAGGACTCAGTACCGCACGGCACCCAGTATTGCAGAGACCCAGCAGAATGCAGCTGGGCGGGGTCCACCCAGCCTGCGGGCCCCTGAACATAAGGCAGGGCAGCAGCATTTCCTCGCCCCATGCTGGGCAGGTCCAGGAGCTGGGCCATAGCCTCCTTATCTTGATCCTGACAGCAGGTGTCCCCAGAGGAAATCCTCACGCCCACTCTGCAGGTGGGAAGACTGAGTGAGGCACAGAAAAGCTGGGTAACTGACCACTTACACACTGGGGGGCTGTGAAGCCCAGATTTTTAGCCCATGTTTCTGATCCCAAAGCACATCCCTTCCTACGCAGCCCATGCCTGCGAAGAGGCAGATGGACTGAGGGGGTTTCCGGAACTGCCAGACTTGTACTCGCCCTTCTCAGGATACCCTCAGCACCTGCCCCCTCCGCATGGGGCATGGGTGCTTCCCAGTGCACCCTCAGACAGTTGCCTTGGTCCCCTTGGGGTCCCCACATGCACAGCCCTGAGGGCCGCGGGACTGGGCAGGGAAGCTGACTCCACAACCAGCTGCTAGAAGACACTGAACCACTCAGCACATTCTGTGCCCCTAGCCACAGTGACAGTTCAGAGGTGACAGGTGGCCCAAAGCAAACGAAGCAGAGTGAACCCAAGACTTTTGTTGGGACAAAGATACTCTCCTTCCTGGTGCCATGAACTAGCAGGTGCACAGCCCTGAGGGCAGCCGGCAGGACCCTCTTAGGACCAGAAGGCAACTCTCCCAAAACAGGGGAAGAAACAAGCCCGTCTCGGTGACGGCCTGGAGGAGCTGGATCAAGCCGTACCTTGGCTCCTTCACTTGCACTTTCCCAAAAAGCAAACCAGTCAGTTCCCGGCAGAGTGCTCTCTGAACCTGCCATGGAGGATCCTCGCTGATGCAGAGCTACCGGAAACACCCTCCGGCTCAGGGCTGAGAGCCACGCACACAGACGTTCCCTTAGGGTGTCTTTCCCACCACCCAAGGAGGGCTGACCTGGTCTCCTGCCTCCACGCCCTCCACTCACCAGAGGTTGTCGGTCCTATGACACAGTCACAGCTGCCCCTGCACACACACCCACAGGGCACAGCACCCAGTCTCTCGGATCTCTAACTCCCAGGCCTGTCGCCCCCAGAACCCAAGCACCCAGGCCATGCAGATTCCCTCCAGCCACGGCTGCCTCGGGGAGCGGCCTTCCATCGTGCCATCATGGGAGGGACGAACGCTCTGTCCCTGACGCTGCCTGCTGGCACATGAGAAAGAACAGAAGGGAAGCGGGGCAGGGACACCTGCAGCCAGCTCTGTGGCACACGGCCAGTGTCCGGGACACCAGGGAGTGCGACGGCGTGAAGACCCGGCAGAGAGTCTCCCTCACGCCAGCACACAGTCACCCTTGGGGCCAGGGCCCGCAGTCACCCTGGCCTAGGGACGCATCACACCTCGGCCAAGCCAGGCCCAGCGGGACAGCACGACCACAGGCAGCCTGTGTGCAGGACACAGAGCCGAGACCCCGCAGACGACGGCACACCATACGCTGTGCAAGGTGCCGCTGAGGTTCCGAGAACGGGTCTCCTAACGCAGCACCGGCGAGGACGAGGCAGAAGACTCACTCCCAAGTGAGGCCCTTCAGGGAGGCACTCGCCCAGCTGGACTTGAGCACACAGATGCGGGCAGGGACGCTCTGAGCTGGCACAGGGGCCTCTGGGGGCAGAGGCCCGGCTCCCTCCCACCGCCCAGCAGACCGAAGGCAACCAGAGACCTGCCCTCGGAGAAGGGTGGGGAAGGGCAGAGCCTCAGGGAGTGGCCCCAGCTCAGCACCCCCTTTCCGCCCCCCCCCCCCGCGGCTCCCAGGAAGAAGCCCATCTCCCACCCTACAGACAGGACTCGCAGCAGCAAGGCGACACCAGACAGCCAATGGGGTTGCAGCAGTGGGGCGGGGGTCTCTACCCAGCTGGGCCTCGACACCCACGGGCAGCCTCGGCCCCTGGAGCCATGGGAAGGTAAGATGTCCGCAGCACGGACACCCTCCTGGACGAGACAGGCAAGTCAGCGCCACAGTGAGCAGAGCCTGCACCTCCGCCCTCTGTTCCGAGCCCGCCAAGGGGCCCTAAGTCGGAGAAAGAAAGCTCGGGGAAGGGCAGAGCCCACTGCGCGCCTCTCTGCCCCTTCAGCTCCGTCCTCAGCTTCATTAAAGAATTCTGAAAATAATAGCTTCCCCCAAAGGCAGCCCACACTTGGCTCAGTGCTGCGCATTCTGACGCAGAAGGACATTCTTCTTCGGGCTATGAGCCGGGACACATTTCACACTGTTGTTTGCTAGCTAACTCCTCGTCCCGAAGGGCTGGTCGCTGTGAGCCCGGGGAGGGGCCGG
Organism: Sturnira hondurensis; assembly: GCF_014824575.4. Taxonomy (NCBI): domain Eukaryota; kingdom Metazoa; phylum Chordata; class Mammalia; order Chiroptera; family Phyllostomidae; genus Sturnira; species Sturnira hondurensis. The sequence continues at coordinate 1,074,591 of NW_028091124.1, read as the reverse complement.
GGATGACCTGGATGCTCCACCCCAGCAGGGGGGATGTGGGGGGAGGTGGCTCCCGAGCGTTGTGGGCCAGGAGGCCACTTCCGGCTGTCCAGAGCAAGGCGGGTCGCCAGCCCACACACCCTCAGCCACCTGGAGAAGAAAGAGCAGTTAGGAGTTAAGAGGTGGCAGGGGGGCTGGCGCCCAGGCCGACAGTGCAGGGTGGGTCCCTGCAGCCTCCACGATCAAGGCGAACACCCGATTTGGAGGAGGCGCCCTCTGGAGACCAAACCTGGGACTAAAGTGCCCCAGTGCTGTATCCCTGGACATGTCCCTCCAACCCCTAGGTCAGGGGTGGGGGGGGGTGCGGCTCAGGGGGGCTCAGAATTACGACCCAGCCCTTAGGCTAGCAAAGAAAGGTTTTCCAAAGAACGGGGACTGAAACCATCCATTACGACCTTTTCAGTGCAAAATCGGCCATCAATTGATGTCAGAGTGGGTCTGAGTCCACTGCAGTGCCTGCCACCCAGAGTGGCCACACTCCCAGCACTTGTTAATTAACCGCCGCCTGTGCCAGTGGGCGGCACGGCCCTCCTGGTGGTCGAGGCCCTGGTGGATGACTGTACCTCCCTGGGTGTCCACAGCCCCAAAGGTGGGGTGGGGCAGGGTGAGGACCCGCCCCCTCAGAACTCTCTAAGCCCTTCACCCTGGCAGGTCTCCAGCACCAGTCCTGAGGGGACGGCCACGCGCTCCGCTGACCTGCTCACGGAGCCTCGTGTCAGGCAGACCTGCCAGGTCCCACTTTCTGCCATGACACTCAAGAGACGCCCTGCAGGGGGCCAAGGCGGGCCGCAATCAGCTGTTGACTCCAGATGCACAAATCAAACAGCTGGATTAGAAGCTGCTCGGGTCCTTTCCAGAATGTTCTCTAGAATGACTCCCAGGGCATTCAGGTCCTGACAGCCACGCCAAGGAGCCCGGGACCTAGAAGGCAGCTCTCAGTGACACTGGCTGAAGGAAGATCGGACAGAGACAGCTACCTCCCATCAGGCTGAGGCCACCCTGGAGCCCTTAGTGACAGCGTCATGGTCGCCCCATGTGCCCCAGAGACAGCTGGCCATGCACCCCCAGTCCCTGACCCCATTCCCTCCGACAGGGACAGGACCCCTGCTGGGAAACAGAAGGAACAGAAGTTGTGCGCGAGGGGCAGCAGGGGCTTGGCAGAGGTGAGCCTGCCCGCCAGCCCTCTGGCCCCCGGGCCCTCAGAGCTGGCCAGCACCCAGCCATGACAGCCCCGCTGCCCCGCAGCGGCCCACAGCTCTGGCTGAAAAGCAACCCCACGTTCGCAGCCCGGCTTCAGCCATCCCACCCAATGGGCCCTGGCCCAGCCTCGAGGCCTGGGGCACCTGCGTGTGTGCCCTCTTCCTCCCCAGCCCCCCAGAGCCTGAGCTCCTTGCAGGCAGGGACCAGGTCCCCGCCAGGGACTCAGGTCACAGGACCTTCGAGTGCCTCTGCCACTGAGTCCCCCCATGAGGAGCACTTCTCTGTCCCTTCACTGTTTACTTGGGGCTGTGTGCAGGCCTAAGATTGGCCAAATAACCACCGTCCAATGAAAAGCTCCAGGAAGCATGCCCAGTGCCCGCAGCACCACCCCGCAGCGAAGAGAGGCCACGGGGGTCACAGAACCGCTCTCGGGCCTGGAGAAGGCAATCCAGCAACAGGAACCAGAGAGCAGCGGTGCCCCAGGGGCGGGGATGCAGTTCCGTGACCGCTGCACACGCCCACTCGGAAGGCTGCCGCGGCTCTCAGGCCCTGGAACTGATTTATTGTTTCAAGCACAAACATCAATCCAACAAAAGCACTTGACTCAAAGAGGGACTACTTCGTCCACAACAGTAAACTCACGCAGCCCAGCATTCGAGTTTTTAAAAAGAGCAGACTCCGGAACGTTTACAGGCACAACCAGGTTAAGGCATCATACTGAAATTGGGAGGCTAAATAAGAAATGACCAAACAGTAACTCCAAAGGGAACACATGAGAAGGTGCCATGAGTAAAAGCGTGGTCGGCCACCCAGAACCCTGGAGCCGGCTAAGGACCGGCGTGTGCACTCCCCCCAGCCCGGGGGCTCAGCACCCATCAGCTACTTGACAGCTGTGTGCCAGGGGCCCTGCCTCCTCCTGCTCCTCGCCGGGTCGCAGGGCCCACTGCACTTGTATTTATGGCATCTCCTTAAAAGCAGACCACCTCCAAACCCCGAGACTCCCAGACTGAGGCTGGAGGGGACAGACAAATGCACAGTACAGGCAGGGCCCAGAGGGTTGCAGGGCCCGAGGGCCAGACCTGGACCAGGCTCTCTCCCCCAGGGCCCACTCAAGCCCTTCCCTCAGCCACGCACTCGGTCACGGTCACTCACGGAACACCTGCTGCCAGTCCCTGGCCCAGGCCAGGTGGGAGGCCCTCAGGCCTTACCCAGCGAGTAAGAGAGGTGACACTGACCCACTGATGTGACGACAAGCTATTGAGATTGCACAGCTGGACCCTGTTCGGAAGGAGAAAAGACGTCAGGGTTAGCGCAGTAGGGGGACCAAAGGCTGAGCGTGAATTGGGGGTGGGAACGAGGGGGATGATGAGAAGTAGTTCCAAGAAGTAAAAGAGCGTGTGCAAAGGCCCTGGGGCCACAGGGGTGTGCAGAGAGCCAGGCAGCCAGGAGGGAGAGGCCACAGCTCAGCCGGACAGCCCTGTGCCAGCAGAAGAGGCTGGTGGACAGAGGCCCACAGCAGACAGACCTCCTCCTGGTCCTCAGAACAAGGAGCCACGACAGGGCCAGAGTGAGGGAAGGCAGGTCTGCTTCTCGTCTGGACCACTTAGGAGACCGTGTGCAGCACAGACTGTGCTGGACACACCCAGGCCAGGGAGGCCGGCTCTCTGCTCCGAGAGCTCACGAGCTAGTCAGAGAAACAAACCCCTGAATTCTTCTGATGCTAAGCATGTTTACCCCGTCCCGGGACCTGGTTTTTCTCCTCCACAGACAAGCAGGGTTGTTTCTCCCTCGATGAAAATATCTGCTTTCTTTTTTAAAGTATTGCATGCTTATAGCAAAGAGTTATACAAATACCACTGTACATAAAATGGCTATCAAAGTCCCTCACAGCCCATTTCCTGGAGACCCCCAAAGGACCACCATTATCACTTCAGAGACCCAAGTACTTTAAAGAAGGAGGGCCCTGGGTACCGCTCAGGCTTCGCTTTCCTAACACCCTGCCCTCTGTGGCCCGGAGCCAGACTCCCCCGGGGCCAGACTCCCCCGGGGCCAGACTTCCCCGGGGCCGAGGCCCCACGACGTCTTTCACAGGCATCGCCTCTGTAGATAGCGCGGCAGAATGGGCTGTGCAGTCCTGGCCGTGCAACGCCCATCGCTTTCTCTCCTGAGAGAGACACTCCAGCCAGCAGAACCGCTGGGCAAGGAGAATGACCACCCGCAATTGGACGCAGACGACTGTGCCAGAGGGTAACTACGGAATCTCGACGACGTGCTCTCCACGGGGCAGGTAACAACCACCGACACTCTCGTCCTGCCCATGACACGCAGGCCCTGTTCTGGGCACCGTGGGGATATTAACTGACTTCCACTCCTCGAAAACCACAGAAGAGAGAAGCTGTCACCATCACCACCAGCAGGGGTTACGGAAACGGGCCCTTCGCTCACTGGGCAACACAAAGGGGCCCGCCGTCCAGCTAAACGCCCTCATCAGTGAACCCCCGTGACCCCCGTGGTTCGAGCACTTTGCTCCTCGGGCCACAGGGAGGCAGACTGTTGTGGGCTGGTCCCTGAGAGCCCTGGCCACGCCAACAGGAGCACCCCTGGACGCCGTCTCTTCCACTGCCCCTTAACCTCGCTTACGGAGTCTTTTGCCAGAGAGAATTTTCTTTAATTCTTACAGAGTTAAATCTTAACATTTTTTCTTCAAGATTGCTAGCTTGGTATTATAAAAATATATTAAATCAGTGGTTTTCCAAAGTTTTAGGTCCTTGGAGAGCTTTCTTCCAATGAAACCTTCCACGGGGGTCCCCCAGGCAGACAGAGGGCCGTGGGCTCCGGGTGTCGCCCACCACTCTCGCCTGCCCCGGGCAACCTCGGGGCCTATCCAAGCACACCAGGCAACCACTGCAGCCCGACGGCTCACTGAGGCCCCCAAGCTCTTTGGCCCACACAGGGCAGCAGACGCCCCGACAGAGCCAGAGCCGCCGGCAGCACGCTGCTGCCGCTCGGTGTCCGCTGAGACAGCGCCAACACCAGCGAGCACGACGCCGAGCCCACAGAGGTGTTCCACACAGCTATCTCCTCCGAGAAGCCATGCTCCCCTACACTGAGCTTCGTCTTCAAGACCGTCCCCGGCCCGGAAGTAGAAGCACGAGGAGAGGCCGGCACTGGGGATGTGGCTCGGCATGGGGTAGCAGATGCCACATCTTCACCTCTGTCTCAGGTCCCTCCCCTGCCAACTGGGGACAGAGAGGCAGACACCTCACGGGCTGTGAGGAGAGAAGTGGGGTCTACGTGGCACGTGGCCCCAGTGGATGCTCACTGAACGTCAGCTGCTGGGCTGTGTGAGCATGAGGGTCTCCTCCCAGGAAACGCCCTCTGGCTTCTGAACTGGCTGATGCAGACACTGATCTGTCCNGTCCCCCCCCCCCCCCCCCCCGGTTCTAAAGGAAGTCACCATGAAGGTGACCTGCGTAGGGCCCTGCACCTTCCTTCCAGGAGGTGAGAAGGAGGCACATCGGGAAAGATGGGCAGCAGAGAGGCCCTGAGCCGCTGCAGACGCCACGCCCCCAGGGCTCCCTGAACAAGCCCACACAGCCCTCCTCCCCACCCACGGAGGCTGCGGAAGAAAAACATGACCTTATGAGAAGAGCTCACGGTTGCTACTTCAGCAACCTGCCCCCCCACCCCCGAACGAGTCACCCTATAAACACCCATCAGCAAGGTCTGCTAACAGCAGCACTTGTGACACCCGGCCCCTCATCTGATCTGACCCAGATGATGCTATGCCTTCCTCTAAGGTCAAGGCCAAAAAGCGCTGAGCCCACTGCAGTCCACAGCATATGCTGACCATCTGAGGTCAAAACGAAGAGCCCCTCCAAATTCAATCCCTGCCCCCCATGTCAGGACCAAGGTAGGGGCTGCGACCAGTGGGACAAGGACTTGCCCTGCAGCCACAGCAGCGGCGACAGGGGGGCCCAGCTGCTCAGGCCACAGAGTCAGGTTCCGAAGCCCAAGCTCCCTCGGGGACCTGGCGCCCTGATCCCCGGCTGCACAGCCGAGGATTCTGGTCCAGGGCCCCCAAGGCCGCACAGCCACGGCTGGCAGCCTCCTGGCAGCGACAGTTGCCCTCCCTCCCCTGCGCTGGCCGCCTCCCTGCATCAGGTATTAATCTACTACTCACGGCAGCTTCCGAGCCACGAAAGCCCAGCCGTTTTCAATAGAGAACGGTATGGGCGGATTCTACAGGAGTGACGAAATGTTTCTTCAGCTCTGGCAATTAGGACGGCACAAAGTCCCCTCTCCCCTGGTGCCACCCCCAACATCAAAGGATGAGAATTCAAAGCCATTCATGCTGCATTGAAACCTCACAATGAAGCTGGAAAATGGAAGTCGATTACTGGGCATAAATATGCAGTAGTTAAAAGGAAAGAGTTATAACGAAATTAAACTGCAGCAACCCCACAACGTGTGGAAACTTCCAGAACTAGAGTCTTCCCAGTGAACACCAGGAGAGGCACCCTCCAAGAGCAGGCTCTGACCACCGACAGTCAGGATCAGCCTCCAGCTGCATGGGTAGGGGTGGCACACTCTGTCCGTCTTGCTACAGTAACAGCCCCCCGGGCCTCGGAGAACATGGCATTTGGAGGTCTTTATTCTGCACAGCTGTGAAGCTGCTGACCACAGAACATTCTCTCTGGCTCAGGGCTGCAAAGGCCACATCTGTCCTTGGTCCCTAGGCCTTCCAGGCCTGTGAGCTGTCCAATCACCCACCCCCTCCAACCATCGCCCCGCCCCGCCCCCCGGGGGGCTCTCCTGCAGCCAGGGCCCAGGCAGGAGACAGAACCCTAAAGAGGGCAGTGTGACACCCGCCTGCGGCAGAAACCCTGCTCCTTTTCTGATTGATCACTGCTCTTTTCAGGAAGGCATTTGATCTTTAAAATAAAAGCCCAGAACCCAGAAGGCTGCAGAAGTCGTACAATGTGACAGGGTGTGCGTGTTTTTAAAGCAGGAAAACACTTCCCTCCCACACAAATGTGAGTTCTAGGGAGAGATGCCGCAGACCCGAGTGAGTAGACTAGCTGGGAAAGCTGGATCAGTCTTATAAATAGACAACTGAACACAGATTTTAGAATTCTGAGAAGCTACCTGAAAAAAAAATTCAATCTCACATATTTTCGATATCCCAAACTCCATTCTGATGAAACTTCTAGCAGGGTGGCATTTTGCATTTCCAATGATAATAGAGTAATTGTGTTGCCATAGTTACAGCAAAATTCTGCAATAACTTTTGTTGCTTTGCAATCCCCGTCATGTATATTTGTGTACAAGCAGCTGAGTTTCCTTAATTCAATGTCTCTCCCTCTCCCCAGTCACCAACCACCAACCCTCCTGGCTAAATTGTGAAACCGCCACCACCACAGCCAGTCCTTCGCCAAACGCACGGAATTATCAGAAGCAATTAAAACTCCAGGTAACCACGACCATGGGACGGAAGAAAAAGTGAAACCGGGCCCAGGTGCAAACCCACCAGCACTGCCCCCTCCCGCTGGGCTGGCGCGGGGAGGGTGTTTACATGTTTTCTCCCAGACCTTCCATGCTTAGGTGGTTTGTGGGAATAAACAGAAAAGCCCGGGTGGAGGGGAGAGGAAGCGAAGAAACTGCCAGGCCCTTCCCTCCCGCGCCAGGGGCAGGCAGCGCGGCTTGCAGCAAGCAGCGAGGTAGGTCTCTACAGTCGTGCAATTAGGATTTAGTTAAGAAAGTCATTAGTTTTAAAATAACTTAAGTTTAATTTCTACAACGCTTTATTTGAAAATTGTGTCACTGCAGGTCAATTTACAACATGCAATAAAAAAAACACTTATATCAGCTGCTGCAAGTTATTACAAATTTCTGATGTGCACTAAATGAGTACACTGGGTTCCACCCCCGGCCTTTCAACGGATCCGCACGATCTCCCGCTGTAACAGTGTCAAATAATTCAACGTTAAATATAAATACGAGATAATTTGCTTGTAATTCCATAGTGTGTTTTGGCAACGCCGGAAGACGGGGCTCACAGCCTCCGGGCAGGACCGGCCCCATCTCAGCCGGTGCAAACCCTGCGGACACCCGCTCGGGGTCTCGGGCCGGGTCACCCACGCGGCGCGACGGCGCACCCCACGCCGCGGGCCCCGGGAGAGACGTTTTTCTGCAAACTCACAGCCCTGACAAAGTTACATAAACGACGCCCGCCGGGCTCGGGGAGCCCCCGGCCCACCTGCCGAGGGCTCGGCCTGGCCGGGCGGCGGGGACGCCCCGCGACCCCAAAGGCCAGCGGCTGGCCCGGCCCGGCCTCTCCCGGCCCCAGCGAGCAGCCGTCGTCGCTCTTCGGCTGCAGGGAAAGGTCCAGCCCGGCTCCGGCTCCGGAACCCCCGCGCTGGGCGGCGCGCGGCCTGGGCTCACCGGCCGGGGCCGGACTGGGCCGGGGGCGCGGACCCGGCGTCCACCTGCCGGGCCGGGCAGCGGGCGGGGAGCGTGGAGGCCGGCGGCCTGCCGGCGGCGGCGGACAATGGCCCGGGAACGGGCCGGTGCGCTTACCGCGGCGGCGGGCGGGGAGGCGGCGGCGGCGGACGCTCCGAGCCGCATCTCCTCAGCCTGCGCCGCCACCACCACCGCCGGCGGCGAGCGGGCGGGCGGGCGCTCGGGCGGCGGCGACAGCGGGGACGCGGCCGCGGCGCGCCGGGCCCAGGCGGCTGAGGCGGCGGCGCGAGCGGGCGGGCGGCGGGCGGGCGCGCGGGCTCGGGCGCGGGCGGCGGCGGGGACGGTGCTCCGCAGCGGCGGCCCCACAACCTCCCCTCCTCATTCACAAAAAATTGACCCACGTTGAACCATGATGCTGCTCCCCCCTCCGGCACCTAACCTGGTTCTGATAGGCCAGGCCCAACGCCCGTCAGCCGCCGAGGCCTCGCCCCCTCACCGAAGACTCTGCAACCGTTGGCTGCAGGAACCTTGCATCACCTCCCCTCTCGGGCCCCTCCCTCCTGCCCGGTTTCTAATGAAGAGCTCGTCAATTACGGCTCGGCCCCGCCCTCCGTCCGCCCAGCCTGAGCGCCCGGTCGCCCTTCCATTGGTTCTCTGACATTCAGGGTCCAGCCCCGTCTGCTCCCGCCCCTCGTCCAGCAGCTGCCAACCGCCAGGCCAGAAGCCTTAGGAACTGCAGAGATGCTCCACCCCTGCCCGCCTTCCCCCACATGTCCTGTACCCTATTGGCTGCCGGAGCTGCCAATCCTAGAGGGCGGAGCGACCGAAGGACGCTCCAGGCGCCAGCCGCTGGGGCATTTCGCCGTTCTGAAAGCGCATAGAGATAGTTCGGGTAGTGAGTGTAAACACTGGCCTTCGCCCTGGTCATTCCCTCTCCGCAGCCCCAAAGAGCTATCCCGCGCCGGCCCAGCGGACACAAGCGCGTGCCTGCGCGCCTAGCGGGCTCACGCCGGAGTTGGGGCTGAGGCGGAGAGCCTGCGGGGCCTGGCCACAGCCTCCATTTTGGGTACTGGCAGGGGTCACGTGCTGCTTGCTGCCTGCTCCCAGATTCGCTGGGGCGGTGGGAAGGGGTAGCGCGCAGGCGCGGCGGGACCCGCCCTGCCCCGCGGCGGGAACGCGGTCCGAACGCTGGGCCCCAGTCGGTGGGCCTTCCCGGCGGGCGCGGAGCTGGCCGATCGCGCCTGCGCCGACGGGACAGGGCCTGGCCGCCAGAGATGCGAGCACCACGGGCGTTGCGGTCGCGCCTCCAGGCTCAGAGTGCCGGAGACGGCGGGCACACCCGGTAAAAGCAGCCTCATCCGTGCTTCTCGAGGGTCACCAATGGCTCGTTTGCCCCAGTGCTCAGCATTTTAAGGGTGCTGGTGGAGTGGTTTGTGCTGTATCCCACGGAGGCCCTTCGGGGGACCCGTGAGCTCAGAGAGGCACCTGAGTCGGCAGCCTGTACGGGGTTTTCGAGGCACACCTCCACCCCACCCCACCCCACCCCGGCCGTTTCATTTCTGTGCACTGCAACCCAGGTTTTCAGCCTCAGTGCCCGAGTGTGTTTCAGAACCCCGGATGTTCAAGAGAGCACGTGGACCAACGCGGGGCCGCGATCCCAGAGGCTCCAAAAACTGAGTTTTGCTGGTCTCGGCCTGTCCTGAGTGTTCAGACCTGCGTGGTGATATCGCCATAGGGAGTTCTGGAGGGAGTCTTGCCAGAGTAAAAGACTAGGTCATTGGCATTCAAATTGCAGCACTTTATAATTGTTTTGTTTATAAAACACTTCCTTTAATCAAAGTGGTGTGTGGAATCTATATTCTAAATTAAAAGGGCTGAATAACTTGCTTACGTAAACCCTATACCTTCAGGATACTTGGAAATCTCTCAGCATGTTTCAGAACAAAAAAGGTGACTGGCTCGAAAGTCTTAAGATCTTAATGACCAAATTTGGTTAACTGTTGGCGCCTCACTAAAGCAGCTTTTTTCCTAGAAAGCAGAGTCTAGGTAGATCATTTAAAAACTCCATCCAAGGATTTTTTTTTACCTCTGGAGTACCAAAATGTCCTTACTTGTCAGATTCGGATAACACGGACCAGAGGCGTGGTGCTGGGCCTCGCGACGCAGGGGTACCCTGTTGGCAGGCAGGGCGGGGTGGAGCGGGAAGAGGACGTATCTTGAGAACTCAGTCAGAAAGAAGAGAAGTCGGGGGAGAAATTGCCAGAGGTGACTAGGTTATCTGAAATTACCTGCTGGATTACCGGAGGGGCGGGGGGCTGCCCAAGCGCGGACACCCGCAGTCGAGTGGAGAGGAAAAGACCCCGATAAGCCGATAAGCCTTCGTCACTCATTAACTTGCACTTGAGCGCGTCGGAGTTCCAGGGCCCAGATGCCTCTTCAGCAGAGAGGCAGCAGTATATCCGTCTCACTCGGAAGCAGTCCTCTGTGGTGTTACGTTCTTTTGTTTTGTAATGAGTACTTGGAATTGTTTTAACTGCGGCACAGAAAAATCAGAGAGCAGGTCAGCTTGATTATCAGTCTTAGAGTTATCCTGCAGGCACACGGCACTGAACCTCCACCTCCACGGGGAGCCAGGGACAGCTTGGCCTGAGGGAGGCCAGCAGGGGTTTGCGAGTGCATGTTTGTAGGCCTGTTCTTTTAGAAATGAACGGAGATAACTTTGAATATCATTCTTGCTCAGTGATTCTTAGAGGGGAAAATGTAGACTAAAATGCAATATTCAAATAAAAATTCACAATTTTACAGTGTTATAGCTATCTTGAGATAAATAATAAGCAATGACCGGAGAACCTAGGCATTCTACGTAGAAAGACCCACTGGGAGATCACTGGGAAGCAAACAGATGGTGAATAGCAGAATGTTGTAAGACGCAGCTGGAGGAAGTCTCCACTAGGGGCCTGGCCGTGGCGGAGCCGTTAACACAGTGGGAACGACCAGTGGCTGAGGAAGGTTCAGAGGATGAGAACGAAGATACAGTGTTATTTCACAAATTAGTAAAAGTGTGCAACAATCAGGAGAAAGTGTGTCTAAGTCCCGTAGGGTCTCTTTTACCAGCACAAAAGGAGAGAGGCGTGCCTGAATGTCACAGGAAAGAAAGAGTTCTGGGACAGAAGTCCAGGCAGGACTGAGGAAAAGGTAGGGTTTTACACCAGGGCATAAGGGGGCCCATTGCTGTGTGCAGACAGGCCTCACCTGGCTCCCTAGGGCCCCTCCAGGAAAGACGTGCCTGCGAGTGCTGGGCCTGTGGGGAGAAGAGCCCACTTGCCTTTCCTAAAAGAGGAACTTAGGGACCTGCACGGCTCTGTCTGTCTCCGGGTCTGACGGGCTATCTGGCTGAAGGAGACTGTCTGCAGCCGGGAACAGATGCACAATGCAATAGTGCTGCACAGGGAAAGGAAACCCTGACACCCAGCTGAGAGGGGGGCGGGGGGGACAGCCCAGCACCAGGTGACGCCCACCTGGGGTTTCATAGGAAAGTACAGAGTACCAAGCTCAGAGGGTTTTCTTTGAGGAAAAAAAACACAATCTGGGTATTAATAGAAGGAAGCACATACTTCCAACAGAAATAAAGACAGCTCTGATGATTCAAACTTTTTAAAAAATCTAGACTTGTAACTGCAGCTGGCCCCTGGGCAGTGGCTGGGATGGAAGGGCAAGCCAGGCAGGCCACGCACGTAGGCAGCCACCGGGGCTGGTTACCCGTGTCCCAGGGAAACCGTTGGTGTGGACTGTAAATTACACGCTCCCTGGTTGACGCCGGGAGTGAAGAAGGGCGTCGGCAAGCCAACGGGAAGACCTCCGGGGAGGAATTTCTTTCTCCCAGCACAGGAGACTGGCACCTCGGGGTCCGGGAAGAGACGCCAGTGGTGGTCCCCAGGGTGATGTGGAGGACCAGAAGGAAGCCCCAGAGCAGCCCAAGGGTGTGGGGCCAGAGGCCAGTGGAAGCTCACAGGGTCTAAAACTTGACAAAAAAGAGGAAACCAAGCTGACAGGCAGTTCAGTCAAAGCTGCCCTGTGTGCCCCGCACCCCGACACGTGCTCTGTAGCTGCTGGACTTCAGAATTCCTCCTCCACATGCTGTGCCAGAGTGGAGGCCGCGCCCCGACTGGCCCCTCCTTCCCTCCGCCCCATCGCACACCTGCACGCCTACAGACACCCTGGCCCACAGTCCAAGTTCCCCCTCACCTTCAGTGCTGACAGACCTGAAGAGAGAGGCCGCTGTGGGAAATGGGTTCTGCTGTTTGCACAGGGAATCCTGGGCCCCGGCTCCCTGGGGCAGGGTCTAGAGCAGGGAGCATGGGTCCCACAGGCTTCTCTCCGGGGGAGGATACACCGGAGCAGGGCAGGGCAGGTCCTGGAGAGCCTGAGCCCAGGGGAAGGTCCCTGCTGCTCAGATGTAAGGGAGGTGCCGACAAGCCCAGACAGACAAGCCCTGGGCCAGGAAGAAGTTCTGTAGCAAAAGAATGTGCGGGCCCCTGCTGCCAGCAGTGAGGACAGCAGGCTGAGGATGGCACCTTACCTTTGTCACAGCTACAGTCCCACTGAGAAGCAGGAGCCAGGGCAGCCTGGTGAGAATAACACCAGCAGGGTGTAAAGTGCCTACTGTGCGCCAGGAGCATTGCCAGCAGCTCCAGTGGGGGATTGAGCAGAGAGCCGGCGAACTGGGGCTGCTGAGTGGTGCCTGGGACCCAGCCAGAGTCAAAGGCCGTGCGTGCTTGCTGGCGGTGCCCAGGAGCCCACGTACAGAGACATCTGTGCTTGGATGGAGGCGAGGTCAGTGGTGGGGTGAAGGACGGAGGGACGGAGACCCTGAGGGTGCCTTCTCTGCAAGACTGATGGGAGCAACACCCACATACCAAAGCTCACCATCTTCCTAGACATACTGAGTGCCATCCGTTCTGAATCATGCAATTTCTTTCACAGTTTAAACATCTGAGAAATATGTGTTAAAATTGTCAGGGCCTTAGCTCTGTGTCGTGGGTCACGGGTCAGCTGGCGAGACCTCTGCTTTCCTCCCGGAGTGACAAACAGAGGTCTGTGCGTCTCTGGCTAACAGTACCTTGGGCTGAACAACTACATGGACAGGAAGACTTGAAATTGTAAAGATGGGTTCTCTCGCCAATATGTTTCTTAATTTGATGCAATTTTTGGTGAGTTGCTTCTGGAAATTGGTGACTAGCTTAGAGCCCAGAACAAGCAAGGCAGTTTGACAAGTCCACGGGGTGGGGGTGGGGGAGGGGTGTGTACCAGGGGTCCAGGTCTCTTCTAAGGTTCGGGAGTCCAACCCCGTGGCACTGGCTTGGGCCGAGCAGCGTAACAGAATCGAGTCCAGCAGCGACACCCCCCTCCGTGGGGACTCGACCTCTGATGGCAGCCGTGCAGCCCAGAGGCGGGCAGGACCGTAAACAACCAGCGCCGGCAGGATCCGTTAAGCAGAAATGAAACAGAATCCGATCTCACACCAAACAGAAAAATGTGGAGGGAGAAAAATTGATATCCAAAAAAGCAAAACTTTAAAGTTATAGAAGTAGAAATGGGATGAATAGTTTTATGATCCATCGAAGGATTTCTTACAAAAATTTCCTTCACGGAACACAAAAGGCCTAAACCACAAAGGAAAACGTCAACAAACCTAACACCCCTGCTCCACACCATGGGTGTCAGTCGGGACCACGTCGAGCTGTTTTGAAGCATGTTCTTTTTTCTTTTTTTGAACCAGCCCCATAAATTTCATTTTTTTCTTCAATTCCAACCAATCATACATTTTCTTCCCAACATTCCCTAGCAGAATAGGAATGATTGAACAGCCTTCCCTTTATTAAGGCAACAGATAGCTCTCTGCTCCACTCAGAAAGCCCCTGCCCACCCCCACAACCCCACCCCCACCCCCACCCCTGCCTCTGCAGAGCTGGAGCCTGCATCTGGGGGCCTCAGACGACCCGCCCCGGCCTGCTGCCCGCTGCCGGGCCAGTGGGGTGGGGGGGGGCGCTTTGAAGCAGCCCTGTAGTCACTGCACAAACACAGTCAGAGGGCATCTGCTTCTTTATTTTAATTTTGTTTTTTTCACTAAAACATTCAAGTGAGAAGCATTTGGAGATTTATATTCAGGGCACAAGGCCAAGTGGCATCGGAAGCATTTCGTTGTTAAATTAATTTTCCTTGGCTCCTTCCTGCATCATGACAAAGCCGGGCCTGCACCACGGGCCCCATTCAGGGGTGGAGGCCGCCTCCCCCGAAGACTGTGGGCAGTGGCCACTGGGAGGCCCCAGGGCTGGCCACTCTGCTCCCCTCCCAGCTCACTCCACATCGTGAGGGGAGAAGCAGCTTGAGCCAGCCAGACAAGCAAACAACTCACAAACAAACAGCAACACATGAACAACACACAAGCAACACACAAAGAGCAACAGCTAACAACACAAGGAGCAACACGTGGCCAACACACAAACACGTGACAACATGCAATTAACACACCGAGTGGCAACACATGAACACCACAGACACTACAAAACATGAACAACAGACAACAACACACACACAGCCAGCATCTTCTGCTCTGAGAAGGGCCCCGTGAGCTCACTGGGTGTGCGTGGACGGGAGGGAAAGGCCGTGTGGGTGGGAGCAGATTGGGGCGGGGGAGATAAAGAAAATATTGCTCCTTTCTTTTCCTTATTTTTTCCTAGAGGAAAAAAAAAGACCTCTTTGTAACACACACACTCAATTAGAATCTAAGGAACTGCAGAAAGGAAACTGTGTGGAGAATGTTATTTCTCCAATAAAGATGCCTGTGATCTGGCCCCTGGGTGTTGGTTTTAAGTGGAGATATTGACTTCCAGCTGACTGATGAGGGGAACATCTTTCTCCTGAAATATTGATAGTAGATGACACGAAACCACAAACTATCTCCATAAAGCACACAATTTCGAATCCTAATGGTGCTTTCTTCCCTCTGGACGGCTGCTGCATCCATGATAGGATGGCTTTATTCTGTCTGGGGGGAAAACTTTTTACCATACTGCTAAATTAACTTGTCAGAAGGCTTCAAACTTCGGAAGCTTTTACAGCTCAATTCAGAGCTATTATTCAGGATTGAATGGGAAGGCCATGGACGGTAAACGCTTGCAAAAAATAAATTCCATGGGCTTTCAGAGATGGAGTGAAACAGTTACCTTTTGTTCAGGTTGTACATCTTTATTGAAAAGTCTCAGAATAGCTGCATTTTGCCTATAAATCCCGCTCTTCCCCGACAGACGCTGTGTTTTGTCTGCTGCCCTCGGAGGCCCCATCCAGCCCTCGCGCCCCGGCAACAATTCATCCCCGCGGAGCACCGTGGGGGCTGGTGCCCTCTCCGGCTCTCCAGGCAGGAGTGCAGCAGCGCACCCAGCTCCCAGGATGAACCTTGAGTTTCTAAAATCCTTTTATTCTCGGAACAGATCTGCACGGGAGGAGATGGCCAGTTATAGCTCCTAAGTGCACGCCAGCAGCCTCGGCCGGTCCAAGGGCTGTCTCCGCGGCTCAGACAGGCGGGAACAGGATGCTGTGGAGCAGCGAACACGCTTGCTCTCACTTGGGCTGGGTCACTGTGCACAGTGCCAATGTCCTACAGTAGGTGCGGGCTCTCGGCCAGACTCCCGCACACCCAGCTCGCCAGGTAGTCAGGCAGGTGCCACAAGCCGGGCATGGATCCACCGACCCTGGGCATGTCCCTGCACACCGGGGCACCGACTGGAACCGTGTGCTGCGTGCGACACTGAAGCCTGGCCTCTGGGAGGTCTCATTGCCTCTGAGCCACCAGCTCCAGGAACTGCCGACAGCCTCCGAGCTGGACCTTGCAGCTGCCCCAGTGTGCTGGCTTTGCGGCCCACTGTGGCCCAGGCTTCCTGTGCCCCCTGATGACCTGGAGCTTCTGAACCCACCTGGCCCTGGATGCCTGGGTGCCCGGGGGAGGGGGAGCGTCTTTTTACTTTGGACCATAAGGCACTCGGGGAAGCAGAGACCTGGGGCCTCAGGGTTCAGGAACCAGCACTGGGTGACCGGAAGCGGGATTCCATGGCCGGGGACGAAGCAGGAAAGACCCAACCTTTGGAAAGTCCACTCCTCCCAGGGTGGCAGCTCCTCACTCCTTCGCTCCTGGGGGGCAGCTGCACCCCTGAGCTCCTGCCCGGTCACTCTCCAGCAAGCCCCTGGAGGGGGGCATCCCTGGCATCCTCTGGGGCCTCTTCCCCCCCTGGAGCTGGTCACACTGGGGTAAAACTTGGTTCCAAGATTTCAAACCCAGCTGCCCCTGGGCAGTGCCCGCACGTTGTCCTGTGCTCCGAGCTTCAGGCCCTCCTCCCGCCTCCGCTCAGCCACTCAGGTACCTCCTGGGCCGAGTCCTTCGCAGATGGCTCGGCCCCAGAGCACAGAATCCGGAGGTAAGCTGCTGGGCACCTCCACTGCAGGCTGGCCAGTGACCCCGCCTCTCGGACACCCAGGTCTTCCATGCACAGCACAGAAGTATTGGGGGCTTAGAACAGTGCCAGGTAACACGGCCCTTCCCATCCCTCTCCTCCCTAGACGGGGGGGACCCCTGGGTCACGGGGGACAGCCACCTACACCCAGGCCTCTTATGTCTCACTTTCTGCCTCAGCAGACGGACACAGTCCCCCGCCTGAGAATCCTGGTGAGTGTGAGTCCCACCATCCCTGCAAGCCGGGAAGCTCAACACAGTCTTCACCGCTTGCCCCATCCTTCCCCTCAGTCTTCTTTGGAGCTGTGACTCAGAGCGATTCAGCAGAACGAACGCCTGTGACACAGTCGCTGAGAAACCAAGGCGGTGCCCCGCACACACCTCAGAGGCATTCCACCCGAGGCTCGGGCTCCACCAGCCCTACCACTTCCCATCTCTCGGGTGTCCTGGTCCCAGGGCAGCCCCAGCCGACAAGATGTCGATGTCGCTCGCCAGGGTGCCCCTGCCTTCTGGACAAAAAGGGGCACACATGCACACCATCCCTCCTCCGCCCTTTGTTCTCCCCTGTGTACGTTCCTACTTGGACGTCGGTGTGATGGTGGCCGTGTGGCAGCCTGCCGGAACTAGGAGGAAACAAGCATGAGGACGGAGCTGATTTTCGAGGGGAGCTGGCGCAGAAAGTGCGAGGGACCTGCACACGCCTTGTGTGCTAGAACAATAAACCCAGGGAGTTTAAGCTTCTGAGGCTGGATGGTCCTTACTTGCAGCCTTCAGCATTGGGCTGTCCTGAGCGAGATTAAGTGTAAATTACTTTTTTTCACATACACTCCGAGGTAACAGGACCAGGCAGGACAGGAAGCAGCTGTCTGTAACCTTAAAAAGTTCCACCGAATGCAGCCGCATGTTTATCCGATACGAGAAACACCGGGTGTAAATGGTCACCAAGGGACAGGTCTATGGGTCAGATGGAGACAAACTCAGGTCTGCCCCCAAGGATCCGGGCAGCGTCTCCAAGAGGTGATGCTGCATGTGCTGCAGAACCAACTCCGTGGGGGGCGTGCTAACGTGGCGGGGGAGGATGCCGCTGGCCGACCTCTGCGCCGGGCAGCACTGGGCCTCACACCTGTGCGGGCCATCCTTCGGGTGGGGCCCGCTCGCTCTCGGGTCCTGGAATCAGAGCGCTGCCTCCAGTCTGTCCTCTTCCAGAAAATTCCATCAGAACCAGGGGCGAAACCTCACAGGACTTCCCCACACGGTCGCCACTCGTCCAGCTGACCAGCAGCCCTACCTCTTCTCCACCATTTCATGTGGGCAGCGATGAGAAGCACACGAAATTGTCCTGTCCTCTGGTCATTGCCTCGGCCAACGACCATGCCACCAAGGTGTTTTTCTGTAAGTAGTTCCAAATAATACGTGTTTTTCTAAGTAGTTCCTTATTCGCAGAGTGGTTTCGATTTCAGCCAAAAGGGAAACACTGTCAGACACTGGGATTTCACGTCTCAGATGGAGACACAAGCGCCAACCTTCCCCAAAAAGGTTTTTGGGTCATTTTCCTTGAAATAAAAGACGGTCATACCTGAAGCTTCCTAACACTCTAAAACAAGTGTGGCGACGGGAGTGAAGCTCTGTGGGTTCAGGAGCAATGCGTGCTTTCTGCGTGTGCGAGGGGCCCGGGCAGCCCCTCAGGACTCTGTTTCCCCGTTTTCCTCGACCGAGTGTCGATTAGAGACGGGCTGCAGTGTCCGGAAACATAAAGCTTTTGCCTGAACTCAAGCCACGTGTATCTCTATACGCAGGTGATCGACCAGGTGTAGTAATTCGAATTCATTTGTTACTGAGACCTCACACACCATGGTTACCTGACGTTCTGTTACTTGTTGGTCTTCTTGTCGCTCTTGGTTTTCCCAGGAGAGAGCACTTCTGACTTTGCTTTTGTGGCCGGGAGCCCAGCGCCGAGGAGGGCGCCGGACACACGGCGGGTGTGCAATGAAACTTGCATATAACAGTTACTGACACTGTAACTGCTTTCTGTATCATTGAGGCTTCTTTGTCACACCGCATTAAATGTCAGGGCCAGTATTTTTCACCTAAAACGCTTGGCTTTGGCTGGAACTGCAGCATTCCCCGGAATTCCCCCACTCCTGCATCCCAGCAGGCCCTTCCCGGAGGGTCTCTGCTCCGGGGTGTTGTCAGCACCAGAGAGAGCCCAGGGCTGTTCACGCGGCCCTGGCCCGCGTCTGCGCCTGGAGCCCGCGCCGCCCGCTCGCTGGCTCCCTTACTCGAGCTGAGTACAGCTGCCAGTGTGTTTATTTTGGTCATGTATTTCAAAGGACCATTTCTGCCTGAAAGTAAACAAACAGAATGGAACAGCTGTGACTGATAAAAATCCCAGGCATAATCATCACCCTCTTGTACGTATCCTGTGGTTTCAGATTTAATTTTAAAAATCTCCCTTAACTCTTGATTCACGATGGGAACAGTCGGTTCAGCGGAAAGCGATGCAAAGCTGTTCTCCCTCGAAGGAAGCAGCTGGGAGAGCAATGGAGCCGTCCTCTCCCTTCCCCAGCTTCGGGGACGGGGGGAGGGCTCTGAGACTCCTGCCTGGGGCCCCAGTGTAGCTGGAAAGCGGGGCGCGGACAGGTGTCAGGTCTGGCCCCAAGCACCCTTGCGGAGGCGCCCCACAAGGCCAGGCCACCATTGCCCCGGGAGTCTGCTCCGTTCTTCCCCGGGTCGCCATCAATGGCTCCGTGCAGTGGAGCAGCTACGAGAGCTGTGAGATCCCTGAGGTTTTGCCTGTCGTGTGAACACTACTTCCTACCTCACTCATACCTGGAAAAGGTGCCCCTCTTCCAACCATCCCAGGCTTTGGGACTCTCTCTAATTCTCTCAGAAGAATTACATGAATACATCCGGTAGACTAACAACGCTTTTAAATTGGAAATATGTCTTAACAATTAAATGCAGAGTTACCATAAGGCCCAGCAATCCCGCTTCCGGGCACACGCCCCAAAGGCTTGAACGCAGGGTCTCGAAGAGCCGTGTGCACCTCCGTCTGCTGACAGCAGCACTGCCCGCAGCCTCCCCTTGCCCAGCGTCCAAGAGGAAAGGGGAACAGAGGGGCCCATCCACATGAGGGTCTGCGACGCTGCCTTGAAAAGGAAGGACAGTCTGGCACAGGCTGCCACCGTGGTCCCCAACCTTCTTGGCACCAGGGGCCAGTTTCACAGAAGACAATTTTACCACGGACCAGGGGAAGGGGATGGCTTCGGGAGGATTCAAGCACGTTACATTTAGTCCACTCTTTATTTCTATTCTTTTTTTTTATATTTTATTTATTTATCTTTAGAGGGGAAGGGAAGGAGAGAGGAAGGAAACATCAATGAATGGTTGCTTCTCCTGCATCCCCTGCAGGGAACTGACCCCTGCCGGAAACTGGCCTGCAACCCAAGTATGTGCCCTGACTGGGAATTGAACCGCAATCATCTGGTTCGCAGGCCCGCGCTCAATCCACTGAGCTACACCAGCCAGGGCTATTTCTATTCTTATTACATTGCGATAGATAATGAAATAATTACGCCACTCGCCGTGTGCTAGGGCCAGCTTGTGGGCTCACCAAGGTGGCAACTGCAAAGATGCGTGGAAAACGGCCTGGAAGGAAGTGTAAATGAAGAGAAGGGCAGGCCACATGAGGACTAAAGTGTGTCGCATTCTGACCTCAAGCCTGCCTGCCCCCCGCCCCCTGCAGCTGTACAACCGAAGTACATGGGCTCACTTGCTGCTATGCAGCCCGCCACCAGATGCAGATTCACCCTCACCAGCCACTCACTGAGGGGGTCTGACGTCAGTCTGCAGGCCACCGGTTCACCGTGGTCTCGGTGCGGCCCGACCTCCCTGCTAGTGATGATCTGTGTTTGCTGCCATGCCCCAGCGGCACCTCGGAGCCCTAGGCCTCAGAGTCTCACGGGAGCGAGCCACCCGGGCCCCTTGCAGGCACAGCTCACAGTCGGGTCTGCACTCTCCGCCGATCTGACCAGAGGCGGGGCTCAGGTGGTCACACGGGTGAGCGATGGGAGCTGCTGTAAACACAGACGCAGCTCCCCCCACCACTCCCCTCCTGCTGTGTGGTGTGGATTCTAACAGGCCTCAGACAGGTACTGGGCCATGGCCCTGTGTCAGGGGGCCCCTGGGATACAGCATGGGTGAAGCTTGTGCTAAGTGAAACAAGCCAGTCTCAAAAGGACAAACACTCCTGGTAACTCCTGCTCCTAAAGGGTCCCCAGAAGACTCAGAGCCCTGGAGACAGAAAGCGGGTGGTAGCCAGGGGCTGGACGAGGGGGTGGGCAGGGAGTCTCAGGGGACAGGGCTTCAGCTGGGGTGCTGACGAAGTCCCGGAGTGATGGCGGGGACGGTCAGACGAGGGGAAGGTAGTTCACACTGCTGAGCCGCGCACTCAAAATGATTAAAACGCTCAATTTTTTTAAAGTATATTTTACCACTACAAACCTTTTTCATTTTTTTTAAATACATACACTATGTGTATTTGTTAGAAAATTCCACAAAACTCTCAGGATGGTGAATAGCAGTCGGGCGATTGTTAACCCGCCATCTGCTTCATGGGCCCCACATCGCCTTCCCTCACACGGGCGGACAGTGACCGGATGTGCTGGTCCCCCATCAGGTACGCGCTCCTGCCCTTTGCATCACGCCAGAAACCTGCCTGGAGAACCACACCGACCCGCACCCCATCCCACATTCTGGAAAAGCGCGGCATCTTCTACAGGAGTTTGGAGCAGCCCGTGGCACCCGCCTGGGACTCAGCCTTCGCATCCTGTCCCCGGGTCCCCAGGAAACAGGCTGCCTTGCGTGGGCCACCCGGCGGCCCACCCAGCATCCTGCCAACAGGCTGGCCGGCGCCCGCACGGTGCTCTTCCCTGCCCACCCTATTCGTGCGCCTTATACTGATGAATTTTCGGAGCCATTTGCCCGGGTCCGTGTGACACACTCTCAGGACTTCGGTCAGACTTTCTTTGGCCTTTTAGACTCATTTTGGGGAGAGCTGGTGTTTGTAAGGGCAGAGCCCCCGCCTCTGGGGTGCACTGCTCCACTCGGCTCCCAGCAGGTCCACTTGGAGGGAGTGCCCGGCCGGCGGCCCATGGCTCTCCCCGTGTGCGGGCGTGGCCCCCTCCACAGGGCTTGCCCCTGGCATCCCACCGTTCTCGTTGACATTGCGAGCGCACGAGGGCGTTTATTTTTTTCCGACATGTTCAAGGTGAGTGTTCTACGTCTGAACCTGCTGGCCCGGCTCCTTGCAAATCCGTGTTAACGTCTGCAGTTTGCTAGCTGACCGGCGTCCCTGAGTGAAAACGGCGCCCCGGAGGTGGGCGTGTCTCGGGTCTTCCACGTCCTCGGACTCCCGTCTGCGAAGAAGGATGGCTTTTCTCTCCTCGGCGCGGGCACTTCTCTGTTCTCTGCGTCCCCCTTCCTGCCCACAGCATCGGCAGCCACACGTCCAGCAAAACGCCCGACAGTGAGCACACAGGCGCGGCCCCCCTCCCACTGCACTGAGAAGCGCCTCCGCCTCCTTCCCATTGCTTCGGGTTTCTGGTCGAGGTTTCTTATCGGAGTGAGGAAGTGTTTTTCTTCGTTCCCTAAGCTTTGTTTTCAATCATGCACATGTGGTTTCAATTCGCCGGAGCGCTTTCATTTGTTAGATAAAGACCGAGATTCTTTTCTCGTTGACCCACTGGTATAAAGAGTTTCACTGGTAGATTTTTCAAGCACTCGGTCACCTCTGGACCACCTGGATGACGACGGCGTGGGCGTGACGGATTATTCTTTACCTTCTTCCCGGTGAAATGTCATGAGCCACACGGCCCCGTCTCACTGTGTGCCCCCCGGGAAAGCCAGGACGAGGTCGGCCGGAGCGGGAGCCTGGCCTTCTCACCCCGCCACCCGCCACACTGTGGACTTTGTTACACTCACTTCCTATTTTCGTCATACTTTTCAACCTAAATGTGCACCTCCGGACGCTTTAAGCTCACCTTGCCCTTTCGACCTTTATCTGAGTGGGCTGCACCCCAGCATGTTTGGCCGGAGGTCTGCCTGCCCTCCCCGCTGCACCCCTCCCTGGCCCTGGGCGGCCTGCTTCCCCTGCCTGCTGTTCGAGCGAAGTATCCTCCACACAGTCTCGTTTACCCCTCTGCTCAGTCGTGTTTGCTGATGTGGCCAACAGGGCTTTAAAATTTTTTTTTCTTTCAGAAAAAAACTGAGAACTGTGGTGTGTGCCCCTTCTTTTGGAGGAGTTTCGTTTAGGGTGAGTCACGTGTGGGGCCCCTGTGAGTCTCAGGCCGCCTTCAGCCACGTTAATCCGGTTTCAGGGTCTGAGAAGTTTTCTGCACCACACCAGTGACTCAGAGCCAGCTGCGGGGGGTGGATTTCGCAAATCCACCCTGACTTCTAGGAAGCGGGGCGTGGGGGCCAGAGAGCACGCACTCCTGGGAGCCGACTGTGTTTGTGCATCTTGTCCTCAGCGCGTGTCCAGCGAGGCCACGTGGGTAGCCTGAGATTGGTTCCGACGGAGCATTCGGACCATGGGAACTGGCAAACATCAGAGGTCAGAACTTCAGATTTGAGAGAAGAGCCATGCATTAAAAATCTATGGCCGTGCGCTTGCTCCCAGAGTCCGGCTCTTTGGGGGCCCTACCCGAAGTATGGGGTGGTTTCTCAGGCCCCCTGCCCTTGGCAGGCCCTGGACTCTGTTTTCTGGGCCGACCAGGCCCTGAGATGCACAGCCGGGCCTCACCCTCCCTCCATGCAGCTGCTCAAGCCCCCCGGCGCGAAGCAGCCCCGAGTGCGGGGCCCACGGGCGTTGTTTCCAGTTTGGGCGATTACGAAGATAGCTGCTGGGAACGCTGGTGTGGGGGGCTGTCGGTGCGCGTCCGTCTCCACCTGCCTGGACACACCGCGCACGGCGAGACCACTGGGTGAGCCGGGGAGCACGGGCCCGCCTCGGCAGGGAGCACGAGGTGTCATCTCACGTTTGTTTCAGCCACTCTGACGGACAGTGGCGTCCTGGTGTCATTTTAACTTGCATTTCCCTAACACCTTGTCATTGTGAGCATTTCTCTGTGCGTTGCTCTCCGTTCCTGCAGTCTCTTCGATGAGCTGTCCGATTCTTTTGTTCCTTGGAAATTGCATTGTTTCACCCTGGCCGGTGTGGCTCAGTGGACCGACTGCGAACCAAGGGTGGACGGTTTGATTCCCCCTTCCCCTCTCTCTGAAAATAAATAAATCTCTTTTTTAAAAGAAAATGGCATTCTTTATTTTCTCACTGTTGAATGTTGAGCGTTCTTTGTACAGAGTGGGCAACGGTAGGTTTCCAGTTGTTCGTATGGAGAATAAAACAACCACTTATAGATGACTCCACAAGAATAAGGGCACTGTTCTGCCTACTCACACCTGTAAGTCCACTTGTGCCCCACCTGTGCTAGACACACGTCCTTTGTTGGGCACGTGACTGGCAAATGGTTTCTCTCCATCTTTACACTTTATTTAGTTTCTTTTTACTTTTTCCCTTGATCTGGAAACGTGGACCAATGGAATGGGGAGCAGGGCTCACAGGCAAACCCCGGGTACAGGGCGGACACCGGGGAAGGGTGGAGAATGAACACCCCAACCCTGTCCCTCGGGTGACCTCAGGAGGAGGACCGCCGCTGGGCGGGGCGGTCTGGGGGACTGTGGCTTTGTCTGCAATACTCTACATTTTTACAAAGAAAGTTTTCTTTAAAAAGTATTTAACAAGAGACACATGATCCTGTGAATGCAATGTACACTGATCATCACCAACGTATCACTAAATAAATGACATTTTAACACTGATAAAGTAAAGATATTATTTAAAAACGAAAGAACATTTTAAAATTGAAACGAATACATTTAGCTTTACGAAACCTTCTTGCACACGTGATTCCCAAAGAACTCTAGTTTGCACAAGCACTTTGTGAATTGTTAAACCTCATTAAAACCCAGCGGAGTGAAGAGGAGTCAGTTTGACGCGGCCCAGCCGCAGGTGAGCCAGAGCGGACGGAACCTTCAGATGTCTCAGGCGCCTCCTGCAGCGCCCGCCCAGCACCACCCACCCAGACCACAACGCCCTGGCCTGGGCTCCTGCCACAGGGCTCCACACTCGCTATCAGGACCGACTGCTCCTTCGCCTGGGAGAGCCAGGCATCCCCTCCCCTCAATGCCGCTGTGAAGTCAGAGCACCCAATGGCAACTCTGGGAGTCCTGGTCCCTTGTCCCTCACGGGGTATCACAGGGAGTGCGCTGGGGCAGCTGGAGGGGCAGACAGAGCTAACGCCCTTAGGGGCGCTGTTCGCCAGCTTCCTCCGTCCTCTGACAGCCTGTCCCAAGACACCTGCTTGTCTGGCCTGCCCCAAGATGCCCCTGCCTGACGGCCTTGTGTCCCTGGGTGAGGCGGTGGGCAGTGTGACAACGCGCCCTCACCTCGCCTTCCTTCTCACCCTCCAACAGCATCTCTCCCCTCCCCCAAGTCCAAGGTCAGCACAGAGCCCTGGCCTTGGCTCCGCGCCCTGAAGACCCCGGGGAAGAAAGAGCTCTGGCTTTCCCACTGCGGTTCACCCGGCGGTGCCAGGGGGGCTGCCCGGCATGTCTGCAAGGGCTCACCCTGCTGACCTTGTGGCCTTTGACCTTGTGGTCACAACAGGGATGCTGCCTCTCCATCTTTTACCCAAATTCCAGGGAGGGAGGAGGGGAAGGAAAACGGGGCAAAGGGCTGTGCTCTGGTACAATTTTCTCTTTTTTCGGGACAGCAGGTGCTGCTCAGGCGCCGGCAGCCACTACCTTCTGGGAAGCTGGACACATGACTCCTGAACTTCCGGTCACTGACTCCAAGTGAGTGGGCTTTGGAGCGGGTTGGGTGCCTGCCTGAAGGGTCTGCTGAGAGGGCAGGTGGGGTCCCGCAGACAGAGCCCCCCCCCCCGCCCAGCCCACGCCCCCCGAATCTCACCAACCCTTCTTCCTCTGCTCCACCCAGATCCAGACGAAATCCTCGGGCCTTGTGCAGGTTAGGCTTCCTCTTTCTTCAAAACCGCAGATGGGTTGTAGAGTTGAAACACAGAAATGCTTTTATTTGGGGGAAGTGCCCTGGATGGTCCCCAAATCTGTCTCCTGCTTGGATGGCATTGACCCGGGACGCCTTTTCTTCCAGGGTACAAGCCCCCTCCGACTTCCTTTCTGGTTGAGACCTTTGGAACCACCGCAGACATCCCCAGCCTCTGAGGCCAGCCAACACCGGTTTTGGACCCTAACTCCGCACTGCCCAGCCATCACGAGCTCCCAGATTCGTCAAAATCATCCACCGTGGTGGAGGTCCCGTCACCCTGCCTCAGTGGCCTCCCGTACCTATGTCTCCCTGGGCTCCTATTTCGAGGTGACAGTGTGGCTCTGGAAGGTGTGGGCAAGTGGGCCGAGGAGAAGACAAGGGCGCTGAGCAGCTCTTGAAGATGCAAAACCAGAGCTGCAGCCACGCCCTCTCCCAGGATGCCCTGCAGTCTCCCCACACAGGACACCTGTGCTGACACTCCAGATGTGTGGAAGCCACGTGGTCCTAGAGGAGAAGCCGACCCGGGCCTTTGGGACCTGCAGGCCCTAGTTCTGCCCACATGGGCCCACAGCTCCGTGACTTCCGGGAGGACCATGTGCTGGGTGAGCAGCTCACCAAGAGGATGGGCAGCCCCGACTCGCCTCCCAGGCTGGCCGGCCCTCAGACTGCAGAGTGTCTGTTTGAAAGCCTACCCCTCAAGCACGACCAGAAGCCTGTGGAGCCCCGAGGCCTTGAAGGGGGCCCTGAGCCCCTCCCTACACCCAAGGGGCAGCCTTTTAACCACCCTGGGGCTGTCCAGGGCCATGGACCAAGTGGAAACAAGAAAGCTTTTTTCAAGGAGAAAAAACCCACAAAGGCATTTTGAATGAAGTTTTAAAAAGTGAGAGAGCACAGGGAAATGCCTAGGATCCTGGATTTCTTTGAAAAAGAAAAAATGTTTCTCTAAAAATTGACAGATGCCGAGGGGCTCCTCTCCCCTTCGGACAGTGAAGGCCAGCCTCCTGTTCTCTGTGGTCACCACCTGCCCCGAATCCCCACACCCCCAATGACCTGCCTGGCTTCCTGAAGCGATTCCCCTTTCACAAGAAGGGTTGCAATAGAAGAAGATTCTGCCTTAAAAACAGTGCTGCTTCTGGCTGTTCGGAGAATCCCATTTCCTCCATCTCATTGCGGGCACTGGAAGCCTGGTCCTATTTTTCCTTGAAGGGTCTCAAGGGGTCTGGTAAAATAAAAAGACTCCTGGTTTAGTGCCAGAAGAACACAAGGGTCACATTATGGAAAAAGGAAGGTGCGACTTCACCCCTGGGCACTCTTCACTCTTCTGAACTCGGTACCTTCCTTCCACAGGCGTTGCGCACGTAAAGATTATGAATTGGGGTGAAAGATCAGTCATTCTGACTTGTCTGAAACTGTTTTGGGCTGTTACCTTTCCTGTGTTAACTCAGTCCCAGGGAGGACCCCCAGCAGGGGCAGCAGTCCGAGTTTGTAACGATGACCATGGAGTTGACGGAGGAGGGTTTGGACCGGAGCTGACCGGTGCAGTCCCGACCAAAGAAACTGTTGGCTCCTGAGCTTGTTCTCTCTCTCTCTCTCAGTCTCTCTTTATATCCATGTTGTACGATCCAGACTTGCCCATGAAAACACAGTGGTTCCAACTTCTCCCACTGACCTCTGCTTTCACGGCTGCCCTCAGAACATGGTGAAGAACGCGTCTCTCCCTCTACGCCAGCCGTGTTTCGGAGCACACACGTCACACCGACGTCGGGCAAAAGCTTGATCAAAACTGGTTCTTGCTGCACAGCCTTCTCTCTACACACGTTGAAAATCCGCAGCCATGTTTACATTGTGCTGTTTGGAAATTAGGAGTGTACTGCAAGAACCAAGCATGAGTAGAAAGACAGAATATTATTAAGTAATGTCTTCTTGCGGTTGTAGACTGCGCCTCGTGGAAAAGGCACCCTGACGACAGAGAGCACCTTATTTCTGTGACGAAGATGATTCTTCCTGAAGAATTGGGAAGTCTGAGGGACGAGCGCAGGGATCGCTGTCTCCTAGCGCACGACCACATGATGCAATTACGCAGTGAGGCCCAATAATTACGTTCCAATTGAACTAAGGTGTTATAGAGTCATAGACTATTTTCAAATATATACACGTATTTCAATTTTTCTCTCCTGTAATTTCCAGGAGAATGCAACAGTGAACCAGTTACAGTCACACATTCTATTTCAATCTGAGATGGCGCAGGAGTTTGTGACTTTAGAAATTAGTGAGCTTCCATGTAAGAAGGTGAACTTCGTAAGGTCACGTGCTAAGATATGAAGTTTCATGTCTCTTTCAAGCCTTCGGAACGTGTCCAGCAGGCCCCACGCCACAGACCTGATGGAGGCTCAGATGACTCCAGCAGCCCCCGCGACGCACGAGCCCAGGCCCGCCGCTGGCTGCCGGCTGCCGAGGCTGCCAGGAGTCTTGGTTCTTCATTCATAAAACTTGCATGAGTGAAAGAATAGCTTTGGGCAGATTGAGAGCACAGAGAGAGACTGTATCAGCTACACATTTCATTCTGAATAATTTCCCCAGAAAATTTCCAATGTTTCTGTCAATGTGGAACTAACTGGCTTAATTCAGGGGAAATGTTCTGGGGAATTGGGTATTGAAAGTCAGAACATCTATGCTATCTTAACACAGTGTTCTCTGTTTCATTCCCTCAGGGGTCTTCTTTAATGACTGCAGTTTGAAAGTGAGAAAACGACGAGTGGAGAGGACCAGGAAGAGGAAGACGAGACCCCCTCTCGCCGGTACCACGTGCCACCTCGGGACCTTTAGTCAGTACGCGTTTCTGAAGCTTCGAATTTGCAGCTGCGCCCAGAGTGCTGAGCCGTGCGAGCCAGAGGCTTTGGAGGCACGTCCCCTGCGTACAATGTGTGCACACACACACGCACACGCACAGCTGTGCCCTCATCGCCAGTCTCTCTGGAGGTTTAACCTGTGAACAATCGGGGATGATTGGGGAGGCTTGCAGGCCGCTCTGCAGAGAGACCCTCCGGTTCACTGGGGACAGTGAGCACTGTGTCCCTTTTATAGCCTGGCCAGAGAGGTCAGGGACCTGCCCAAAGCAACAGACCTGGGCTCTGTGCCCTGTCCATGGACTCACCTGTCCGCAGCCCCACGGTGGTGGCTCTTGGCCCTCTGGACCCCTCTGGAAGAGATGGAGAGGGACCCGCAGCCTCCCTCAGGAGTCAGTGTTTATGTCGCTATGCGTGTGCACAATACCTCAAAGCGTATAATGTGCTGGTCACCCACTAAGCATCCCTGTGGGGAACTGGGGTGCTTGGCCTGTGTGGCCCCCTAGGAACAGGGGTGTCCGAAGTCCTCATCCTCGACACAGGGCAAGAAGAGGACCTGTTCTCCAGGGAAACATAATTGGAACCCTGGGCACGAAAGGCTGTGCAGTGTGGGGACTGCTCCTCCCAAGACCATCCCGCCTGTAGGCAGCCAGGGGACCCTCCCTTCTCTTCCAGGGGTCCACAGACCCACATTCAGAAGAACTTGGGGGAAATGAAATTTAGAGACTGGGGTGTAACTCCTGATAGCTGGGGCCAGATGAATCCTTGTTGGGGACCATCCTATGTACCTGAAAATGTTTACCACATCCTGGCCCCTCCCCATGCCCGGTCATGACAACCCTAGATACTCCCAGCTATCGTCAGATGTTGCTCGGGGCCACATGGCTAACCTGGATGCGTCGTGGGTATCCACATTCCATGACCAGTCAGCAGCAATGAGAGCCCACCAGGTCCTCTGTGCAGGGTCTGTGGGGTGCCCACTGCATCCTCGGCCACCACTGCTTACTGTGGACTATCTCCCACCCACCTGTTACCTCTTCAGAGTGCCTATTTTGTGGGCACAGGCTTTACCTGCACCTCCTTCCCCTCCCTTGACCTTGGTTTTCATCACCCTTTGACCTGGGCTGTCCTCTCCTGATTGTGCCAGCCCTCTCACCCGCCACCCAGGGTGGGAGCAGGCTGGGCTGGAGCAGCAGCTTCGGGAGAGCTTGAATGGAGAGCCCAGGCAGGGGGCTTTAAACTCTGGGGGACAGAATAGGGACCCCAATAAACGTGGGGCTCACATGAGGAACGGGGTGGGGTGGCACACCACCCAGGCGGAGCTCCTCGGAGAAGCCCAGCCCGGTCACTCCCAGGGCAGGAGCAGCCACAGCAGACTGGGAGTGTCCATCAGGTCTCTGGACAGGTCCATCCTGTCTCTGGCAGGTCCAGCAGACCCAGGGAGAGACGGGCAGAGGCTGCCTGCAGGCACACCTGCCACCGGGATACCACCCAGGCCACCTGTGTTCTCTGGGGTCCCGCAGGCTGCAGGGTCCGGCCAGCTGCAGACCCACCAGGGCCAGAGGCTGCTCGTCGCTGGAGGACGGACAGGATTCATGCTTCCGAGGCCCCCTCCCGCTCCCCCAGTGGCACCTGAGATGGGGCTGTGGTGTGGAAGGAGGACCCCTGGGGACCTGGCTGCCACCTAGAGTGCAGAGAAGTGGCCAGACCCAGGGCCCACGGGGACAGTTTTAACCAGAAATGACGGCGTCTGGAGGCTTCAAACCAAAGTTTAATCCGGAAATGATGAAATAAGGGCGACACTGACCTCGCCCAGAGGTGCCCTCCAGAACGCAGCACCCTGCACCGACGTGGGGGGCAGCTGGGCTCTGAGGCCACTGGCCCGAGTGAGCTGGCCCGGCCAGCAGCCCCCATGTCATTCTCAGGACCCTGGGATGGAGGGCTGTGTTCAGGGCTGGGGTCTCTACTGAAGGACAAAGGGACAATGGCCAGACTACACATAACAGTAGAACTTTGACTCACAACCTGAAGCAGCCAGCCTGGGACACAGCCCNAGAACGCAGCACCCTGCACCGACGTGGGGGGCAGCTGGGCTCTGAGGCCACTGGCCCGAGTGAGCTGGCCCGGCCAGCAGCCCCCGTGTCATTCTCAGGACCCTGGGATGGAGGGCTGTGTTCAGGGCTGGGGTCTCTACTGAAGGACAAAGGGACAATGGCCAGACTACACGTAACAGTAGAACTTTGACTCACAACCTGCAGCAGCCAGCCTGGGCCACAGCCCTCCGTCCACAGTGACTAGCCCAGAACACGGCCCCTCGCCCACAGTGGCCAAAGGGGCCAACCATTTTCTACAAACCAGACGTGCATCACCGTCAGAAGTCAGGCCTCTGTCTCCAGGAAAATCCTGGAAGGGAAACAGTGGCCCTGTGACAATCAGCCCCAAACTCCTAGAATCTGATTAATCACTGATTTTCCCTGAAATCCTTTTTCACTTCCAACTGAGGACTAACCAGAAAAGGCCAACACACACACCCCAACCAGGCACATGGGATGTCCCGCTTCCAGCTAGCTGTCCCCCAGTCCCCTGGGCCCCCAGCTCCCTCAGAGCACTGGAGCCTCCCTCTGTCCACCACGAAACCCCTCCCCTGACCCCGCCTGCCTCTGGTCTCTGTGCAGCCTAGTGACAGTGGCCGATGCCCTGCGAGAGCACCTCTGAGTAAACAGCCTCATCTTCCCATTGGCTGCTCTGTGTCCATTTGCACACGGTTGCTAGAAGGCTGTGGGAAGAAGCGGGGTGGGCTACATGCTCTAGACAGATGCCCCCAGGGCTCCGTTTCGTAGAGACGATGGAGTCACAAGAGCCTGCGGAAAACCCTAGGCTTTAACAACAGGAAGTGGGTCTGGGTCTCAGTTCTCCAAGGCACCAAGGAGCCAGCACCACTGTGGGGCAAGTCCCAGGCCAAACTGAACATGGGTAGGGTCTCTGGGATGGGTCCCAGACCAACACTTCCCATCAGGCTCATTTTGGCAAATGCAGTGACCTCCTGGAGCCTGTGTCTCCCCGCTCTGAAATCAGGACAAGGGCCTCGCCCCCAGTGGGACTGTGGTGCCTGAGGTGAGCTCCTGGAAGTCCCCATGCTGTTGCTGCCTCAGCTTCCCCAGGGCGGGAGAACCCACACCTGCTGACCTTGGCACAAGGTTTCTGACCCCTGCGGCTGCGGGAGCACGGGTGGCTGCGTGAAGCGGGCCCAGCTGGACATAGAGGCTCTGGACCCGCCCACCCCACGGCCCCTCTGCCCCTCGCCTGTCTCCCTGAGGTTGCCGGAGGCCCTCCTGTCAGAATCCCAGGTCTCCGCTCACAGGGGTGAGGGCCGGGACCTCTGAGTGCCGTCTGATCAACCAGTGGCCGTGCCAACTGCCCTCCGGGGCAAGGCCTTGTCGCTCCAGCCTGCCACCCAAGGCACCGCTGCTCCGCGCTCCTCAGCGGCTCAACAGCAAGCTGGGAGCGCATCTCCCCAGGAAAATGGCCAGGCCTGGTGCAGCTGTCCTGGAAAATCACCGCGCTGCGTGTGAAATGCCCGTCTGAGTCCCAGCTCTGCCAGCTCATTGCCCGCCAGTGTCCCGGCTTTGGGAGAGGGCGGAGCACGGCCCAGAGCCTGCTCTGCACCGGCGCCCACTCGGGGCTTGCCCTGGGGCTCCCCGGGGACTCTGTCTTCTGACCAAAGCCAGTGGCAAAGCTGTTTTGCACCCTGCGGTCGGTCATGTACCCAGACAGCTGCCTGTCGCACTGCAGGCTGGAGTGTGAGGCCACGGGGTTGGCACTTGGGTGGGCCTGGCATCAGAGGCCAGGCCGGGAGCACAGCCAGTCTCTCATCCCTGCTGGGCTCTGCCCGCCGCACTCTCTGAGGCCGAGTCTTGACTGTCCCCACACCTCTGCTAGAAAAAAAGAGGCTGCAGACCCCCTGGGGCTGAGTTGCCAAAGGCCCCTTGGTATGGTGGGGGCCTCCCTCTCCGCAGGGCTGGACTCTGAGCCACCCCCTCAGACAGAAGACCTAACAGGAGCCACCCAGGCCCTCCCGAGCCCCTGGGACTGGGCTCAGTCTGGTCGGTGGACAGGCACGCACATGCCCAGAACTTCTTTCAGCTGGGGAGGAACCTGGACTCTACTTGCATTATGCCTCCCGGCGGGAGGACAACCTATTTTTAAAGACTCGACTGGAAAAGTGTCCTCACAGCTGTGAAAACACCAGCTGGCTCCTGCTCCTGGCCGGTGCGCAAAGGCTCCGAGAAGGCCGGGGGCTGGGCGGGGAGGCCCAGGTGGAAACACGGCCTGAGGCCCCAAGGAGTGGAGGACGTCTCTCCCGTCCTGTGGACGGTTAGGTGAGGCCGGGGTTTATTTTCCGAGAGTGATCCCGTCCGAGGAGAGCAGCTGACGTTGGAGATGACGTGGCCTCCCACCAGACAGGAAAGAAGGCCCTTCTCTCTTACTTGTTTGCAGAGCAGGCTTCCTGAGTCAGAAAATGGGCAAACCTGGCCCTGGCCTCTGGGCACAGGTTCGTGATCAGGTGAAGTCAAAAAGGCCCTTTGATCCCTGCATTTCAGTTTGGAGCATCTGGAAGGTTCCTGTGCCTACACTTTCCAACCTACACTATCCACTGCCACTGCGGGTTGCCTCGCAGTAGCTTCAGTGAGCTCCTCAGAACGGCATCGGTGCAGGGTCAGTCACCTGCGCCCTGTCTTCATACACACTTTCTCCCTCGCTGGCGGTGGTCCTGTGGGGCGAGGTGTGGGTAGCAGTGCCGTTTTGCAGCATTATTGCATGTGAAGAAGCAGAGACTCGGTGGGGTTGCCAGGGTCCCCTCTGTGGTGGGGCGACACTGGGGGAACCTCCCAGGAGGCAGCTGGCCGATTCAGCGAGCGCATGCAGGCATAGCGTTCATCTCAGCCCCTGGCACGGGCAGGCACTTGGGGGTGACCTCCACCAACCGAAAGTGTGGTGGAGGGTGGTGAGTCGGGGGCAACAGAGCCCTGCACAGCTGCCTGAATGAGGCTGAACAAGAGCTCATGACACTGGGTGTGGATGTGGACAGAGCTCTGGACAGGAGGTCAAGGTGAAGCCAGTGAGACTCTGACAGTTGGTGCACAGTTGGTCCTGGGGTAGTTGGTGTACTCCAGGGAAATGCTTAAAAACCAGCTCTATGACAAGAGAAAAAAGCCCCGATTGGCAACACCTGCCGCTTTCTCGGGTGTAAATACTCCGGTGTGACAGAGGTCGATCTGCTGACGTGGTTGATGTCACTATACCTAGAGCGGGAGGATGCACAGTTGGCTCTTAGGAGCCCAGTGTCACTGGGACATCACTGGAAAGTCATCTGACCACAGGAAAGGGTCCAGGGAGAAAAGTCCGCAGGGAGCCTCCATTCTTGGGGCAGGGCCAGCTCCACCGTGGGGACAGGTTTCGTTTGGATGCTGGAAGTTCGCAGAGTTGGGACCGGCCTCCTGAGCCACCCTCTGTGCCATGGGCAGCACCAGGAACTTGCAGAGGCCACCGTGGCTCCTTGGCAGGATCAGAATGAGCTGCAGACATCACTCTGCTCAGTCTCTCGGTCAGAGCGGGACTTACTGAAGAGCGCTTTCGGAGGTGGTCTGCCAGCTCCGTGCCTCGGAGGGGAGTCCTGGCACTGTGGGCCGACTGGTCCACTGGAGAACTCTGCTCTCGTTCGGCCGCAGCCCAGCTCTCTCCTCTTCCCTCCCTCCGCCGCCGCGCTGCAGCCACATCGAGCGTGCCCTCCGTCTTCCACAAGAAAGGCTCACGTGCACCTGAAGTGTTTCTCCTCCAGCTAAGCTTCTCCAGTTCCAGCCTGGAGCCACAATCCCCAGCTCCTCCCGGGGGGGGGGGTCCCTGGACTCCCTGCTGAGCACTGCCCTAAGTGAGGGGGGTCCTTGAGACTGGCAAGGAGGCATCTCTAGGGAACTGACCTCTAATGTGCCCAAAGCTAAGTGCATTCCTTTACATACAGGGATAAATAATCTAGAAAATGACTTCTAATCCCTACAAAATGGTTTTTTTTGCAATGAAAGAGGGCTCCCAAAATTGCCCACGATGACAACCAGGTCCACCCCTTACCCTGTTACCTATTCTCATCACGGCCCTGCTGGTGGGTTGGTGGGTCATTGGGTCCCATCACTGAGGTCCTTTGCCTGCTATTCCAAGCTCCACTGCTTCTCTCGCCTGCTCACCCCCGTTCCCACACTCAAGACGCTACCCACCTGGGGCTGCCTGGGTCCTTTCCTCTGTCCTCACAGCCAGCCCAAGGTCCAGCTCTTTCAAAAACCACCCATGGACACCAATCTCCCCCAACTCTGTGCTCCCAGACACACCTGTGACCACAGCCTGTCCTTGCCCGCACTGCTTCCCCAGTCACAGCACATGGCAGCCCGTCTCCAGTTGGGCCGAGGACAGCAGGAGCAGCCTCCTTCCCCCCCATCTCTGTGCCCTCACTCCACAGGGCTGCCCCGAGCGCCACAGCGCTGAGGAGGGGCTGGCATGCATGGCCTGTGCGCTTCCGGAGCTGAGAAAACCCACCCATGGCAGAGCCCCAGGGGGTGGCTGAACGGGTTTCACTTCTTGCTTCAGGCCCTGAGGTGGAATCAGGACTAGCTGGGCAGGAAGAACTGGTTTGCTCAGGGGTCCACACCCTCAGGCATCCTGCTGTATCCTCGGCCTGGGCAACCGTGGGCACACGCTGCTGGCTCCTGGCTCCTTCCCCTTTGCGCTGTTTCCACCTTGCCCCTTGTGAAAAAGAACACACTTAGAAAGATGGGCGAAACATTGACACAGTCACGTGGGCTGAAGCACGGGGTTGGGGGGGCGGGTAGCGACAAAGCAGCGCTGAGCCCCGGGGGGTCACAGGTGACCGTGCCTTGGGTAACACACAGGGATGGGAAGGGACTCTACCTTCCTGTTGCTGTGCTGCGTCCAAATGTTTCTGGCCACATTTGTCCAGTAATGTCCACTGGCGGGCATTGGCATCAATCCCCAGCGGGCACTGATATCAATCACCGATTTGGGTACCGTGAAGGAGGAAACTTGATTTGGCGCCAACAGCATGGCTGTGGAACGTCTCAGTAGCGCTACAGCGCAGCTGCGCAAACGGCACAGCTGTGGGGCTGCCCCGGGGGCCAGGTGGCAGGGGGAAGGGTGGAGGGCGTTGGGGAGCAGGCCCCTCTCCAGCAGCTCTGTTCAGTAATGGGCTCAGCAATGACCCACTTCGCTCTAGGCCTGTAGCTGTAGCTGGCGCATGTGGGACCCATGCTTCCATCTTATATAGCCAGCAGTCCCCGCCCCTGGTCCCTGATTGGTTAGAATGGAGCCACACTGATTGGCCAGAGCGACACAGCTCTGATTGGACTGGGAAAGAATCGTTCCGGGAAGTCCTTTGCAAGGGCGCGCCAGCCTGCACAGCACAGGGCAGGCAGCAGCCCAGTGCAGAGGCTTCTGGGTAGAAACGGCTGCCAGGCTCAGTATTTTAAAATTTTGATTAAACTTAAGCCCAGCTAGCCACCAGGGGCCCTTGTTAGTAGGTGTCTGCCCCCCTCACCATTCACGGTCAGCACTGCCTCAGTTTCCCCATCAGTCACAGACAGGGTCAGCGGCTGTCACCACCTGCTCCATGCGTGGGTGGGCAAGTCCCTGGAAGCAGGAGCGTCCTTGGCGTGAGCACACAGGCCAGGGCTCGTTCTCAGGCCCGTGAACGGCGCTCCTAGGCTGGAACAGCAGAGACACCCCCAGACTGCATCGTCTACAGCAGGAGGCTCATTCCGGGCACGCTGGGTCCCCACAACCTTGAAGGGCACGGGCGTCTTGGACCCCGCAGGCCCCTGGCTTTGTGCAACCCAGCCCGAACCCCAGTTCGTAAAGCGGCTCCCACACGGGCGGACGGCTCCCTTTGTTCCCGGGAGAAAATCTCTGCGGAGGGGCGACCTGTGCGTGCACGACCGCGCCAACAGCCCTCGTGCAGGTCCCGCCGAGCCGGGCCTTTTCCTCGGTCCCGCGGAGGCCTCGGCGTCGGGGCGTGGGAGGAGGAGGGCGCGCGTTTCCGCGCGGACCCGGGAGGCCGCTGGGGCCGGCTCGTTCGCCTGCCGCCTGGCGTGGGCGATTATGAAACCGCCTATTGTATTCGCAGGCGTCTTTCGCCCCCTTGCCAAAGGCGCTTGTCGAAGTGGGCCGGGCTGCTGGGCGGCTCCTTCCAGCTGGAAGCATTCTGCACCCGAGAAGCTCGGTATGTGCGTAGCAATTAGTTTGTCTTCCGACAAAAACGTTCATGGCTCCAAGTTCTCCACGGAGAGTGAACTGCGCCCCAGATGAAAGAGCTGGTGTCAAGCAATTCTTTGAACAGTTTCCTAAGGCTTCGAACCGTCATTATTTGTCACATTCTCCGACAAGCCCGAAAATACTTGTTTTCCCCCTGCTGATTTGTACCTCTCCTCTCAGGGAATGTCGGCCCTCCCCCCCCCCCCCCCCCCCCNCCCCCCCCCCCCCCCCCCCCCCCCCCTGCGCAGACTGGGTCCGGGCCGGGATGGAAACGAACTTTTGCTCCCGGCCCCAGCGGAACCCCGCGGGCGGCGGCGCCCCGCGCGGACATCTGCGGAGGCCCAGATGGCTGGGCAGGGGGCCCGCCAGCGACACTCTGCCGACTCAGCAGACGGGGCGAAGACGCTGGATTTTTATAGGCCCCACAGAAATAGTAACTTCTGAAAACTTCTTGGCAACAGAGGGCTTTTCTTTTTTAATCCGCTAAGAATGTGGGACTTCCCCATTAGATCACTAAACAGAGAAAAGCCCGCTTTATAATCAGAAGGCTGCTCATTGCAGGCCGTGACCCTCGGCCCCGCAGACTCGTGTGGACGGGAGGACTGGCCGTGCAAGAGACGCCAGGTTTCCTAGTTATTCGTGCAGAGAGCTCTGTGGCCCGGGGAGCCCTTTCTGGCGCCAAAAGGAAGTGAGCACGTTTTGCGTGTATAATGCACACATTTTTGCCCAACTTTTTGAGGGAAACACAAGGATGCACATTGTACAGGGGCAGTTCTAATGCTGTATATATATATATATATATATATATATATATATATATATATATATGTTTTATTTTTTATTTATGCTTATGCACTAAAAGTGTAACTCTAGAGAACAATAACGATAGCCACATGCAAAATAATACGCTGGGATGTGATAATACCAAAAAAAGTACCTAAATAAAAATAAATAAATAAATAACTGGATTTAAAAATTAAAAGATTTTTTCCTGGAAGTTTGGGCCAAAAACATGAGTGTGCCCTAAAGATGGCAAAATATGGTATGAAGAGGCACTTGGCCTGTGGGAACATCACGAGGGGAGTTTGCAGAGCGGGGTATTCAGACAGTTCCAGGTCTATTCCCGGGCCTTTTCCTTCCTCCTCCTCAGCAGGTCCCACCTCCAATGCTTTCAGCATCTTCAATGGGACTGAATATGGCTGAGGAATGGGAGAGGCCCTGATGGGGTTTTATTTCAACTTTATTAAGTGCCTGCTGTGTGCCAGGCCATGAGTAGATGGCAAAGGACTGAGAGGCAGGGTGTTACTCGTTATGTTACCCGCCATTCGGTTTCGTGGGTGGTTTTGGGTGCTGGAAGTTGCTGCGTGACTCGGTTCTGAGGAGGGCCCTGTCCCTGGGACACCTGTGCCCGCCCTTCTCAGAGGGCAGCCATCCTCTGTCTCGCAGCCCTTCGCGTGACTGGGGCAACGCTCCCAAGTCTCCATCGATGGCGGCTCCCTGCAGGTGTACTCTGCAGTTCGCCTCTTTTGCTCGACACTCCGTCTGTCAGCTTTATCCCAGCACCGCTGTCCTTTCTTGCCTTTACTGCCTTGCGCTGTTCCGTGGCGTGGAATCCACCACATTATTTATGTCTTGTTTTGACTGGACTTGCTGGTGGTGCTCTCTAGGTCGGGAGTTCTTTAAGGGAAAAACGTCACTAGTGATGCAATTTTTAAGCCGATTGTAGGCTTTCTACTTCATCTTAAGTTTTGATAGGTGTTTAGAAATTTCCTGTTTCATCTTTTAAATGTATTTGCAAAAAATATTGGAATTTTTTTTTACCATATCCTGTTAGTACCTCCCCGTGTCTGCAGGGTCTGAGGTGACGCCCCCTTCTCATCCTTCATCTTGCAGTTAGTTCTCCTCTTTGTAGTCATTCCTGATGAGCCTCGCCGGGGACCTGGCACTAATGTTAGTCCCCCCATAACCAATGTGTTTATCTGCTCTAATAAATGTCTCTTGTTTATTTTATTTACCTGGGACCCTATCAATATTCTTTCTGATATTTTTGTTGGGTTCATTTTGGTTTTCTTTTCCAGATGTCCTGGGATGCATGGTCAGCTCATTTGTTTTTGGTCTTTTCCCCCTAACATAGCCCTGTCAGTCTGTATTTTCTCCTCTAAATACAGTACCGCCTGCTCCCCACAAATTCTCTAATGTAACATTGGTTATTGTTCAGTACAAATAATTTCTGATTTCCCTTGTGATGATTCAAATCCAGTTCAGAAGCATATTAACTTCCAAACACATGGGGATTTCCAGTTGTTTTTTGTTATTATTTTGTAGTTTTACCTCTGTGGCTGGAGAACTTGCTCTCTGTGATTCAGCGCAGTGTACGGTCAATTGTTTTCAGAAACATTCCATAGGAATTTGAGAGAAATGTGTATTCTGCTATTGGTGGGCAGAATGCAGTATTCCTTATATGTCCATGAAGTCTGTTAATTTGATTGTACAACCCTACATCTTTACTAATTATGTATATGCCTCTTTCGTATATTACTAATGGAACATTCTCTGTTGTGCTCTATTTTAAAATGCATTCATTTATTGCTTGTTGTTGAAAGATGTATTTTACAATCCTAGCATTCTACAATTCCAGATTGCCGCTTTCCCCTCGACACGCAGATGACTTCATTCCGCTGTTAGTGGTTTCCACGGTTGCTGTTCGAAGGTTAGCTGCCTTTCTTACCCCTTTGAATAGGCGAGTCCTTTTTTCCTCTTAGATTTTAGATTTTTTCCCCTCGTTTCTGGGGAAACACAGTCTCATTGAAGAGTGTGTCTGGTGCTGATCTGTTTTTTAGGCAGTTCACTTTAGATTCAGCGGCTTTTTGAATCTGTAGTTTGGAGTCTGTCCCCCGCGATGAAAAGTCCTGGCCATTGTTCCTGCGATGTCTCTGCCCCATTCGCTGCTCTCTGTTGCGGCTTTGACCCAGGAGCATGCCGGGCCTCCTTAGTCTATTGTCTGTGTGTCACCTGTCCCGTTCCGGGTGTGGTTACAGTTCTCTGTTTCTCCGTAGTGGGTCCTGGGTCATTTCTTTGGAGTGTTCTTCCAGTGAACTCACTCTCTCCTCAGCTGTATCTAGTGACTTCATAGTTGTATCTCTTTGCCACAATGATTAGTGTATCTTTAGTTTCTATAAATTCTATCTGAATATTAAAGAAACTGCTGAGTCACATCCTGTAGTTTGCTATGCGCTACAGCGAGTTCCGAGCTTGCATTTCACTTCTGTAAACACAGCACATACCCTTGTTCCTAAATTAGTGACTGAAAATAGTACCTGAAAATGGTCAGATCTGGGTTTGCAGTTTGTTGTTTCTACTTTTGTCACTGATGGTGACTTGTTGGCTGTGTTCAATTAGGTGGTTTCATTTGGTCTGGTTTGGTTCTGTTTTGGTGGGAGGCAGTCTTCCCTTAAAAACCTGTGTGGATATTCTCTGAGGCCTAAGGTGGAGGTGCACTCCTCCAGGAAGGAGAACATGCATTTGCTTCTGTCCAGTATTTAGGAAAATTTCTAGCACAAGAATACTTTAAATTCAAAACTTGAGGTTTTCTCAGCCCATAGATGATGTGAATTTGGACTGACCACTCTGCAGTGGTCGGTGTGATTATGATTTCTTAGGAACTGTCTTTCCCCTGCCTTGGTGAGGGCCCAGGTGGTTCTTCCGCTGTCTCCTTTTCCCGCACCCAGGAGGGTGGAGCCCTCTGTGGCCCAAACCTGTGGACATGAGAACGTGAGTCTCCGGTCACACATTTCCTCCTTGCCGGGCCAGCCCTTGAGGTCACCTCTCCATCTCGCCCCCTCTCAGCTTGTGTACCTTTTTATTTTCATGTTCTTAACTCTCTCTAATTACTGTATTTTTGGACCATAAGATGCACCAAGGTTTTAGAGGAGAAAAATAGGGAGAAATTTTTTGAAGCAAAAAATGTGGTAAAATATTCACTAACATAAATAACATAGTATTTCACCAATGTGAATGTAAACAGAACTCAACAGCAGCATTAACAGCTGTTATTCCTCCCAAAATTGGCGGCGGGGCGGGGGTGGGGGGGCGAGGGAGTGTGTCTACCTGAGACGTCTGCTACGTGATCCCGATGACGTGGAACCGACCGCAGTGCGTTCCGGAGCCATTCACTTCTTCCCCTCACTGAGAAATGGCATCTTTGCCCTTCATCCAGAGGAATCAAGGGCGCAGACCTCACCTGCCCCACACTCAGCGGGCCCCCGTGCCTAATTTCGTGTTCCCAACCTTCCACGCTGGCAAAGCCGGGGCTCCGAGTGCGAGCCTCACCCCCGTGGAGCCCTCTCTTCTCCCAGACCGTGGCCAGAGCTCCTCACCATGGTGTCACTCGCGGTCATCATCTTGCCAACATCTCTAAGCAGACGGTTTCCTTACTTTTATTCAGATTTTTTATTTGACCTCAGAGTGGAGGATTTTCAGATCACTTAACTGGCCACTCTGTCATTGTGAGTCATTGGGTCATTAAACATATGTATCTTTTAGTTAATGATGCCTAATTTCATGTCTTTGTGCTCAGAAAACATTGTCTGTGGGGCAGTTTTTACAGTCTGGAGAGACTTGCTTTATGACCTAGTTTGTGGTCAGTTTTTCCGTAAGTGCTTCCGAGTGGCCGAGGCCCGAACGCGTCTGCTCCGACTGCGGAGGGCAGGTTCTGTGCGTGCCTTACAAATGCAGTGCTCTTAGGGCTACATTTAAATATTCTGTACGCTTGTTAAATTTATTTTTATTAACCCATCAATACGCAAGAAAGGGATATTAAAGACTATTATAAATTTTATCAAAATTTCCTTGCAGCTCTCAAAACATAAAGAAGCAAAAGTTAATAGGCTGTTTTATTAGTTCCTAAAGGTTCCTCGTCCGCCATACTTTCAGAATTAGTCTGTCCTCTCAAATGTCTGGGTGACGGCGAATTTGGCTTCCGAACCAGCTCCGGCCTGTTGCCTGCGTCGGACCTCCTGCCGTCCACCGGCCTT
The DNA here is from genome assembly GCF_014824575.4 of Sturnira hondurensis. Lineage (NCBI taxonomy): Eukaryota > Metazoa > Chordata > Mammalia > Chiroptera > Phyllostomidae > Sturnira > Sturnira hondurensis. Next base: position 1,033,068 of record NW_028091124.1, on the reverse strand, counting down.
CTCGTCACCCCGAGGCTGCACCTGGGCTCCTGGTGGGGGTGGTGTCCGCCCACCCCGCGGGCCAGCGTGGGGGTCCCTGCGCTTCTCCCAGCACAGTGGCCCCTGGTGGGGCTGCCTCCAGGGTGCAGAGGGCGGAGTGCCGGCTCGCTGGAGACCGCCTCCTCCGTTCACGCCGGAACTCTCGGTAAACAAGCTGGAGTGTGGTGGACGCCCCTGGTGGCAAAGCCGTCGCGTCGCGCCCGGTGCGCCTGTCCACGTCCTGCCTTCGCTCCCCAAAAACTGCTTCCAGGAACCCCTTCCGTGCCTTTTCCGGAGCTGGCACAACCTGTGGGTCTTCTGTGCCTGAGAGGGGACACTGCCGCAGAGGCACGGAAGGGAGGAACAGCCACAGGGCCAGGGCTCGTGGGACATCCTCTCGTTTCCCCTGCCCGTGGCCTGGCTGCAGCGCTCACTCCAGGGACACGGGCCCCAGGGAGCAGGAGCTGCAGACCGGCGTCCCCTGCCGCCCAGCACGGCTTCCGGTCTGTCCGCCTGAACCTCGTGAACCTCGAGGGCCTGCCCCAGCCGCGCCCCACTCCGGGCCCTCCCGCCCTAGGCCGAGGGGTTTCCCGAGTCGCGTCCTGGTGCCCCCGTCTGGGCTGCGTTCAGTCCCGGGGCCGACTGCCTGCGCCATCTGTGCTCGGCCGGGCCCACGCATGGCACCTGCAGCAGAGCTTTCTCAGTCCGCCCATCAGCGGCCCTCCCCCGTCTCCAGGTGTTGCGGCAGGATTGTATTTTAGTTCGCCCCGGTCTTGCTGGTGGGTTTTCAGAAAACAGAAGCAAACACGTGGCGCAGGATGTTTGAGGTCCGGCGCGATCTTTGTTGATCAGAAAAATAACAGGGGACCCCAGCCCTGGTCCCTGACCAGAGCTAAGAAAGGGTGCACGGCCCCCCTCCTGACTCTGGGTGAGAACCCGCCCAGCTCCCCACACCCGCCCCACGCCCCTCCCTGGAGACTCAGTCCACCTGCCTCTACCTGCGGGCACACCCAGAAGGAGAAAACGCAATTTCAGGAAAAACCCCCACAGGCTGGTTTCAACCCCAGATGCACCTCCCACGAGGTATTTAGTTACAGGACCTGGGAAAATCAGAGAAGAAATTGCACAGGAAGAAAGGGGGGGCGGGTCTGCGGGGGGAGGCGCTGAGACTGCGCAGGTCCCCGTCTGACGCTGTGGCAGCCACGCCTCCGCAGGGGAGAGGGCCGCCCACTGGCGCATGGGCTGGGCGTCGCGGGGAGGAGAGGGCCTGCAGGAACTGACCTCAGGTGGACGCAGCCTGTCGACGCACGACTGTGTTCACCAGGCGAGAGGAAGGAGTTTACGCGCAGCCCCGAACCGGGGAAACTGGCCAGGGTCAGTGCCGGGTCCGCTGACTGGGTGTGAAAGGTGGTTAAGGCGGTGTGCAGTTTTCTAGATGGGTGTTTCTCAAACCCAAGCCTGTGCACGCACGCACACACACACACACACACACACACACACACTTTGGGGACCTTATGGAAAGGCAGAGTGTGATTTGGTGGGTCTGGGATGGGGCCTGGGGTGGGGTCCAGACCCTGCCTTTCCACCGGGCCCCAGGCGATGCACAGCCCCTGGTCCAGGCCGCACTGACCACCAGGCTGTTTGGGTCCGGCTGCCGGAGAACTTGCCCGGCATGCGACACCTGGCGGTTCCGTGGGGGGCACCGACCTCCTCCCCTTAGACCGTCAGGTGGGAGCAGGAGGACAGCCAGCACAACAGCTGTCCGGTGTGAATGAGCCAAGATTATATCTGTTCTTTGCCAGATTGACAAAAACTACATTTCTCAGTGTGCTGCAGAATTTTGGTAACTAGTTTACCCGCCAGGGAGAGCGAAGGGGTGAAGGTCGCTGTCCCACAGGAGCCCCCTGCCCCCCGGGGGGGCTGCCCAACTCTCCTGGCCCGCGGGTGCGGACGATCTCATGTGATCTGCTTGACAGCATCCTCGCTGCTTTCTGACCCGCCCCCCCCGGGTGACAGCCTTGTGGGGGGAGGGGTTCTCCCCAAGTGTCTGTATCGCCTCTGGAGTCTCAAAGGCGCCCGCAGCTCAGAGCGTCCCTGTCAGGCTGGATGTTGGCATCGTTACTGTCTTTGTCGTTTTGGAAATCACTCCTCATCTTCAGAGGTCACGGCACGTCCCCGTAGACGGATGGAACGCACCCCCCCGGAGCCCCCCCCCAGCCTCCGGTCACCCTGCCACCCACTGGAGACAGTGATCGGGAGCCTCTCAGCCTCGGAGCTCAGGGAGGGACCAGGGCATCGATCCGTTTCCGCCCAGGGCCGTCCGGGCCTCCCCACATCCCGGCGGACGGAAGCTGCAGAGAAGCCCGGGCCACACCAGCCCGGCGTGGCCTTTCAGTGTGTGAGGAAAGGCCAGGATTCGGTCGTTCCAATCGAGTGACCTGGCTGTCAGGGACTTGTCGGTGACAGGAACCATTTCCCGTTTCCTAGCAACATGGCGGGTGACAGGACTCACTCCCAGTGGTCCTCCTCAGGCCTGCCCCCAACCCCTGACTGTTCCTGCAGCCGCAGGAGTCCGTTTTCAGGTCCCACTGCAGGCTTCTCATCCCGTCAGCGCGGGCTGGGGCGGCTCACGGAGAGAGTGTTAGGAGAGGCCGGCGCCACCCGCCCGTGCCCTGGGACTTGCCATCGGGGGACCTGGAGGCCCGTGCGCTCCCCTCGGGGTTGGGTAGGTCTCTCCAGGTCTCCGCAGGGAGAAGGTGGACGGGCCGGGGGCCAGGCTGTGGGCAGCTGCCCTGTCTCAGGAGACCTGTGGGCACCCCACTGTCCCCCCCAAATCAACAGGGAGCGGCCGTGTGTCTGTCTAGTCACACGGCCTGAAAACTAGAAACACCTTCGGTTCATTCTCCGCTTTCTCTGGCTCCCTCACAGCTGCCCTCTGTCCGTGTCCACCACCCTTTCCGCTGCCTTGGCCTCGCCCAGTCTCACCACCCACGGAGGGAACATCAGTGGGGATCGGAGGGAAAGAGGGGTGGGGTCCCCACTGGCCTGCTCAGCTGCTCTGGATTTGTCGGGGCGACAGCGGTTTCAGCTGTTGGGCCACGTGCCCAGTCTCCTCCCACCTCGTTTCCCCTTACACCTCCTCACCCCTGCCACCCCCCACTTTCCAGTAGTCCCCCTTGGGCTTCTGACCAACCGGTGGCCCATGGGGTGAGTCGCTGGGACTGCACCCACGAGGAAACTGGGCAGCGGGTGAGTGAGTGCCTTTGTTGGGGTCTCATGACCAGAGGGTGCGGGTCTGGGCCGAGCTGCAGGCTTTGGGAACCTGCTCAGCACCCTCCCCGCCAGAGCAGGGTGACCCCACTGGACAGGGTCCAGCTGCGCTGGAGTCCAGGGGGTGGGGCCGAGTGCCCCGGGTCACACGGATGTGGCGGGCAATGTTGCCGTCATCACGGCGGGGGCCAGCGGAGCAGTGTGCCCCCCTACAGGCTTCTCACAGACCCCAGAGCAGGTCTGTGGGGGTCTCCAGGCCTCCGAACATCTGAACCTAAAGCTCGGCTCTCCCCAGGCGCCTCTGCACTGAGCCAAACACGGCCCTCGGGACGTGAGAAGCGGCTGCTACTTCGGGCTCCTTGTTCAGGCGCGGGTCGCTCTGCAGCCCCGTGGCCCCTTCGCCCTGTCCGGAGGGGCGGCGTGGATCTTCCCTGCTGGCCGGGGCTCGACCCTGGGAGCATAGGACTAAGGCCGCCACCCAAGGCTCCGACCTCGGAACAGCTCAGAGGCTGCTGCGTGTTTTTGTTTAAGTTACCCTCGGCCGTGAGAGCGAGGTTCATCCCTGCTCTGAGTGCCATTCACAGGCGTGTTAACTCCCGTATTTGAACAGAAACGGGCAGAAGACCCTCCTGAAAATGGGTCATCTTTCTAAGTGGGCCTTTCCACACCGGGCTGGAGCTGGTGGCTGCTGACGGGCACCCAGGGTGGCCACACCAGGGAGGACAGGAGCCCAGGTGCCCACACAGGAGCTCCGTGCTGTCCGATGGGACACAGCCACCCCAGGCCCTGGGACAGGGCTGGCCGTGGCCTGGCAGCACAGCGCCATCCTCTCAGAGCGGCTGGGTCTCTGCCCTGGGCCCCCACTGTTGCCCTTGGAAAACCAGGCCTTGACTGGGCGTCTCAGCAGCCCTGTGGCCTCCAGAAAGTGGGGTGGGGCCGCTGAGAGGCGGGGACCTCAGGGAGGAAGGCAAGGCTGGTCCAGGTGCATCCAAGGGGCCTGGAGCAGCCGAGACACTTGGGCCACTTCACAGTTTGGCTCCTGGATCCCTCCCAACCACTGGGCCTGGGGCTCCTCTTGTGGAAACAGGAGAAGGCGCAGGATGAGCCCACGGTGGCGAGGTCTCCTGCGCCCTCTAAGGTCTCCGGGGGCGGAGAGCCAGTGTGCCGTCCAACAATAGGTGTGGCCGAACCAGCAGATGCCACCTCTGGACCCTCTCGGCGCAGAGCCTGGGCGGCCCCTCTCGCCCCTCAGAACAAGCAGACAAGTGAGTCCTGGCAGGGACCTGGGGGAGGCTATGCCACTCAGCTCGGGGTCCTTACACCTGGCACCCACAAGAAGACTGGGTCTCGGCCTGAGGTGCGCCAAGAGGTGGCACTATGACAGTGACCTGTGTGGGGCTGAGCTGGGGTGATGGTGGTGGCAGAGGGCCGCTGAGAGGGAAGGAAGGGTGGCAAGGTGGCCACTGGGCGTGGAACTTGGGGGTGGAGTGGGGGCGAGGCGCCTCTCAACAAGGAAGGAGCCTGACTGGTGGGGGTGGAGCCACCCTTCCAGGGTCCGTGGCCCCCTGGGAGCTGTCCCTCGAGCTCAGAGGGGACCCTCTGGGTCGTCCTTACCAGGAGGTTCCAGCTGAAGGCTGCGGAGGGGTCGGCGGGCCAGCCTCAGGACAGCAGGAGTGGCCCTCGCACAGCGCTGCAGGGGGGTCGGACAGCAATGGGGGGGCAGCAGGGACAGCAGGGACAGCAATGGGGGGCCAGACAGGTGGCATTTCTAACGTACTTCCAGGTGGCATCTAAGCTGCAGGTGATCAAAAACCACATCTGGAGTAGAAGGCTGTGTGTTCTGGGCCCTAGGAGGTGACAGGTAGTGTGCCCAGAGCACCTGGCGAGCCCCTAGTATCACCTGGCAGACACCTGGCGAACACCTGGCAGGCATCCGGTGGGTACCTGTAGGGCACCTGTTAGGGACCTGTCAGAACCTGTCTGGCCTCTGGCATGTGCCTGGCTGGCCCTCGTGCCGACCCCCAGTACCTTTGTGGGGTGTGAGGAGCTCATGGGCTGGGGCAGGAGAGGCAGGCACTCTGCCTTCCTTTCTTCAATAAGCCACATGGAGCAAATTAAGATGGAAGCTGTGTTCCGTGACTCACTGCAGGGTCCGGGAAAGCCCACACAGGGTGGTGGGCTGGAGTCTGCGCCCCTTTAATTAATCTTTTATGGCCAATTTCCACCGGGTTCCACTTTGCTCCAGGGCCTCTCTTCCCCACCTGCATGGCCCCTCCGGTGGCAGGCCCTGCCACTGGGGGAGAGGCTGATTGAAGGAGGCTGTGGGGGTAGGGGCAGCTGAAGCCCGTGCTGGGGGTTTGCCTCAGGTCCTGATTGGTGGTGGCCGTTTTTCCTCTGTGGTGCACCCCCCCCCCCCCCCTTCAGGGTNCCCCCCCCCCCCCCCCGCCAGCGCTCATCCCTGATCTCCGAGCTGGGGCCCCAGGTGGGCCTAAATTGCTGATGACTTCTGTCCCTTGCTGCTAAATGTCAAGGTGCTAATTATTTGCAGCACAAATCTGTTTGGCACCAAAGGAGCAAGCACAGAAAGGGAACATAACCCCTGGTGACACCCCACAATTAGCCGAGCTGGCACCCCGGGCCCTGCTGGGGGTGGGAGGGCGAGTGCTTGCCTCTCAGACACGGCTGGGCCCCGGGGCTGACAGGGATCAGGTGCCTCCCCCGCAACCCCCACCACGCCCCCAGCACTTCCTCAGGCAATGAGGGGATGGGGGCTGGGGTCCAGAGTGGTGGGCGTTGGCTGGGTGCACGAAGGTGGGGTCCCTCCCTGAGGAGGTGACATTGGAGCTGGGACAGAGTTAGTGCAGGAAAGAGGTGTGAACCTCAACCAGGACAAAGTCCCCAGCAGAGGGAAGGGCCTCGGGCAAGGCCTGAGGCAAGGTGGCGCGGGGCACGCCGCACACTCTGGAAGGAGCCGAGGTGCTGAAGAAGAGCCAGGGCAGGGTCCAGTCTGAGAGGTGAGCTGCAGCCGCCGAGGCCGGGTCTCTAAGGGCAGAAGGATGGGGTTCCCTGGGGGTGGGGGCGGTGGCAGTTTTAAGCAGTGATACAGCAGGATCCGATCTCCGTGTGGACGCCCCTGCCGCTATGGGGACAGCAGGCTGTGTGTGGCCTGGACGCACAGCACATCCGCCCTCGCTGGGCGTCCAGGCGTTCACGGTCGCCAGGCGCCGCCACACCACGTGCAGCTCGGACAACGGGGTGCGCCCAGGCACATGCGTCCTGAGCCCATCTCCCCAGGACTGCGAACGCTCTGCATTATGAGGGAAGGGGACGTGAAGGTTGCAGATGGGACTCGGTTGCTAATCAGCTGATCTTACAATAAATACATTGTCCAGGACTGTGTGGACAGCCCCATGTAATCACCAGGGTCCTTCAGGGGTGGGGGGGATCAGGGAGAGAGGTGGGGGGCCAGAGCTGGAGAAGGGGCTGTGGCCGCCAAGGCTGCCAGTCGGAGCGTGCACTGCAGGACCCCATCAGCACCACTGGGTCGAAGGTGGAGGGGCCTGCTCCCAGGCCTGCAGGCACCTCTAGAACCTGGGTTCTCCCTGCGAGTGTCCCGGAGGTATCTGCCCACACCCTGGTTCAAGCCTCCAGAAGCACTTACGTCAGCCCGTGAGCCCCAGAGCAGCAAGGCGCTAAATGTGTGGGGTGCCTGTACCCGTGGCAGTGGGTGCAGTGGCCACAGGAAGCCAGCCCTCCACAGCGAAGCCCCTAGCGGCGTCTGCTCTGGGGCTGCAGGAGACGAGTCCCCACACACTGGCACTCCTGGAAGTGGCGGTTAGTGAGGTGGGTCCCCATCGCCATCCTCTGCACATCACAGCCCTGGCATCTGGCTCCACCCCCCGTGGGACAGCTTCCCTGAGCTTCTCAGACACTGCTCATTCGCACACTCACCTGCGCACAGACCTCCTGGTTTAAAATCAGAAGCTGTAGCAGCCGTCACTGCCTGCCAGGGCCCGGAGGACAGCACCCACTGGCTGTGGTGGGCCTTCGTGGCGGGCCAGCAAGCAGCACCTGCCCCAGGACCCAGCACCCTAGATCTGGTTCCCACAAAACAAACGTCTTGCACCTGAGATTCCGTCTGAGCCCCTCTCAGAAAGGACGCCTGTGAGCAGGGAGTGGGCAGACCGGGTAGAGAGAAGGCGACCACGGCATGGCCGCAGCTGGGGCCAGACCAGTCCCATGGGTTGGGGTAGCCCTTCCGATTTGAGGCGGAAGAGGCCAGCTAGACACAAGGTGTCCTGCCGTTGAGCGGTCCTGGAGGAGTGGGGGGCTTTCATGCCACACGCAGGAGGTGTCAGGGGCCTGTTCGACATTTTCGTGAGGGCCTCAAACAGGCCGTTCGAAAGAAGCCTGATGCTCAGGAGAGAGATGAGGAAGGGGGTGGATGCTTGGAAGGAACCAGCCCAAAGCTGAGACCAGACCATGGGACCAGGACGGGGTGGTCCCCCAGGGCTGACAAAAGCTGGAACCAGGGACTCACTTAGATTCTGGGAGGGGAGGATCCCAAGAAGGAGCCACAAGGAGCAGCAGGCAGGTGGGCTGGACCCAGGAGCTGAGGGGGGCACGTGGCAGGGGAGGAGGTGGGGCCACCTGGGGTGACCGCTCTGAAGGTCCAGGGAGGCGGGAGTGAGAGTGGGCCTTGCCTTTGCCCACGTGGAGGTCATGCTGGCCAGCATGGCAGCCTCACTGACCACGTAGTCATTCATGTTCCTTCCACAGCCCTAGGGTGTCCTCCTGCGGGGGCAGGACTCAAGCCTGGCCCCCAGGTCTGTTCTGGAGGCTCCAGGGAGAGCCCCCCTGCCCGGCACTCCGGTGGGGGGGCTGTAGGGACCGCAGCTCCATGCAGTCGGGGGGGCCTCCAGCATGGATCCCACCTCCCTGCTGAGCGCTGAAGTGCTGAGAATGCCGAGGATTTGCCTCATGACCCCCCAGTGGTGGGGCAGGGCCATCTGCTCCCTGCTGTGGGCTCCTTGGGGCTCCGCTGCCTGGGGCACTCAGAGGGTGGTGGGCCTCGGGAAGAGTGTCTCTCCTTGGCCAGTCCTGAGACCAGGCCTCTGGCCCAGAGGACAGAGATTCTGAATGGCCTGACTCGGGCTGTCTTCGCCCCGGGAAGGAGAAGGCCTCCTGGGGTCATCCCGTTAGGTGGTTGGGAATGGAGTCTCTTTGAAGCTGCAGCCCCAAAGGACCCCGCCAACAGCAACACAGTCCTGAAACCGGCCGGCACTTTGCAAGGGCACCCGGCCCACCCTGCAGGGAGGCCCACTGTGCCCTCTGTCCCCGGGCTCCCGGATCTGCAGCCCCTCCGCCCAAGCCCTGCGAAGCTGGCGCTGGAAACGGCGTCTTTGTCCCTCCCGAGGGCCCTGACGTGTTTCCAGTCCCGTGCTCCCTCTGCGTGCCAGCAAACCATTCTCCACCCGACACTTTGAAATTAAAATCAGCGTGTAGGGCTGTGTAAGCCACAGACACATCCAGTGTGCGCCGTGTTTACACGGCAGCGGCGACCACTTAATTACACGGTGATCACAGCGCATGGGCGACACTCAGCGAGTGCCGTGTCATTAGCCCTGATTGGCGCCCTCCCGGGCCGGCGGCCACAGGGCCACTGCTTTCGGACTCTCCAAGTGCGCGTGAGTTGGAGCCGCAGCAGCCTGTCATTACCGGGCCCTGTGACGAGCGTCGAGTAAGCAAACATGGGGGGCTGCTGTGTGGGGGTGAGCTTTGATCTCCAAGCCCCCTGGGCAGCGGCTGGGGCCAGCCACCTACCTCCAGAGTGTCCTCAGGCTGGGACGGCGGGAGGGGACACCGTGCCAGGGTTCGAGGCCAGAGTCTGGTTCAGTCGTCAGTGCTGAAAGCCTACTGTGTGCCTGAATGGGCTGCATCCAGGGGAGAGAGAAGAAAAAGCTGTTCCCCTCCTGCCGGTCACATGTCGCTGGAGGAGCCGCATGTGGAAAGCAATTATTATAAATGTGGAAAGTGCAATGAAAGAGGCACAAACACAGATGTCCGAACCCCCCGAGGACAGAGAGGAATCCTGCTCAGGGGAGCTCCGGGGGGACTTCTTGGAGGAGGTAGCACTTGTGTAGGGTCTTGAAGAGCGAATAGGAGTTCAGTGGGAGGAAGTGGGGCGGAAGCCCACATGCTAGGTGGAACCCAGTCCTTGTTTCTGAAACCCCAAGTCCTGTGCTCTCTCCTCAGTTCTGGGAGACCCTGACATCTTCCCCAACTGAGAAGGCAGAGACTTCCCTTCTGGCTTCAGTGGCTTGAGCAGGGGTTCTGTCACGGGCAGCCAGGATGGTTCTCAGGAAGGCACCGAGCTTGGGGCGCTGTGGGGGGTTCCAGTGGCTGGAGCCCAGGGAAGAGGAGGGGACGGTGGGGGGTAGAAAGGAGGGGGAGTGAATGGGGGCCACTTGGAGGACAGGGTGGCAAAGGCAGCTTGCAGCGGAGCGTGCACGGTGCCCGTCTGGAAGCACACGCTGAGGCTCAGGCGCCGCGCCGCGCTGCCGGCTACGTCCACTGTGTTATCGGGCACCGTGTTGTGTTCTCAGGCCCCCTCGCTTCTGCTCTGGGGGCTCCAGACAGCCCCCTGGATGGTGCTTAGAAGAGGTGACCAGAGTCCGGACCAGGAGATGCCCGGGCTTACACCCCCGCCCCCGCCCAGGGGCTTGCACCTCAGAGAACAGAGACAAAGCCGGGGCCTGGGGAGTGGGGAACTGGGCCTGGCATCTCTGCAGAGGCGAGTCACGTGGAGCCTGGGGCCAGGGAGGAGGTGGAGGGTAGTTCAGGCGCTCTGGGAACGCTGGGCAGGATGCCAGGTAGCGAGGGCCTGAGTCCTCCAGGATAACACCCGTGCTGGTGGGCTCCGTAATGAGCACATGGAAATGGGGGACAAGTGTGCCGGTCCCTGCAGGGTGTGGGGGACAGGACGGTGGCTGGTCCATGGTGGCAGCAATGAGCCCGGAGAGCCGGGCCCGCTCCCATGCTGCCCTCCCTCTGTTCCCCCAGGCCCCTGGTCACGCCCTGCGTCCTCCCAGGCCTCGTCCTCCCCCAACTCAGGGTGCAGCTGGGGCGAGCACAGGCTGGAGCTGAGCAGGGTGGCGGGAGGCCCGGCTGCAGGGGGCATGGGGGGGCTTGGGGTGGGGCTGCAGGGGCAGAGGGAGCACGGCCTGAGGACCTTCTCGCCTCAGAGCGCGGGCTGGTGTGGGGGCAGCACCCCGCCCCAGCCCCTGCTCCACCCTGGGCCAGCGTGTGTCCAGGTCGTGTCCTCAGGTGGCCCTGGCGGCTTCCTGGGCCACCATGAATCAATCCAGTGTAAGCGGGCCTGCCAAAATAGGTCACCCTCAAAAGCAAGCTAAACTTAATTGTTACAAGTTAAAAATGGAAGCAGAATGAATCCCCAAAGAATAAATCATTCATTAAGACCTCCCCCGGTTCCAAATTGAAAAGCACTCAGGTTATCTTTTGTCTCAGAGGAGCTCACAGGAACAGGAATGTGGGGTCCCCGGCTTCCAGCTGGTGGGACATCAGAATGTCACCGTGCTTGTCCCTTGGAGTCGCTCCTGTCCCCTGCCTCCACGGCCTCCCCGTCACCTGTCCCCTCCCCAGGCTGGGGCGCAGGTGGGCAGGGTCTGGGGGTCCGGGGCCATGTGTGCTGCCTTGTGGGGGCAGCTGTGTGACACCCCCGCCCCGCTATGGTGGGCCCCACAGGAAGCTGCACAGGGAAGGACCACGTGTCCCTGAAAAAATGGGCACCAGGGCCTCAGACACCTGGACAGGGACGTGCACAGCAGGGCGTTTGCCATGGCCAAGGACAGGCGTGATGCGAGGCTCCAAGGTGAGTGGACGTATCCGTGGGCTGCCCCCCTCAGCCGCAGGGAGGAGAGGCTCTGCCACATGCGGCGGGGGGGCCGCGTCACACACAGTGAGAGAAGCCAGGCGCGGCATGGGACGGTCAGAGCAGGCCGATGCAGTGAGGCAGGAAGTGGGTGCCCCAATGCTCAGGTCAGGGCGCAGGGGCTGCCCGATGGGAGACCCGCAGGGCTGAGAGGCCAAGGGGAGCGGGGAGGGACGAACAGGCCCATGCGTCGTGGCCGATGCCGGGGTGGCCTGAAACACGGGAGTTGTCCTCAGAAGAGAGACATGTGGGTGCAGGGACGCAGGCAGGGAATAGAGCCTGGAGGGATGCGGCTGGGAGCCATGGACCGCCTGCCCCTCCCAGAGATGGGGGAGGGAGGGGGCCCCCGCCAGCACCTCGATTTCTGAGTTTCAGCCTTGTAACTGTGAGAGAATGTGCGTCCGCGGCTGTAGCCACCTCACCGCGGTCCTCTGTTACGGCGGTCACAGAGGAGGAAGGCGGACACGGGCTTCGGACAAACTGCAGGCGCCTTCCTCCTGCTCCTGCGGGCCCCAGGGGAGGTTCCCCGCCTCTGCGTTTCCGTCAACAAAGGGAATTTCCACAGGCAAACTCGGGACCGGGATAAGGAAGCAGGCCACGTGTGGGCAGTGTCCGAGGGCCCCGACTGACCACACAGACTCGGGTCAGCTGTCCCCGAAACAGTCCACCCCAGCGATGGACTCCGTCCTCAGTCCTACGGTGGCCAGAAGCTCACCATCTTTTCTGCGTAAGCCACAGTGGTTCCCTCCTACTAGACAGCCCATTGGGTCCCCAAATAGAATTCCTGTGTTGTTTTAAAAATCAAGACTACTGCACAGATCTTTTCTAACTGTGGGAAAAGGCTTTTCTTCTCGGTTATTACGTCCACAGTTCCCACAGTGACATGGGCATCGTGGCCACATCGGCATGCGCCTTGTGACGGGCACACGAGGGAACCAGCCTCCCATGCCACCTGGCCCCCACGCCTTTCCCGAGTCGCCTGAGGGCAGCTCAGCTGAGCCGATGGGGCAGGAGGAGAGGCCTACAAACCAAACATCTGATAAGCGTTCAGTATCCAGAATGTGTCCCAAAGTCACCACTCAACAGCAAAAAGCTCCCCCCCCAAACCAATAATCCGATTGCTAAACAGGCAAAGGACATAGACAGACATTTCTCAAAAGACACGTGAACAGCCAGCAGACCTACCAGAAAGTGCCGAACATCGGTCATCGCCAGAGAGATGCAAACTAAAGCCACAGCGAGATGCCACCTCCTGGCCGCCTCCTGTCCATCTGAGCAGCTGTGACCAAGGAGTTGAAAGACGGCCAACGGCGGCAAGGACATGGAGGGGCGGGAACCCTGGCACACCGTGGGTGGGGATGTGAGCGGGCGCAGCGCTAAGGAAGGCAGTGAGGAGGGTCCTCAAAAATTAACGTGAGAACTAACTGCCTTATGACCCAGCAACCCCACTTCTGGGAACCTACCCAAAGGCCCTGAAAACAGGGTCTCCCAGAGCGAGCTCCCCCGTGTGCCCTGCGGCACCAGTGACCACAACCGGGACGTGGTGGGAACCGGAATCTGCTTCCAGGAGATGCGGCGAAAGAACGTGAGAGAGATAGGTAGCGTTGTCCAAATCTTAGAGAGGGGCGAGCCTGCCAGCTACGCCAGCATGGATGAGCAGGGGGACACCGTGCTGAGCGAAATAAGCCGACACAGACGGACAAACTGCATCATCTCCCTCGTCCGTGGAACCTAACTCGGTCATACTCACAGGGACACGGGGTAGGGTGGTGGTTGCTGGAGGTGGGGGTGGAGGTGGGGGTGTCGGTCTGAGGGTGCGGAGACTCGGTTGTGCCAGGTGGGTGAGCTCTGGGGACCCAGTGGCAGCACCGTCAGGGACACTGTGCTGTGCCCTTGACATTTGCCAAGAGGGCAGTCCTCAGCGTTCGCCCCACACAAACAAGGACAAAAGAACAGACAGCAGCATGGCGAGGACCCGAGGGAAGAGGTAGGGGAGGTCGGAGAGTAAAGGTAGGTGAACGAGACTTGACCTGGGGTGGTGAACACACATGCAGTGTGCAAATGCTGTGTAATTTTATTAGCCAGCGCCACCCCGATAAATTCAATAAACAGGGTGATCAAAAGGAAAAAGACAACGGCAGCTGGGGGAGTTACACTGTGCACAGTGTAAGTGCGCAGCGGACACGGGGCCCTGTCCCCGAAGCAGGAGCCGTCTGGTTTCCCAGTGGCGGCTCAGCAGAGCAAACGAGGCCCTGACACAGGAGAGTGACCCTTATGTTGTGGCTCCACGGGTCCCCGTGCACACTTGGGGGAGTGGCCTCCCCTGGCTGCCCTTGCCCGTCATATGCCTCATGGATCGGCAAGACGCACGTCCACAGAGGTTCCCTGCGCTCGGTCTGCTGCCCTCAACTGCTCTGTGCCAGCGTTTGGACCCTGCAGCAGGCAAGCCGACTGGCACGGAGCAGCCCTTCCAAAGACAAGGGACACACTACACCTTCGCTCCCGGGCAGTTCCAGATTCGGAGAGATGTCGAAGGTGGGAAACAGGGCCCTGGGATCCTGTCATGTGAGTCAGCAGTGACTGATGTCACAAGACCCATCCTTGTAGACTGGCGACCATCAGAGAATCTTCCAGAAGCCAGGCACCAGGAGCCGGCCCCTGCTGGGCCTCCTTGCCCAGCCCACCTCCCACCATGCGTTGCTCCATGGACATTGTGGAATGGGGGACAAAGCCATCAGACAGGTGGGCAGGCTCCCCGTGACATGAGGTGGCAGAGTGACATGCAGGAAGATGGTCTGTGCCCACCGAGAGTGTCACCCAAAAGCCAAAGCCCAGCAAGGTGTCTGTCACGCGGTTCCCACCAGCTCCCCTGCATCTGAGGGCACACACCAAAGCCCTGGAGGGGATGCTGTGGACGTGGTGCTGGGCCGTGGCGTCCGCCGCCCCCGGGGGATTGAACCCCAGCCCAAATGACCCCACCCCGCACCGAGAGGAGACTGCTGGGGAGGTGGCCCTGGGAGCCGGTGACAGGACCAAAGACGAGGCACCTGGTGTCCGGAGGGGGCAAGAGACCCCAGAGACGCTGCCTTGTTCCCCGTGAAGAGCAGGGCCGATGGGGAACTGCCGTCTGCAGGGAGAGACGGGGTCTACAGAGCGAGGCGCTGTCCTCACCGGCACCGCTACAAATGGCGTTCGCTCCCAAAGTTCAAGTGGGAAACACAAGACATGGGGACACAGGGCAGGATGGAGCCCACTGCTGACCAAGGTCAAGTGGGGTGGGGGAGCCCCACACCCTGTGAAGAGTCCCAGGGACGCAGGGCAGAGCCTGACCAGGCGCCCTGCACACCTCAGCCCTCGTTGCTCCAACACATCCCTGTCACACGGGGGCCGCCTGGTTTCATGGGCCCGTTGTGCTCCATGTGTGCACCGGCCGGAATTCTCCACGCTGCAAACCGCCCATCAGCCGCAGGACAGCCCACGGACCCGCTCGTGTGACACTGCAGAGAAGTGGGGCTACGTCCCGGGGGGGGGCACTGCGGAACCCCACCAGGGGCAGCCTGGCGTGGTCCCGGCGACGGCGATGGTGGTGTGACTCAGTCCCCTGGGCTGGGCCCTGAAGCCTTAAGGCAAGATGCGCCCGCTCTGGCTCCTCGGAGGGGCCGGAGGACCCGAGATTCTTTCCATTCATCCCTTTCTCCATTGGTGGAGGAGGTCGCTGCCACCGTTTGCCAGATGAGAAAATGCCAGAAGATCTATTTTCTGCAGGAAGGTGCAAACCAGACAGGAGTATCGCCGCAGAGGACTGGCACAGGGCAGTTGTTTCTGGGTGTATTAGCAGCCATAAGCTTCCCATGCGGGTTCGAGGGGGTAATGATTTTTATAATTACCTGCGTTTAGAAATACCTTCGCGCAAAGAAGTAAATATGCCTCCTGCTGAGAACAGAAACAGTTTTTCCTCTTCCGTAATTAGTGAGCATTTCTGCAACCAAAGCCTGAAATTACGTTTGCTTTCTCAGGGCACAGAGAGGCAGGGGCGGGACGTAGCCACTGGGTTCTCACTGAAGCTCCTCCACGGGCCGCCCTCTGGGCAGGGCCAGGGCAGGCACACACCTGCTCTCAGGGCACAGAATCCCTGCCACTGCCACCTGAGAGGCTGGCAGCCACTCCTGCAGCCCACTGTCACCAAGGCCACCTGGGGGCTCCAGGCTCCAGGGCAGCTGTCTGGTTCTTGCCCACCGGCCAGGCCCTGCAGGCTCCAGTCATCTGACCCAGGTCCTTCTCCCACAAACAGGGCTGTCTCCTGAGCACATCTAACCTGTCACCTCCCTGCCTAGAGTCCAAGCTGCCCCTGGGATCCCCAGCGAGAGTCCCCAAAACTAGCAGGGGCAATGCAGGGGACAAGGACAGCGACCTGAACGAAGTGAAGAAGCACAGGGCTCTTTTAAGGCTCTGTCCTTTATTCTTGGCTGATGTCTTTCTTTCTTTGGGGGTACTTGTGATTTAAATTCAGTCATTTCTTGCCCTTCCATCCTATGTTAGGTTTCCAAGTTAGCAGTGTGTGCACACACATGTGGAATGTGTGTGCCTGTGTGTGTCTGTGTGTGTCCGTGTGGGGGCGGGGAGTGGGCCTCTGACTGGCTGGGTGTACACTTGGGGACACAGGCCCACCGGGGGGCCCTGGCTTTACAGCCACAGCTGGGGCCGGCTACCGGGCCTCAGACGAGCAGACCCGGCCATGGGGACACTGGGCGGCTGGGCGGGGCACCTGACTCTCACGTCCTCACTCTGCCACCCACGCACGCAGGGCGATGGCAGGGCCAGCCCCCTCGGGAGGAGCGCATGCACCCGAGACCACCAGTGGTCTGGCATGTGGCGAGTGCTGCACACACAGGCACGTGAACACACACGTGCTCACATGTGCCATGAGAACAGGGGTGCATGTAACAAAGGAACGATCGCTCTGCCCAGGAGTCCGTTCTCTGGCCTCTGGAGGTGAGAGCGGGAGGGGCCTCGGCACCCCAGGAGGTGGGCACAGAGGGGCCCCTGGGTCGTTCCCCGCACGTGTCTCAGGTTCACTCCACTGCCATGCGTGGGAGCCGCCTCTCTGGAACTTCAGGAAACAGCTTCCTGCTCTTGATTCCCATTTTATTTTCCAGGAGCAACTCATGGGGACCCACCAGTGCGTGCACCCGGTGCAAAATTTCCTGGTGACGTGCAGTGCAACGCACAGGTTGACTCGGTCTGCCCATACGCTTACAGGGCTGGTGTGGAGATGTGACCTGCTCTCTTTAACCAGTCTGCTCCCTCAGGGGCCCCCTGGCAAACAAGGTCCCCCTCCGCCCCACAGCAGCCACTGGGCCCGGTTGGGGACGTTAGGCCTGTGGGCAGACAGTGGGCAGCACAGGGCGAGGGCTGGAAAAATGGGTGCTGCTCTCTCCTGCGCCCCAGTACAGGTGCTGGTGGCCCCGGGCTGGACCTGGGCTGAGCTGGCCCACCGCTGGAGTGCATGGGTGACCCTCTCCCTGGGAGCCTGGGCCCAGAGCACTGCGGGCCCTTCCAAGCCTCGAGGGACGGGCACAGCATCATCCCGGTGCTGCGTGGGTGTTCTGTCAGGACCTGGGCTCTGGCTATGGGGCACGTGTGGGCCACGTCTGTAAATATGTAAGTGGTCTCAGCTCAGTCCACTCCACCATTTCTCGGTATCACCATGGTGCCACCTGACGTATCACCTCACCCGTTCCCAGTGGCCACAGGGCAAAGGCCTCACGCCAAGCCCCAGGTCTTGCTGCGGCCCATTCCGTGTCAAGCCCCATCAACAGAGAACACACACCAGGTCTGCTGTGGGAGGCATGGCCCCGCCCTTCAACCTGACTTTCGAAGTCACAGGGACAGGAGGGGGCAGCAGGGGCAGTGGCCCGGGGTCCGGGGGTCTGCCCACCTACCACCCACCTGCGCATCCTCACCTCCCTTGGGCCTGTGTTCACTCCCCCGATCACCAAGGCAACACGTTCGTCCGGCAAAGCCGGTGCGAGACCCGAGGGTGAGACAAGTGCCATTTGCTGGGAGAGAACCAGAGCAGCCGGAACGGCGCCTCCCTGCAAGGGGCCCGCTGTTCTCTGGGGGGTCGGGGATCAGACAGGCTTGCTGATGGCCTGTCACAGAGGAGAGATCTTGCACAGACGCCCGGAGCCAGGTTAGGGTTAGGCTTCATCAGGAAAGCAGATGGAGAATTCAAGTTGAAATCCAGTAAAACTTAATTAAAAGACTATGTGTTTCTACCCTAAGATCTTTTAAAGATGAGCTCCAACTTCACGCTCCGCCCCCTCCCCAACCATCACATAAGCCTGCATCTCATCTGCTTCGAGTGGTGCAGATGGACGTCCCCGGTCTTGGCATCTAGGGTCCAGCCCTGCCCCCCCCCACGAGGAGCACGCCCGGCTCCCAGGCGGCAGGACGGGGGCGGGGGGGGGGGGTGCTGAGGAGAGCAGGACAGTGGAGGAGCCTGTGTGGCAGAGGTGGGGCCTGGGCCTGCTCCCAGTGGTCCCAGGCCTCCTCCCAGGGGCCCAGACTACAGTTCCCCTGGACGTATTGGCTGTCCCTCTCTGCCATCATCTCGGGAGCCTGTCCCCAGCAACTACTGGAAAGTTTTTATCCACCCTGGAGGAAGTCCCTGACGTCCTTGGCCTTGGGATGTCCCCATGGCTCTGGGTGATGCCCAAAGAATGGGGCCTGGGTAGGGGAGGAGCAAGGGGAAGCCTCAGGGCGGGTGGGTGGAGGACGGGGCTCGAGTCCCTGGCCCCGGGGCCTTCTGGCCTGGGCCAACCCGTCCTCAGTCCACACCGTCTTCCTCGAGCACGCAGCCTCCTGTTTGTCAACAGTGTCTCCTGCCTTGCGGTTTCTGCTAACAAACATCTTCCTCTGTGTGCAGGCCAAGGCTCCGCAGCTGCCTTCCTGCCCGGTGCTGGCCCGTCCAGTGCCGAGGCACTCAGGCCCCGGCGCGCCCCATCTGGTCCCAGCCGCCTGGGGGTCGGCCTCTCCCCTGGGTCCAGTGCAGACGTGTCGGCTCCTTCCTGCAGAAAGTCCCAGGAGCTCCTGGCTTCAGCGTCCCGTGTGGCACGTGCTTCCAGGCTCAAACCGTGTCTCCCTGGATTCCATTCTCACTGTGCCATCGACTTGAAAGTCACCAGGGAAAGGTTTTTTTTTTTAAATGCCCTTTAATGTTTTCAGAGCATTTTGAGGTTTGCAGAGAAACTACACAGGATGCAGAGTCCCCATATATCCCCGCCTGGTTTCCAGCATTAACCTCACCCGTGAGTGAGGCCGGTGGTTGTGGCAATGCACCACAGCGACAGAGTAGTGTGAACTGAAGCCCACAGTTCACGGAGGGTCCGCTCTCACACAAAAAGTCCTGTGGGTCAGCGGGCTGCTCGCTGTCACGGATCCACTGTGTCCATCAGCATCATGCTGAACAGTCCCGCCTCCGAGTGCTGGTGGGCCGCCCGCCCCCGCCCCCGCCTTGCCCTGAACCCAGTGCCCCTGATCTTTTTACTGTGTCTGCAGTCCGCCTGTGGGTTCTGTAGATGGGAGGGTGGGTGACACAGGGTGAGGGAGACAGCTGCAAGGGCAGAGCTGGGAGAATCTGGGAGGAGAGCGAGCGAGCCCCCTGGGAAGCCAGGAGAGGAGAGAGCAGAGCAGAGGCGCGAAAACCCTTCTTATCCAGGGATGGGTCTTCGGGAAGGCTGAGCACACCTGGGCGCGTGTGGGCTGGACGCTCTCAGGGAGGGGGAGGAGGGGCAGCGCTGACCCTGTGGACTCCCGGCTGGTCGGTAAGAGGCGCGTGCTGAGGCTGGAAACTGGTGGCCAGGAAGACAGAGCAGGAGGATCAAGGACGTCAGGGGGACAGAAGATGGGACCTGCAGGGCTGGCAGTCAGCGGAAGAGGGTCAGCCTGGAGGCGGGGCTTCCTCTTCCAACACCTCTGACACCACGGCTGCGTTGCCGATCCAACCACATCTGGACCCCAAGAAGATCAGGTGGCACTGCCCTTTCACAGAAAGTGGGGTGGGGTCTCCCCGCTCAGCCTGGGGGTCTGAGCTGTGGGGACTTCGGGGAACCAGATGAATGCAGATGCCCTTCCTCCAGGGCTGTCTCCCCTCAAACAGGTGCCCAGAACACGTGCCTCTTTGCAAAACACCCCTTTCCAGAGGATCCTTGCCCTCCTGGGGTAGCGTTCTGTGTTTTCCCACCAACCACGTTCCGTCAGCGTGGCTCTGCGGCGTCTTTCAGGCCAGACCTAGTTTGTAAAAAGCAGCCGGCACTCCAAAGTGTTGTGTGCGGCCGACTGAAAACAGCAATACACAGAGATTCAAAGACGTCGCTCCATGTTAGGGACACACGTGATCAGCCTTAATGATTACCCAGCACAAATGTGTATTGATTGGGCTGCGGCATTGTGGGAACGGGACAGGCCTGCTGGGGGGAGACCTTCACACATCGCCGGGACAGGAATCCTCAGTGCCCCGAGCGGCTCCCCAGCAGAAGTGCCTGCGAGAGGCGCTGCTCAGGACGAGGTTCTGCAGGCCCTGCAGGTTCCCCAAAGGCAGCCTCGCGTCTGCCAGGCCCGACACCAGCCACAGCACGTCTCTCCCGCGTGAGGACGTCTCTGCAGAGAGGTGGGCCTCAGGGGTCTGGCCGTCCCTCCATCAGTGAAGCTCTCGCACTGCGGCCTCAGCACATCCTCACCAGGGTCCCAGGAGCCGGCAAGGTGGCCCCCGCGGGGCACAGGCGAGCGACCCGAGACCCATGGGGAAGAAGTGGGGGAATTGGGGGCGGAGCCGGTTTTTCTCGCATTGCCCAGCCACCATGGCAATGAAGAAAACACGAACCGTCACCTGGTGAGCCCCGTCACCTGGTGAGCCCCGGCACCAGGTGTGAGCCCACTGGTGTATTCCTAGTGTCTGGGGTCACAATTCCTCACGTGTGCAAAGCCAATCAGTGACATAACACTCCTCAAAGCCAGCCAGTGACCGCTCAGCTTTTCTGAAAACCAGCCAATCATGCCAGCCCATCCTCCTGAGAGCTGGCCAATCAGTGGAGGTGCTGCCCTTGGCTGAGCCAGCTCCCTGAGAACAGTCTGGCTTTGGTAACTGAGCAGACACAACTGAAGGTCTGTTGTCCCTCCCTGCTGTGAGGCAGGCGCATGGAGGTCCCCGCTCTTCCTGACGTCACTCAGGTGTTCTGTCCTGACCCCACGCGGCTCTCCCAGGGGGTCCGGGCCTGCCCAAGCCCCACACAAGCAGCACCCCCACCTGGCAGCAGGTCAGGCTGTGCAGTGGGGCCTCAGGCCCATGGCCAGAATGCGCCCATGGGCGGAGGGCGGAGAGTGGAAGGCGGCTAGGTCCCACCTGACCAAGTGGGCCCTGCCCCCCTCCCAGCCCTGGCCGGGCTTCCTGTGAGGGAGGCACGCACCTGTCCGTGCACCTGCTGTGCGAGGAAATCCGCCAAGTCAGGCGTTCTAATTCTATCACACAGGGTCCGGGGTGGGGGGGGGGAGTACAGGTGAGGAGCACTCCACACAAGCCCATGCGAGTCCCCACCGCGTGCACGGACCTCCCTGCGCTCCGGTTTGTGGAGTGTCCTCCCCACGCTATTTCCACACAGGCCTTCCCTGCAGCAGCTCCTCTGGTCCAGGGGCTCCAGGGAACTTGGCTGGACAAGTAGCCAGGAGAGTGACCCCGGGAAGGTGGGACGAAGGTCAGTGTCGTGACCACAGCAGGTGTGTCGTTTGGTCTGGAAACTGCAGTGACCAAGTTGAAGTCCAAGAGGCTGCTGGCCCTTCCCAGCAGAGTCTCCAGGGGCCTGCCCCAAGCCTGAGCCTTTGGTGTCCCCAGACTGGCCTCTCCAGACTGTCCCCGTGTCTGTCATCTTGACCACTGACCTGCAGCCTCACCCCTCCCTCCTCGGCCGCCTACTCTAGTGCCCTCTTCCCAGCAGGCACGTCCTTCCTCCTGAGGGGTCACTGCCACCTGCCCCCCGGCACCCCAGAGCCGGTGTGAGGCTCCACCAGCAGAGCGTGGAGGCTCAGCCACCCAGACGTCCAGTGCTCTGGCTGTGGCACCCACCTCCCCACTGGGACTTGGGAGGTGGCAGAGCAGACACTGGGTCCTGTGTAATAGAGGAAAGCAAGGCTGGAGTCTCAAGGTGTCATGAGGACCAGGGCTCACAAGGGCAACACCTGGCTCAGGAGCCGGCGTGCTCTTTCTTTCCAGGGCACCGAGTGACTGGAATTTGGGGGCAGTTAATGCGAATACGAGAACCAGCAATGGTTTCGACCAGAGCACCTGTTCCCCCGGGGGCCCTCGGAGCACAATTCCACAACCGGGCACCAAGCAGAAAGCCCGGGTTCTAGCTCTTGTCCAACTTTCCTTCTCTCAGGCAGCAGTTGAGGGGCCCCGCTTCCCAGCTGGAGCATGAGGCTCGGTGTTGGAGAACTGTGATGCCCACCCCACTGTAAATTCTCCTGCCGCGAGTCTTTGGCAAAACAAAACCTGGGACCAGCAGCACCGTCTGGCAGCCAGGCTCTGGGTGAGTTCCTGGGGTGGTTTTGGACCCCGCTGCACGGAGGACATGGGGCCAGCTGAGACCATCGTCTCACCAGACTGTCAGGTGTGGGAGGCAGAGGGACCAGAGTGGCAGCCTGTGCCCCTGAGGTCCAGCAGGGCCATGTCCACCCGCCTCCCCCTTCTCTCTCCTTTCAGGGTCTCGGTCTTCCATTTGCTGGCAGTTCAGGGGGGGTGTTTATTTTGTTTCTGAGAATATTTTTATTGATTTTAGAGAGGAGGGGGAGAGGGAGAGAAAGAGGGCAGAGAGAGAGAAACATCAATCAGTTACCTCCCATGCACTCCAACTGGAGATTGAACCCGCAACCTTTTGGTGAGCAGGACGACGCTCCAGCTACCTGAGCCTTTCGGCCAGGGCCGTTTGCTTTTGTTGGGCCGGCCAAATAGTGGGATGCAGCCACATGGAGATGATGGGACAATGACAGATGCTGGGGACAAGCCAGCAACTGGCCTTTTCAGTTTCATCTTAACTTGCCAAAAAGCATCCCCCTTCTCACCCCGAGCGTTTCACCAGATGCTGAAAGCCAGTGCCCTAGTGGAGTGGATTGCAATTATTCTAAATGAGGCTGACAAGCACATTTCGGAGTTTTTCCCCATCTGTCTAACTTGAAGGCTCTGCTGTTTGCAATGAGTCATTTTTCAGCACAGAATCCTGGACCCGGAGGACGTTCACAGGCGTCTTTGCTCTTTCATTGTCTGGCTGCTGAGACTGTCCCAGCGCCCTCCTGTGGCCAGGGCGCTAGTCTAGGGACGGACCTGGCAGAGTGTCACCCAGGGCACCCAGTCTTGCCCGAGGGTCACTGCCCCAGAGATGGCTCACAGCCTTCCCGGGCCAGTCTTGTGGATGATTTTATTGCAGACGCCGGAGATGGGGCTGTCACTGCTCCTCCTTCCCTCACATCACAGGTTTCAGGGACTGTGCCCAGGAGACACACAAGCTTATCACGTCTCATCAGTCCTGAAGGACAATTCTGTGAAGCCTCTTCTGCTCTCTTTATCTCCAAGGAGTCTGGGGCTGTGTCCCTTGGTCTGGGTGACTGCTGGATGGGGGTGAAATGACACTTGGCCTTTGGGACCCCTGGACCCCATCTCCTTCCCGACTGCAAAGAGAGCTCAAAGGCAGCTCCGGCTGACTGCAGCCCACGCACTGGAGCGAGGCTCACCGAGGGCCTGACTAGCAGGTGCCAGCCAGCACTGCTGACTGCTGCTGAGTTACATGGGAATTTCACGCCCCCCCCGCCCACCTTTTATAAATTGAGGTGAAATTCATACAACACAAAATATTTAATGTGTATGTTTCAGCTGCCTTTAGCCACTGGCCATGTGGCGCTGCCACCTCTAGCAAGTTCCAAACGTTGTCATCCCCAACACAAAGGTCCGACCTATCGACTTCCCTCTGGATGGTCCTGCACAAAACCAGGGCACCGCCACCACTGGGCTGAGGGCGGGGGCAGGGAACGGACTGCCAGAGGCTGGGGTGACAGCAGCCAGGCAGGGGGCAGCCGGGGACAGCACCACGGGGCGATGCTGAGTGGACGTGGGTCCCCTCCCCCTGTTCGGCAAGTGGCTGGGTGACTTTGGGCAGACAGTCCACTTCTTTAAGAGGGAGGGCGGACAAGGAGGAGGGAAGTTCCCTGGGAGACCATCCTTCCCTTTGGGGACTTTCTGTAGCTGAGGACTAGGGACAGCGTGCTCCTGGCCCAGGGCTGCTCCGGGGGCGGGAGGCGGGGCCGTGTTTCAGCAGAGAGCGAGCTGCAGGCCCTGGGCACGCTGGACCCTGCCGTGGCCCTCGGAGCTCACTGTCACGTGCACCAGCTCTGCCTGCCCTCCCACCTGCCAGCCTGAGACCACACGCGGGCGGCCAAGAGAGCGGGTCTTGCCCACGGGCTCCTGACTTCGCTCTACCCCGCAGGACCCGCACCTCCATGGACGTGCTCACGGAAACCCCAGGACCCCAGAGCCTCAAATTGTTGCCCGCCGGTCTCGAAGGCCTCGGCTCCTCGCTCGGCGGAGTCATGGGAGCCCACACAGCCCAGCCCACTCGCCTCGCCCGGAAGTCGGCTGCGGCCGGGATTCCAGTCGCCCCTCCACGTTCACAAACGCAGCAGGTCAGCCTCCACGCCTGCGCAGGTCGCAACGTCACGGCGCTTCGGGCGCGCGCATGTGCACATGCGCGTGCGCGGCCAGACACGCCCCGCCCTGCGCAGGGGCCGCCTGTCTTTTCAGAATTTGCCTCTGAATAATAGCGTAAGCCTCCCAGGGGAGGTGCAGAGACAATCCCTTAAAAGCACGTCGTCCACACTAACCTTTTAAAGCAAAGGTGTTCGTGCGGAAAGACCGTCGGGTGTGAAAGCCCCGCTCCAGCGGGTCCCGGCGGTGCGGGCCTCTGCACGCAGCCCCGCACAGGGCCGCACCGGCGCCCCCAGGCTCCAGCGCGACGCGCGGGGCCGAGCTCACCGACCTGCTAGAAGCACGAACTTTCCCGCCTTGAAAGGCCCGCGTCCCTTTCTTCGCCCAGGGGACCGCCAGCTCAGCCCCGGCTCCTCGAGTCAGCACGAGGGGCGGCCGCTGCTGCCACCGGAGCCCTGCGGCGAGGGGGCCAGGGTGGTCACACGGATCCTCGGGGGCCCGGCCAGTGGTGTGCCGGCTCCCCAGGAAGGACAAGCCTTGCTTTTTTTCCCCTTTTCATTTTATGCCGATGTCTGTGGTGTAAATACCTGAGGTACCCACCGAGGAGTGGAGAGCGGACGGCCGGCCCCCGCGCACGGCTGCCCTGCGTTATCAGCGACCTGGCAGGGCTCAGGGCTCGCACGAGGGCCGGTGTGTGTGCGCGAGCATCACCGAGGGGCGGGGCGTGTAGCGCCGGAAGCCGGGGTGGGAGCCCCGCAGGCGCTAGCCTGCGCCTNAGCACGAGGGGCGGCCGCTGCTTCCACCGGAGCCCTGCGGCGAGGGGGCCAGGGTGGTCACACGGGTCCTCGGGGGCCCGGCCAGTGGTGTGCCGGCTCCCCAGGAAGGACAAGCCTTGCTTTTTTTTCCCTTTTCATTTTATGCCGATGTCTGTGGTGTAAATACCTGAGGTACCCACCGAGGAGTGGAGAGCGGACCGGCCGGCCCCGAGCACGGCTGCCCTGCGTTATCAGCGACCTGGCAAGGCTCAGGGCTCGCACGCGGGCCGGTGTGTGTGCGCGAGCATCACCGAGGGGTGGGGCGTGCAGCGCTGGAAGCCGGGGTGGGAGCCCCGAAGGCGCCAGCCTGCGCCTGGAGGCCTCGCAGTGCTTGTCCAGGCAAACCTGCGGTACACGGCTTGCGGGGAACCGGTGCTGTTCCGGGTCTCCTAGCAAAGGCTTCGGTTTCTCTGGGCGGCTGGGCAGCGAGTTCCCCCAGGGACCGGGCGCACCGCGCCCTGCGCCCAGACCAGGTGCGCCTGCTGATCAGGGCCCGCCTCCCAGCGCCGCTCCATTCTGCCCTGTGGCAGGAGCCCAGGCGTCTCAGCGTGAATCTGGTGGAATCTCTCGCGGGAAACGCCGCAGGACGCAGGGCTTCTGCACCAGGCCTGTCCTGACCCACAGCGCAGATGTCACGCACACGACGAGCCTGCCACACGCCCCGCGGGTCTCTGGCGGCGGCGCCCAGCACACGCGCTGCCCGCGTAATTCCCACCTGCCACCGACTGACACAGTAACACTGCTCATTTGGCCGTTCTCTCCAGCCTCGAACTCTGCGTCTTTCTCAGCAGGTGCTAAAGTGCCGCTCCAGCTGCTGAACAGTAACAATTAATTCCATTAACGTCGCAACAGCTGTAATTTTTGAGGAAATGAAAAACATTAATAACTACCACTAAAAGCTCAAAAACAAAGCCAAACAGAAACACAGCTTCCCCCTCAAGGCTGAAATTACCAGCTCGAGAGATGGTCACAGGGAGCAGATGAGCCCCCGGCCCCTGGGGGAGCAGAGGGGACTCCTCCTGCCCGCAAGGGCTGCCCCCACCGTCCTGGGGACAGCCGAGGGTCAGGGCCGCTGTAGCCCAGGTCAGACTGGCCAGGACTGGAGTAGAAGGGGACCCTGTGGGAAGGATGTGTGTGCACTGGGAGAAGGGGAGCAGGGGGGATTCTGCCTGGAACCAGTCTGAGGACACCGCACGGCACACACGCACCCTCACACGCACAGGCCAGCGTCCATCTCAGCGCCACGCTTCCTCCCCGTGTCCTGGGATGAGCTGTAGGGTGGGCCTTGCAGGTCTGATGGGCTGACTCTGGGCAGGCAGACACCTCGAGGGGCGGAGGATCTGGTGGCCCAAGAGCAGAGGTAAAATACGGCAGACTAAAGAACCCGCCCCACTTTCTCCCCAGAACGTGTGTGTGGAAATTTTTATAAAACAGGTGCCATTTCTAGGTAGTGACTTAATTTTCAAAAATTAAGCGAAAAGTCAGCTTTGCTGAAATAATTTTGATTTAAAAATTTAGTATTGTAGGTTGTATTTGCCATTAATTTTAATAATGTCAAATTCCAGATTAAAAGTATCTTTGAAAAATGCTTAAGGCTTGATCTTTATATTTTGATTAAAACAGCTGATAACACATGTCCACCTGTGTGGGCCCACAGGCACATGGGCACAGCACACACAGGATCCCCTGCGCGTGCAGGTGTGTATATGGGTACACAAACACACCTGGACTCACACAAACCCAAGGTCACACATGCGCACGTGTACACACACATCTGTCCTTGCTACCCTACACTGCATGACTGTCACGCAGAGACGGGCTGCTGAGGACAAAGGTCAGAGGTGGGATAGAGCCGGGGTACACAGGGTTGCGGGGTGAGGGGCTCCAAGCAGCTTGGGGTGCACAGAGCTGGGAAGCACGGGGCGGGGGCTGGGAGTGTTACTGTGGTGTGAGTACCCCCCTTTTAAAGCCCTCAGGAGAGGAGTTGTGGGTGCCTTTCTGTGAGTGATGGAGCCTGTGCGTGCACCTCCAGTTTAGCTCCTGGGTGTCTCTGGATGTAGCGCTCCAGGGTGAAGAGGGTCATCTGTGCCCTGATCTTAAGGTCCCCAGTCGCCTGCCTTCATCCCTTCCCTCCGGGAGAGGCGACGTTCTCCAGGAATGAAGCTCACACTCTGGCTGCACATGGAATCTCCAGTGAGCGTGCTCTTCAGAACGGCGACATCGAGTGGCGGCTAAATGAGTCCATCCCTTCTAAATTAGCATTTTTCGGGGGGGAAATACTTTGCTGTGTGCCAACTTGCAGATTCCATAAGTTTCCATTTTATCTTGAACTAAATTTAAAGAGGATTTATTTAGCAACTCCTGTCTTCCCTTTATTCACATTGTTTTTCTCTTGGAATGAGAGTGGAGATGAGTTCTGTGGCTGTCCCAGTGCACGGGGTTAAGTCTGACGAAGAGCGGTGATGACCGGGCCTGTCTCAGAGAGAAGCTGGGTCTGCACAATCACCCCCCCCACCCCAGCTCTGTTACTGCCTCCGGCTGGGCCCTTGAGGGGAGCACTTGCCAGCACCTGCCCCTCCGCTCCTGGCCCTGCCCTGGCTCCTCCCTCACCTCCTGCCCCAGAGACAAGTCCTGTCTCCCGGACGGACGCTCACTGCCCACAGCAGTGCCCCGCCCACTACACAGCCTTGCTCTCTACCTGCTGCCCACTGGCTGATGTGGGGCTCCCCTTGGGCCTGAGACCGCCCTGGCAGCACCAGGGGGCCCATGTCCAAACCCGTGGGCATTCGTTGCCTCGGCCACCCACCCACCGCTTCTTCCATCTTGTTCTCTGGCCACTTGAGCTCAAAAGCTGCAGGGTGTGCCCTCTTCACTGGGGCGGCTTCTTCCCGGCGGTCATGGGATCCGTGTAAGCACCTCCCCAGCCTTAGCTGGGGTCTTGCACTCCTCGTGCCGGAGTGGACAGGTGCAGTGTGTGTGTGCACATGTGGGCATCTATGTGTAGGCTGGGCACCCGTCCTCTCCTGTCCTCGGACATGAGGGCGCTAGCAGCCTTGGTCTGCCTGGGCCCTCGGCTCCTCCATCTGGGGGGCCTCTGGGCTCTGCCTGTGTCTCCCCTCTCCAGGAATGGCCTCGAGCCACCCACACACCCATGTCACTCGTGTCTCCGCTCAGGATCATAAGCCTTTGCTGCCTGACACCAGGGTCTGGAAACAGTTGTTTCCTGGTCTCCTTTTTGGGGGCGGCCAGAAATGGGGATCCTATTGGCAGTTTTACGAAGTTCGTATTTATGCTGAAGGTTGTGGAAACCGCCAAAGCCAACAGCCACACCCTCAGCGGGAAGCTGTGCCGCTCGATCCAAAGAGAGTGTCCCCTCTCCCCGAGCACACTGTAGTTGGCTGGCTCTACCAGCCCTGTGGGCGATGGCCCGAGGGGATTCTGTGGCTGACCTCTGACTCCCGGGGTGCAAAGTGACCACTCTGTCCCAGATCACATTAGGGGAACATTGGTCGAGAGTAACATGAGATTGGGGAGCTTCTGGCTGCCCTCGACATCGGGAAAAGGAATTGATGGAAATGAGCTAGAAGGTTCCCAGCGCCGCTCTACCTGGAGGGCGGGGGACTTCGGCCTCCGTCTGCCTCTCACCTCCTTATTGCCAGGGCAGGTCAGAGATGGCGTGTCCCCAAGCCAAGTGATGTTCGTCCACTTCTACAAGGTGGCTGGGGACCACCTGTGTGATGCTGTCGCACCCCCACCCTGCCCACCCTCCCACACGGTGTTATTGTCCCTCGGGCCCCCAGCACTGCCTCCTGCCTTCCTGATCATTTGCATGTTAGAATGGAGCCCTGACACGGGACAGACATCCAGAATATTTGTTGAATGAAATTGTGCTCAAGAACACGCCTCTTCCCAGAGGTGCTGGGCAAGCCGAGGGCACCGCGGGCGTGGCACAGGGCAAGGACGGAGAAAACATCCCGTCTGCCGTGGGCGGCATGTGTCCTGGAGGAAGCAAAGCACATGCGCCAGGAAGCCAGCTGAGCTGTCCCCTCCTGGTGACCCTGCCATCAGCCACACATCCCAGTTTCCTTAGAGTCTGTGACACCCTCAGACACCTACTGTTCCCAATGAGTCCTTGGAACTGCCCTGTGTAATGGGGGGTCAGGAATCGTTCCCCATTCACAGCTGGGGGAGTCAAGATACTTCCAAAGGCCAGGTCTCCAAAGGGCTGAACCCATAGAGCTTCCCTATATCTTTTCCCAGTCATCCTGCATCAGTGGGCCAGGGAAACCACCAACGGGACTCACACAGTCACAGACGCACACACTCACACGGACATGCACAGCCGTACCCCTACACACATGCACACGCACGTACACTCTTACAGGCTTACAACCATGTGTGCATGCACATACGTGCACACATGTGCATGCTCACCCAGACATACTCTTACACACTCTCACACCCACATACCTGCTCACACACGCGGTGATCGTCCAAACTGGCGTTGACATGGGTGCTGCAGGCCTGAGGCAGAAGGGCTTCATCTCCAGGGACCTCGGTATTTTCTGTGTGACCCAGCAGCTGGCACCGCGCACCAGCCAGGCTGGCACCTAACATCAGCCACCACAGGGGGTCGTGGAGTGTCAACAGGGACCCTGCCATTGATGGGGCAGATTTTTCCTCGGAGGCTGGACAAGGGGGCGTTTCTGTGTTGCAGGGATGTAAGGGAATAGGGGTTACCAGCCCAGGGGGTGGCTGTGCACTGGTGTCCCAGGGTCTCAAGGAAGGGCCAGCCGACCCTGCTGGCCCCATAGCTGGCTCTCACTGACCACTCCTCACCACTTCCCAGCTAGCTGGGCGGGAGGCTTCCCTGGTGGGCAGGCTCTCTCCCATCTTTGCCTCTTGAGGCACTGGCCTCAAAAAAAATGGGCAAGACAGGGGTTGTTGACGCTTGAAATCCTGCTGCCACCCAGGCGGCCCCAGGAGGCCATCCCTGAGATGGGCAGAGAAGGAAGCAGCTGTTTCCAGAAGCTTCCACAGACTCTTCTCTATGGCCCGGGTGCCGTGGCTGCTGCCCTGCAGCCAGCCACTCTGCCGGACGCCGTGCTGCGGAGGGAGCGAGTGGGGTGCCAGCGACGGCGTCCTGCCCCCCGAACCTGGTAAAGCCCAGGGTTTCTAGTCCCACTCAGGCCGTGGGTGGGCGCCTTGGAACTAGGGAAACTGTTACTTCAGCTCTGGAAATTGTGGATTAACAAACCGTTCCCCTCTGTGCCTCCACTTTTGGAACTGGAGTCTGCCGGACGGGTCAGCTGGCTGACAGCGACCCCCTGGCTCCTATGGGTGACCCTCTCAGCCTGGGCATAGGATGGCCACGCCCGCAGTTGGGACGTGGCCACAGAAAGCTCTTTGTCCCCACCTCTTGGCCCTGGACCCTGGTCCTCATCTCAAGTGTGGGAATTTCAAGCTGTTTGCCACGGGCAATGAGGGTGTGGAGTGCCATTACAGCGATGTGGATGACCGGCCTCAGGGTCATGGGCACAAGCCCTTCCTCACTGGGGCATTGCTCACCATCGCCAGGACACAGGATGAGCCGACGTGTCCCCCAGCAGACGAGTGGACAGAGGAAACGCGTGTACACGTACCACAAAGTGCTCTTCGTCCACAAAAAGAGAAAAAGGGAAACCCTGCCTTTGGGGACAACGTGGACGGGCCTGAGGGCGTCACACTGAGTGACATAAGTCACACACACGGAGAGACAAATGCTGCAGGATCCACCTCGGCTTCCGGAGACGGCGTATTCACGGAAGCGGAGAGGATGAGGAGGCACCGGGGCAGCGGGGGCGGGGAATGAGAGATGTCGCCCTGTTTTTTAGAATCCTGCACTTGGAAGCTGCTTGAAGTCATTGTGTGAATTGAACAGGGGAAATCTAGCCATCAACCAGTCAAGAAAGGTATCAATCTGTGAACTCATGCAAACACGTTAAATACAACTCACCCCTAAGGTGCACACTTGAAACAATAAAAATCATTTAGTTACGGAGTTCTTCATTGCTGAGGTGTACATAGCTGACACATTCCTTTGTATCGGTTTCGGGTTTAGGACACAATGACTCCGTGTCCCTCTAACATCACACTGCGGGTAGTCACACCTCTCTTTCTTCTGACGGGAACTATGAAGATCTGCAGTCAGCCAGTTTTAAATAGACAATACAGCATTATTACCTATGTGAGTCTTAACTAAGGTGAACCTGCTCATAGAGGTGACTCACTAATCCCTTGGGCTAATCCTGTCGGGTGTGAAATGGGAGTGGGTGGCCGAGAAGGGTGAGTCCTGGGGAGGCGCGAGCCCTGCGGCTGCTGGGGCCCTGCTTTCGGCCGAGCCCACGGGTCTGCGTCTTCCTGGGCTCCGGCAGCTTTACAGGGAGCAGGGGTCCGAGGAGACACTGGGGGCCTCTGCCGGGAGGGGCAGTTTCTGGGGAACTGTGGGCCCTGAGAAAGGAGTGACCACAAAGGGACTCTAACAGCTGGGGAGGGTCCCAAACGGAACCCCTGTGTGTGAGGCCGCCCTGCGTGGGTCCCACAGCTGTGCTGACCACACCCCTCTTTTCTCTGAGGATTAAGCTCCTGGCCCCTTCTCCCCTGACCCAACCTCAGCAAGGCTGCCCGAAGGGCCAGGAGGGCAGCTGCTTTGCCCTGACGGCTTGAGGCCGCAGTGTGAGGGCTGAGATGCCCCACTGTGGTGGTCATTCCCCAGGCCCGAGGCCTGGCCTGTCCTCGCCACACCCCAGTCCCCCAGGACAGCACCCTGTGCTGTCCGCACTGTGCTGTCCTTTGGGCTATGGTGTGAGCGGCACAGGGGCTGGTTCCCAGTCACCCCACACATATTCTGAGGCCTGAGGTGGGAGCTGGGGGGACAGGGCAGCACCACAGAGGCCTGGCTCCTACCTCCCCCTGCAGGGGGCTCCCCAGAGCAGGTGGGGGTGGGGTGGGGCAGGGGATGGGGCGGGGGACTCTGTGTGCTTCCTGCAGGAAGGGAAGGGTGGAGCGTGCAGGCGAGCCTCCGTGCTCCTGTGTCTGTCCACGGTCCTGCTGCCCTGCATGTGCAGGCATGTGCACATGCATACACGTGCGTGCATGTGCACATGTGTGGAACAGTCCCTGTTCCGGATGAGACATCCCTGGGTGAGGGACTCTGGTTCTGGGGGCTGCAGGGCTGGCACGGGTCAGAGCCTTATCCAGAACTTGGGATAACACAGAGGCACCCATCCCAGCGGGTGCCTGGAGGGTTCACAGAAATACTGCAGAGAGCACATCTCATTGGCTGACACCACTCACATGCCCCAACTGAAGTGTGAGGGAGGCTGGGAAATGTAGTCTGTCCCCAGTTCCAGGATGAGGACAGAGGACAGTGGCTGAGCATCTGGACAAAATGCCGTTGGTGACTCCTGCTGTGGAAGAGGACCCTGTGCCACCCTCTAAATGCAGACACGTCACAACTTTCAATAACAAGCACCGTCACATGGTGTCTGTGTCAGAACAGTCTGCTGCCGAGCTAAGGGGAGGGGGACGGAGGCGGCGCTGGCCCCTCGCACGGTTTATTTACCCCCACCCCACCCCACGGATGCCACATGGGCGACCACCCATCTCTTCGTGCCTTATCTTGCAGCAGGGCACTCGGGACGGTCCCCCGCAGATGGGAAGTGTCAGTCAATGCTGGTGTTTGTGGTACAAAGCAGGAGAAACGAAAGTCAACGATGCAGCAGAAGACACTCCCCGGGCTGCAGAAAGGCCGTGCACGCCGATTTGAAATGCGCCCTGTTGGCGGGAGGGACACACCCCACGCATGTGTGTGATTACAAAACAAGAGCAGATGCAGGTGTGTCCACACCGTGAAATGCCACGGAGCTGTGTCGACTTGGAGTGACCCACGATATGTGTCGTTCGTGGATTAAAAGAAGTTGCACAGAAAATGTGACTTGAGCCCATTTATGAAACTCCTGGTCTGCGCGTGTCCTGCTGGATGGCCAGGGGCCCCGAAAGCTGGGGCCTGTGAAGGTGCAGGGACAGGAAGGAGCACAGGTCCTCTTCCTGCAGGGCCCCGGGCTCGGAATCCCCACACCTGACACCTGACAGCCGCCTGGGGGGTGGAGGAGGCCAGTGTGATCGTTCTGCCCTCTTACAGAGGAGGTCAAGCGAGTTCTCCGAAGCTCTCTGGGTGTTCTCCCCACGGGCCGGCCGGGAGCCGGCCTTGGCCCTTTCTCCATCCCCTGCACGCTGTGCCAGCCCACCCGAGAGACGCAGAGGCCCCTGGGGCCCAGCACCGGGCGGGGGAGGCAGCCAGGGCCAGGGCTGACAGGGTAGCCAGGCAACACGGAGGACTTTTAAGCTGGTTGATCATCCAGAAAAAGACAAATGCCCCATCTGATCACATCCCTCCGTCTTTGGCAGGAAACACATTTGGTTGCTAGGCAACAGCTGGGCGCCCGTGCCGGCAGAAGGCAGGAGAGGCCTGGCTCCCTGGGGATGCGCCTTTCCACACACCGTCCCCGCCAGCCCTGGCGCTGACCTGGGTGACCGGGACGGCTGTGTTCCTGGACCTCTGCCAAAGCTCCAAGGCTGCGGGCCTGGCGGACACCTCCCTGCACCATGAGGACCTGGCCGGCCTTGTCACAGCTCATCCATCAGTGGCCCCTCGGGGAGGCCACTCCCTGAATTATGCATTTCTTATCGACCTTTGCAGGCCACTTTGCCTTCCTTGGTGTTTCTCTTGAGGCTGTGATGTGCCGGCTGACGGGGCGGAGGGGCAGGTGTCTGAGCGGCTCGGGGAGTCGGGAGGCCGGCCCACAGCCTGCACCCAACAGTTTTCTTTCCTTAACACGAGAACGTCTCGTGTCTCTGTGCGCATGTGTGTCTGTGTGCACGCGTGGCACCTCTGTGTTCACATGTGTGCACGTGCATGCTGGCCCTTGCCTCATGAAGCAGATCGGGTACAACCTGGGCTGGCAGAACCTGGGGAGGGGCTCCGGGCCCCCACTTGCCCCAGCTCCCCTCTGCCCCCCCCCCCCCAGCCAGAGTAGGACTGTCCCATCCGGTGGAATCAGCTCATGGTGCAGATGCGGACACCGGCCCTTCACAGGGAAGTGAAACGCCCTTGTGCCCGTCAGGGCAGAGCCGGGCAGGGGCCCGGGTGTTCGGTGCACCCTGGGGGAGGGCTGAAATTGGGGGACAGGCTCTTTCTGGGGGGAAGCAGCCCACCCTGACACGAGGAGCTCTTCCCGAATGCCACGCCCCCTCCTGGCTGTGTCCAGAGAACAAAAAGGGGCTCTTGCCCTCCCCTGGGGCGGGCACGGGAGGAACCCTTTGGAAGGAACTGGGGTTCAGAAATGGTGAGACCAAGCTGCCCAGCAGGCTGAGGTCTGAGGAGCACGTCTGGCACAGGGGGGCATCAGCAGCCCTGGTGGAGATGAGAATGTCATCATTTGGGGACGTGGCCCAAATAACGCTCTTCGATCTCTCTGGTGCCTGCCCCTTGCGGGTCCTCACCGCCGTCTGACTCTCCATGAGAGAACATCGTTCAGGGCGCTGGGGAGCTGGGTTGGCGCAGCCTGGGGCCAGTGGCGAGGGAAGGCAGGGAGATG
The DNA here is from genome assembly GCF_014824575.4 of Sturnira hondurensis. Classification (NCBI taxonomy): domain Eukaryota; kingdom Metazoa; phylum Chordata; class Mammalia; order Chiroptera; family Phyllostomidae; genus Sturnira; species Sturnira hondurensis. The sequence goes on along the minus strand of NW_028091124.1, from coordinate 998,628 downwards.
CCGATGCTCCGTGCCTCAGGAACGACCCCATGCCCCTCGCAGCCCCCCGAGGAGCTGGGCTGTGAGCACACATGCGTCACAGGTGTGGGCCGGACACTCCGACAGGCCTTGCGACTGGCCCAGCAACCGGCCCAGAGCCGTCAGTGAAATAAGAGGCAGAGTCTGAGCCTGGCCGGCAGGCAGGTTCAGATGCCAGCCCACGGCCTGGCCTGCCTCTCAGGATGGGGGCAGTGCCGCTTTCCTAAAGCAGAAGGAATTCCCCGAGTGGGAGGGGAGTGGGCAGGGCCTGGGAGGGCTGCCACCCCGCAGGGCACCGCCTCCAGGGGAAGGCTGTGTGGCGGTGCCCCTTTTACTCGGTAGAAGAAGAAAGTCAGCCTGCAGTGAGGAGAAGGCCCCTGGGCCACACAGCCACGGTGGCCCTGCTGGGCTGGCACCTGGGTCTCTTGAGGCAGGAAGATCCCAGTGCCCCATCCATCTGCTCAGGGGCAGTTCCCAGAAACCTGTGGAGTAAGGCGCCCTGCGTTGTAATCACCTTTTTCTGGAGTGTTTATGAACTTGAACTCTCCCGATGGCTGGGGAGAGCAGTTCCAGGGAGGTGTGGCCGGCGAGTTCTGCAGGAGCCGGTGGGTCCCTTTGCCCAGGCCAAGTCGGTGTCCTGTGCTGGTTGGGACATCAGATCGTTTCCATCTTCCTGCCCCCACAGACTTGGCCAGGGACCCTAGGGGCACTTTGGGAGGTCTTCCCGAAAGGTCCAGAGGAGCACCTTCTCCAGCGAGGGCGAGCCTAGGCCCACAGCCCGCGAAGAACACGTCAGTGAACACGCAAGGCGGAGAGAGTGTGCGGTGGGCATTCTGTCCAGGGCCACACAGATTCCTTTACAAAATCAGGGCCCATTCTCTTTGGGGTCCTTGAAACCGGGGATGCAGGTGGCCTCGTCTGTGCTGCAGTTGAATGGGGCTCCTCCCTCCGCGGGTCCCCACCCTCATCCCCAGAACCTGTGATGTTATCTCATCAGAGGGGGAGGTCGTCGCAGGGGAGGTGATGTGAAAGGTCTTGAGGGGACATCATCCTGATTGTCCAGCTGGGCCCCCAACCTAAGGACAAGTGTCCTGACAAGAGACAAGCAGGAGGCTGTAGAAAGGAGAGGGATGAGGGGGAGGCCACTGGCCACTCAGGGACCGGACCGTGGAGAGGCGAGGCTGTGGGTCCCTCCCAGAGGGCCTGGGGGCCTGGGGGTGAGAGTGCTGCCCTGCTCGGCTTCTGCCTTCCGGCCCAGAACCGTGAGTGATCCGTTTCTGTCCCTCTGAGCCACCACATCTGATGAAGTTGGTCACAGAGAAGTGACGGAATCCACATAGCGGATGTTGGGTAAACATTGCTTCGGGCACATCCTGTCCCCGAATTTATGATGCAATTAGTTTCTTTTTAAAATTATTTCATTTTGAGATGATCATAGACTTACAGGCATTGTAAGAAACAACACCCTTCCACCCAGGCTGGTGTGGCTCAGTGGACTGAGCACCAGCCTGCAAACCAGAGGGTCGCTGATTGGATTCCCAGCCAGGGCACATGCCTGGGTTGTGGATGTGCCCAGGTGCCCAGTAGGGGGCGTGTGAGAGGCAACCACAGGTTGATGTTTCTCTCCCTTTCTCCATCCCTTCCCATTGCTCTAAAAATAAATTAATTAATTAAAAAAAAAACCCTTCACAGCCACAGCCACTGCCCCCGCCCTCTGCTCCTGAACCCGTCACCTAGAAAGGCTCCTCGTCCCCACGACCTTGTCAAGGCAACCGTGTTACGGAAACGGCATCACACAGCTTGCAGCAGAAAGGAGAACGCCAGCCGCAGGCGCGGCTGCGAGCAGCCGGGTGGCCAGCGGCCCCCCCCCCCCCCCCGCCGGGACTGAACGTGGCCCTTCTCAGTGGCTCCTCACAGGAGAGAAAGTGAAGTACAAAGTGACCGAGTTAAGGAAGTTTCGTGTGTAACCTTGACCCCCTTTCAGCCACTTCACTTGCACCCGTTGGGCGCTCCCCGGAGAGGGAGTGAGCCTGCCAGCCAGTGTGGGCCCCTGCGGAGAACAAGGCCGGGGCGGCTGCAGCCCCCGGCGGGCAGGGTGGTGCCAGGCTCTGTTTGCGGCCTGGCCCGTCGCCTGCGTCCCGGGTCCAAACATGGGCTTTTAGTCCACTGACGTTCAGCTCTTCTTAACATAAGAAGTTAGGGCTATACGTTTTCCTAAAATTTCAACTTAAGCTGCATCAATACGTTTTGATATATAGCCTTTTAATAATTTTCCAGTTCTAAGAATTTTAAAATTAAAAAAGATTTTTTTACGTTTAATCCATGATCCCTGGGGTAATTATTTAGGGATGTGGTTTTCAATTTCCAAAAAATCACATCGTGTTAATGTTGATTTCTAACCTAGTTGAATTACAGTTGGAGGAAGTAGTCTGTTTAAACTGATTTTTAAAAACAAGCCAATTTTTGGCCTAGTGCGTGGTTAACTCTCGTCCCCGCTGCACACGGACTGAGAACAGCGAACGTTCCTAGTTGGGTGTATGATTCCACGTATTGTGTTCACATCAGATCCAGGCTAGAGTATGATCCAACTTCCCACATTTTTAAGGACGTTTTGACTTTTCAGTTAATGAGAGAGGGGTGTTAAAATTTCTTACTGGACAGTGGATCTACCACTTCTCATTGGAATTATATTGGTTTCAGTAGCACATATTTAGGGTCATGTGAGACCCTTTCGTTTGGAACGTTTCTGCCTTCCTGGTGAACCGAACCGTTGCAATAGTTCACGAGTGACTCTCTATTATCATAATATCTTGGCCTTCAAATCTGTATGTTCCATACAGGTGACTAATGTTTTGTCTTTTACGGCTTTTTATTTGTATAAGTTTTAAGTATTTTTAGGCAGCATGTAACCAAATCGAAATTTAAAAATCCACTCTGGCCACTTTTTAGCTGTTGAATTTTGTCCATTTATCTTTATTGTGATGGCTGATATGTGTCGAATTTTTTTACCATCTGATTTTGCGATTTCCCCCGGGTCTGCATGTCTCGTGTCTTCCTCTGCCTCTTGGTGAGTGCACCGCTCATGACAGTCCCCTTCCCCCCCTGTGACTTTGAGCTATGACCAACCCACAGCGCACTCCTCTGGTGGTGACCCCCGACCTGTCGACGCCCACACTGGACACGGCACCTGGACTCAATCCAATCACCTGTTCCTCCAGACAACCCAGGGGACTGAGGGCAGTTCCAACCCCACCGTACTGCCAACAGGATTATTTGGGTTCACAGTTATTCGTTTCATCCTACTGGGGTTTAGGATTAGCATGATTTTACTGAGATCCATCCATATTTTGGCCTTTCCGCACCCCTTTGCCTTGCCCCCTGCCCAGAACAGCTCTCCTCCCCCGGAAGCAGGTCCCTCACAGCCTCTCCAGCGAAGGCCCCATGGGCTCCTGCCCGTCCCTGGTGCTTAGACGGGACCCAGTGCAATGGGCCTCGGACGGACGGGTCGCGTGGACTAGAGCTGTCCCTCCCACACGACTGTCTCCTGGAAGATGGCCTAAGTGTTGCGCTCACTAGGAGAACAGGAAAGCACGGAGGGTCCCTGTCTTCTGGGTGGACCCAGAGAAGCACTGGGGGCCGCTGCCTGCGTCCTTCCCCGGACGGAGAGGCCGGGGTTGCCCAAAGAAAAGGTGGGGATGCGGCCATTCCTCCCAGGGTGGCCCCCGCTCCCCGCTCCCTCACTACAGTCTCCTCGTGTCTCCACATCCATGCCCTCCCGGCCTTTAACCTGCCTGGAGATCGAGGAGGAGGCCCGTGGGCCTCCGCAGTGCCCCACCCCCCGCCGGTCTAGGTGGTGAGGGGCCCAGTCTGGTGCCTGCAGGCGACACGTCTCCATGGCCACCAGTGTCCAGGGCAGCCGGGGGCCNCCTCCCACACGACTGTCTCCTGGAAGATGGCCTAAGTGTTGCGCTCACTAGGAGAACAGGAAAGCACGGAGGGTCCCTGTCTTCTGGGTGGACCCAGAGAAGCACTGGGGGCCGCTGCCTGCGTCCTTCCCCGGACGGAGAGGCCGGGGTTGCCCAAAGAAAAGGTGGGGATGCGGCCATTCCTCCCAGAGTGGCCCCCGCTCCCCGCTCCCTCACTACAGTCTCCTTGTGTCTTGCTCTCTCCTCCCGGCCTTTCTCAGACTGACTCGGGGCGTCCACCGTGAGCAGAGCTCCTGAGGCCACATCCATGCCCTCCCGGCCTTTAACCTGCCTGGAGATCGAGGAGGAGGCCTGTGGGCCTCCGCAGTGCCCCACCCCCCGCCGGTCTGGGTGGTGAGGGGCCCAGTCTGGTGCCTGCAGGCGACACGTCTCCATGGCCGCCAGTGTCCAGGGCAGCCGGGGGCCGCGGCCCCGAGGTCTCTGCCCTGCCCTGTTCCCTCCTCTCCCTCCTCCTGCCTTTCAGCACTTTCGCTGACTTGGTACGTGTGACTCATTGGCTGCCCATCCTCTGCACTCCGGCGGTTTTTGCGGGCCTTTGTCTGCGAGACTCGCGTGTTGCCTGCGCAGCAGACTGCGCCCTGTGCTCTCGGCGAGGCGGCTGCAATGGGGCTGGGCTCCAAGAGCTGCTGGGAGGAGGGCGCGGACTCACACTCCGTCTGATCACGGAAGACAGGACTCAAGTCTCAGTATTCAGGTTTTTTATCCAGCCGGCCCCTCATGCTCCAGCTGGCTCGTCGGCAAGATCACAGCCGGCTTTGCCAGGGTCCCCCTGAGGGCTCTGGGGACACTTCCAGGACCCAGGACCAGTACTTGCAGGGCACCAGCCCCGCTGTCCCCAAGAGCAAGCAAGCTCAGTGCAAAGAGCTCTGCCGGTCCCCTTCCTCCCACCCTCCCGGTACAGAGAGTCCAGAGGAATGTGGGCAGGTGCGGCCAGCTCCCAGGGCCTGGCCGGGCGGACCCTCACCAAGGACCTCCCCTGGATGGTAGGCCCGGCGGAGTTCCCTTCGAGAACCAGAGGGGGACTGCCCAGGCCGGGGCACTGCGCCCTCATCTTCGCTTTGGAGGAGGGAGCAGGATGGCTTCACGCACTTCGGAGCAGCCAACGTTGGGGGTGGGGCAGACCCACACATTCCCCCCCCCCCGCCCCGCCCCCGGCCGCAGCAGGCTGCTCCTGTATGTGTCCAGTGGGAATATTTTCCATTATCTTCCCTCTCAATTTAATTAATCCGCGCTCCGTAATGACCCTTGAAATTTCCATTAAACACACTGTTGCTGATCGGCACAGACCCGGTGGCGGTGGCATTTTCTCGCGGCTACGCGGGGGGGTCGGCCGTCTCTCCGAGTCTGGGCCCGGCAGCGGGGCTGGCCGCCCTCTCTCCTCAGGACCTCCTCTCATGCGTGACCGGCGTGGAGGTCCTCGAGGGCTGTTGTCGCCCTGGCCGTGACCCTCCGCTGCCCCTCCCCCAGGGCTGGCCGGTCAACTGGCTGCTGCCCGTTGCGGCCTTGGGGGCCCAAGAGAAGAGTCGGACAGGACCCGTGGGTTCCGTGAGTCATCGAGGAAGACGAGCCTCCTGCCAGCAGGGGCAGGCGTGACAGGGCAGCTAGGGTAAGTCCCCACGATGGCCCCCCAGGTCTCGGTTTCTGGGGGTCTCAGGACACGTTTTTAGGCCTCCCCACCTCTTCGGACAAAGGACCCGCTGACTCCAATGGAGACTCCACCTCCCCAGGCCTTTCTCGGCCGCACGGGCCCTGCCCAGGGGGCTCAGCAGGCGTGACGCCTGCCCCAGAGCCCACGCTGGAGGCCAGGCCATGGACCCTGGTCTGGTCTCCATGGTCCGGAGCAGCGGAACCGCACCAGGGCCGGAAAGAGCTGCTGACCACGCTGTTGCAGGACCGGAACCAATCTTGGCACCGCAGCGTCCGGCTTTGATGAGCCTGAGTCACCTGGGATGTCTCACAGTGACAGTCACACCTCCCAGCCCCTAGACCATGTCCTTCCCACACCTCGGTGTGCCGCAGGCTCATTTGTCCCTGAGGCCCTTCAGCTCAGCCTCAGGCCACTCGGGGGCTCTGGGCACCTCCCGGCTTTGGGGGCTGGTCCCTCGTCATTGAAGGGGCATCCTTAGGCGTGGCCTTCGCTTTCTCTGGGCTAAGGTGTCCCTTCCAGGGCTCTGCGCCCTCAGCCGACAGCAGGGTGTGGTCCGAGTGTTTTGGAGGCCCCGTCAGGAGTTGGAGGGGCCTCGAGGGCCGAGGGCTGTCCCGCCTGCGAGCGCTGTCCCACCTGCGAGCGCCGTCCCTGTTTCCCCGGGAAAGAGCTGCTCCCTTGTCCCCTCCACCCAGCCAGTCCCCAGGGACACCCCTCGGTCTTGGGCCCCAAGCTCAGGGCTGGGGACACAGCACCAAGAATGAGCTGGATGAGGAGACCCTCCCCACCTCCACAGGCACAAAATTTCGATGAAATGCAACAAGAGCTTCAGGGGGCCTGGTACTGAGCAGGGAGGGCGCCCCCTCTGGGCAGGGCTCATGGACAGGAGGTGACAGGGTGCTGAGTCTGGAAGGACAAGCAGCAGGTAGTCAGGCTGCAGAGATGGGCCAGGGCGTTTGGGTAGGGGACAGGCAGCCAGGAGGGGCCTGCTCAATGGAAGCCCGCCATGCCAGGGGATGGGCGGGACTCCTGGCGAGGGCGAGGGTGCCCACCCACGGTGCAGCAAGTGGGGGGCTGCACCAAGTCCGTCGTCTTCCTTTCTTTGTGTTTCCTACCTGGCTCCTCTGAGCCGGGGCAGCTCAGTCACTGGGAGTGTGTNGAGTCTGGAAGGACAAGCAGCAGGTAGTCAGGCTGCAGAGATGGGCCAGGGCGTTTGGGTAGGGGACAGGCAGCCAGGAGGGGCCTGCTCAATGGAAGCCCGCCATGCCAGGGGATGGGCGGGACTCCTGGCGAGGGCGAGGGTGCCCACCCACGGTGCAGCAAGTGGGGGGCTGCACCAAGTCCGTCGTCTTCCTTTCTTTGTGTTTCCTACCTGGATCCTCTGAGCCGGGGCGGCTCAGTCGCCGGGAGTGTGTCCATGCAGCTTTTCCAGGCCACAAGTCACCTTCGGCCCGGTCAGAGCAAAGGTTCTGAGGCCAGGGCTGCGTTTTTCTCTCTCATGGAATCTGGAGTCCTCCTCCCACATGCCTGGCCCCCTGACTGACCACCTGAAACTGGGAGGCCTCGGGCCGGCAGCTTCTGCTTTGAGGTGTCCCACGGTGACGCTGCTGGTGCGGAGACGTTCCACACTATCCCGGGACCCTTGGAAGTGGCTCGTGTCCTTGGCCGTCCCAGGCCCTCTGGGCCTTCCCATGGGGCTGGACCAGGTGGTCGAACTTGGCCTCTGATGCACCCTTATACCCTAATGGGCTCCAGGGTTCATTTGTCCTCCTTCCTGAGCTCAGGGTGGGCTCAGCACCCTTCCCAAATGGCTGCATTGTGTGGCCTGTGCCGCTGTCCACACCCAGCAGGAGCAACACCAGGCACTTGCCTGCGTCCCCACGGGTGGCAATGCCCTGAGGTCACCTTGTGACAGTCCCCGAAGGTCAGGGGAGCGGAGGATCTGGAGAAAGTCCTCCTCCTGTGGTCTTCCTTCTCACCTGCGGTTACCCCAGTTTCTGAACGAAGGTGAGGGCTGTGGCCACAGACGGAGTAGTGCAGCCCCACCAGGGAGTGTCCTCACGTTGGGGGGGGCCCTCCCAACTCACACAGGGGGGAGCAGGGGCTCCTCCAGGGTCCATAGGGCCCCTTAGTTGGTGCGTCTGGACCCACACAGGCCTCCACTGACGGACATGGGGCATTCATTGCTCAGCCTCCCGGTGGGCCAGCAGGAGGGAGGCAGGGCCCACTGCAGGAGGAGCGGGCACCACCGGCCTCAGGCCTGGTCCCAGGCCACACCGTGCAGACCAGCAGGGGCCAGGCTCTCTAACCCTGCCTCCTGCAGGAATAGAGACTGGGGAGGCAGAGCCTGGATCGTTGGGCCACCAGGGGTCCTGTGGATGGCCCACACTTAACTTCACCATTGACGCTTGGGTGGTCCCCAGAAGACAGTCCAAGAGCAACCAGCGCGCAGTGATGGGGACGCCAGCAACAGAGCGGCGGAGCCTCGGCAGAGCCAGGGTGACGGGAGTGCAGGCCCTGCCCCCGAACGGGAGCTGAGGAGGCGGCCCAGGGCCGCCCTCCCTGTCTGCCTGTCCTCCCCCACCTGAAGGAGGCGGGACCTGCACTTACAGCCCCTCTGGGGGGATCTACACTCGTCCGCAATCCATCCTGACACAGTGTCTGCCTGGAGGCAGGGTGGCCGATCGGGACAGGTCAGCACTGGAAAGCACCCCCCACCCCCGGTGTCCGTCCCCACAGGACAGACGCAGCTGTTTGACAGGAGGACTCGTCCGTCTGCTCCTCTGGGGGTGGGGTGGGGGGTGACGCGGGGGGGGGGGTGATGCGGGGGCTGAGCATCCTTGCAGGGGGCTGGCCCTGGACCAGCCTGGCCCCCAGAGCAGGGAGCCAGAAACAGGCCCCAGTCCCTTAGCAAGCCACGCTGTCATTGAGGTGACATTTCCGTTTGGTGGCACAAGGACCGATTGGCTAATAAGCCACGTAGTGACCTCTACCCAAGCTGCTGGGAAGGAAATGGAGCTCGATTCTCCGCATTTCGCCCCCTGACCCTGGGCGCCCCAGGTGGGATCGTGCTCCCAGGGTGAATATAGGACACGCACATCCGCACAGGCGTGCAGGAGAGTCTTCTAAGGATTTAGCAGCTGCAATTCTGAAAACAGACGAACAAGTTTCACAATACAAGGTCTGCTTCACACTCACAGCTTGAAGCGCCACAGTAGGGGTCTCTGGGGCGCAGTCTCACCGCGGGTGTGAGCGGTGAGCAAGTGGACTTGGGGGACCCTGGACACCCACACCCAGGAGGGAGGGAGGGGAGCTCAGGACTGGTCACTGGGGCCCGCTGAAGCGGTGTCTCAGCGCCCACCACCCACACAGCCCGCCGTCAGCGTCCCACACTTCCGTACACACCAGACAAAGAAATGAAGACACCTTTAACGTGCGGTGAGGTGACAAGGCACGCGACAAGTCACTCCGAGAAACCGCAACCCCCCACAGGAAGACGGGAACAGAGAAGCAACTGAGGGCTGGACGAAGACACAAAAGACCCCTCAAACTGGGACGACGGCGCCTTTTGTCACCTTCTGGAAGGTTTCTAGAGCTGACCCGCCGTGGAGGTGGTCAGGAGCCTGAGAGGTGGTGCTAAGCGGGCACAGCTATTCCAGAGGACGGTTCCCTCAAACACACGGGGTCCCTTTACGGGTCGCCGCGGACCGGACGTGGCTGTGTCTGAGCTGAGCCCGGCCCGCCGCCCCCTGCTGTTTCCCGGCCGCGGTCTGTCCTGTGCGAACCGCCCTCGCTCAGGCCCCTCGGCCTCCTCGTGAAGCCTGTTGCATAAAAAGCCTCCTTCTCCTTTTTTCAGGCTCACCTGGGAGGCATCTGCGTTTGGAGTCAGCCTGCGAGTCTCTGCAGGCGGTGTCTGCTGGGACTTCCACCCCGGCGGGCGCCAGGGAGCTTACGCTCGAATCTGGGGGGAAGTCGCCCAAGCGAAGCTTCCCACTCATCCAGCAGCTTCAACAGCTCTCGCCGCCTCCTGCCGAGAAGGTTCTGTGCGTCTTCCTGAGGTCGATCTGCAGTTTGGAACCTTCCATCTCTCTCAGTGGCGCTGTGTCGATTTCTGTGTAAAAATCCCACGCACCTTTTGTTGGATTTTTCCCAGGTAAATTCTGTCTCCGCGTGTTTCTCATGTACAGTCGATTTTTACACACTGATTCCCCACAGGCAAGTTGGCCGAATTCACATATTAATTATAACAGTTCATCTTTAAACTCCGGGAGATTTATAGGTATGTGAATATTTTTAAATTATTGTAAGACCAGATTGGTTAGCGTTTTTCTCAGCGGTTTTTTGGCGTGAAGCTCAGAAAGCTCTTTCCTGCCTCACGTTATAAGGAAGGCCTGCTTTTCTCACGGTGCAGTTGCTGCCTTTACGTCTGACGTGGAGTACACGGGTCTGCCCCGTCTCTCAGATGCTTTTTGACCGTTTTAATGTGTTTGTGTTTTAATCTGCCTGCCTTCAAGAACCATTCCGATGATGGGGACCTTGTGGAAGGATCGTGTCACCTGTTCTCACTCACACTCGCTTTCCACGGCGGTTGCACAGTGTGTGCGCTCACGTGGCCCCGTGGCTCTCTCACGTGACCACACGGAGCTTCTGCGATGTGAAGGCAGGAACAGGCGCCGCGTGGGGTCCCCATCGGTGCAGGGGAAGGGCTCTGCGAGTCCTCCTGCCGTCTCCTCTCTCTGCGTGCCTCAGAAAATGTGCACAACCATCAAAAACGAAGTCTGTCTCTCTACCTCCTGCCTGGCCCCTGCTTCTCACAGATTCACGAAGTCCGTTTTTAAGCGTGCACGGCCACGACACGGCTGCTCTCCAGTGCACATGACGCTGGCGGTGTGCGCCGTCTGCACAGGTCAGAGGAGGTGAGGCCAAGGCTGCCCGGACCCTCTGCTCATCAATTTGCGCAAACAGAATACGAAACCCCTGAGTGATTTTCAATAATTCCTGGTTCCAGAAACACAGAAGTTCGTGTCCAACGTGCCTCAGGGACAATGAGGAGCTTGAAGGGACTCATCCTGGAGCTCAAGGCTGCAGCCTGTCGCCCCAGGTCCGAGGCGCAAAGCAGGGGGACCCAGTGGCCTCCCCGCCCAGTCTCCCCGGGACTCGCGTCCTTCGAGGCCCTGGAGCTGCTTCAGACAGAGAAACCGAGGCAAGAACTGAAAGGCTGCACCACGACTCCCACCTCCCGGGACGGCCCGGCGGCATCCGACTACGCAATGACAGTGGCTTTGACCCCTCCGTGGGGGCAGCTGTGAGGGGTCCACACCCATCCGGACTTCCCTCCAGTGACACACATTTCCTCGGAGGTCCCTGCTGCCACAGAGGTCCTCGGCGTCCCCATAGCAGTGGACCGGCAAGCTCTCTGTCGGCTCCTAATTATGCCTGGATGTTTCTCTTGTGTGTGGTCTCAAAATTTTTTAGTTTCAGAGCCTTTTTTTTACCACGTAAAGTTTCTATTATAACGTCTACTTTTAAAGCAACTGTGAGGTTGAACACACCTTGCCGATCGGTAGGGAATTTGCGGCGACAGCCCCGGCAGAGTGCCTCAGGGTCCTCTCACCAAGTTACTCAGCGTTGAAGACACACCTTTGCCACCAGAGGCTCGAAAAGATGACAAGCCGGTGACGTGCGTGCCCTGAGCAGAGAGCAGTGCCAGGACTTCTGGGCCCTCCCAGGGTGTGTAAATAATGTCATTTGCAAACAATGGTAATTTAATTTCCACTTTCCTAATATTCTGCTAAAACAAGTTATTTTGAAAAATCTTGTAATTCAAGCCAACGCACGAGCACCCCACAGTCTGCAGAGGGGAGTGCGGACATGCACCCGGGGGTTCGCTGGGCGGAGCAAAGGCCACCAACACTGTCGCTCAAACAGTACACGTGGCCTCGGAGTCCTTGGGGTCAGGAGTCTGAGGAGGGTCTCATGGGGCCAAGACCAGTGTCGGGGCAGGGCTGCCCCCTTCTGGAGGCTCCGGGGGCATGTCTGTTTGGGTGCCCACACTCTTTGGCTGGTGGGCCCCTCCCCCATCCCCAAGGCGGCCCCTGACCTGTCCCCTTGGACTCCCCTTCCTCCCTGCCCCTTCTGTGGAGGGTGCGGTGGTTCCCTGGGCCCACCTGGGCAGACCGGGGTAGCCTTCCCACTTTAAGGCCCACTGATCAGCCTTAAAGTGAATTCACCTCTGCCATGAGACCTGACGCGTTCACAGGGGCCGGGGATCCCGGCGTGGGGATCCTCGAGGGGTGGGGGCTCTGGCCACCGCCCCACAAGCCAGCACACGAGGAAATGCAGTTTCTTCACCGTGGCGGGTTCTGCGGCAACAGTCGCCACGGGGCCCTGACGGGAAGCCGGGGACAGCAGGGCCAGGGAAGGCTCTCCAGGGAGGAGGCACTGGGCCATCTGAGTGAGCAGATAAAGGGGGCAGTGAGGGGGGAAGGCATTTTAACTGGAGAGGAAGACGTGAAACTGCCTCTGCAGCAGGTGACACGATCTTCCCTGCAGAAAACTACAAAGACCCAACAAACAGCTGTTAGGAGGAACAGGCGGACGCAGTGAGTCGCACGCCACGAGACCAGCCCACGGAATCCGTTGTGTTTCCACAGGCCGACGATGGACCGTCTGAAGAGGAAATGGAGAGAACGACCCGTCTTCAATAGCGACGAAAAGAACACAACACTTCGGAATAAACGTAACACTGGACGTGAAGGAGCTGGGCCTTGGAAGTCACAGCACAGGGAGTAGAGAAGTCGACGGAGACACAAAGAAACGGACTCAACATTGTTCGAGCACCCCCGGGGCCAACACACCCCGCGGACCCAGTGAGCGCCATCCACATCGCAAAGGCCGTCTTTACAGAGGCAGAAGAGCCTGTCCCGAAACTCGCAGGGAACCGGAAAGGAGCGGGAACAGCCCCAACGACCTCGAGAAAGAGGCGCAAAGCTGGAGCGTCACACTGGCTGATTTCTGAATATACCACGAAGCTACAGGCATTCGGGGAGGCGCAGTGTCTCCAGCGAACGGTGTCGAATTTCCGTGCGCAGAGAGCGAAACGGGGCCCTTGCCTCACCCCGGCCACGCACACAACTCAAGGTGGCCGGAGACAGAGGCGCCAGGTCTGAAAGTGAACACCCTGGAAGGCATGGGGCGGGGGGCGGGGAGGGGGAAGCTCCGTGGCATCGATCTCGGCAATGGCTCCTTGGCTGGGACTCCACAGGCGCAGGCCCCAAAAGCAAGAGCAGACGAGTGGGACCACGTCCGACTGAAAGGCCCCCACCCAGCGAAGGAGCCGCCCAGAGCGGGCCGGCCGGCCACCAAGGGGTCAGGAGGAAGACCCCAGGGAGCAGCGGGGCTCACTCCTCAGGGTAGAGCGGAAGTTCGTGCAACACATTGGCAGAAAAACACACACAAAAAGAAAACCAACAACAACGGTTTACAAATGGGCCAAGAACTTGAACAGACATTTCTCCCAAGAAGATGCACAAATGGCCGAAGACACAGGAAAGGGCGCTCAGCCTCACCGGTCATCAGGGACACCCCCTCGAACCCACAGTGCCATGGCGCCTCGCGCCTGTTAGGGAGCTGTTGCGCCCCCCCCCACACACACACACAAGTGCTGGCAAGGACGTGGGGAGAGGCAGCCCCGTGCCCTGCGGGTGGGAGTGGAGGTCGGTGCAGCCCCTGTGGGAATGGTGGGTCCGAGCTGCCGAGTGACCCGGCAGCCCCACGCCTGGGCCTGGGTCCAAGGGAATTAAGACCAGCGACCCAAAGGGCCTCGGCTCCCCCGGGCTCATGGCGGCGGTCACCATAGCCAATGCCCACCGAGCAGCCACCAGATGGAGGAGGTGTGGCCCGTGCCCCCAGTGGGACACTGCCGGCCCAAGAAAGAAGGGAACCCTGCCGTGTGTGAGCAGACGTGTGGACCTCGTCAGCACCGAAGGACATGTGCTCCCTGGACCCGCTTCTCCGCGGCATCTAGACAGCCGGCCTCACAGACACAGAGGGCAAGGGTGGCAGCCAGGGCCTGGGGTAGGGACGAGGGTGCGTGGGGCCCTGGCGGTCCGATTACGCCAGAGGAAGGAGGTCCAGGGGCGTGCGGTGTGACCCTGCGCCTGCAGCTGACCAGACTGTGCCGTACACCGAAACCTTTGTTCAGGGGACAGAATGTCATCACAAAAGTGCTTACCTCACACAAGAGAAGGACCAGTCAGAGCCAGCCCCTCCTGCTGGGAAGGGCGCAGGCTGCCTGAGCATTAGGCATGTTGGGGACAGACCCCTGAGGCACGGTCAGGCCGGGCTGGGCAGGGAGGGGGTGCCCGAGCCAGTCCCGTTCTCGGGGGGCTGTGGGCAGAGAGCCGGCCGACAGGGACAGAGGCCCATCTGCGGGGCCGTGGAAGCTCGTACTGCAGCGTGGACTTGGTCTGGTCGGGAGGCTGGGAGAATGGGACAGAGGCAATGCTGGGGGATGGAGCCACCGGGGCAGGCCGGCGGGGCAGCTCCTGGGGCAGCTCCCGGGGGTGGGCAGGATGGGAGGGCCTGGGGGTGGGGAGCGGGCACGCTGGCCGCTGGCTGGGCAGGGGAGAGGAGGCCACGGCAGGGTGTTCGGCACAGGCGGGTGGGCTCTGTCTGCGGAGCGGGGAGGGCTCTCGGGGAAGAAGCTGAAACCACGAGCTCGACTTTTTGAGGTCGGATGGGCTTCGGTGCGGAGAAGAGGCCGAGGGTGGATCTTCGAGGGACATGGACGGCGAGGTGGAGAGGGAGGGAGCGAGCTGTGTTGGGGGTGGGTGGTGGGGTGAGGAGAACCAGGTAAACGTGAGAAAAAACAGAACCAAAACGCGCCTGATGCGGTGTTGGATCAGGTCTGTGGAGCGCGTGTGAGTGCATGTGTGCGTGTGGCAAGGATGGTAGAACGGGACACATGTTGGACCCCGAGGACGGCGCCTGGGAGGCGTGGGGGCGTGACCGTGGGGGACTCGGCTGGGACACGCAGGCTGGGGTGGCTGCGGCATTCACATGCAGCCGTCTAACCGGCCGCTGTGACCTGGGGCCCGGCGCTCCTGGGAGATGTTTGGACTGGACCCGGGACGCATGAGTCCCACGCCTATCAGTGGTGACCGGAGCCCTGGGGAGGACAGGTGTGAACATTTGGAGGGGAGGGGCGTGAGCAGCTTCACCTCAGCCGGCGACCTGGGAGGAGTGAGCCCAGGGAGCCAGACTCGGAGGGGAGGGGAAGCGAACCTGCCTTGGGCGGGGCCCAGAGTTGATGACGAGGACTGAGGTGTCTTTGGACTCAGCTAATCGGACACCAGAGGGGGTGTGGGGCCGTGGGACCAGAGTGAGTGCACGGAGGAAGCAGGCAGGGACGACTCTTCTTAGAAGGTGGGCCGTGACCAGATGGCTGGGTGAGGCCTCGCGGGGAATATGGGGGGGAGCTTTTCTGAGGAACCTCCACTCCAAAGCCAGGAGAAGGAAGTGGCTGAGCTCGCAGGGTGAGAGGGGCCATCGGGAGGAGTGGAAGCCCCACCATGCCGCGAGCAAGCCGTCTACTCCGCAGCTCAGAGTGTGGCCGCCTCTGTGCTGGGCTCAGAAACCCAGCCTGCCTGCAGCTTCTCAGGAGGCCCGGTCTCCGCACCAGACACCCAGGACCTGGGCAAGCGCTTTCCGGAAGGGCGTCACCGAGCAAAGTTGTCTCGACCATCCTCTCCAGAGCATGGGTTGGTTTGCTCATGTTTAAAAAGCATTTTCAGCCCTGGCTCGTGCGGCTCAGCGGATTGAGCGCCAGTCTGCGAACCAAAGGGTTGCAGGTTCAATCCCTGGTCAGGGCACATGGCCAAGGTTACGGGCCAGGTCCCTGGTGTGTATGAGACGCAACCACGCAGTCATGTTTCTCTTCCTCTATTTCTCCCTCCCTTCCCTTCTCTCTAAAAATCAATAAAATCTTTTTCTTTAAAAAAAAAAAACATTTTCAAGTTTCAGAGCATTTACCACTTTTCCCTGGTGGAGATTTTTTAACGTGTGTCCCTCCTTCAATCAGACTCTCCAGCAATGAACAGGTGGGGCCCCCACGCCTGTGATATTTGATTTATTGCTTTCAGTTTCCCTGGTTCTGAGCAAACGGTTGACCTTTGCCACACTTACGCATAATCACCCACGTCAGCAAAGCCGCAGGTCTCCACGGCGATTAATCACACGTCCAAGCACTTCCTTGGTGAAACCCGCATCATACTTACGTGCACACGGAACCCGAGCCCCGGAGAGGCTGGGGGAACAGGTCGGACCTGCTCAGCTGAACGGCAGGCGCGGCCGCCTCAGTGTCGTGTGAGGTGGAGGACAATCCAGGCCGACCCGCCTGGACAGAGGAGATGGGCGCTGAGCCCAGGGGAACGGTTCACGCTGGAGCCGGACTGGAGCCTGGGCCTCTCCAGCCGAGGACAAGGGTCTGAGGACCATGTCCCCACAAGCAGCCTCTGTGGCCCCTGAACCTGGGAGGCGGACAGTGGGAGTCGGTCCCTGACCACCATGTCCGCTGCTGGGCTCCGGGGGTCCCCGTGTGCCCTGCATGTGGCGCGTCCTCAGGCTCATCGGAAACCGTCAGGTGAGCGAGGACAGAGTCGGGGGAAGGACCGATGCCTGTTTTCCCTAACTCTGTTTCTAGAACCATCTGCTTAGAGCAAGTGGCCCTTCCAATGGCCCCCAATCCACGTGCCGAGAACAGCTCGATGATCCCGGGTCCGGAAACTGGGACACAAGCAGACGCACACCCCCTAGGACACCCCCAACGCCCGGTTGCTCTCTAGTCTCCCATCAAGGTCACCGATTCACTCAAAGAACCCCGAAGGGCATTCGACCTCAATTTGTATAATTTCCTCACTGAAATTCAAGAGATACGTCCTAGCTGTTCCCTATTATCCCTCTGTTGCTCGGAAAAGTTAAAGTTTAAATGGCAATTCTCTTTAGAATTTAATATCTGTTCCCAGACATTCTGGGTTTAATTGCTAACCGACTCTTCAGGAAATTGAATCCCTCCATCACACCGGTTTCGCGCACCAGCGGCCTGGGAGAGCGGGCAGAGGCCCCGCGCCGTGAACAATGCCACGGCTCCAGCTGCGCGCGCTTTATTGGAAAAGCTCCCAGGTTTTCTTTTTAATTTTTGCCCCTGTTTTATGTGTATGTCCAAAAGCCCCGAACTGGGTCGATACACAGTGAGGCAGAGGTTTGGTGGCCACACTTCCGTTCAGCTCCTTTACGGGAGGCGTATGCGTGAAGCTGTGGGGGGTGGAAGAGCCCCGGGGTGGGGCCCGCAGATTCAGTTGCCGGGCTGGCTCCTCCCCCGGGGTGGGGGGCTGAATGGACATTCGCCTGCCCCCGGGGACTCTGCGCCTGCCGGGGAAGGGTGGCACCTGGGGACCCTGAGCACTCACAGCGCACAGACCCTGCTGGCGTCCGCTTGGCCAGAAGAACCACCAAGGGACAGACCGCGGCCGGTCCTGCGGACGCCCGGGACAGGAGTCAGCTGGCTCATGGAAACGTGACGTTCCGAAGGGAAACTTCGGGGGCCGCCCGGTGTCGGGAGGTCCATACTCTCTGCCGGCGTCTCTCCCTGTCCTGGCTGTGACACGGTGTCCTGCCTTCGGGAGGTGGAGTTAGCACCATCCCTGAATCAGGTGGCCCAGTGGCCACGTGGCCGCAGAGCAGGGGAGCCCGGCCCTGGGGCGAGAACAAGGCGAGTGAGCCCTCTGGAGGTGGGCGGCACCTCCCTCTCGGGCCCACCGGTAGTCGGGCCGGCCAAGCACAGTGAGGGCCTGGCAGAGATGAGCTCATGGGGCCCAGACCCGCAGAGCTGAGGACCAGGAGCAGGAGGCATGCCGGGCAGTTGCCCCAGTGAACAGCCCCTGGGTCCGGGGATGTGCCTTCCACACTCTGTGTCCCACGGGCCCTCTGTGAGCCAGCTCTGGCTTCCCATTCTTTCCAGGCTGCACCCCTGCCCCTGCCCCACTGTGAGGGGTGGACCCTGCATGCGCACAGGACAGCCTCTGCCCAGTCTCTGCTGTGCAGACACCTCGTCGTCATCTTAAGAGCCCCCTGAGGTGTTCCCTCTCCTTTGAGTGCGTCCCTTTCTCTCCGGGAAAGACAGGCGATCCCTCCACCAAGCAAGTGTCCAAATCTCTGCACAAGTCTCTCCCTGGACCATGAGCGTCTTGGGGGCAGCAGCTGCCTGCTCTCTCTACAGATCACGCGAGCGTGTCGGCCACAGCGGCGCTCCACGTGGGGGGGACGTCAAGACTCCGGGCCCTCAGCTCCTGCGGCAGCAACCCCTGACCGGGCACCCGGTCCCCAAGCCTCCCCACTCCAAGTCCCCTGCGACCCACGTAGAGGGAAAGTCGCCGGCCTGGGCTCTGCTGTGTTCCTCTCCTCCGGGCACTTCTCCCGGCCTCAGGGTCCCCGTTTGTTGTGGGAGCCCCCACACCTGCTTTCCAGTTCTCAGCCGGGCTGGCCACCGCCTGTGCCGGGTACCTGGCCACACCCCTCCTCAGCCCCACCTTGCAGCTTCCCACTGTGCTGGGGCTTGTTTGATGCTGATGGCCCCGCTCAGCCACACTGAGCACACCCAGCCCGAGGGACCTGACACCCATGGGCCACCCTTGCCCGGCAGGGTCCCAGGGCCACAGGCCCACCCTCCCACAGTGCTGACCAGCTCTGTCGTCCCCCTGGACCTGCCCCCCCACCTTCCACTCCAATCTTCTCCCAGACACCCGTCCCCTGCAATGGCTCCCCCCACAGACCCCCAGGTCCAGGGCCCCCGGGAGGAGTGGGCATTGCCGCAGAGGAAAGGGGCAAGGGACCCCCTCTCAGGCTCGGCCACTTCCGGCCGGCCCTTGGCCTCCCCCTAAGGTCATGCGGGTCCCTGACCAGCCCAAGGCACTGTCTGTGAGTGTCAGGCTCTCCAGGTGGCACTGCTATGCTGACAGCTGGCCCTGGGGACCCCAGGATGGGTCTGTCTTGCCCCTTGGTGCTCTCACCCTGGCACACAGCGCAGCCCTCCCTTCGGGTGGAGGGGGCAAGGTGACTGTCGCCCACCTCGCTGGCTTCTGAGCACAGCCCCAGAGAGACACTGTCAGATCCCGCAGAGCGCCCCCCGCCCCGGGGGCCTGAATGTGGCCACACAGTGTGGCCCGCACCGCCACTCCCAGCTCCGGGCGGCGTCACTGACTGACGGTCTGTGTGGAGGGCGGGAGTGTTTCCACTGGGAAGGCCTCCAGATGGCGTCTCGCCCTCCCTCCCCCCGACCGAGACTTGAGACCTGCTTACCTTACCTGGGGCCTGCGAACAAGGCGGCAGCGGCGGCAGAGGTGGGAGACGCGGCCTGGGCACAGCCTCCCTGCCCCCAACGGCCCGAGAATTCTAGAAAATTGAAAAGGGCGTTCCGGCCAAGATGGAGGCATAGGTAGAAACCCTTAGCTTCCTCGCAAAACCAGAAGGAGGACAACCACCAACCTAAAATCAGTAAACAACTGGAAGTGACAGAAAAATCAAACTGCGT
Organism: Sturnira hondurensis; assembly: GCF_014824575.4. NCBI lineage: Eukaryota > Metazoa > Chordata > Mammalia > Chiroptera > Phyllostomidae > Sturnira > Sturnira hondurensis. The sequence continues at coordinate 979,391 of NW_028091124.1, read as the reverse complement.
GGAGCTCCAACCACCAAGGAATTGAAGAACAGCCGACCAGAGCAGCCAGACCACTAAGAACCCGCAGCGAGACGGCAGACCACGCGGGAGGGGCTGGCTGAACGGGAAACTGAGACTGGGAGGTCCCTGTGCACTTCGGCGGGGCTGCCGCGGTGAGAGGCACTCCCAGTCTCACACGAGAGTGCGCTGGAGAGTGGGCTAGAACCGGGCAGGCGGGCTGCACGGCCCCTCTCTGAACCCTGCCCCCAGGCAGCACCACAGAGCAGAAGGAGGGTGGTCCCGCCCTGGTGAACACCTAAGGCCCCGCCCCCTTACAACTGAACAGGTGCCCCGAGACTAGGAAATACGGCCCCAACGAAAGAACAGAGCAAAACTCCAGACAGAGAGCTAAGCGATGAGGAGACAGCCCACCTGTCAGATGGAGAGTTTAAAGCTCTGGTCATCAAAACGCTCACAGGACTGATTGAGGTTGGTTGAAAAGTGAAAAAAACAAATGAAAGACACCCAAAATGAAATAGAGCAAAATGTTCAGGGAACCAACAATGACCGGAAGAAAACCAGGACTCAAATCAATGATTTGAAACAAAAGGAAGAAAGAAACATCCAACCAGAACAGAATGAAGAAACAAGAATTCAAAAAAAATGAGGAGAGGCTTAGGAACCTCCGGTACAACCTAAAATGTTCCAATATTGAATTATAGGGGTGCCAGAAGAAGGACAAGAAACTGAAAACTTATTTAAACAAATAATAAAGAAGAACTTCCCCAATCTGACAAAAAAAATAGACTTCCAGGAAGTCCAGGAAGCCCAGAGAGTCCCAAAGAAGTTGGACCCAAGGATGAACAGAAAGAACACACCAAGGCACATCATCATTACATTACCCAAGATGAAAGATAAGGAGAGAACCCTAAAAGCAGCAAGAGAAAAGGGGACAGTCACCTACAGAGGAGTTCCCATCAGACTGTCAGCTGATTTCTCAAGAGAGACCTTACAGGCAAGAAGGGGCTGGAAAGAAGTGTTTGAAGTCATGAAAGGCAGGGACCTACATCCAAGATGACTCTATCCAGCGAAGCTTTCATTTAGAATGGAAGAGCAAATAAAATTCTTCCCAGATAAGGTCAAATTAAAAGAGTTCATCATCACCAAGCCCTTAGAATATGAAATGTTAAAGGAACTTATCTAAGAAATTGAAGGTCAAAACTATGAACAGTAAAATGAACAACAAACTCATAACTATCAACAAATGAACCTAAAAAAAAGAAAAACAATGAAAACAAAAACTAAGCAAACAACTAGAACAGGAACAGAATGAGAGAAATGGAGATCACATGGAGGGTTATCAGCAGGGAGGGGGAGGGAGGAAATAGGGAGAAAAGGTACAGGGAAGAAGAAGCATAATTAGTAGGTATAAAATAGACGGGGAGAGGTCACAAATGGTATAGGAAACAAAGAACTCAAAAACCTTATACGTACAACCCATGGACATGAACTAAGGGGGAGCGAATGCTGGAGGGTGGGGGTGTGCAGTGAGGAGGGGGAGAAAGGGGGAGAAATTGAGAAAACCGTAATAGCATAGTCAATAAAATATACTTAAAAGGAGAAAATTGAAAAGGGAGAAATTATGTATTCAAACCTAACTCGCTCTGTGACAGATTTGGTCAGAGGAGGCGGGGCTAGGTTGGGGCGGGGCCGGGGCAGGTGGGCGGGGCCTGGGGGCCTGTTCCTCAGGATTCTGTTCCGCTCAGGTGGGGGCGGACGGGAACCTCACAGACCAGCTGTGGCTGTCCCGAGCCGGGCCTGGGGCGTCCCAAGGACCTCCCACGTGTGGACCCTCTTTCAAGAAGGCTCTGGTCACCAAATGCTTTTTTAAAGTTGGTGCTCTGATGTCCGTAGTGAAAAGGGGGCCACTCTGGGGTGCGCAGCTCAGCGGCATAGAAATACACTCACGATGTGCCACCATCGGCACTGTCACCTCCAGCGTGTTCTCATCACGCCAAGCGGACGCCCCCTCCCCCAGCCCCCCGCTGCCACTGCCGGCTCTCGGCCCCTGTGAGGATTCTGTGAGCCTGACGACCCTGAGTTCCCCATGTAAGTGGAATCACACGGTGTTTGTCCTTCTGGGACCGGCTCGAGTGTTCACGGGTCACACATCCCCGAGGGTCACCCATGTCGTAGTCTGTGTCAGAAAGGCCTTCCTTTCCAGGGCCGCGTCACACTCCGTATGTGGGGGGCCGAGCTCTGCTACCCCTCCCTCAGTGATGGGCCCCCGGGTTGCCCCTGCGTTTGGCTGCTGTGAGCAATGCTACTGCAAAGTTGGGGTGCACAGATCCCTCGCCATGAGACTTTGGGGTCTGCACCCAGAGGCGGGACTGCTGGATCGTATGGGCACTCTGTGTTTATTTTTTTGAGAAATTGTCATGCTGTGTTCATTCACAGCTGAAACGTCCTTTTTCATGGAGAAAGGCACGCTGATGCTCTGCCGTTTGGGGAGTTTTGACCAGGCCGTCGCCGGCGTGCGCCTGTGGATTCCGCCATTGTACGGCGTGGAGAGCAGAGCAGGCCCCGGTGCTGTCATGTTGCAAGGTTTGCGCCTGGCATGACGGAGGGAGCACGGGGGCCCCTTCTGCACCCTTCCTTCAGGGAGAGAGACCCCGAGAAAGGAAGCAGGTTTGAGAATGGGCCACCGTGGAAACCATGGCTCTGGTCTCAGGAGGCTTAGCCTTTTACAACCAAATCCCTTTTCCACCAGTAGCCATTCACCTGGAACGGGATTCGCAGGGATGAAGGGGCTGCGGTGGCGAGAAGCTTCCCCCGCCCCCGCCCCGCAGCCCTGGCGCCCTCCGCCCAGTGGTGGCGGTACCCCCAGAGTCTGCGGCGTGTTCGGCTGCCAACGTTCAAGCCCTCGCCTCCTTGACTTCCCCCTCAATCCCACAGACCATGCCCCACCACATGCCTGCCCCTCCCGGAGCTCCGAGACTGGTTTGTGGAGGCTCATAAAGAGCTGCCGCGCCCGTGCCGCAGCTGCAGAGCGTCGCGATTTATGCATCGCTGTGAAGGGAGGTTATTCTTTGAATATTGCGTTTCTGACTTAAATGAGGGCTCGGGCTGTTTCTGCCGGAAGCCTCTGGGAAGGAGCTGAATGGCTCAAAGCAGGTGCCGGGAAGGCTTCTCAAGGCAGGATTGCCATGAAATGCAGTGTGAAACATGTTTTATCGAAATCTAATCTAATATAGAACAGCATGCGCACTGTGGTGCCGAGCTCTGGACTTCTGCAGCCGGAGTCCGCGGTGCAGGCAGCACCGAGCAGGAACACGGGGCGAGCCGGCAGCCGGTGCCGGGCTCCTTTTCGGGCAGGAGGGGCCCTGTTTTGTGTCTGAAAAAACGGAAGTGTCAACCCCAAGTCAGGCTTGCTGGTTCCCAAGGCGTTCGGGGAGACCTCGATGTGTCCCCACTGGACGGCATTGCCCTGGGACTCCAGGGCCAGCACCCCAGGGTGCTGCAGGGGAGGGGAGAGGGCCCCACCCTCGGCTGACTCTGCCCTCCCCAGGTGTGGGTTCCACCCCAGCTCCAGGGCTCCGGCCTTGTGACCTCAAGACGGTCACTTAACTGTCCAGCCTCCCTGTCTTCACTCTAAAATGAGGTGGCCACGGGGGTTCGAATGGCTGGGGGCAGGCACAGAGCACCAACAGGGCGATGCTCACTTGGGGACCGCCCTGCGCCATGTCCAGGCCAGACTTTCTGGTCGTCGCTGCCCTTGGTCCTGCACCTCCGATGGCCCCCACCCTGGTGAGGGCGGATCTGCCCACGAAGACAGAGAGAACAGCGGACGGGGTGCCGGTTGTGCCACCAGGGGCCAGGGCTGCCTGGTTGGGAGCAGGGCCAAGGGGTGCTGGCCTCCTTGGGGTGACCCTGAACAGGCCCAGAGAGGGGAGGCATGGATGCGTCTCAGGCCCTCAGACCTGTAGCCCAACTCCTCCTGCCCCCGGCCCTGGGCCCCTTCCCGGGTCCCTGATGGTCACAGCAGGCAGGGCCGCATGGTCCCTGCAGGGCTGGACAAGGAGCCGGTGAAGCTGGGGATTTTAGTGAGGACCCACTCTGAGCCCAGACCTGCAGGGGGTCCAGCCCCTTCCTCACATCTTCAGCAGAGTCCCCGCCCCCAGTTTGCCCCGCCCCCATGGGCTCCCACCTTGTCCGGAGGACAGCGCTGCCCCTCTGCAGCCGCAGTTCACGCCCATCCCCTCCCGGCCCCGGAAAGCGATTCTTCAGCTCTTTTCTCCTGGGGTGGAGCTGGGAGGCCTGCAACCCCCCAGAGAGAAGCAGAGCAACAGCAGAGCTCACTCTGAGGCCCGGTCGACACGGGCTGTGCAGCCTTCCGCCCGGCGTTGTGGAACAGAGAGAGTTTGGCCTAGACTGTGCAGGGGGCTCCAGGGGCTGCCTGCCTGGTGCCACTCGGGACAGATGTGGCCCCAAGGGGAGAGGCTCTGCTCACTCAGCTGCAGGGCTCAGTGCTGGGTGGGGCCTGTCTGGGATCCGGGGCTTAGGTGGGATGGACCTTGTGGGGAAGAGTCAAGGCTAAGACACTCAGACAAATGGGGGGGGTGCAGGCCTCAGCATCAGAGCTGGGGCGGGGTGCTAGGGCCCCTCTCTGGGTACAGGGCTGCAGTGGGCAGGACAGACAGCTGGTGGACGGCCCCTTTTGGTGGCTTCTGGCTAGCCCTTCCCATGTTTCTCGTGGGGGGGGGGAGCAGAACAACCTGGAAGAGCGAGGACCTGCATCCCACCTTCCTTCAGAGAGGTGTCAGTGACGGGAGACAGGGCCACGGGCTCACTGCTGTTTGGACAGAGAAAGGGCGTGTCTGGCCAGACCCAGCCATGAGGGTCCGGGCACTCAGTTGCTCCTCAGGCCCCACTCAGCACCACCGGGGCTGCTCTGGGGCTGGGCTGGGCTGCTGGCCTGTGGCTGGAACCCCAGTGGGGCTACTGGCGAGAACAGCTGCCCAGCTTCCGCATGTGGCCTGGGCTCCCTCAGAGCGTGGTGGCAATGTGGGGACGGGGGCGGGAGAGAGCACCGTGATTGATGGTAATAATGGTTATTATTTGGGCGTTAGGTGTCTTAACCTCTGTGCTCTTTTCAGTTGGTTCTGAACTTGGTTAGGGATGAGGGGCTCTTAGTATTGAGCCCCTGCAAGACCCTGACACCCAGAGGAGGAGCCTTGAGGAATAAGAGGTCAGTGGGAGCAGATGAGCAAGGGGAGGGCTTTGAGGGGAGGGTATGTGGCTCAGGCCCCGGGCTTAGGAGACAAGCAGCGGTTCCGACCTTGTGGTCCGCTAGGTGGCTACAGGGCGAGGCTTGGTCTGCTGCCACCCGAGCAAGGGGCTTCAAGCTCAGGCCATGTTTTCACGCTGATGACCCTGGCTTCACCCACAGGCAAGGACAGTCCAGAGAGCCAGGGTGCACGTACGGCACCCCCAAAGATACACTGGCCTCTGCAGGGGAGCCCCGCATGGCCCGCCCTGCGCTGCCCTGCAGCCCGCTCTGCCTCGGGGCCTCTATTCACGGAGTGGGGCCGAGGCCAGGGCTCAGTCTGAGGGGAACGAGGCTTCCTCGTTCTCGGTCTCTGGCCTGTAGGTGGAGAGAACGGTTTGCGGCTTTTACTAGATGTTTCCCCAGTAGGTCTGTGGGCAGCCAAGGTCCTCATGTGGCTCAGGGAAGCAGACACGTGCCGGCTTGGACACGGTGTAGGCCATGACCACGAGCCAGACCAGGCCGCCTGCCCCCAAGGCCGGGAGGCAATGGCAGAGATGACGGCCTTGGGCCCCATGGCCTGTCCCTGGGTTCACACACCTCACAGCCGTAGGCTCGCTCTGGACTTGCCCACGGCACCTGCTCCGTCAGCTCAGCGGCTGCAGCTGCCCTCCTCCGCAGTTTCGTTATCTCTGTCATCTTGGTCACCCGCGGTCCGAAATATTAGATGGAGAAACTAGAAATCCACAATGTATCAGTTTTCAGTTGTGCAGTGTCTTGAGCAGCGTGATAGAATCTCGATGTCCTCTGTCCCTCCCAGGACGTGACTTGGCCTTTGCTCAGCATCTCCACAGTGTGGACACGGTCCGTTTGGTCACTCTGTCGCCGTCTCAGCCATCAGACCAGCTGTCGCGGCAATCGGTGCCTGCGTTCACGTCCCCCTTATTCTACTTCTCAGTGGCCCCAGAGCTCACAAGAGGGTGCTGCTGACTCGGATTGGCCAGAGAGAAGCCGTGAGCTCTTTCGGTGAGCCAGGTGGTGGACGCTCTGACTTGGGGACAACGAAAGCCACACGCTGAGGGTTCTCCCAGGAATGAGCCTTCTTCCGTCCAACCGCGGAGAAGAAAACGAAGTTCATGCTGGCGCTGCTCAACGGCACCCGCCTTGCATCCCGTGGGTGCCCGGCCAGCCAGCGCCAGTCCACACAGAAGACTGCGGACGGGACGGCGAGGCACTTTGGGAGAGGAGAGACCACGGCTGCACGACTTCTGCGAGAGCCCGTCACTGCGCCGCTTCCATTTCGGTTGTTGTCACCATCTCACAGGGCCCAGTTTACACATCGAACTTGATTACAGGCGCCTACGGATAGGAAACCGGGTGCCGTGGGGCTAGGTTCTCGGTACGGTTTGGGCGTCCACTGTGGGTCCTGGAAGGTCTGTCCGGAGGATAGGGAGGAGTGACTCTGGAAAGTGGGTTTGTCCCTGGAAGGAAAGAGGTGCCCCACAAACACACAGGCACGGGGACCAGAGCCTCGTCACAGGGAGGGGCGGGCCCACCTCTACGGTGGGCCCTGCCGCGCAGCCGGATCCGGGCCAATCGAGGAAGTCACCCTACAGTCTGGAGGGCGGCAGATGGTTGTCTGCAGGAAAGAGTAAAAGCCAGCGGTGAGCTGGGAGGGGGTGGCCGGCAGGCAAGGCGGGAAACCCAGGGGGGACATCGGGAGGGGCAGGAAGTCCCGGGCAGGCCAGGGGGCTGCAGCGGACTGAGACGGAGGCCGCCTGGCACCTGGGGCTGGAGCTCGCGGGAGAGGCCAGGTGTGGCGCCGATGTCTGCATCGTGTGAGGAGATGATGCCGACGTCTCCACCCCACTCCCCAGGGCAGTGCAGGGTGACAGGGCGAAGGTCAGAGGCAGAGCCCTAGTCACCCCAGATTTGGGGCAGGCCGGGGAGGAGGGGCCAGTAAAGACACTCAGGGGTGCCCTCGGGGCAGGGGAGGGAGGAGCGGCGGCGGAGTGCTCCCCGCCCCAGAGTGCCCCAGGCTGCTCAGGAGATGGGGCTGCTCCTTCTAGAAACTGCCCCTTCCAGCCCCTCCCAGCTGACCCCAGGCCACCGGGAGGAGCCCCTCTCTTCCGTGATGCCTTGTCCGGCATTTTCTCTGCTGGTCCCTGACCAGCCCGCGACGGCCCCCCCACACCCAGGAGCCCTGCATCACCTATGACCAGCCCACAGCTCTTGGTAAAAATTTTCTATTTCTTTTTGTCAGAAGAAGGCTGACATTCCTTGAGCTCTTCGTCACATCTGAGGGAAGGATCCCAGCTGCACTCAGCGTGCTATAATTAGGTTCTGGGCAGTTCTAGAAAAGAAATAAACACATTTTCCCAACGCCCTTACAAAATTTCCTGGGAAAATGTGAGCGAGTTTCTTCGGGAGCCAGAGCACCCACCCTAAATGAGAATCAGTCTTGGGGGTAGGGGGCCTTCCCAGGTTGCTTGTGCCTGCACGTCCCAGCCTGGTGGTCCCGGGAGCGTTCTGGGGCCCAGGCCCCGACCAAGGGCAGGACCGGCAGCCAGCCAGGCTCCTGCCCACCCCAGCTGGGTGGCGGGCAGCCCGCAGGGCAGGACGGGGCTGACCCCGCTTTGTCACTCCTTTCTTGCCCACACAGTCCAGTTTCTGGGTCTGCTCAGACCCGGTGTATCCGGCCCCAGGAGTGGCCCCCATCCTGGCAGTCTCTGGACGGCCAGCTGCCACCCAATTCCGGTACAATCAGCTTCCTAGCCCTCCACGCCAGGGGGAGGCCCCTCATTCTCCAGGTTGAGGTGGCCGTGGCCATGTGCAGCCCCAGGCTCACTGCTGAGAGGGACCGTCATCAGAACTCTCCCTGCACCCAGACAGTGGGTGTGTCTGAGTGTCCTGCCACCTGGGAGCAGCCTGGAGCCCGGGCCAGAGCCCCTCGGGCCTGGGCCAGATGCAGGCTCAGAGGCCCTGCAGTTGGCTTTCCCCACCCACCCCGGTCTCCAACCCTGGGGCTCCCCTGCTGCTCTGCCTCCTGCAGCCCCAGCCGGCACTGTCCTGGTGCGGGGCATGGGGGAGCGTGGAGTGCCAGGCCCCACACGCGCCTCAAGGGGAGGCTGGACTGGCGTGAGCTTGCCGGGTCCAGTGCCGTGTCCATGCGCCCGAGTCCGGAGAGGCAGGGAGCCTGCCTTTCTCCAGAAGCTCAAGGGCTCTGTGCCACAGACGGATTCTCGGCGCAGTGCTGTCCTCAGGCTGACGAAGACCGAAGACAGCCATCGTGGGAGTCCGCGGCCCGGTGGCCCTGCTCCCCACACCGCCAGCAGTGCATGCAACACGCTTCCTGGGGCCGCAGGACAGGCATGGGCAGCACTTCCTCTCCTGGGAAGCCCCCCCACCCCGGGTGTCTGCAGAGTTTCTGTTGTAAGTCTCTCCAGAGACCACCATGGTGTCCCCACTTTGCTGAATGTCCAGCACAGGCCGGTGGGGCAGCCAGGGAAGAGAGTGGCGGCGGGTGGGTGGGGGTTCGGCAGGAGCTGCCTCCCCTGAGGCCTCCACACCCCGGACCCTGGGGGAGGCACTGGGTGTCCTGGGCGTCTGCTTCCTGCCCTGGGACTTGGCGATGATCTCGGCGTCTCTGAGAGGTCAAGTCCAAATGGGCGGGTGATGCCGGCTCCTTCCTGCTCTCCCGGCCCTTCTCCTGGCCCTTCTCCAGGCCCGTGTGCCCAGTCTTCCCCAAGGGCTGCGTGTAGTCTCCCGTTTGTACTGCCAGTCACCTTGCACACTCGCACACAGACACTCCAACACAGACACACTCCCAGACTCGCAGACTCACACATACTCACACTCACACGCCCACACGCTCACACACACAACCTGCAACGGGGGCCCAGGCCTTCTCCACTCACTGAGGGGGTTTCCATGGTCGGGAGTCTCAGTCCCCTAAGATGGAACCGAAGTAAACCTGGTCACAGACCCATTCCTTGACGCATCCATCTGTCCTCAAGTGTGAATAAGACGCCCGCCGTGCCCCGCCTGCCCCGCCCGAGGACGCGCACTGAGCGTTGCAGACGGAGCTGCCGTCCTGCTCACGCCGGACTCCCCTGAGCCCCAGGCAGGGCCACCCGGGGAAGCACAGCGCCAGGCGGGGCTGGGGCGGGGGTGCCGCTGGCACACGGGGTCCCTGGGGCTGCAGTTGAGACAGTGGCTCCTCGTGGCCCCTCAGTGGGAGAAGGTGGAGCCCAGACTGTGAAGAAGGGAGTGTGCACCACGCGGAGGCCTGGGCCAGGGGGACGGCAGGGGCAGAGGCCCTCAGGCAGCGACGGGCTTGCTGGGTCGATGGCACAGGCGGGTGGGCTGTCTGGTCAGTGGGACTGGGCGGGCAGCGCGGCTGCGGCAGACGGCGGTGCCGAGAGAGGAGGAGGCTTCTGGGTCGAGGCCAGACCCCAGAGCCTGGCGTCCTGGGAGGAGAGCCGAGAAGTCGCTCCGCGTGAAGGACAGTGCCCAGGGCGGTGTGGGGAGCGTGGCCGGCCAGACGTGGTCCCACAGAGACCTGCTGGCCGCCGTGTGGGCACAGACTGTGGCCAGTCGGGGGCCCCGCCCAGCCAGCCTTTTCGCTGCTGCCTCCGTCTGACCTGGCCGGCCTTTCCCGACCTGGTCTGACAGTGTGGGCGTGAGACTGGGCTCGGAGCACGGGGAGGTCAGCCCTGTGTGAACGTCCTGCACAGAACAACCCTCCTTCACCGCGTCTCGCAGCAGCAACAGACACAAATGCGTGTGACTCACATGCTACCTAGTGTGGCAGAGACTGTCCGCAACGGTGACCTGTCAGCTCAAAGCACGGCCGTCCCAGTGGAGGGGCCCTGCAGCCCTGAGGCCAAGTTTCAAAGGGGGTCCTGGGTCCTCGCGGGCCAGAACAGGGGGACAACATGGGAAGAACCCTCTTCTGGTCTTTCTTCCGGAGCCCGAGCCCGCTGCAGCCGCCTGGCCGCTTCCAAGGGGCGTCCCATCTGCTCCCCGACTGTCGCCTCACGCCAGGCCCACTCCGTCCTGGACCACGCCGGTCTGCACTCACTCAACTCTCCACTCGGCTCCTTCCAAGTCACAGGGAAAGTGACTTTTCCTCTCCTGAACATTTTGGCACATGGGAAAAATAGCAAGGCAGTTTTTAAACCAGTTCCACAGAGGGTCTGAGTCACACTCCATCTTTGCCTCGGAACGCCCGAGGGAAGCTTCACGTGGAGAGACTGAAGTCATCTGCCACCAGCAAGGACACAGATGGGACAGGAGAGGCCGACCTCAGCTGCCTGGGAGGCAGGTGTCCCTGGAAGGCCAGCCGGGACGCCACAGAGCCTGTAGCCCAGAGCCAAGGGGAGTGGGACACTGAGGATCTGAGCCACACACCCTTGGTCCCTGGCTGTGCCAGCACCGGGGACTCGGCTGAGAAAAGCCACCCACAGCCAAAGCAGCGAGCACCCCAGCCCCACGCAGCTGAGCAGATGTGACACTGTTTTTATAGAGCACGTATTTCACTTGAACATTAAAAAAGCCTTTCCTTTGGTATCTCATGTTTTTAAAACTTCTGGTTTTCCTGCTGCCTCAACACCCACCGTCGGTGAGCGTCCCGCCCAGGGGACCTGGCACACCCGCGCGGTGAGGCCGTCCACCCACAAGTCCCCTTCTCACCCCTCCTGGGTGGACGGCCCCTCCTGGGTCCCCTTCTCACCACCCTAGTGACACCCAAGTGCCAGCGAAGTCCCTCACGTCTGCGGCGTCGCCCCCGGCCCCAGCAGAGGCCCTTGCCTGTCCCTCGCTCTCTCTGCCCTCCCTGCCAGGGTGAGCCCGCTCCTCGGGCGTCTCCCCCACCTGACTCCACCTCTGGGACCTGCGAGCATAAGAAGCCCCTGGATTCCTCCGTTTCTCCGGGTGCAAATGTCTGCCGCTGTGTCGGAATTTTCCTCGAACACCCGCCCCCGCCCACAAGGGGATGTGCTCCCGAATCACGCGCCACGGTGGAGAGACTTGAAGCCTGGCCGGTATTTTTTTTTAATCTCTTGCCACACCGTTCACCTACAGGGTGCACTGGGAAAGCTACCCCATGTCTGCTGCAGGCGGCCACTCCAGCCCCGTCCAGCTCGCTCTCCTCCTGAGCTCTCCGACCTGCAGGGCCCAGACCAGGTTCCCTGGTGCCCCATGTGGGGTGCTGAGGCCGCCCAGGCCCCCCAGCAGGTGTGCCGTGAAGACGGGCAGACGCAAGCACCGGTGCTGTCTCCCGACACCTGTGGCCGGGCATCTCATGTCCCGTCACCAGCATCCTGGACGCCACTGGAGGCACGGGTGTCACCTCAGCTCCGTGTTGCCTGTACCTCTTCCATCAAGGACTTCCTCCGGCTTTTTGGTGGAGAACGGCTTCCCACTCGATGCAGACCCTTGTTTGCCGAGAGCCTGGAGATTGGCGGCCCCCCCTCTTCCTGGGGGAGGGGGGTGTAGACGGAGGCGAACGATTCAGCTCTAGGCAGATGGTTGGCAGACACCAGGGCCCGGTCTGCTTTCCCCTCACTGAAGTTACACCGGATATGGCATTTCCGGTTGTGCATACTTGCAGTAAAATAACGTCCCCCGAATCTCTGTGTGTGGAGAACGGCGTAAGGACCACCCACACATGGATGGCTGGAGTCCCTCCCCAGGTTCCCCCCCCAGGAGCATGCAGGGTCATTCATGGCCTGGGACGGGGAGGGTCAGGTGCTGGGAGCAGAGAGGACAGGGACAGGCCCTGGACACCCAGGAGGGCGGGACACAATGAGGACGCCGCGTCCCTGTGGAAGGGAAGGAAGACGCCATCTGAGGCAGGCCTCTCTCTCTGGAGGATGGGGACCCACCAGAGTCCTCCAGCCCTGGTGGGCATCCTGGGGGTCCTCCCCGTGCTGCCTGCCACTGGCCCCAGGGTGCCATCACTCAGAGCCTGCCTCGCCAATCTCTGAGCTGGACTCCCAGACCAACAAAGTAGAGCCACCGGGCCGTCCCCGGATGGAACCCGTCTCTGCACTTGCGTCTGGAGGTTCAGGGACCCACAGGGCGCGTCCACCGGGCGAGCAGGCCGCGCAGCGCGGCTGAGACTCGGCCCGTTGTCTCGAGTGGTGGAGGCTCACGGCCCTCGGCCAGCTCCTGAACGAGGAGGCAGCTCTGCTCGGAACTCGCTTTTCTCTGCTGTCCCTTAATAAAGCCGCCGCTATACACCGTGTGAGATCGTGGAGTGGCGCAGGCTTGAATTACTTTATTTTATGGAGCCTTAATTAGATTTGTCATGCGGAGCTCCTGCCTCCCGAATGTTTGCTTAGAGTTAATGAGACCTGTTACGGAGACGTAGAGAATTGTAATTCCCCCATTAACTCAACAATGGCACGCATCGCAGAACTGAGCATAAATCAGCGACAAAAGACACTCCTGACGCAGCAGGGCGGCCCCATCTCTCCTGATTGCCACGCGTTGTCTGCTCTGGGCTCTCTCGGCCTGATCTCCAGGGAAGGCCCCTCCCCCTTTCAGTGTCTTCGTGGAAGTTCGGTGGTTCACGGCCCCACCTGTGTGAGGGATGTGTCTGCACAGCGGGCAGGTTGGGGGGTCCTCACAGGGGGAGGGGTCCTCAGCTCACAGGCCACGTCTTTGGGTGTCTCCAGTGCACAGGGGCTGCGAAGATGGCAGCAGCACCCAGCGTCACCCAGACCCGTCCTCTCTGGCTCTGGGTCTCTGGTGCACGTCATTCAGGGCGTGGGCACACCCCTCCCCCCGGCCGGCTCCCACCTGCTGCTCCGCCCCTGACTCACAGGTCCCCAGCCCGCCCTCTGCTTCCGGCTCCACTCAACTCCAACACGCACGAGGGGGGGGTGGGGCGGCAGAGGGCCTGTCACCGCTGGGCACCCCAGAAGTTGAGCCCAGTGAGGATGTGCAGGCAGCTCATCTGGGTGGGGGGGGGCGGGGCGGGGGCGAGGCATGGCAGGCAGTGGGGAGGGGCAGCCACCCGAGGGCGACTGGCCAGATCCTGTGGGGAGTCTGGGAAACAGAACACACTGGCCAAGGGGTGAGAGGCCCACACACCGTCAGGCAGTGCCAACCGGACCACCCTGGACCAAGCTGGTCCCAGCAACCTACGGGCAGCCCTCCCTCCCTCCAGCTCCTGCTCACCAGCAGCCTGGTGAGACCCAAAGCGTAGGCTGCTGGCAGTACATGGCACACGAGCAGCGTGGGGATGCACACGGCCTTGTCCCTCTGGCAGCGCCAGCTTTTCCCATCTGTGCAATGGGCACAAGGACACCGCCTGAGGCGGGGCTGGTGAGAGAACATCTCCTGAAACACAGAAATACCTCCTCAGGCCTCCGAGTGGTGGCCACACTTGCCCTCTGCCGGACAGCAGGAGTCTCCGGGGTCAGGGGTCTGGGCACGGCCACTCTTTCGAGTTCGGAACAAAGCCCGAGACTCAGAGGGCCGGCAGAGGAGTGGGGATCCACGGCCAGGGTCAAGGGTGGCCCAGGTCATGATGGTCTCAGCTCTCGCTTCCCTGCCTTCTGGGCTGGATGGGTCCGTCCCTCCTCAATGCTGGTGCCAGCAGGCCCGAAGGGACACAGGATGACAGAACACGGCTCTGTCTTCTCTTGGTTCCCAGGGCTTCCGTGTCCTCCTTCGTGGAAATTAAACACCCAGAAGACTCACCGGAGAAGCCACGGCAGCCAGACGAGGCAATGACATCTCTCAGGCCGTGGAAGTCACTGAATTGCCTGTAAACTTTGGAGACAAGCTGCTAGGAGAGTGGGTGCCAGCGCTGTGATCAAAATGATGACACGGTGCAATGAGAGACGCAGGGAGAGCAGAAACTGAGGACGTTAAACAAAGATGCAAACAGCTCACCAGCGGGTGCCCCCGGGGGCCCCACACCTCGGTCTCAGCCACGGGGGCCTGGGAAGAGCTGCTGAGATTCCCGTGAGAAGGGCTGGTCGCCAGAAGGCACTTCACCCCACAGAAGCTGACATTTTCTCTGCTCAGAACAGGGGCGGGGCGCCGGGCGAGGGCTCGAGGATCTGCTGGAGGTGCTGGCCCGGCCACCGAGGACGCCCTGGGACACGGGCAGTGCAGGCCGGCACGTCACGACGCGCAGCCGTGGGCACCAGCGCGGGGGGTGGTGCTGGTCCTCGCCCTGCTGGCCTAGTGAATAGGCGGGGGACCCCCAGCCCTCATTAGGAGCTCAGACGGTATCCCTGTGCCCCGAGATCTTGGTCAGGCCATCACCCGCTGGGCCTGGAGTCTGTGTCCTCTAGCCAAGGGGCCGTCCTCCTCACTAGCTTCGTCCCTGTCCCTCCCCACGGTCCCAGAACCCAGCACCCGAGGGCACTGCCTGGGCTGGACCACCCAGCGCGAGTTTCCTCTGAGCTCCACCGTTGTTTCCAGAACTCTCTGTGCCCTCCCTTGGTGGAATGAAAGTGACTTCTGCCCTGCGCGCTCTGGAGAGTTTTTTTCTGCCCACCCGACTGCAGACCTAATCGTCCTTCCCGAGTCTCGCCAGGAAACGCTCCCCTTGGTGCCAGCACCTGATACCCTGTGATTTAACTGCCTGCGTGGCGACCCCGGGCGGCGGTCAGGACAAAGAAGGACGTAGCCGAGGAGGTGAGGGCCTAGGGAAGGGCAGGGCCTAGGGAGGCTCAGGGCCGGGTGGCAGCTGGTGGCACAGCCATGAGTGGGTGCTCACAGGGCACCGTCAGCTGCCGCTGAAGGAGCCTGCCCTCCTCCCCGCCCTCGGCTCTGGCCCTGCACCTGCTTCTGGAACCTGCCATGGGCCGTCCTGGGCCTGGGCGCACCTTTGGGAGCCTCGGCTGGGTTCTGAGGGGAGACCCGAGTTGCAGCACTTAGTACAGGTGAGGGTGTGGGCGGCGACGGAGCCGCGTGCAGGGGCTCAGGGGGAGGCCCAGCAGCGTCTGATCCTGCCGGGAGCCTGGCTGTGACTGAGTGTGTCCTCAAGGTCAGGGTGCTGGCTCCACCCCCGCCAGGCAGCCGGACAGTGCAGGCTTCCAGACAGGGCCCTGGAGCCGAGTGCTGCTGCTGAGAAGGTCCCGAGAGAAAACACTGGAAGGGCATGACAGGAGGCGGGGGGCCCCCAAACCAGCCAATGGGACATGGGGCACCCGGGGTCATGAACAGTGCCCTCTACCTGGGGTCTCCCCTGGGCTGGGCACAGCTCTGTCCACACTGCGACTCCTCCTCCGACGTCCTCTCCACCCCCCACCCCCAAGGTCCCAGCAGCAGCCCTGAGACGGAGAAGGGCGAACTGGTCGTGAGCGGCCCTGAAAGGCCGGTGATCACTGCGCCATCATTCCAATCCAGGCAAACGGCTAAACGTGAGCCCCAACCCGCGCGGCGCCCAGCTACACCTGCATTTGTCGGTCTTGCAAACCAAATCGTTCATCTGACCGGTGCCGACGTGACGCTGGGGGTGCATTGCAGGGACCAGTTCTGGGGTGACGCCGGCAGGGAGCTTCCTCTCAAATGCCACCACCTCAGGGAGGCGGCTTCCCTGCAGGAAGCGGTTTCGGGATTGATGGCTCCGGGGTGGACGGCTCCGGGTGGAGAGTCTGCCGGTGAAGGAAGCCGGCTGTCTCCAGATTCGACACCAGCAGAGTAAGACCTCAGACCCCAGCCACGACCGGGTTTGCAGAGTCGAATACGGGTCCCTTTAACTTTTTTGGTTAAAAAAAAAATCATCTAACGACATGCAGCACGAAGCTGGGTCACAGGGACTCGGGCGCTTGGAGCACAGGCAGCAGGGTGGGCCCTCCCTCCTGTAGCCTGACACCTCCCCCAGGCCCCTGTCCCCGAGCCCAACCCCCTCCCACCTCACTCTGCAGCCGGTGCCCTTCTTTCGAGTGACCAGGTGCGCTGTTCCCCCCCACCAGCTCCCCACCATTTACTCTCCTGGTTCATTCCCTCCATTTCTCTCGGCCATTTTCTGAACCAAGTCTGGGAGCCACGCCCACCCGCTCCTCATGGGCATCTCGGGGCTGCCCCTCTGCTGGCCGCAGGCCCTGGGCTCTCACCCACACATGCAGGAAGCCTCTCTGTGTGGCTGTGGGACCTTCGTGGGCTTGTGCGGAGGGAACGGAGCCTCTGCAGCAAGGACAGAGTGTGGCCAGCTGGCCTCCCCGGGGAGCGACACGGACACTGCTGAGCTGCAGGGCCGGGGCGTCCCGAGTCCCTGGGCACCGGCTCCCCCTGCCCCGTCCCCACCCCTGTGTCTGCTGGGACCCCCTGAGGTGTGGGCTCCTCTCTCCTACCAGGTCCAGTCAGAACTGGAAAGTTCATCTGTCTGAGCCATCAGGATGCAACCTGGCAATGGTCACACACGTGCACACACCACACGCACTCCATGCACACACTGTAGCACACACATACACGCACACACAGGCCCTGGCTCCCACGCTCAGGGCTGTGGGTCTGGCCCACCTGCTGGGCTCAGCAGGGACTAGCCACTCACAAAGAGGACGGTTCCCCCCAGCTGGTGGGAGCGGGACCCTCCCCCCTCCTGTGCTAGGACAGTGTTTCCCCCAGTTCTTCTGGGTGGTCTCGGGGGGCTCCCCACGCATGTGCCTTAACAGGTACTCAGTTTGCATCTCAAAGGGGAGGACTCTGTGTGTTCTCTGGAACGTCCTCTGTGCGGCCGTCTCCCGCGGGCTCTGCAGGGCTCCTGGTCCAGCCCCTGGACCTGCTCTCCTGACCGGGAACCCCGCTCCCCTGGGTCACCTCCTACCCTCAGGGCCACGCCCCCTCCTGTCACACCCCAGTCAGTGTCTCTGAGCCCCGCTGTGTCCAGGCCATTTGTTACTTCAGGAGAGGTCCGCCCCACCCCCCCACCTCTGAGACTGACCCTCCGCTGCCCGGCCCGACGGCCCAGGGCATCCACGGCTGCCATTTGGAGCCTCCTTTCCGTGCCGGCTCCAGAGGAGCCGAGGGTCCCATGCAGCTCGGCAACTCACGAACGCAGCAGTTCTTCGGAAAGCTGGGCTCTTACCTACACTCCCCACGTCCTCCAGTGCTCCCTGCAGCTCGGTGTGATGCGCATCTTTCCTCGATGCAGCTTCTCAAGTTTCTCATCACATCGACTCCTAGTATTTTATCTCCTGTTTTTTCTCCCCTTGTATTTGTAACGGGTTATCGTGGTGTTTGAGTAAGGATCGGGCGTATGAATCCTGTGACCAGTATCATGCTGTGTCTGAACCTTCCACCCGTGTTCAGTGAACCTTCCACCCGTGTTCAGTGATGTGTTCCTGTTTGCAGATCGCGGGCAGGTCCGCAGTCTGGCTCTGCTCCCACCCGAGTCCCGAGTCCCATTCCCCACGCGTGGACGGCGCCTCCAGAAAACCGTTGCCTGACCTGGGACTTGGGGACCTCCTTGCTCACTCTCAGCGTTACATTAAGGAGGCTGTTTGTCTTTTTTGTTTAAAGATTTTTATTTATTTATTTTTAGAGGGGAAGGGAAGGAGAGAATGACAGAAATATCAATGTATGGTTGCCTCTTGTGGGTCCCCTGCTGGGAACTGGCCTGCAACCCAGGCATGTGCCCTGACTGGGAATCAAACCGCGATCCTGTGGTTCACAGGCCCGAACTCAATCCACTGAGCTACACCAGCCAGGGCTGTTTGTCTTCTTTTAACATCAGGAACGATTCTGGTTCTTCATCCGAGACCAACATCCTGATCTATTAAGGAATCACCCGACCTTTCCTTTATTGTGGTCACTGCTGTCGGAAGCCAGGATGGACCCTGACTTCTGTAGTCACCGGAGCCAAAGAAGCACAGAGGCCGTGTCACCCCAGATGCGGCAATGCCCCCACCTGGGGCCTGTCTGTCCCGACGAAGTCCCCGCACACCCACAGCAAGAAGCCCAGGGAACCGGGAAGGCGGGAGGTAGGTGGTAGGCTGCCGGGGACTCGGGACTGGAGGACCACGGGCCTCCCACCCTGAGATGACGACAGGCTCGGAGCAGCCTGGGACCCCAGAGGGGGCCACCCCTGCCCCACTGCAGCCCACAAGGCCACCTTCACCCCCAAACCCCCTGACTCCACCCCTGTGCTGGGAAGCAGGTCTCTGCTCAGATCCCACCCCGTTGTGCTGGCCGGTGGGGGGCGCCGTCCGTCACCTGCGGTGAAAATCACGTGGATGATGGTGGATCTCTCCTCTGAAATCAGGGGCTGGGGGAAGTGACGCCCGTTTCTCAGGTACTGGGACAAAGAGCCGTCCCCTTCAGGTCTACGCCTAGTGACAACCCCCTTCAGGAACGGAAGGGGGACAAAGGCAGGTACGCAGGAGGACGCAGGGCCGCTGTTGCCCGCCGAGGGCTCGGCACGAAGGAGGTGAGAGCAGTAGCAGGGCTGGCCTGTGAGGGGAGAGGATGCCAGAACTGGCAAGAACGGGCACCTCTAACAGAAGGTCCGTTTTCTCAAGAGCTCCTTAAATACGCCCGGTGGCTGAAGCCAAAACGGCCGCATGGCTGGCCGTGGCGCTCCGTGGAGTCAGAGAAGCCCTTACCGCGGCGATGCTGGGGGAGGGTGGAGGCGTTTCGGTGGCAGCGGGGTCCCCGTGTCTCACTCCAGCAGGGAGCCCCGGTCCCAGTGGACCAGAAGCCACGGACCCGCACGATGGCACCGGGAGGCACCTCTGAGTCAGTATATACCAAGTACGGGACGAGCAAGTCGAGGTGGGTTCCGAACGCCCACGCGGCCCACAGGAAGGTGGGAAAAGAGAAGCAGAAGAAGAAGAAACCGAGGAAATAAAGAAACAAAATAAAAGGAAATGGCAGGCTTAGCCCTAACACACAGGAGGCAGATGCAAGGCCTTGATTCCTCCCAGGGCAGCGCCGAGCTCCTTGCCCTGGTGAAGGAGCAGTGACTTGTACGCAGCCCTAACACTGCCTTTGGAGGCCCCCGCGCGGCTGACGTGGCCCCCAGGGACCCTGAGTCCGACAGCCCTGCAAACACCAACAGTTACCTTAAACATAAATGGTCTAAATGAGCCGATTAAAAGGCAAAGATCGACCGGTTGTGTTTTTTCAAAATCACAACCCCAAACATTCTGTCTTTAAGAAACGCACTTCAAATATAACGACATAGGAAGGTTCAGAGTAAAGCGATGGGAAAAGGTAACATTTGCCACGCAAACGTTAATGAAGAAAAAGGCAGGAGTGGGTCTATTAAGATAAGACAAGAGACTTTAGAAATAAAAAATTAGTAAAAAGAAACGATGCATACTGATAAAAGGATTGGGACACCAAAACACATAACAATCCTAAAAACGCACCAAACGCAGAGTCTTAAGACGAATGAAGCAAAACTGAGCGGCTTTTTGGCGAAACAGAGGAACCCGAGGTGGCAGACGGGCCCTTCCACACAGCACTTCCGGGGACTGACACCTGGGAACACAGCCGCCCAACATCTGATGGACACAGGGGACTCTGCAAGGGACAGCAAAGGACACGTTGTTTCCAGCAGCCATGGAACATGCACCAAGGTAGGTGGCATCCGGGTCCTAACACCGCCCTCAACGAGCTTAAAAGACTTACATTGGATGTAAGTTTCCCTGACCATACGGAAATCTAACTAGAAATCAATACAGAAAGACAACAGGAAAATCTTTTTTTAAAATATATTTTATTGATTATACCATTACAGATGTTCTATTCCCCCCTTCATTCCCCTCCACCCACACACTCCCTCCCCCACCATTCTCCCCACCACTTAGTTTATAACCACGTGTCTCAAGTTCTTTAGATTCTATATTTCCCCCACTATTCTCGCCCTCCCCCCCATCTATTTTCTGCCTACCATCTATGCTATTTTCTGTGCCTTCTCCCCCCTTCTCCTCCTCCCACTCCCCTGTTGCTAACCCTCCATGTGTTCTTCATTTCTCTGGTTCCGCTCCTGATCTAGCTGTCCTCTTGGTTTACTTTTCTTCTAGGTGTGGTTGTTAATAACTGTGTGTTTGCTGTCCTTTCACTGTTCATATTTTTCATCTTCTTTTTCTTAGATAAGTCCCTTTAGCATTTCATATAATAAGGGCTTGGTGATGATGAACTCCTTGAACTTGACCTTATCTGAGAAGCACTTTATCTGTCCTTCCATTCTAAATGAAAGTTTTGCTGGATAGAGCAATCTTGGCTGTAGGTCTTTGGATTTCATGACTTGGAATACTTCTTTCCAGCCCCTTCTTGCCTGTAAGGTCTCTTTGGAGAAATCCGCTGACAGTCTGATGGGAACTCCTTTGTAGGTAACTGTCCCCTTATCTCTTGCTGCTTCTAGGATTCTCTCCTTCATTTTAACCTTGGCTAATGTAATTATGAGGTGCCTTGGTGTGTTCCTTCTTGGATCCAACTTCTTTGGGACTCTCTGAGCTTCCTGGACTTCCTGGAAGTCTATTTCCTTTGCCAGACTGGGGAAGTTGTCCTTTATTATTTGTTCAAATATGTTTTCCACTCTTGGCTGTTTCTTTCCCCCTTCTGGTACCCCTATAATCCGGATGTTGGAACGTTTAAAGATGTCCTGGAGGTTCCTGAGCCTCTCCTCATTTCTTCATTCCTTTCTGGTTGGATGTTTGGTTCTTCCTTCTGGTCCATTCCATTGATTTGAGTCCCAGTTTCCTTTCTATCGCTATTGGTTTCCTGTGCATCTCCCTTCATTTCAATTCGTTTAGCCTCCATATGTTCCTCCCGACCATGGGCGGAGACACGGGCTCCCTCCCCCGCCATGGCCCGGTCGTTACGGCTGCCCACCCACAGGATCACTGTGCAGAGTCACTGGCAGCCATGCCAGCCTGGGGTGTGTCCCGGTGTTTTCCTCACGGGGTGTTCCCGGCCCCTCCATCCTTCCCCCTCCCCCGCCTTCCGAGGAGGTGACGTGTGGGTTACCGCCAGCACACCCTGCACAGCTGCCACCGCACCTTCACCACTGCGGCCCGCGGGCTTGGGCACCTTCCAGCACTTGGTCGTCTACGGAGCCGCACTCTGCGCAGCAGATCCGTCCAAGAGGAGGCCCCGGACGAAGTCGCGGGACGGAGGTGGTTTCCTGGCACAGAAAAAACCTGGTCCCCTCGCACGCCCTGTCCGCAGGCGCCCGTTGGCACAAGCTGGCACAGGCGATGTGCTTAGGCAATTTCCGTGAACCCTGGGGGTGGGGAAGACAAGACAAGGCAGCGCTGCTGTGCTGGGAACACCTGCACGCCCACACAGGGTGGCCCCTCCACATGGCTTTCTCACACGCCTGTGCACCCATGTGCACGTACTGTCACACACACACCTCACTCGGGGAGACAGTTTCACCAACCTCAACGGGCCGGAAAAGCCTCAGGCTCTTCACAGCAGCCTGGCGGGTGCAGAGGGGCCCCCGCACCCCCAACCGTGCACCCTGGTTCCTGGTTCCCTGCTCAGGCGGGGAGGGGCAGTCTGGACTCTTCAACGGCCACAGAGCCGCATGCAGCACCCAGCACCTTCCCTGCCTGACGCCACAGCCACAGAGCCCTGGGGACAGCGTTTGCTGTGAGCTCAAAGCCACCCACAACCCTTCCCTGGAGACGGAGCCCCCGTCCCAGCCTCTCCCCATCCTGGAAAGCAAGACCCCAGACTCGGGAGAGATGACACCCACTGACCGAAATGCCACCTTCTGAAGGGCCTCTGCCTGAAGGAGACCATGCAGGAAGTGTCCCCTGTCCCCCGGTCATCTCTCCAGTAACACACGGGCGGCCCCACCTACGAAGGGGTCTGGCCTGAGTGTGGACTCAGAAGGCTCCGTGCCCCCATGGGAACCCCCGGCAGATGAGGGGACCTGCCAGGAGGGGGACAAGTCTGGGGACCGTAGGCAACAGCGGGTGGGGGGCACCAAGGGCAACAGAGGGCCCTGAGGCAGGACGTGGTTGCCCGGAGAACCTCCCCTCCTCGGCCTCTGGGGCTGGTTGTGAGCATCGTGCGGTCAGTGTCTGCGGGAAGCTTGGGAGTGTGTAACGGTGACTGGGCCCCCGGGAATGCCAGGGGCCCCCAGCCTTTTAGGGGTCTCCTTTCTGTGCCCTCCCTGAGTGGAGGGCCCTTGGGGGCTGCCCACGGCCTGCAGCTCGAGGGCACGGTGGGTCCCCGCGGTCCCTGTCCCACCAGGCCCAGCTGCCTCATCCTCCCCTTGGCCGCCGAGCCTGCCACCCAGTGGCCCCACTGGGGCACAGGCCCTGCTGGCCGAGACCCTGCCCTTGTGCCCAGCCACGTGACCTCCGGGCAAATGTGGACAGCGTGACCTTTGGTGGGCAGCGTCTCCAGTCCCCCAGGCCCTGCCAGGCCCTGCCAGACCCCGTGTCCTAGGCCCCAGGCTGGGCTGGTCCAGACACCCATGTTTCTGCCCGGCCTCATGGGCACCTCAGGCTGACACGTCTGTGAACCCTGAGGGGAAAAATACGCACTAAGAAGTGAGCTCCTGGGGGCTCACTGGGCTCAGGTTTGTAAAACACTGAGTCTGGAGGCTATTTCTGCGCAGGGGTCGCCCCCGTGAACTGCCCTCCCGGGACCAGCCCGCACTGCGTCCCGGCCCCTGGGCCGCCCTCACAGAGGAGCCAGGGATCCTGGGTCAGCCAGTAGGACTGGGGCCTCCCCACCCAATCGGAGCCGTGCAGTTCTGACCAATCAGAGCACTGCCTTTGGATGGATCAAACCGTGAGGGTTTGAAGTCCTCATCTGCATGAGGACGGACCCAGCAGGGACCAGGCATGGGGGCTTCTGTCCACTCAAGGCACCTCCCCCGGGGTCTGGAGGGCACCTGCCCTGAAGGCCGTGGGGCAGAGCGGTGGAGCTGGCCTGGGCCTGACCCCAGGGCCCCGCACAGCCCGGCCCTCCCAGGCCGCGCTGCCAGAACGCCCTCCAGCTGTCGGCGCTGAACCAAGCCTCCTCCTTCACCACCCTCCAGACGGGGAATCTTGGCGGTGGTGTTGGAACCGGCACCAACAGCCGGGCCTCCGGTTGGCGCTGGCCGCTCTTCTGCCTTGGCATGTCGGAGGCCTGCAGAGGAAGCTCACGGCCTCACCCCACGCCCTGCCACCTGGCGGCCTTCAGAGGGGGGCGCCCGCGCCTCTCGCCGGCCCAGCTGCGGCGTTGGCGTCCGCGGGATGGGGGGCTGTACCCTGGGACAGGGTGCCGCGGAGCAAGAGCTCGGGGCCATGGAGTGTGAGATGTTCACTCAATTGTTTGACTAACAAATGAACTCAGTTTGTCATGGAAAAACGGAATTAATGTTTTAATCGGGTGCTAACCCACTTTCAAAACGTGCGCAACGTGGCAGCGACTATTTCCGGCTCAACAGAGCCGATCACTTCTAAACGAAAATCTAGGGCTGGGGAGACGCCGTCTACAGCGACGGTCGAGCAGTTATTCTGGCCCAGTTTTGAGCAATGAAAAGCCAAAGCTTGCAAACGGCTCCACACACACGTTTACATCAAAACCCTCGGCCGTCCCCGTCTGGGCTGGCAGGCCCTGGCCACCCCCAGGGCCTGGCACCTGGCAGGAGGATGGGCCTGCCTGTTGGTGCCGGCCCGCACAGTTGCCGGACGGTGGGGCAGGGTCATCTTTTGGGTTGTGCGCACCTTGGGGGTCACTCTTCTCTGCTTTCATCCCACCCGTGGCTGATCACTGAATCGGGCCACCTGCGTGTGCCCTCCTTGCTGGTGGCCAGTCTCCGGGCCAAGCCGGCCCAGGTCTCCATGCCCCTCCTGTCCCCACGTCTGCCACCAGCATCCCCGTTCAGAGAACCAGCTCCTGCCTCTCAGGAGGAGATGCCCCTGGGGCTGCCAGGTGACACGTGCCTCCCGATGGTCCCTGGTCCTCCCAGAGCCATCTCTGCTCCTTGTCCACGTGGCCCGTGGGCCGGCTCTGTCTCCCCATGGAGGGCTCTGTGCCCCCTCACCAGACGGGCAGCTCATCCACGTCCCCCAGTCCCGGGCTTTTCACCTGCCCCTCCGCCTCCTGTGGGGTCGCGCCCTCGCCTGCTCCAGGGGCTGGCGCCCTCACGTCCATCGTCCTGGTCCTCTGACTCATGGGCCCTCCAAGGCCCCTGTCAGTCTCCCGTGAAGCCCCTCCAGCACAGAGACCCTGCTGGCCTCGCAAGCGAAGTGGTAAGGGGGCCAGGCACAGCCCCCAAAGCACGCCTGCCACACGCTTGCTCCTCTTCGGAAGAATTACTCTGACCCAGTATTCACCGGAGGCCAGCAGTGGCCAGTGGAGGTTCTGTGGTCAGCACTGTCCGCCGTTGGGCACATCTCCTCCCAGCCTGTCCCGCCAGCGCAGCTGGCTACTTCTAGGGAAGCCGCATTGCCGTGGGGAAGCCGAGGTCCAGGAGAACACTTGCACACAGCTACCCGGTTCCGAGGGGCATGCCTGAGCACACCTGTGTCCCCGTGACACTGCCTGGGTTCCTGAGGACATGGTGTCTGAGCTGTGTGGTGGCAAGTGCAGCTGTCACCGGTTCTCAGGGAACGCCGGTGCTGTGGGCCTGGCTACGTCTCAGCCCCGAGGGTGTGGCTGCCCGTCCCCCCCTAGACCGCCCCTCCACTCACCACCCGCCGGAGGTGTGACCAAGGTTTGCAGCCCTGAGCCTGGATGTTCAGGGAACAACTTCAGGCCGCAGCCACCCCAGGGCCACCTGGGCAGCCAGGCTCCTGCCACCTGGTTCTCACACAGGGACCCTGTCTGCATGCCCCACTGCACAAACCCTCTTCTCGGGGCCGCCAGAGTGACTTCTTCCCTGAGCCTGGGGCCCCCTCGGAGATGGAGTCCTCAGAGCCCTTCGGGGAGGCCAGTTCCTCAGTGGTCAGCATGCAACTCACCACAGGACACAGGACAGGGACTGGGAATAAGGACTAGTAGGGACAAGCTATGTAATTATTATTACTGGTTGTAAATTAATAATGATCAATCTATTAATTATTATAATTAATATATTATCGATAATGTAACCATTACTACTACCATAATTACACTGACAATTATTATTCATATATTACTGATGACAATGCTCACCCTCCCCGTCGATCTCTAAGTTGTCATTCTCTCCTCTCCACGAACAACGCAAGTACCAGAGGCCCCTGGACGCTCCCGGCCCGGCCCCTCCCCCGACACGAGCTCCGCGCAGAGCCCTGGCTGGGCCTCCCCAGGCACCGGCTCGTTTTGCTCCACCCGAGTCCTTGCGTTGGTGGGGGAGCCAGTCACCTGCCCACGATGCTGGACCTCTTTTCTTGCTATAGGACTGTTACCAAAATGTCTCCCAAGAATCTTTATGCAACAAAGTTGCTGTGGTCTTGTGTGATGAAAATAGCCCATTTTGCTCTGTGTGTGAATGATAGCGTAGCTATCAAATCCCGAGTGTAACGGTCGCTGTCCTTCTGCATGGAAGCCGTGTTCCTACGTCCCAGACTGTCATGGACAGACGTGATGTGACTTGACAGGTGCTCCTGGGAAAACTACTGGCCTTTTTTTCCTTTGGAAGTTTTAGGACATTATCTCCTTAATGTTCATAAACTTCTCTACGATGTATTGAGATGGGGGTCTCCCTCCCTCCTGCTTTGTTGAGATCATGCCCCACACCTGTCATCCATGTCCCCCTCAGCAAGTCACCTCAGCTGTAAAATACCAGTGACCGAGACCACACACCCCTGGCGTGGAAAGAAATCGCACGAAGACTTGTGTGAGCTTCACCTGGCGTGGCCGTGCGAGCTATCGTCACCAGTCACCGCGCTTTGCAAAGGAACGGCCTCGAGGGTTTTGTCTGCTACTACTTCGCAAGGGTGGTACCAAAAATCCCTGTGTCCCTCCCCCCCGATTTGTCATCAGACAGACAGACAGACGCACGTGTACACATTGGTGAATAGACATCCCCCCCCGAACTGTCGGGAAGTCAACTGCAAACACAGAAGATGCAGATGCTCAGTGTGTGTTCTGAGCACAGAGCTGCTCTTCACAGGAAATTAAGCGATAATGTAACGCCCCCAAGCCGGTAACCCAGACTCCACACCCCTATGTGACCGGCATCCCAGAGCGTCCCCTCGTGGCCCTTTGCCCCGGCCAGGGCCCCAGCTGGAGTCCCAGGCTGCTGTGACTATCTGGGCCCTTCGGGCTCCTTCTCCCGGGAGCTTCCTCAGCCTCCTTCTTCCCTGAACTTGGCCGTGGACAGTACAGGCAGTTATTTGGCAGGGTGGTTCCAGGGTTGGGTCCAGATGGCACATTTGGGGCAGGGCCACCCTGGAGGCGAGGACACCGGAGTCGCCACAGCACAACAGGGGGGCATGGGCGGCTGCCCGGACACTGGTCAGCCCGCACCTCCCCACTGCTGGCTGTGGAGGCGGCGCTCTCAAGGCCCCACTGGCCCCGTCCACACTGGTGAAGGCCCTGGCCCGGGGCGGCTGTAGTGTCTGCAGCTGTGAGCTCGGCCCCCACCCCAGCGTCCCCTCCACAGCGCTCAGCTTCCCCGCAGGAAGGAGCTCCCTCCACCCAGCTCCCCGTTCCTCCACATCGGATGGACGCGGGGCGCTCGTGTGTTCCGTGGGTGACAATCAGTCCCTGTTGCTACTGATGTTGGTGCTCCAGCTGTCCCACCTTTGGCCATCAAGGGACTCTTGGAGTAAGCACCGCCGGGGTGACATCTGTGTAGGGCCACACACGCCCGGGGGACGGCGGGAAACAAGTGGCTGGTCAGTGACTGTCCTCATGGAACCCCAGGGGCTCCGATGCACATCAGGTACCAGCCCCCGGGCTCCATGTGCTTGTCCTGCGAGGGGCGGGCCGGGCCCCCGCGGGGGCGCAGCCCAGCTCACACGCGCACCGCCGGTCGGCTCCCTCCCCAGCACACAGACCGCCGGGCGGGCGCTCCACCTGCCCAGTGTGCATCCCCGGCACTGGGAGCAGGACACGCTGTTTGGAAGGGCGTTTGGAAACCCCTGACCAGAATCATAAAGCTGTCTGTTCCAGTTGACCTCGTGGTAACATTTCTGGGAAATCGTTCCAAAAGAAAACTCCAAAAATGAACAAAAGCCTGTGCGTGGAGAGGTCTACTGTGGAATTATACAACTCACAGAGTCAGTCGGGGAATGGAAAGTAATTTATGGTGCACGGAACGGATTGAATATTGTATCGCCCCTAAAAATGCTCAAGATAATTAAGTGGCGAGAAAACGATGCGTCATTAAACAGGAGAAGGCACGCGCAGAGCCTTGTGCACACCACAAACGGAGTGATGGATAGCAGTGTCCACAGCAACACGGGGCCAAAGCTGTGCCCTGAGCAGCTGACGTCGGAGCCCCTCGTGGGCAGGGAGTGTGAGGGTCCGAGGCCTCTGCACACGCGGGCGGAGGCTCACAGGGGCTGGGGGTCCTCACCCGGCACAGCCCCCACTGTAAGTGGAGGCGTGGGGGGCCACACAGTGAGCACAGTCCAGCGTGGGCGACGCCAGGGCCGTCAGCTGCCTTGGGCCCCACCCAGGCCAGCAGGCCTGGAAGTGACCGTCGGGACGGATGGTGGAGACCAGCCGCGAGGTGGTAAGGAGACCGGCTGAGGCTGTTCCCAAGGACCAAGTCCCCGCCTCTGGCTGCATCTGGGCGCAGACCCCCACGGCGTCCCTGTCTCACCGTTGAGGTTTCAGCGTGGGGGTTTCCCAGGCCTTCCCTTTTCCTGTGATTTTGTTTTAGCAGAAAAACACCGCTGTCACTTTAAAACACTTGTTTGCCAATGAAAAGAATCAGGTCTCCACGTGCAGTGTGACTGCAGGATGCCGGGAGCGGCGTGGCTGTGGGTCTGTGGGTCTGTGGGTCTGTGGGTCCTGAGGCTGCAGGATGGACACGGAGCCCGGGTCCCAGGCTTTGCAGACACAGATCGACAACATTCTCTGACCTGTAGCTCTCCCTTTGTGGGGAATGGGACAATCTGGGTGACCTGTGTGTGTGACAGCCCAGGGCTCCTGCGCTGTCCCCTGTCCCAGAGTTGAATTCGGTCCTCGCCTGCCCAGAACGCCACTGTTGGTGCTGAGCCAGCCCCTCATCCTGCCAGGACCAAGACACACTTCCTCTCTCACGGGGGCTGCACGGGGGGCCACGGGGCCCGGCATCCACGACAGCCCGGGCGAGGGGCGGGGAGGCAGCTCCGGATGAGCAGACAGCACCCTGCCTAAGAAGCCAAGTGGCGGCCCAGGCGTGTTATCTGAGCCGGCCATCAGCAGCGGATCGAATGCTCCTCCCGTCTCCTCCGCAAAGGCAGTGACCTGCGGCGACCCGAGAGCAGGCAGGGCGGGGCGGGGCCCGGGAGGAGGTCATGGATGGTCTCCAGGGAGGACGGAGCAGCCAGGAGAAACCTGAGCCGCAGGAGCACGAAGTCCCACCTGGGGCTGCGGCTGCTGCAGGTCTGGACCTGGCTCCAGACTCGGGCTCCAGGGCCTCACAGGGTGGGCTGCGTGGGCAAGACCAGGGGGCGGGCAGGGGCGGGTGGGCAGGGGGCTGGCGCCACAGGTCCCGGTGCCCTCGGGTCTGAAGATTCTCTGCTCTGGTTCACAGGCCCTGCCAAGGCCCCCCGGGCTGGATGCACTGTCTCCTCTGATGAGAAGATGGCGTTCCCACAGGACCAGTGGCCTCCAAGGTGGCCCAGCAGTGGGGACCCAGCCACCAAGGCCCCCAGGGTCCTGGACCCTCCGGTCACCAGCACAGCCACCCTGCCTCTGGCTGCAGGCTCCGGACCTGCCCCAGTCGCCCACCGCGGCCTAGACGGGGCAGCTCCCTGTACCTGCAACACGGGCACCAGCCACAGGCAGCACGTGCTGCTCCCGGGATGGTGGGGGGGGACCCTCGCATCCTCTGGGAGTGGGGAGTCCAGTTCGCCCCATGGCCCACCCAGGAAAGAACTTCCAGCCTCTGACCCTGACTCTCTGTGGGACACGGGGCCAGACCCAGAGCCTGAGGGGCCCAGGCATCACAAGGTATTTGCTGTCCAAACCGGGCTTCACTTCTCCCATCTGTCCTGATTCTGGAGGGCCACACACAGCTCTGGTGTCCCCTGTGTCTCCAGGCGGGAGGGCCCGAGCGGGGCAGGGTCCTGCCTTCGGGGACAGCTGCCTTCAGCTGCCCCACTCTTTGCTCTACGACACATCCCACCCGAGACTTTCAACCCAAGCACTCAAACCCCCACCCCCACGGCACACAGGCCCAGGCCACATGCTGGAGAGGAAGTGTGTCCCTTCACCCCGTGCAGTCTCTGGGAGGAGGGGGGCTGGCTCCCTGGACACTCAGATCTGCTTGGAGTAAGTTTGTCAACGGGAAATGTATCTTGCCACCACCTGAGCAGCCTTGGCCCAATGTCCCCGGTGCCAGGCGACACTCTCTTGTCCCCACAGGGTGGTGTCCAGGGCCTGGACCAGCCTCTTAGACAACCCATCTGCAGGGCCAAGCAAAGAACGGAGACCACAGAATCGAGGAGGAGCTGCCTACAGCGTCCACTGTTCAGGGTCTCTGGGAAGATCCGGGCCGTGACCCCCAGCCGTGACCAGGTCTGAAGGACGGGAGTGAGCGGCCAATGCAGGCAGAGTGTCCTTCGTTTTTGTTAGCAGCCTCGCTGCGCTACAACCCACAGGCGACTCACCAACCCATGGTCTTCTGTCGTGGCTTCTCTCGACGATCTGCTGTCCAGGCTCGTCCGCACTGCGTTGCGAACCAACAGCGGGTCCTGGAACAGGTTGCCTTGCTCACCGTCGTCTCGCTGTAAAAAAACCGATCCCCGCCAGGGCCACGGTCTCCCGTGTCCACGATGGTTCCTCTGGGGAGCCAGCGAGTGACCGCTCAGCGGGAATTCAAACGCGGACCTGCAGGGCCGAGTGGGAGCTGTCCTTCTCTTCGTGCTCCCCACACACCCCAGATCAGTGCTGAGCATCTCACACTGGTGCAGACGGGGAAACTGAGGCCTGGAGGGGCCAAATCACTGCCCAGGACAACCAGCTGTCCGCATGCCACCCAGAGGCAGGGCAGGGCCTCGCCTCGGGGGACCGGCCATCCAAGCCCACACCACTGCCTTGGGACTAGACAGACACATGATACCCACAGAACTAGGAAATGGGTCAGAAAGCCCCTTCACACGTGGTGTAATTTTATGTGAACTTAATAGGAATCAACTCTTCCATGGAATTTAGGGGTTTGGCAAAGGCCTCAATTGGCTTTTAAGAGCTTGTGGCTTGGCCGGCCATATGCACCAGCAGGCTCCCTCGACTTCCAGACCCAGCAGGAAAGAGTGTCATGTTGCTGTACGATTTTCACTCATCCGGTTAAAATTTCAATCTTTGCAAACCAGAGGGCAGTGGGTTTGCAGCCCCCTCTCCACACCAGCTCCTGACGAGGCTGAGATGGCTCTAGACCACTGTCACCCAGGGCACATCAGCTCAGAACGTGGATGGAGCTGGGCCTTCAGATGCCTTCTGGGAGGCGCTGAAGGGGGAGTGGGAGTAGGCCCCCTGTACTGCCCAGAGCGTGTCTGGAGTCTTGGTGCTCGCTACCCAGCCTTCCCCGAACCCAGTGCATGCGGTGTCATCCAGGCTGAGCCCTGAGTGCTTGGGGACAGTGGGACTGCACACTGTGAGGGGCAGCTACGGGCCCGGGCCTGCCTGAGAGGTGGGCACCTCCAGTTCTGTGAGCCCC
The DNA here is from genome assembly GCF_014824575.4 of Sturnira hondurensis. NCBI lineage: Eukaryota > Metazoa > Chordata > Mammalia > Chiroptera > Phyllostomidae > Sturnira > Sturnira hondurensis. The sequence goes on along the minus strand of NW_028091124.1, from coordinate 948,426 downwards.
CGCACAGCACAAGCTTCCAGCCACAGAGTGAAGTCCTGGGCTTGTGGGCTGATCTAGAATGTTCCTTCACAGCCTTGCTCACCACCTCTCTCCAGTGTCCTGTGGGCTCTCCACGGGGACTGTGAGGTCCCCTGATGCATCCCAGGGGACCCAGCCTGGCCGTGCTGTGAGTTCTGTACAGTCTGCTCCCACGTGTGGGCGGCCAAATCCACCACCACCACCACCACCACCACGACACAGGACCGCTCCACTGCCTGTCGCGGCCACGGCCCCTGCCCTCTGCTCCCTAACCTGTCACCAGGAAATGCTCCCCGTCCACATAGTCTGGTCACAGACAAGGCAACAAGGAGGTCATTCACGATGCAACCTCCCGAAACCGGCTTCTTGGTGGCTGGCAACGCTCTTCTGTGTAAATGGCTCCGTCTTGCTGTGCAGCCCGCGGTGCGCAGGTGTCTGAGTCTGTTTACACTCTCCGTGGGGGCACCGGAGGCCCAAGGAGGCCACCCCAGGCTCTGTGTCCACACCACCCTGCAGGCCCTCTTCCCTCCTGCAAGCCTGCGTCCCAACGCAGGGCCTGGCATGGCGTGTGTGCTGCTCAGCCACCCCAGTCTAACTGGTCCCCCTGGCCTGGACCTCGGCCCCCAGACCTTCACAGTGGCCCCTCTCAGCTTTGAGTCTCAAAGCCAGAGACCCTCCCCCACCTTCCACACAGGCGGCCTTTGCTGTTCCGCCAGCCGGCACCGGCCCCTGCTGCCATCCTCACCTGCCTCCCTGACATCACTACCTGATGTCTCCCAGCCAGTGAGTCCCTTGAGGGGAGAGACGCTCCAGCCACGTACAGGGTGCCATGATGGGCGGGGCCAGCGGGTAGCAGGTGGGCGTGTGAGCCTCCAGTTAGTTCTTCCAGTGCAGCACCAGCCATGGCTTCACCAAGAAAACTGAGTGCTTTGTGCAGAGGCTCTCCCAGGAGAGCCCCTAGGAGGTCAAGGTCAAGGCCAGGGGTGTGGTCCTGGCTCACCCAGCACGGCCTCTCAGGCCTCCTGAGGCCCCATTGTTGCCAAACCTAACCAGTAGGGGGTGTCCTGCCGCTCGCTGCCTGCAAGGTGAACCTCCAAACGGAGTTCGGAGTTGGGTGGAAAAGAAAGGCGTCTTTCATTTAGTGGCAAGTTTCTGCCTAAAATATCTGGGTAGCAAAAGTAAGGGGAGAGGAAGAATCAGAGTACGACACGAGTATTTGTCATCACAACCACTACGCAGGTTGAAGAACCAAAAATATCGCAAGAACACAGATCCGTTCACAGTGCTGTTTATGATCACCAAGGTCTTGTAAATGGCAAGTTTCTGCCTCAAAGTTGTTCCGAGAACCTCCCCAAAAATTGCCCTCACCCAGATCAGTTCAAGGTTGCACCGGGAACCTGTCTTCCCACCCCAAAGCGTCATGAACATGGGTGGCCGAGGTGGTCCCCAGACGCTGTCCCAGGGATCTTTCAGAGTCTGTCCAGACCTCCGCACACAGGCCGCCTGCGCCACCATGGACACGCCCCACCGTGGGGGTGGGGGGCGGAGCACAGCCGCCTTTGCACTTGTTGGCAGGTGTGCACTGTTTCAAAAGTCCCCTCCCAGAACCCCGGGCACACTGACAGCCAGGGGGACTCTTCTGTTTTTGGACCAGGGAGGTCGGTCACGTGCGTCTTCGCCCCTCTTCTGGCCCCTCGGTCACTACCTGTTCGAGCGAGGGGGCAGAGGCTCCAGCCTGCGCAGACCCCGCCTCGTTTCCGGGGGTGTGTCCCCCATTACAGCCTCGCTTCCAGGGAAAGTGCACAATCCCTTCTCTCCCCCTCAGGGCTTAGTGAGGACAGGCTGCATGGCAGCTGGTGTTTCCGACCTAAATAGTTCAAATAAGTGGAATTACCAGCATGATTTTCCCCCTTACCTACCAGAAAGAAAACTGTGGCTGTTCAACACACTCCCTTTAGAACGTATCTGAACTTCATTCCACAGTTACGCTTCTCTACACCCGCACGCCCAGGGCCTGGAATCCAGTGTGGATGTGTTTATCTAAAACATAGGTTTCCCTCGCTGTGTTTTTAGGGGCATTCGTCTGTTTGCCTCGTGTTCTCAACTCTAAAGCGACACAGTCAGTGCACTTTGTCCCCAAGGCCGGCAGCTGTTTTGGTCTCCTAGTTTCTCCACACTCAGAAAAACTACTGAGGACCCTGAAGGCCTTTTCTTCACGTGGTTATATGTATCACATTTATCATATCAGAAATTAACACCACAGCGACGAAACATTTTATTCACAAAAATAAATCAGGGACACGTCGATGGAAAAACCGTGCTCGTGAAAAATAACCGTCTTCCCTGAAACCCTTGGTGAGAACAGCACCACTGCCCTGTAATTCACGGACCTCCCCACTGCGGTCCGAGGCGGCTGCGCTCACACCTGTGTCTGCCGCCGTCCGCCGGCAATGCTGTTTGCTGGAACCACATAACGAACCAGGCAGGCGGGTTGCCCAAAAAATCCTTACTAGTTCCTTCATGCAATCACGGCCATTCTTGGAACTACAGCGAGCTGGACCACCTCTTGGAGACCGGCTTCAATACAGAATCTGAAACTCTGGATGAAGTTTTTTTTGTTTTTGTTTTTTATTTACATTAAAACCCATTGGTGTATTTTTCACTTGCAATGGGTATCTCTCCTTTTGTCAACTTATGGTCCTTGGTGCCAGCTCGACACCAATAGTGACCCCCAATTTGAGGTGCAGTGAAGGGCACTTATTCAGCACATAACAGCTCAGCTGTGACACAGCAGAGTCGGAGAACAGGACGACAACACAACCACGAGGCGGCCCTGGGGCTAGGCCCCTCCCTCAGCCGCACAGCTCTGCTCCCCACTCGTCCGTGTGCTCCACCCTGTCCAGGTCTGCACCAGGTAGAGAGCCAGTGTTTCGGGAACACCAGGAAACTACAGACCCCAACCCACAACAAAAAAGAAAACCACACCCAGAGCTGTGGAGAGCTGACTTATATAGGCAGAAGTCCCCACCCCTGGTCCTTGATTGGTCCCTCCTCATGGAAATGAGGACTACAAATCCTCTCAGTTTGATTGGCCCAAAAGACACTATTCTAATTGGACCCAATAGAGCCACTCTGTTTGGTCAGAGCACCGTAGCTCCGATTGGAGGGGGGAAATCTCCGTCCTATTGGTTGACCTGGGATCCCTCTACAAGGGCAGCTCAGTGCAGGCCGCTTCCTAACGGGATGAGCAGCACCTGCGCAGAAATGGCTGTGAAGCTTTTTTTTTTTTTTTGAACCCAGTTAGCCACCAGATCCCTTTCTGGTAAATGTCTTCTTTCTCAGGGTCCACACTTGGCATGATTTGATAACATCGTGTCTTGGTCACTCAGAAACTGTTGGTTCACTGACATATAGAGAGTTTTAAATATGGGCTTTTAAAGTTTATTACAGATCAAAAGCCACACTCTCTAACATCACATCTTATCAAAAAATTTCTTTTAAACATTTTTTCTATTTTTTAAAGATTTTATTTATTTTCAGACAGCGGGTAAGGGAGGGAGAAAGAGAGGAAGAGAAACATCTATGTGTTGTTGCCTCTCATGTGCCTCCTACTGGGGACCTGGCCTGAAACCCAGGCATGTGCCCTGACTGGGAACTGAACCTGCAACCCTTTGATTTGAAAGCAGGCACTCAATCCACTGAGCCACACCAGCCAGGGCTGGAAAATTCTTTTTTTATGTATATTTTATTGATTATACTATTACAGTTGTCCTTTTTTTTCCTCCCCTTTATTCTCCTCCATCTTGTACCCCCCTCCCACCTGCATTCCCCCGCCTTAGTTCATGTCCATGGGTCATAGATATAAGTTCTTTGGCTTCTCCATTTCCTATACTATTCTTAACCTCCCCCTGTCTATTTTGTACCGATCATTTATGCTACTTATTCCCTGTGCCTTTTCCCCCATTCTCGCCTCCCCCTCCTCAATGATAACCCTCCATGTGATCTCCATTTCTGCGATTCTGTTCCTGTTCTAGTTGTTTGCTTAGTTCACTTTTGTTTTTGTTTCTTTAGCTTCAGTTGTTGATAGTTGTGAGTTTGTTGTCATTTTCCTGGTCATATTTTTTATCTTCTTCTTAGATAAGTCCCTTTAACATTTCATATAGTAAGGGCTTGGTGGTGATGAACTCCTTTAACTTTCCCTTATCTGAAAAGCACTTTATCTTGACCTTCATTCCAAATGAAAGCTTTGCTGGATAGAGCAATCTTGGATGTAGGTCCTGCCTTTCATGACTTGGAATACTTCTTTCTAGCTCCTTCTTGCCTTCAAGGTTTCTTTTGAGAAATCAGCTGACAGTCTTATGGGAACTCCTTCATAGGCAATGTCTCCTTTTCTCCTTTTCTCCTTTTCTCCTTCCTCCTTCTTCTCTCTGCTTTTAAGATTCTCTCCTTATCTTTCATCTCGGGTAATGTAATGATAATTTGCCTTGGTTTGTTCCTCTTCAAGTCCAACTTCTTTGGGACTCTCTGAGCTTCCTGGACTTCCTGGAAGCCTATTTCCTTTGTCACACTGAGGAAGTTCTCCTTCATTGTCTTTTCAAATAAGTTTTCAAGTTCTTACTCTTCCTCTTCTCCTTCTGGCATCCCTATAAATCGGATGTTGGAACATGTAAAGTTGTCTCAGCAGTGCATAAGCCTCTCCTCATTTTTTCGAATTCTTGTTTCTTCATTCTTTTCTGATTGAATGTTTATTTCTTCCTTTTATTCCAAATTTATTTGACTCCTGATTTCCTTCCCTTCACTGTTGGTTCCCTGCACATTTTCCTTTACTTCACTTTTCACAGCCTTCACTTTTTCCTCTATTTTGTGACCACACTCAACCATTTCTGTGAGCATCCTGATTACTAGTGTTTTGAACTGTGCATCTGATAGGTTGGCTATCTCTTCATCACTTAGTTGTACTTTTTCTGGAGCTTTGATCTGTTCTTTCATTTGGGCCATTTTTTCTTTTTTTGTCCCTGCCTGTGTATTATGTAGTAAGGGGTGGAGCCTTAGGTGTTCACCAAGGCGGGGCAACCCACGTCACTTCGCTGTGGTGCTGTCTGAGGGGTGGGGGAGGGGTCTGAGAGGGGACAGTGCCGCTTGCTCAGCTCTCTGACGCCTTTCAGTCACTTCCACTACTACTCACAAGCAAGCTGGGCCCTTCTGGTGCTGGTTCCCAGGTGGGTGGGTTTGTGTACACTCTCGGACCCCTGGGTCTCTCCAATGAACTCTCCTGTGAGGCTGGGAGTTTCTCCCGCTGCCACAACCCCTGCAGATTTTTACAGAGGTTTTGAGGCTTTATTTCTCTGCACTGGAGCCCTGGGTTGCATGGATTGTCTCGCTCCCCAGTTGTTCCTCCCAGTTTATCTGCACACAAATGTGGGGCTGCTGGGCCACCATCCAGCTGCGCCTTACCACGATTCCTCTCTGTACTGACTGTCCATCTCCACCCCTCCTACCAGTCTGGATGGACGTTTCTTCTTTAACTCCTTGGTTGTCGGACTTCCATACAGTTCAGTTTTCTGTCCTGGTTGTTTTTTATTTTTAAATGTGTTGTCCTCCTTTTTTTGGTTGTGCGAGGAGGCACAGTGTATCTACCTACACCTCCATCTTCACTGGAAGTCTGGAAAGTTCTTTAAGTCAGGGAAGCTATGAAGGTTTTGAGGGTGGACATCCATTTCCCAAAACTCTAATTTTCACTGGAAAGTTTTACTACTGACCATAAATACCGAGGGGTTTCCTTTGCAATGGCCACGAGCGCAATGGTCATTCCCTTTCACAAGAGCACCTGTCCAGTCATCGGCTACTGATTTGTCTGCGTGTCGTTCTCTCAGGTAACAAGGGAAAAGTGCCGCCCGGCCTGCCCCCATTTGCCCTCTCCCAGGCGCCTGCGCACTGTTGGCAGCCGATGGGCTCGGCACAGGTTTTCTTCATTATGAGAGTATTAGCAAGTGGTGCCCACAAGCATCGCGACTTAATACAATCAGAGATTTGCTGTGTCACCAAGAGTGTTCTTAAACGGAGGGTCGGACTGTGAAGGACGCATGACCACCGTGTCAGTCAGAGTGATGGCTCCAGCATTTCCATCCATGATCTGGGCACCGAGCCCCAGGAGAGCGAGCCGAGTTTTGTGCTCGTGACCTCACAGACGCCTGAGGAGGTCAGGGACCCCGAGGGCCACAGACCATGCTTTGAGAAATACTGTTTTTGCCAAAAGATCATGGAAGGAGCCAAATTTCTTTATCCTGTCTTTTTTAGCATGTAAAAATGTAGACACAGTACCCATTCAAAGGACATTTAATGAGCTTGTTGCTAAATCTTTTACAAGTGTTCCCATTTAAAAACCGGTGGTTTTCTACGTTAATACTTTCAGAACAAATGTGTTATTCTTACCTGCACAAAGTTTGAAAAGTATTCAAGGTGACTAAAATGTATACAAATTTTCAGACGTAGAAAGTAAAGAATAATATAACACACACCCATGAAACCAACATCCAGCTTAAGAAGAAAAATCCTAAATATGTAGTTAAGCAACCTCGACACCCCTCAAAACAAAGACCACCGTGAAGGCGGATGTGCACCCTCAGCGTGACCTGAACTTGGGCAGCTGGGCTTCTGCTGTGTGTGTCCCAGCCCTGAGCAAAAGGTAACGTTGTCAGGGACAAAGTGTCTGTAAAACTCCTCTCGTGCGCTCCAAGTTTGTGGGAGTCAGTCACCTACATCCCTGTTTTTAGTCTATCTCTACCCTCATATTGCTCACTCTACGCCTGTCTCTCTCTCTCTCCCCACAGGACTGGAAGTGTCCCACCACTGTGTACGTGCATGTTCAAGTTCACTGGACATCAACAATGTCCTGTCCGAAGGGTTACGTCAATTTGCGCTGCAAACACCAGAGCCCAGGTTTTCTTCTACTTCCTCTGCAGCATTCGGAAGATCAAGAATTTTAAGTTTTGTGGATCTCGTGGTGGCGAAGTGGAATGTAATCTCATTTGCACGTGTCTGATTATTAGTAGACTGACCCATTTTCGCACTTATTGGCCATTGGCGTCTTCTCCCACACATCCCCGTCTCGGCCCCCGCCCACCTTCTGTCCTGCCTGCCCGTCCGTTTTGGGCCGCGGGCTCCTTGCACTCGGCCGTCTCTGTGGCCCAGACTGTCACTGCCACGATGTCACTGCCGCGGTGTCACTGCCGCGGTGTCACTGCCGCGGTGTCACTGCCGCGGTGTTTCCGAGAGTAGGAGATGTCCTTTCTTTCACGTACAGCTGGAGCTTTCAGGGCCACTGAGCTGATCGCTTTGTCCTCTCTGGGCTGTGTTTTTGGGGACTTCTTTCACAAGCCCTTCCCTGCAAAAGTCACAAAGCAGCTCCGCACGTCTTCTCACAAAAGCTCTAACGTCTGACTTTCCGTAGTTCCGTTTCACTCCCCCAGATTTTACCTTTGGGTGTCATGTGAGTTGGGAGCTAATTTTATTTTACTTTTTTACATCAATAGCAGACTTCCTCCTGCCCAGGGGCCTACAGTGGTCTCGCACGTTCGGAAGGCTCCTCCCCGGAGACCCGGTCCTGCTGCCCCTGTGGGTTGCACTCACCAAGTCAAGGGGCTCACGCGGTCAAGGGGGCTGTGGTCTGCGGACTCCCGGTCCCCACCCTCTGCGCCACGTGATGGGAGAGCGGCAGGAAGCCCCCGCCGGCCAGAGTTCGCGGGTTGTCCAACCTCAGTCCCTCCAGTGTTTGCTTCCTGTGTTCAGCACTGTTCCAGCCTCTCTCTGAACTCGTCCTTCTGCCGCGACGAATCGTCCCGGTGCCGCCGAAGTCGGCTCCGATGGCCACCACCCTGTCAGCCTTTCCTCTCACTCAGTCCCAAGGCCTCTCTTTGCCCTGTTGCTTTGGTCTCGCTCGTTCTGGCGTTTAAAGCGCATTCCTTGTAGATGACTGAAACCTGGGTCTTTTTTAATCTAATCTGGCAGGGGGTTGGGTTTTTTTTGTTGTTTTGTTTTGTGTTTTTGCTTTGTAAAATGTCCTTAGACCGTTTATATTTATTGTAATTGTTAAATGTAATTCTGTTTTGCCCTGGCTGGTGTAGCTCAGTGGATTGAGCGTGGGACTGCGAACCACACGATCACGGTTCAATTCCCAGTCAGGGCACATGCCTGGGTTACAGGCCAGTTTCCAGTGGGGGCCAGTTCCCAGTCAGGGAGGCACAAGAAGCAACCATACATTGATACTTCTCTTTCCCTCCCTTCCCCTCTAAGGATAAATAAATAAAGTCTTTTTAGAAATGTAATTCTGTTTTAACTCCCATGATACTTTTCTTTGTGCTAAACAGTTAATTTTCTTTGAAGAACTTAAAGCACAACGCTTCATGTGTCCCCCAGGCGCTGGTGAGATGGGGAGGGGGGGTGAGGAGGGTCCCGAGTGTCCACAGTGCCCCTGGGTCTGGTCCGAAGGGTCCGCAGGGCACAGGGAGCTAATAAGAGGCACAGGAGAGCTCAGGGACAAAGGAGGCGGGCTCGGCAGTCCCAGTCCCCGTGTCCTGGGCTGGAGAAGCCCCTCCCCGGGCAGGCCCTCGGCCAGGCCCTGTCCTCGGCTCTGCCCCGGGCCGAGGGCTCTCTGCAAGGCAGTGCGGGACACTGGCCAGGATGCAGACACTGCCACCCCACCTGTCCACCGGCCACCTCCAGGCCCGGGGCTCCCCTCCCCGCACCCTTTCCTCCTTTCTCCTCCCAGAGAGGCACCGTGGCTGTTCCTGTCTCAGGGAACTGCTGAGTGTGGATCCCAGGGAGCCCCGAAACAGGGGTGACGCAGACCGAACGCCAGTCCCTGCAGGGACAAGCTGTGGGGGTCCGCGGTGACCTTCCCCTCCACCGCTGGGAGCACCCTTCGCCTCGGTGTGGAGACACGGACAGTGGCGAAACCCGCCCAAGACCAGGCCTGCGTACGGACGCAGCGTCCACTCAGGTCTTCCCACCGTCACTTCCAATACAGCAGTGCGGGGGGGTCTAGACGTGCTCTTAGCCTCTGTTTTTGAGGCAGCGAGAAGCGATGTGACCTGAGGGTGTCACCCAGACCCAGAGGGGACAGTTGCCACTTCATCAGGCTTTTACGGAAGAAGTTAGCAGATATATCATCTGGTGGCGAGGAGGACGAGACGGAGCAAGTGGGGAGAGGAGGGTCACACCCCTGACCCCTGTGGCATGTCTCCTAAGGCCACTCCCATGGGGGCGGGGCGGGGGCGGGCAGCTGGTGGGAGTCTATGGGCTTACGGGGAGGTGTGACCATGTCAGCCACTCGGGGATGGCCTTGGGCAGAAGGAGCAGGGCCCTAGGACCCACGTGGAGAGGACCAGGGTTTCCCTTTCGAGGTGAGCTCAGAGTGGAGCCAAGTCCCCTGGGGGCAGGTCAGAGAGCAGGGCTCTGAGCGTGGGGACAGGTGCAGGAGCAGCTGTCACCCTGCCCCTTTCTGTTTTGTTAGCTGGGGCAAACCTCCGTCCAGAAGGTCCGGGGACTGACGGGTCCCATGGGCAGCTGTCCTGAAATGCACAGCCCAGCCCCTGTCTGGCTCCGTGAGTGGCCCAGAGACTGGGCCAGGCAGGAGCGATGTCCCCTCCAATCCCCCCACCCCCCAACCCCCCAGCTTGGCTTACTCTGCTGTTTGTTTGCTTTTCAGCACAGCCCTCCCCGGAGCTGCATGTGTGGCCTGGCCACCCCTCCTCACCTCAGAGGTCCTCGGAGCCTGCCCCGCCCTGCCCCACCCCACCCTGCCCTGGCCTCCAGTGGTCAGCCCCTCCTCCACAAGCTCACCTGAGGCCTGGCTCTGTTTCTTGGGTTTTGGACATGGCAGTGCTCTGGGGACACCCTGGCAGCCGTCCCCGAGTGGGATGCAGCTGGACCTGCTCTGGGCACGGCACCAGGAGCTAACCCTACCGCAGGACGCACGGCGCCAGCTGCTGTCCCCCCGTCTTTCTCCCTGACACCCACCCACCCACCCCAACACCCCAACACCCACTCAGCCCTGCAGTCTCCTCGCTTCTGATGCGGGATTTCAATGTGCGCCATTCCCCTCGCCTGCTGGGAAGGCTGGTGCCTCTCATCTGTCGTCACTTCTGCCCGTGCCAGCTAGTTCCATCGCGGTGCCAGGAATGGCTTGCCCTGCCCTGGGTGGCCGCCATCCACAACAGCCCGCTGGCAAGAGGTGCGGCACAAGGTACGGTTTCATGATGTTCCCTCTGCAGACCAGGGCGAGCTGGGGGGCGGGGTGGAGCCCACACCACACCCTGCCGGCCGAGGTGCGGATGGGACAGAACCTTCTCCGCAGGGACAGCACAGCTGCTCCTGCGCAATCGATCCAGGGGCCGTATCGGCCCCCAGGCCTCCATGGCCGTGGCCGCAGAGTCTTCGACACTGCCACTGGGGGTCAGAGACCCAGCCCGGGAGCCCCGCAGTCTCTGGGGTCCCAGGGTTCTCGGCGTCAAACCCAGAGCCCCTCCCTCCAGCAGGCTACGAAGAACCTCAGACCGGCCCGCCCACCTCCATGCTGTCTGGAGGGAGCGGAGCTCAGTGTGGGGCTGTCAGCACCACCCGACAGTTCTGGTCCTTCCGCACAGTCCCAGCAGGAGACCCAGTCTCCCCCCAAACCTCGTCAGCTCTGCAGACTCGGGCTCCGTCCCCTGCCCATGCCCACCCGCCACCTCCTGGTTCTCCCAGATCATGTGTCAGTGACAGGACTGTGGTGTGTGCTGGCGGGACCTGGGCAAGGAGGCCAGAGGGCACAGCACCCTGGGGACCTGGGGCTGGAGCCTGGGAGGGAGGAGAGTCTCGGGTGGGGCTGTGGTTGGCCCCAGCGCAGAAGGGGTGGCAGCCGGAGGAGGGAGGAAGGAGGGGAGGGCCCAGGTGGCCGACTTCCTGCCGGTCAGTCGGTGGCAGGTTCAAGTCCCAGGTCCCAGTGAGGCTTCTACTGGGTTTAGGTGGCGACCGGAAAGGGGCGGCCAGCGTCTCAGCGCTGCGGTCCCCAGCCCACTTTCCTGCATCCGTGGGTGCTGCGCGCCGGTCGTCTCTCTGGGCGACGAGGGCCCACACGCGGAGGCCCCTGCTCCCAGGAGCTCCTGCTCCCTCCCGCCCCCTGGGATTGCCAGCCGCCTGTTTGGCTGGTGACCACCTTGCTCTAGTCTCTACCTCCATGGCCACATGGCCTCCTCCTCTTCTGACCCCCAGACGGGACCCCTGTGATGACCCTGCTCTCGCCCAGATAACCCAGGACGGTCTCCCCGGAAGAGCCTTCCCCCAGTGCCCTCAGCTGTGCCCCTTTCGCCCCGTCCCAGGGAGGACTGGATGCCGTCGTCCTGGGCGCTGTGACGCATCCAAGCCCAGAGCCCCACCAGAGGCCTGGCAGTGCGGAGGAGGCCACACATAGGGCCCGGGTGGGGGGCTGGGCACGGCCTTGAGAGGACACTAACGTGCGAGTGAACACACAGCCAGTGGCTGTGACTCACTACATCGGACTCAGGATCACCAGAGAGTGACCGTGGGGTCCTCATCCTATGGCATGGGATGGGGAGAGGGGGCTGGGGAAGCGGGTCACCGACTCGGCTCTTCAGTCAGGACCTCGTGTCCGCTGTCTGTCCCTCCCCGACAGTTCCGTCCTCGATGCAGACACCAGCTGGCTCCCTTCCCCACGCCCCCCCAGGCCTGGCACATCCGGTCGGTTAAATAAATATTTGTAGGATAAGTAAACCGCCTTCTCTCTGGCAATTGGAGCTGAAACTAACATGAAATTAGGTTTTGGCAAAACTGCCAAATTATTGTTTAACTATCCTTGCAAATTTCTGATACCCTGAGGCCAGTACACTAAAAAAAAGTCGTGGAGGTCCGTTCATGACCTTGTGACCCTTGCCTGGTGCCGCAAGTGCCGCAGAGACGCCTGTCCACGCCAAGCCAACCCACCGCCCGGCACAGGCCAGGGCATCTGGGGCCTCACGACCCTGGACTTGATTAGCACCAGGTGTACTGGGGCCAGTCAGGGTCTCCGCAATGAGAGTCCTCACAGACACAACTAAGGTACAGATCGGAGATGAGACCATCCAGTGTTATCTGGGCGGGTCCTGAATCTGGGGCCCCGGGGCCTGACGGGGACGGTGGTGGGAGACACAGAGAAGCCCCTGAGGACAGAGGCGGGCCGGGCAGAGACGCAGCCACCGGCCCAGGAAAGTCTGGGAGAAGCCGGAGAAGCACTGCCGAGCCTCCCAGAGCTGCTGGCAGGAGTGTGGCTTCGCGTGCATCACAGACTTCCAGCCTCCCGCGTCCTTAGAAAGCGCGGGTCTGCGGTGTCGGCCACCAGGCCTGCGCTGTGCGTGGCAGCAGTCCCCATGACGGAGGAGCCGGCGGGGGGCGTGCCCACCCTGCACCCACATTGGAGCAAGGAACGCAGGCTCGCCCAGACCTGGAGTCGGCAACGCTGGGTGACCAGACAGTGACCCGCAGCCTGTAAACCGACTCCCACTGCCCCCCACCCCTGCCGGAGGCCCAGCCCCTCCTATGAGAGCTGCCGGCCTCCCTCCGATGCCCGGATGCATGGCAGCGAGTTCAGAGAACTGACGCTCTGTGCTCATGGGGGTGGCCTGTGAGGCTGCTGCCCCCTCCCCCACCGCAAGGACCTTGCAGGACTAAAGATGCACCTGCCCTCCCCACCTTCCCCCGCCCCCGGTCTTTTCTCAGCGCGCACTCCTAAACCTGAGGCGCGCACTTCCCTTCCAGCCGCCTCTGCAGGCAGGTGGTCGCCAGGTTTTCAGGGGCAGGGCCTGCTGCAGGGGCCCAGGGTAGCAGGGGCCCTGCCTGCCTCGCCCCTCCACCAGCAGGGCGGGTTTGTAGAAGTCTAATCCCACACGGGGGTGGGGGAGGGTTATTCCGTATTTATCTGGATTCTAACCAGGTTAACAGGGGTTTGTGTGCTCACCATTTACCCACGTCCTCTGCGCTTCCTGGGGCAGCCTTTCCTTCCACATTCCTTTAGAAACGGCCGTCGACACATTCCAGGTGCTCCAGGGAATACGGGGCCCCATGGGCTCCACGTTCAAATGCAGGAAAACGAAGACCACGGTCCCTGAGACGAGGCAGGGAAGCCGAGAGGGGGCTCCGCTGCAGGATGCGCTCCGAGAGCCCGTCCCTGCCCGTCCCTGAGTCTGGCGGGAACGAAGGAAAGAAGGACACCTGCGGTAGAAACCGAGACGGGCGGCGGCTGTGACGCCTGTCCCGCATGCAGTCGGGGTCCACACGGAAGGGGGGGCATTGCTGCCGGAGCCCACGCTGCTCGCACTCTCGTGGGGACAGTCGGTGTCCCCGACTCGCCGTCTGCTGAGGCCACCACTTTGAAAACCTCAGCAGGGCCCTGGCGGAGTGGCTCAGCAGGCTGGAGCGCCGGTCCGTGCCCAGAGCGCTGCCGGCTCCATTCCCAGTCAGGGCACGTGCCTAGGTCTCCGGTTCGATCCCCAGTTGGGGCTTGTACTCAACGCAGTCAACCCATGTTTCTCTCTCTGTCCCTTCCCCCACACTGTGCTTCCTCTTGCTCTAAAAACCAATGGAAAACATCAGGCGAGGATTAATAAATAAAATAATAACACACACAAGTGTACATGTGTGTATGTCTATGTGCACATGTAGGTTGCATGTGCATGTATGTGAACAGGTTGTGTGTGGGGTGTGATGTGCACAAGAGTGGGTGTGCATATGTTGTGTGGTATGCATGCACACACATGTGGGTTGGTGTGTGCGTGTGTGTTTACATGTGTGTTGTGTGTGCGCGTGTGTGAGCAGGTTGCTTGTGAGGGGGTATGCATGTGTGTGGGTGAACCTGTCAAAAGTAATTGAGAGAAGACATTCAGGAAGTGGGGGGAATGTTATAGCGTAGAAATGTTCTCCTAAGTCAAGGCCAGCCTAAACGCCACAGCCAGGAGAGCACGCTCTCGGAGGGGCATCGCTGGCCACAGCAGGACCTCCACCCATGTCTGCCCCCGTCAGGCCAACATGGGTTCTGCACTGGGGCATCCAGGACCTGCAGTGCCCCTGCCCCGCTATTCCCCGCCCCCCCAACACAGGGCTGGGCTGTGGGAACCAGCTTCACTGAGGGACAAATGCTGGCCACAGACAAAACACCGTCTCGGGCAGACGGGATGGCCCTGTGGGCCCCCAGGGACCCGAAACGGCTCTGGGCTTAGCTCTGGCAAACCTGGAAGTCACCCCAAAGACCCATAACTGTCTATGTTTGAAGGGTCACAGTCTTGTAAGCGAGTCGACATCTGCCGACTGGGTGTTCACTGTTGTCCTTGCCAGAAAATGTCGGTCCAGCTCGGTGGTGCTGCAAAGGGCAGGTCAGCTCCCGGCCAGCGGCACACTCGGGGACGCGGCGCTGTACCCTGCGCTTCCGCACAGGTGCGACCAGACCCAGCGCCACGGCCCCTTGCCCTGGTAGTCGTGTTAGCGGGGACCGCACCTGACTTCCAGGTGCCTCAAGGACAGCTGGGAGGGAGCCCGTCTTGCCCCCGCCAGCCCCAGGCTGCACCTGAGTCATTCGCTCAAAGCCACAGGTGTGTTTGGTCAAAGCTGCCTGTCTGGCTGCCAGGAAGTGGGGCCAGAGGTCATTGTTTTGTTTTTCTGGATGCCACCAGGCAGGCGGCCTTCTCCTGGCAAGGCAGAGACTCGGCCCTTCGGGAGCATGACCAGGTCGTCAGGGACACCTATGGACTTGACCTTGGTGGGCCCAGGGTCCCGCCTTCTCAGACAGCTCTCCTCTGCCGGAGGGAGGAGACTCGGGCACAGCCCACTTCCCCCTGGCCAAGCCCCTCCACGGCGGGCGCGGGGCGTGCCTCTGGGAGGTCCAACACCCGCCCGAGTTCTGCCTGGGCCAAACGAGGGAGCAGAGGTGAGCGTCCAGTGCGGGGCGGGGCTCTGGAGCCAGACTGCCCGGGCTCCCTGGCTGCCCCCACTAGATGCCCTGCAATGGTCTGAACCTCATTTTCTGCACCTGGAAAAGCAGGGGGAAGCTATGCGTGCCTCGGGTCACACGCTCTCTGGATCAGCCAATAATAATATTGATGGTAACAGAAGCAACTGGCGATTCAACGTGACCTCATGTGGCTGAGACATTTTTGCATATGTCATCTCTGACCATTACCACCAGTGCTGGAGGGGGTCAGGGAGGCTTTCTGCTCCCCCAGGAACTGAGCTGGGCCTGGGTGGTCACCCGAGGCCACAGCTGAAAGAGCAGGGGTCATTACAGGGTCTCCCCAGCCGGGTGGGGCTCAGCCTGCTGGCTTCCAGGCTAACTGCACACCTGTCCCCCAGGCGGGGGCTGTGGTGAGGGCCCAGGGGGGCTGTCTAAGGGGTGTGGGCCCATGACGCCGGGGGCCTGCAAGATCCGGCACCAGGCGTGGGGCAGGGCGCCAAGAACCGTCATGAACAGGACGCACAAAGAGCAAGAAGGGACTGTTCCCTCAGGCATGACGGCTCTCACGATGACATTATGTTTTGTTTTTCACATAAATCAACAGTGTCGACGGCAGGGGTGTTGAGCAAGAGGAGACGGTTTGTGAGGTCACGGTCCGCACACAGCAGGGCCAGGATCAAACAGGGATCTTCCCAGCCCTCCGGCACTGGGCGGACACTTCAACACGCTCTCAGCTAGAAGACGTGTCCCCGAGAGTTTTCAGAAGGTACCCCGGAACAGAGACACCGCCACCTCCACTGCTCACACCGGTGTCAGGGCACAGAGGTTTAGGTGCGGGGAGGAAGGAAGTCGCGCCCTGGACGGGGGCGGGTGTGTGCCAGACGGACCGGGAGCCCCGGCTCTCCTCCTAGGCCATCACACTGATGAGTCTTCCCAGGGGCAAGGTGAGGCCTGGAGAAAGGGCCTTGAACTTGGACAGCAAGGGATGGGGCGGAACAGCCTAGACTACACTCGCTGCATCAAGGTTAAGAAAAAACAGGCAGAAACAAGACTGGTGCCGTGGAACTGGCCACCTGGGAGGCCGGGGAGGCACGTCTGCAAAGCGGAAAGACTAACAAGGGGACTCCACGACCAGCATGCCCACGCCCCACCCATCCCCCTCCCCCCGCCTGTTCCCCCCTCGCCATGGCACCGCCCTGGCACTGCCCCAGCAACGGCCCCGCCCCGGCCTGGCCTGCAGCCCCCCCCCCGCCCGCCCCCCCGCCCCGGCAAGTCGGGCTCCCCGCAGCCTCCCCGCGAATCTCCCTCGCATCCATTATAAGCACTTTCAAGTGGTTCCAGCACTGAATTCCAGCTGGGAGGTCAAGCCGACCCCACACCCGGCCCCCACCACCAACGCCAGTGCTCTTGGACGGGAAACGGCACCGACCCGTTCAGGTTTTCCGTGAGCATTGGACCTCTGCCCTGGCCTCAGTCCCGATCCAGACCTGGGGAGACTCTGACTCAGCGACCTGCCTGCCAGGCAGGTCCTGCCCAGCGGGCGAGGCTGCCCCGGCTGTGCAGGGGGGCTCCCCGAGTAGACAAGCCATGGCACGGCCGCCTGGCCCTGTCCTGGACCGAGCTCGAGTGGCCACCTTGGCTCCAGGAACTCTGGGTGTCCCAGGGCAAGCGCAGGGTCACGGGCCGTGAGCCGGACTCTGCTGCCAGGGAACTGTGTTTGCAGAGAGGCAAGGCTGGCGGCCAGCTCAGAGGAGGCTTCCGCCTGCCTGAGGGAAGAGAGCAGAGGTGTCTGCAGCCCAGGCTTGACGAAAGTCTCCTCTGCTGGTGCGGACCTGTCGTTCTGGGTTTTCTCCTTCCCTCGGAGACAGGGAAGGAGCAGACAATGGCGGGAGCGTTCCAGGAAAAGCCCCTTTCCAGTCTCCGCTAGGCCAGTCCCTCCTCCGGAGGCAGGCGCTCCAGCCCAGGGCTCCCCTCCAAGGCCGCTCAGCCCCCACCGGCCACTCTGAGCCTGAGCCTGTTTATGCCCCTGAGTGAGAGACCGGGAGCCCGGTCACCCCTGGGAGTGAGGCCCCAGGGCCCCTGCTGCCCGGGACTGCCTGCTAGCCTGTGCGGAATTGCCCTCGGATTCCCCAAACGCTTTTCCTTCTCGAGGTCATGCTCCCCCGACCCCCGCCAGGGGCTGTCCGAGGTCACCGAGGGACTGAGGAGACGCAAAGGCCCTGGCACCGCCACGTCTGCTGGGACAACACTGAAGAGCGACTCCGGCCTCGACGCTGGGTGGGGATGGGGGCCCGCTGTGGCCACCACGCTGGGCCTAGCACCCCTGCCCCAAATAATGAATACCTTCCCAAGTCCGAACGACGTCATCTTGCTTGTTTTTACATTAATTTCCAAAGACCAGAGTAGTATTCTGAAGCTCGTCTCGGGCTGTGAGGTACGTCTCTTCGAGGGACCTGCCGCCCTCCCATCAGCAGTAGAGGGAGGCTTCCCACTCTGGGAGGGGCTAGCAGGTAACCGAGGCCACACCCCTGGTGTTGCAGATGGGGAAACTGAGGCCGGGAGACAGGCGGGGGCTCCAAGGGCTCCTGCACGTGGGAGCAAGCCACGCGTGTGGCTCCTGGGGACCCAGGCCCGTGGGCACTGCTCTGCAGGGTCAAGGGTGTGGCCTGGGGGTGTGCTGGGCGGAGAGGGCTGGGGACCCTGGCCCGGAACCTCGAGGCCCTCATGCCCAGCCAGTGCCCCCCAGCAGTGCAGAGGACACCTTGGCTGACAACAGCCCTTCCGGCGCCTCGGGCGACAAAGGCCACGGAACAGGGTGGCGGTCAGGCCTTCTCAGGTTTAAATGGGCCAAGAGGAGGTGCTGGGTGCCGCTCTAAAGGGGAGATCGCTCCCAGGCCTGGCCCCGTCCCCAGGAGCCAGGCCTTCTGGGGCACCAGTGGCCTCCGGCCTTTGCAGGAGCCCTCCGAGGAGGAAGGCTCTGGGGCTTCCCGTTCGGGGCAGCTGTGGGCAGCCTCCAGCGGGCCCCCTGGTGGGACTCTTGGAATTCCCTCAGGCCAGCTGTGGCGAGGCCATCTATCTGTCCTTGGCCACGATGCCTTCGGGGTCAACATGCCCCTCGTGCCAGGACATTGGATGGGAGGTGGGCAGGTGCAGGGAGAGGGGTGGATAGATGGCTGGGTGGTTGGATAAAAGGACAGATGGAAAGAAGAGTGGACGGAAGGACAGCAGCAGGCGTGTCCAGGTGTTCACGATCACGCTGTCTTCTCAGTCCTTTGGGCGGAATCAGGAACCTAAGTGTCTGTGAGCACAGCCAGCCGCCGCCAGTGGAGAGTGGGCCTTTCCCAGCTGCGTTCAGAGAGACATGACCACAGACGAGCAGAGGCCACTCTTCTGGACTTCAGGACCGAGAAGGGGGCCACGCGCCAAGGAACGCAGGGAGCTTCGAGGCGGAAAAAGATGGAGAGTCCAGGGCCCCTGCGGCGCTGGTCTCAGCTCAGAGCTGCGGGCGCCTGGCCCTCAGCTGGACTCTCCACCCCCGACAACAGCACTGGTCCCGGGGCCGCGGGGTCACCCACACTTCATCCTGGCTGCGGCCGTGTCCTCGGTGCCCCCGGAAGCGGGGGGCGCTCCTGTCCACAGGGCATCGCAGACGGCTCTACCGAGCAGAGCCGCATCTGTCGCCACGACAACCACGCTCTAAAATTAGAGCCACCGTGTACCCCGGGTCACCAAAGTGGAAAGGGCGACTCTGTGGGCCCCAACCCTTCTGGGGTCTGTGCTGGTGTCCCTGCGCTGGCAGCTGTCGTCCCAGGCAGCACCCGCCGCGCTCCCACGTCCCCGGGCGGCGTCCCCGCTGGCTGCAGTCTGCAGTCTGCTCCCCGGGCTCCCTCGGGGCTCCCTCCTGGGGGGACAACCGGCACTTCGCACTCCGGAAGCCGGAACAGAAGCATCAGCCACAGAGGCAGCCGGAGCCCATGGCCAGGGGACCCTGCGGTCACCTCTCAGAGTGCCCCCACTTCTAGAGCAGCCATGCGGCCCACCAGGCCTGTCCGCCCCACACGGGACACTGGTCATGGCCCTTGACCCTCGTGGCTCTCTCCTCCTCCACCTGCACCCGGGCACCTGGGGTGACCTGCTTCCCCTCAGGCACACACGGCTCCCTCTCCTGGGCCGAACGGGCTCCTCCTCACTGAAGCCTCCCATCCTTCGGATGACTGACTCTGTCCCCTAACAAGGTGGCCCTGTTGGGGGCCCTCCAGTATCCACCCCCACCACTGGACATTTCTAGAGGGAGTGCCGCTGAGAAGTCTGACTCTGCTCTGCACGTGACCTCTGCCCTTTGCCCCCACCGGTCGGCCTGGAGAGGGGCCTGGACACCAGGCCCCAGGAGCGGCCCGGCCAGCTTCCTGTCTTGGCCCCTCATACAGTGACACGGTCTATGGATTGTCACAGACGCACACGTCTGCGTCACCCCCGTCACAGGCAGGACACAGATAGTGCCCCTAGAACCGCCTGAGGCTGCCCTGTAGCCCCCGCTGCCCACCCCCGACCCTGGACACACCACACCGCCGGCCGTCACGGCAGCCGCGTCTTTGCGGGACTGGCCACCTGCCCTGACACGACGCCTCAGACCCCCACTGCGGCCGGGAGCCTCAGGCACCGGCTCTCGGCACTGCTGAGCCCTACTGTGGACTCAGCACCCCCGATCGCACCGGGGTCAAGAGCTTGGCTCCTCGTGGGCCTGGTCCACGCAAGTAAACGAGGACGTGAGGCCTCGGGTGCAGAGCCCTGGCACGCGGGACTGGGGTCTGGCACTGTGCTCTCCGCCCGACTGCCGTCCCTGATCAGCGGGCTCCTCGGCACGAGCAGGGCCCCTTCCTCCCAGCGTCCCACAGCCCCCGCTGCCGCCGGGCCCGTGTTCACTGTCCAGGCCTTGGTGAAGGCCGTGGGGGTCTGCAGCTGCCCAACCCCCCAACCTCCAGGGCCCAGGCCACGTTACAGAAACACCAGGCCCTCCCCATCCACCCGCCTATCTGTCTGTCTGGCAGCTGCCCGCCCCGCACTGGGCTGCCAAGTTACCCACCTGCTCAGAGGGCTGCGTTTTCGTGGCGATCCCATCTAGACCGAGCTCTGAACCACCAGTCTCCTGAGCTACCTTCCTGTGCTGACCCCCTGAGATGGTGTGGGCCTCTTATTTTAAATTTGCTCTCCGATTGAAGTTGAGCTTCCAGGTCGAAAAGTGCAGAATCAGAAGCGTGTGGCCCGAGGGAGATTTTGCAGAGTGAACACACCTGTTGGCACGTGCCCCCACCCCTCCCCGGCCCCGCCGCCACCAGGAAGTCACCGCCCGCCCCTGCCTTACCTTGGACGTGAATGCTGCCTGAAGTGTAATGATCGGGGACTGAGGGACACGGCTGGCCACTCCACGCCATGCGGTGTCAGGACAGTGGGGCAGTCCACGCACTGTGCCCGCCTCCTCCCACCACCCACCTCCCTGCGCTGCCCAGTCCCCGTAGGAAATGGTGGAGACCAGTTACGCCGTCGGCACTCCGTGTCTGTAGGTCCCCCACCACGGACCCGCAGCACGGGCGACAGGGGCCTGTGCAGCTCCCAAGGGTGTCACTTGAGGGTCAAGTGTACAGGGTGACAGTGTCCAGTTGCCTTTCTCTTTCCGGCCCCCTGAGCTGCCGGTGGGCAGGTGACTCTGACAGGTGTTGACGCCGTTTCCCTGTGAGGCTGACTTCCTAGGACACAGGGTCCCTGAGCCTGGGCTGCCCTTCACTGCATTGTCACCTCCCCCCCCACCCCACCCCCCGGCAACTGCGCTGGTGAGAGCAGACCTCCCTGCTGGTCTCGGAGCTCTGGTTCCACCCAGAGACCCCTGCAGGCCGGGGGGCCTCTGACCCCTCCCCTGGGCCGCAGCCGGCAGGGAACCCACAGCCCCAGAGGGGGGCCTTCCCTCTTAAATCACGACTCTGTTGGGGGCGGTGCTGAGACAGCTCTCAGCTCGGGGTTCTCCTCATGTCCAGGGGGTGCTGGCTCCAGGCCACATGAGGGGAGCCCTCGGGAGAGGCGCGGACCTCCATCTCTCAAGGGGGAGCGGAGGGCCAGCCGGGAAGGGGTCAAGGCCGTGGAGCGTGTGACAGCCAAATGCAGGGAGCAGCTCAGAGGCCAAGGTGACCCCTCGGACTCCCTGTCCCTGTGTCCAAGGGAACTCAGCCACTGGGCACTTGGCAGGGGCAGGACTGAGCCCAGGGCCAGGCCGAGCTCCGGAGGCGGTGGGGGTGGGGGGCAGGGGGAGGCTCTGGTTCCAGCACCAGCCTCCGCCCAGGGGCAGCTGCATCCATCCTTGCTCTCTGTCGGGCCAGCAGAGAGAGGATGAAGAGAAGCCACCGCAAACACCTCCACGTCCCAGTGGATGGGAGGGGCTCAGGAAGGGGCCACCTCAGGGCCCCCATGCCAGGCTGGCACCCAGCGTCCTCGCTTCCTGGAGGCACCGTGTCCTGCAGGCACCCTGGAGGATCCTGGGGTGGTCGGGGCGAGAACGTGATAAGGACGCTGAGGCTTTGAAGCCAGAGCACCAGAGCGAGGGACAGGCCCCACGATGCCAAGGCTGGAGGCTCCCCACGGCCAGGCACAGCCCTATACGCCCCCTGCCCCCTCGGCCTGACGGGCGGCTGGACGTCCTCAAAGGCACGGCCGGGAGGAATGCAGGCCTCCCCACCCAGCTAGGGCTTGTCTCCGAACTTCATTCCCAGTTTCTGTAGAAGCCAGACACGCCCAAGTGAAAGAAACCAAACTACCCAGAAAATGGAGAGACAGCGGACTCCTCCCGAATCGGAACCATGAGAGAGAGAGAGAGAGAGAGAGAGAGAGAGATGGACGCCAGGGAGGGACACGTGAGGAGGACGGGAAGGGACACGAGACCCCTTCTTTCCCAAACACACCAGGGGAGCTGGCACTTCAGAACGACGGGAAACCAATTCTGGTCCACAAAACGCACGCAACTGGGATTTCACACAAACTGGGTCCCTACAGCCGCATTTTTTATTCTTGTCGACGACATGTACGGAAAGAGCTCAGTGTTGGCTCACTCCCCCACGGGAGCCATTTGCTTATTGGTTTGCTTTTCTCTCTTCACTTCCGTTTTATAAACAACATCACGAGGGCCCGTCTGAACCCCGCCTTCCAACCTCGGGGAATCGTCTCCCTTGCAACAAACAATGACCCGAACGTCGAGGCATCCGCCCCTGACGCCCGTTTGCCCGAGGCTTTCGGGGGATCCTGGCTGAAGACGCCCAGCAACCTGCCCAGGACCCCCGGCCGCACCTCGGACCCCCATGGGGCTCGTCCTGCTCTCACTCGGTGTCCGTCTCTTCTTCTTCCTCGTCCCTTTGTGCCTGAGCAGCTCGTGGCCAGCCTTTGGCCGCTTCTTTCGTGGGGACGACCGTCTCCTAATTTATTCTCAAAGGCCCTGCCCGCTCAGGTGAAAACTGCCCCCGCCGCCCCTGGCTCCAGCCGGGTCTGTCGACTCACACAGGCACGGTCACCCATGTATTCTGTCACGGTTTCTGGAGCTGGGGACCTGGTCGGCACTGCTGCGCTCTGAAACGGGGGCAGTTCGGTCTTTACTGTTAAGTCTCGGACGGGTACGCACGGAATCGCCTTCGCGGGCACAAGGTACAAGCTCCTTTCTCCACGTGCCCGGCCACGTGTCCCCGAAGGCCTTACTGACACACAGCACCACCCTCTCCCACTCTGCCGGAAAGCCGCCCTGTAGTCGGGGGGTCGTTCGTCCACCCTGCCGGCCCCACCCACACGGCACCCTCTTCCGTGGCACCGTCCCCCTCGCCTGTTGCAGATGGCCCCTCGGCTGGGCCTTCTCCTGTTTGCTGAAGGGGCTCTGGCGTCTCACGTGCCGGAAGCGTCCTGAAGCCCGAGTTACCCCGTGAAGCCGCCTGTGGGCTGGGGCCCTCACGGCGGAGAGAGCGAGCATTTGGCAGACGGAGTTACAATTCTCCAAACAAACTTATTAGTTAATGCGGCCGGTATCCATGACAACAGGCGGCGCAAAAACAAGCTATCAGCACAGATTTATTACTGGGGAAGGGTTAGCTAATACCATTCCAGAGGTATATTATTTTCCACTTTCGGCTTCAATAAAAGAAAAAATCTAATTTAAAATCCAGCGTGAAAGCACAGTGTGGCACAAAGCCTCCCATGCGGGAGCAAAGCCCCGGGGCCAGCGGGCGCTGGTGTCTGTCGGCAGCGGTCAGCGGCCCCACCACCCGTGGACTCGGGCCACGGCGCAGGCACAGCAGTCGTGGGCCCCGCGGCAAAGCCACTCAGGGGCGTGACGGGCACAGGTGTGCCCACGGCAGCCCACTGCCCCACCCCCCCAGCACCAGCGACAGAAGGTGTCGGCTGTGAACCATGTCCTAGACAAGAGACACCAGCTGGACACCAGGCCTCTATTTAAACCCGCCCTCGGACGTGCTACAAGGATCTTCCCCAAGTGCACGAGGGGAGGGGAGGGGCGCACCACAGCCGGCACGGGGGAGGGGCTGTTGCTGCAGCCCTGCCCCGACGCCACCGCCACCGCCACGGCTGCCCTGGGTGTCCCATCGCTTTTCCCCTGGAGGGCGCCCTGCCCACAGCCCCTTGGGCCGGGGCTCCTGAAGCCAGGACCGGCCTCCCCTCCAGCCCGTGTCACCCACTGTGACCCTGCCCCCCACACACTCTCAGGTGCTCTTGTCCCTCCCCTGGACACCCCTCCCCCTGTGGGCCCACTCTACCCTCCCCCACAAGTCACAGCTCAGTGTGGGTGCCCCCTGCGCAATGGCCCTTGTCCCGACAGTGGCCCCACGGGCATCACGCTGCAGCTTTGCTCGGTGGCTGTCCTGGTGGTGAGATGGCCGTTCCCGGCTTCTCCGGAGGGTTTCCACCCTGAGCGCGGGGCCCGGGCCTCGGCTGCCTCCACCGGAGGGGCAAACGGGCTCCCACCTGTTGATGGAGCTCCAACCACCGGGCGGGGCCTCCTGGAGGGAGGAGGACGCCTGCACGGATGGAGTCCGGACTGGACAGCCCAGCTGGACGCGACATCACCTCCTCCCCCTGCAATTTTAGGCCTTAGCTATGCGGGCACAAACCACACACAGTCCATGCTGTGCCCGGGAAAGGTCTCCTGTCAACACTTTTACAAGCCTGGGTCTCACCTGCAAGCGGGGGTGGGGGGGCGGGGACGGGCCGGCCTCCTCAAGGAGTGGGGGTGCAGGAGCCCATTCTAGACCCCGCGCCCCCGGAGGGCAGGGCTGCTGGGCCCCAGCACGAGCCTGGTGAAGGCTGCCCTTCTGGGTCATAGGCGGGAAGAGGCAGTGGGTTTGAACCTTGGCCCCCGACACGGAGCCCTACTCTGCCCAAGGAGGGGCGCCGGGACTGGGCAGCAGGCCTTCCTGCCCCTGGAGTCTCGGTCTGACCGGGGCCGTCCGACAGGCAGGGCGGGGAGTCGTCAGGTACTGTCCAGCAGCAGATGCCCGCCAGCCGGAGCAGGCCGGCATCTCCCCTCCCGAGGCCCGGAGGCCCAGGCACACCCTGAGCTGCCTCCCCTCCCCGCCCCCAGCCACCCCGGGTGGTTGCCAGATGGATGGGTGGTTGGATAAAAGGACAGATGGATAGAAGAGCGGACGGGAGGACAGAAGCCGGCGTGTCCAGGTGTTCATGACCACGCTGTCTTCTCCTCCAGGGGGGCCCCAGAGGCACAGGGAGGGCAATGTCCCCCCCCCGCCCCCCACCCCACACTCTGAGCAGAGCTCCGGCCACCTGCCGGCCAGCTGGGACAGCACGGGTGGGGCTCACCTGCAGGGCTCAGCGGTCCGGGCAAGGGTGGCAGGGGGTGGCAGACAGCCCTGAGGGGCCCGCTCCGCTGTCTAAGCCCGAAGCAGCCTCGGCAGCAGAGGGGGGCCCCCTTCTGGGGTTGGGCCTGGGGCTGCAGGACAAGCAGGAGAGGGGGACAGACACTCCCCTCCCCCCAGCCCCACCCCACACGGGGTTAGAATCTGGGGACCGAGCCCATGGCCCCAGGGGGAGGGGCAGGTGTGGGCTGGAAGGAGGAAGGTGCAGAGCACAGGGGTGTGGTGAGGGGGGAGGGGTCAGATCTGGAAGGGAGCCCTCATCAGAGGGGGCCGGTCCTGGGGGTGGGCGGCAGACCCGCGCTGAGAGGACTTGGGAAGCCTGGCCCATGAGAGGGGACTGCGCAGCGGCCCCGGAGGAGAGGAGAAACACAGGGTGACGTGCGGTAGGCCCTGGGTGGGTTACGGGCAGGTGAGCAGGGATCTCACCTGGTGGCTCTTGTCTGCTCAGCCAGGCGAGGACTCAGGGCAGCTGCCAGGGGGGGGGGGGGGGGGGGGGGGGGGGGGGCGTGTTCTGTGCTGGAGCAGAGAGGGAAAGCCCACTGGGACGGATGGATGAGGGACCAGGGCCACCACTGTGACTGCGGCCCTGGAAGGGGGACCCGAGGGTGTGCTTGCATTTCCGTCCCGCGTGGGGCTGGCGGGAGGCGAGGTGTGAAGTCAGGGGACCAGCCCTCGGAAGGGGCCGTTTCACTCCCAAGCCCTCTGTGCCACCACCCCTCCTGTGGGAGCAGCGCCCCCTTCCCCGGGCCATCCAGGGAGACTTTGACCTTGGGGCATGTCTGCAGGCGCCCTGACGGTGGTAAGCAGCTTGTTCCGTCCCAGAACGGACCCTCTGCCCGGTTCACAGAGTCATTATAAAGCCCTGGCGGCTGGAAGGGTCCGGAACACAGCAGACCAGGCCGAGGGCGGCCCCCCAGGGTCCAGCGCTTGCCATTCCCTCAGGACCAGCCACGGAAGGCAAATCGCTGGGGTTTGTCAACTCGAAGTCGGTGCTGCTGGTAGAGATGACACCAAGTAAGCCACCAAATAAGGAGGCCCCATAGAGTACAGTTGTTCGAGGTGGGGATGAATGGAGGTTGCCTTTAGCACCCGGAAACTACGGAGCCGAACCTCGAAGGGAGAGCCGGGGGATCCATCAAGGGGAGGGGAAACCGGCAGTCGGTTAGCACACACGTCGCATTTGTTAGATCGCAGGTCGGCAGGAGAAAGTCCCATCCGGAACAAAGTTTCCATCTGTTCAGAGAAAGGCGACTGTGTAGAAGTCACAGCCACCAGAGGAGCCCCTTGGCGTGGACGATACAGTGGTTGAAATTAAACATGCATGGAAAACAAAGGCAGAAATCCGACAAGAATGGGTGCGTGGAATCATCGTGGAAAACAAAAATGGAAATGACTTGGTGGGTGGCGCTGGGTGGAAAATCAGTTCATCCAAGACCTAAACTGGCTTAAGGGGGTCAGCAGCCGTCAGCATAAATCTGATCAAGGCGATGGCTCGTGAACTTGGAGTCCAGAACTTGGTGTCTACGGGGTCAGAACGGAGAGGCCAAGGCCACCTGACTCAGGAGGGGCCTGCAGGGACCAGCCAGCCGTGCCGGTGCCCGTCCACTGCGCCAAGCACGGCCCCTTCCTGCCCCTTCCATGGATCTACTACCCGGTCCCTTCGAGAAAGAAATCCTCTTTCTTTTGTGTAGGTCCCGCGCCCTAAGAATCAAGCCCCGTGGCCACCGTGGTGGCCAGGTGGAGGCACCTGACTGGAGAACAGCGTCGACCGAGACCGGGAGTGAGCGAGGGAAGGAAGGACGCAGGGAGAGCCGCCTGCCTACCCTGAGCCCGGGGCTCCGGCCGAGCCCCGATTTGCCTGCTGGGTGAACCAACCACGTGCAGTCCACCACGTAGGTCGAGTTTTGCGCCCTGTCGCCTAAACCCAAGGAACCTGACTAGTTCTTGAGTTGACCTCCGGACCGTGCCCTGGAGCCGGCGTCAGAGAGTAACGGACGAGGTGAGCCGGGAGGCTGCGGTTTGGGTGAGGCCAAGGCGGGGCTCCTGGCCTTCAGCGTGTACATCTGGCTCAGTAGCCATGAGGGTCAATGTCGCTGCGAAGGCTGCGGGATCTGGTGTTAAGGTGGCGGATGTGTGACCCACTTGGGACTGCCATCTAGAATGGGTATGGGCAGAAAGATGAGCCAGCTCCCCAAGTTCCCAGGCAACGTGGGGAAGAGGCTGGTCAGGGGGCCCATAGACGAGGAAGGGTCAAGGGCAGCTCACTCAGGGGGCAGGAGCCTCAAAGCCAAGGAAGGCCACCTTCTGAGGAACGATGGTCGGAGCTTCATAAAGTTCAAGTTCACCTACTCAGCTATTATGGGTTGAACTGTGCCCCCACCTCCCCAGATTCTTCCTGTGGAGCCCGAACTCCCGGTACCTCAGTGTGTGAGCCAGTTGGAAACGGTCATCGCAGATGTGATTTGCTGAGATGGGGTCCTTACAAAAGGGGACATTTGGACACAGACACACACAGGCAGGCAGAGCAGAGGCCCACCCATCCAGGACCACCAGCGTCTGGCGGCCATCAGCCAGCCCCGCTGATGCCTGGATCCGGGACGCGCAGCCCCCAGATGGCCGGAGGGCACGCTGCTGGGGGCAGGCGCCCAGGCGGTTGGGACACTAAGCGCGGAGAGTCCACAAGTCCCACCCGAGGCATCTTCGCTGGGACAGATGGGTATGAGTGTCCGTATCAGCCCAAATCAGAAGCACACCCAACACCCTCCCACTCGTGAGTGGGTAAACCTGTGCAGTCCACTCCACAGAGCAGTGAAAAGAGACAGTCCTGACGGGCAGGACGTGGAGGAGGGAACCTCTGTGATCCTCGGGCCGAGTGGGAGATCGGACCACAGCGAGGGGACTCCCGGGGCTTCGGCTGTGGGGACAGGAGCCTGGCCGCCGGCTCACTCGAGTCCTGATTGGGTGGTGACATGTGTCAAAACTCATCGGACCTACTGTGTCACAAATACCTCAATAAAACGATTTCAATGTTTAAAAATGTGACTGAACACAGGAGACAAATGTTTTGGAGGCAGGGCCAGGGCCTGGGGCCCAGCCGGCTCTGCCCCCTGCCCCGTGTGGGACGGGACAGGATGTGGGTGGGTTACGATGACATGCATGGCCCAGGCCTTTCCTTCATCAGCCAGCCAACGATTTACGGGGCACCAGGCAATTTTCTAGGCGTCAAATTGCAGGGGTGCACCGAAGTGCATGTCACATTCTGTGGGGGGTTGCAGGGCAGGGAGACAGAAACAAAGAAACAGGTGTCCCAAGTGCCAAGTGGTAACAAAGGAAAACACAGGGGGCTGGGGTGGGGGGCGGGGCACTGCTGTGCTTGCCCCCCAGGGAGGCTCTGGTGGCGCTCGAGTCAGACCCTGAGGGACCAGGGCCCCGAGGGACTGAGCCACACCAGGGGACAAGGGGCCCAGGTGGAGGACAGAGGGGGCCAGGCTGTGAGGGGCCAGGTGCTCATGGGAGACGGAGGCAAAGCCAGAAGGCAGTGGCGCTGGCTGAGGGGCTCTGGATGGAGTTCCCAGTGAGACAGGAAGACTGTGGAGACCTGACCAGGCAAGGGACAAAGTGTGACTTATGTACTTCCAAGGGCCCTCCATTCAGGGCAAGTGGCCTCAGTGACACTGAGCTCAGAGGGTCACTGCTCTCTGGTCATCACCTGGAAATTCTCAACAACTTGATCTTGGGGACTGGGTTTTCCAAGTGAACTCCGAGGGGACAGCGGAGCATTGCGGGCGTGCAGCCAGCCTCTCCAAAGTGGGTCTCAGCTCCCTCAGGCTCCCCCCACCCCACAACCATCTGGGTAGACAGGGATGGGTTCCCTGTCCACTCGCCATGTCCCCTCTCTCATTTGCCAGCCCAGGAGACCCCATCCCCATCCCGACCTGGCGAATCTTCAGTGCCAGTGGCCATGTGCCCCAGAATCCCTCCACGCCTTCACTGGGCACGCTCCCACTTTCAGAATCAAACCCTCCGGTCTCAGGCCTGCTCTTGGCCCCTTCGTCCTTGAGGCCTGGGGGGTACCTCTCAGCCCCAGGTCCCGCGGGCTCTGTGGCTCCGGACAGACCACTCACTGGCTCTGTGACGCTCTCTTCATTCGTGAACCAGAGAGCTGGGGACTCAGCGAGGTCACTTGGGAAAGTGTCACGAAACTCAGCCTTGCTGAGGTCACGTCCCTGCCACCAGCCGGCTTTGGTTCTGTCCCACCCTTGGGCTGGGGAGGCTGCCATGGCCCACCTGGGACCTAGAAACGCGTCCAGCTGTTCCTTCCCACACAGGAGACCACAATCCCAGCTGGGCACAACACGGGGACTCTCAAGTGGCCCTCAGAGCCCCTTGCCTTCCATCCAACTCCCCAGGAGGCGGACCCTCTGTCCTCCCCCTCCCCACCACCCCGGGAGCCAGACCTGGGCAGACACCAGGGCTCCAGGGCCCCAGTGCCACTGTTTTGCTTTGGACCTGAGTGAGCGTCACCCCTGGCAGGGCTGCCTGGTCATTCATCACCCAAGTCAGTTCTCCTTTTCAATTAACAGGAAGTGAAAGTGTCCCCAGGTCACCAGCGCCCAGGTGGAGCTGATGCCCTGGGTGGTGAAGGGGAGGCGGTCGAGCTCCGCTTCCTGGGAGTGGCAGCAGGCTGCTGGCGACCTGCCCCGGTGAGACCGCTCCGTCCAGCACGGTGACCGAGTCCACAGACAGCGCCAGCCTCACTGATGCGTGAGCTTGTCGCACCCCCCAGATCGGAAACAGAGGCCCAGACAAGGACACGGGATGGCCGGGGGGCTCCTCTGAGGAATCGCCGCCCCTCTACCGGAAAAGCCTGCATGGTCTGCATGTGAGAACCCACAGGACCCTGGAGAAAGGGTCAAGCAGAGAGAGGGACGGTGGGTCTCCACAGCCAGCCAGCCAGCCAGCCACAGCCCCAAACAGGGACAGGGCCGCCTCCCACGGCCGGGGATCCAGAGCCGCCAAGCACCGGGGCCTGAACCACAGAGCCCGAGCCACGGCCACTGTCTCCACACAGGACTGGGAGGGGCCAGAGAGCCCGGCTCATCCGGTGCACCCGCTCGGCTGGCACCTCCCGTTTCCTAGCTTCCTCCCCAGCACCAAGAAGGAGGTCAGGGAGGGGGGTTTCGAAGGCCACCTACCCACCTGCAGAGTGGACGAGGGTTGTTTCAAGGCCTTGCAAGCCAATGCGAGCGTAAACAGGGACCACACATACCGTTGCCCCACGATGTTCACGGACGTGAACTGAGTGGAGGGGCTGGGTGAGTGAGTGGTGCACCCGAGACCCCTGGCAGCAGACACGGTGGACAGCAGGCTTAGGGGCAGGACCTGCTGGGGCCCAAACTCATGGGCCGAGGCTTCTGCTCGGCGAGAACTGCCCATCCACCGGAGGCCCTGGAATTCGATTCCACACTTGATCTTAGCCAAAAGGCCGAGAAGCGATGGAATTCGATTCCAAACGGGTGGGGGAGAGCACACCGAGACCGCAGCTTCACTGACTCGTGTCCCTGGAGCTCATGGGCCTGGAACCCACCGTGGCGCGGAGGTGGCCCAATGTCCGAAGGAGCCCTGGGAACGAAACGCCCCTGTTCCCACGGGAGCCCAGCCCTTCCGCGGGGCGGCGAGAAGAGCTTCTCCAGGACCGTGTGCTGGCGGCTGGGCTGTGGCGTTGAGAATCATTGGGGTGGAAATGAAAGGCCGTCCCTGGGTCCCCGCGTCTCACCTCCGCCCGTCCCACTGCGGAGGAAGTCCAGCCTTGTCCCCACCAAGCCCAGAGGAAGGGGCAGAGTCCGGGAACTCGGCGGCGCAGGTGTGGACCCTCAGGCCCAGTCTCTGCCCCTGGCTGCCCTCCAGCCAGCGCTGCGCTGCTGTGCCCAGGCCCAGGCTCAGGGCCGCGCGTGGGGCTGTGGGGCCGCAGGGCCCCTGCAGCTGCCATACTGCCCACCTGGCTGCCACAGAGGCGCCTTTGTCGACCTCGACTGTCTCGGGCTTCCAAACGGACCGATCCCCCCACCGATCCCCCTCCCCATTTGTCGCAGGCCCGCGCTGCTTCCTCCCCCCAGCCAATCCGGCCCCTCCTGGTTAGACACTTCTGCTTTGGGTGGCCACCTAGGCCCCACTGCACCTGTGCCAAACACAGGCGCCCCCGCCCTCGCTCCCCTCCCCCCTGCCCCTGCTCCCTGGGCTGGAGGGCCCACTGTTCCCTCGGGGGGGCCCTTTTCCCCAAGGAAGGGGGATCCAAGCCTTTGGCGTCTCTGGGGCCACACGGGAAGAAGAGGAGTCACCTTGAGCCACCCATTAAATACACAACTGAAAACTGATGAGCAACAACAAGGTTTTAAGTAAATTTACGAATCTGTATTGGACCGCATTCATAGCCATCCTGGGCCGCCTGTGGGCTGGGAGCTTCGGACTGCGGACTGCCGGCTTCCACGGGACCCCGATGGGTGTCAGTTCGCCTGGTGGGGGGCTGCTGTGCTCCCCTGGGGCGCAGGAAGCCACAGCTCCTGACCTAATTAAGCCAGGCCAGGTTTGCTCCCCTCATTCGTTCACCTCCAGCTCCTGCGGTAACACCACACGAGCAGCTGCCCCTCCCACGCCGACATCGCGCCTGAGTCTCGGGAGGGAGGTGGCTGTGATGCTCACCCCGTCCCGGGGAGCTGACCGAGGGTCGAGTTGGATGGTGGGCGCAACGCCTGTGGGGTGGGCATTACAATATTGCCCATCTGGGGTCACTGTCAGCTCCAGCTCTGCAGGCCCCGCCTTAATCCTCATGGCATGAGGGCCACAGACCACTGCCAGGGAACTGTGCTGCTTGGGTGAGCGTATCTTTAACACCGACTCCAAAACCCCTAATCCCATAGAAAATCTCAGGAGCTCCGTCCGAAGACTCTCCTTCCCCCAAATCCTGAAGCCTGTCAGCAAATAGGTCACAGAAGCAGACAGGCCACGAGGCACATGCCCTTGGCACCGCAGACACCAGGCACAGCCCACCTGGCTGGGCCCCTGGATGGCGGCGCACCTGTCAGTGGGCGGCGGTGCTGCTGAGGCCGCAGGATGAGCCCCGCGTGCACACGCATTCCACCGCAGCTGGGGCTCCCTCCGCCACCCCACCGGCCGCGTCAGCCGGCTGGCTCACGGGCGGAAGTGCTGGCCTAGTGGTTTGGAGCTGGTTTCTCTCTCGGCTCAGAACACTTTGCTGAGTGTGTGAATGCCAAGGTTCCACAGGCCGACCAGGCCGTTCATCCAAAGCTGGGTGTCCTTGTGAAACCGGAAAAGACACCGGCGTTCGGGCTGCCCGTCACTGCCAAACCCTATGAGCAGAGACAGGGGTTGAATCTTTACCCAGATGGCCGGCTATCTGAGAAGATGGCGGGTTCACACCCCAACAGACCATCTTAAATTCCATTTAAAAATGGTCCTTTTTTGTCTATGGCCATACCACCCTGAACTCGCCGGATCTCGTCTGATCTCGGAAGCTAAGCAGGGTCAGGCCTGGTTAGTACTTGGATGGGAAAAATGGTCCTTTTTATAAGGAGAACAAAGTATAGGTACCGGGTTTGGAACTCAGGGAAAAGTTAATCAACTTCAGCATCCTGCCCCGGACGGTGGTCTTTAGCCGCATCCCGGGCAGTGGTACCCTCCCCCTGGAGCACGGAGGCTCAGACTCCACCTTGAACCGGGTGCGGGCCTCCTGAGGAGCACAGGTGGGGCCACTGGAGGTCTCACGGAGACAGGTGGGTCCCACCTTCAGTTCCTGGACTAAGCTGTTACCTGCATGGATTCCGAGCTTATCAGCTTTCGCTTCAACTAAAATGTTCCAACTCTAAGTCCCCTACCAAACAGCACGTGGACGGCACGCAGACGGCACGTGTGTTACCCAGCAGACTCGGGAGGGTAAACGACATACTATTAAAAAAAGACCCCCTTTTTCTCCAGGGGTTCCCCTGCCCCATACTAGGTTTGCTTTGCCTGCGGCCAGGGAGAGACATCTCTCAATGCCAGAGATTAGTGAGAAGGAAAGGAGTTATTTATTTAAAAGTTATACAGACTGAGAGTAATGACTTAATGTCTTTATTAAAACACCAGAGTCTGGCCCTGGCTGGTATAGCTCAGTGGATTGAGCGCGGGCCTGAGCCCCAGAGGATCGCGGTTCGACTCCCAGTCAGGGCACATGCCAGCTCCCTGCAGAGGACCCACGAGAGGCAACCATACATTGATATATTCTCTCCCTCTCTCCTTCCCTTCCCCTTTAAAGATAAATAAATAAAATTTAAAAAAAAACACCAGAATCTGTGACCCTCTTCGGCCAGTCTCCTCCGAGCCCCTATGTCCGGAACCCCGTGTGGCCTGGGCTCGGCTGCTCCCCAAGGCCAGCAGGCAGCCGCCCACCTCGCCCACAGAGCCCCTCAGCCTCTCGGCAGAGCCAGTCGTGACGCATTTGCATGAGGCCACACACTGTGGAAGAGACTCATTAACCACCCACGTCAAGCCACTGCTCACAGGTCCTGGAATTTCTAGGGCCCTAAGAAAAGCAATCGCTGCATGTGTTGTGTGTGCCGGAAGAACAGCCCCCAAACAGATCCCCGCAAGGAGAGAGAGAGAAAGCAATTCCAAGGACAGTGTCCACCTGAGGACTGGCAAACAGACTTTACTCAGATGCCAAGGGTCTGAGAGTAAAGTATCTGTTAGTCTTTGCTGACACCTTTTTTCCAGGACGGATAGAAGCCTACCTACTAAAATGGAGAAATCCTCGGAGGCAGGGAAGGCTTTGCTGAAGGAAAAAAATACCCCTCACCTGGGCCTCCGCAGCAGCACCCAGATTGATGACGGACCTGCTTTTGTTCCAGAAATTACACAGGAGGTTAGTAAATTTTAGGGATCACGTGGAGACTCCAGGAGACATGGAGACCTCAGGCTTCTGGGAAGGTAGAGAAAATAAATCACACCTTAAAGGAAAATATGGCCAAGCCGTGTCACGAAACTCAGCTCCCCCGGGATCAAGCTTTGCCTGTTGCCCTGCTCAGGACAAGGGTGGTTCCTCCAAGCGGGATTCAGTTGAATCCCTGTGAAATTGTGTACGGGCAGCCATTTCGGGTCACAATTGGGGTGGGAGATGTGTATCTACATTTAAAAAAACGAAGGTAAAGAAAATGCACAACGTGGAAGTCAGACCTGAGCCGTGATGAGTGACCTGGCCTGTGTTAGAGACCTCCCCCCCACCCAGGTTTGCTGCATTCCTTTGAGCCTGCACACAAGGTGCTACTCAGGATTTGGATCACAAGCATCTCCAGAAAGCCAACCAGGAGGAAAGTGGACTGGACTGCGGGACGTACCCCTCACCACCCTACAGTGGAGAAACTGGCAGAAGTCAAACCTGGGACTCATCACACCAGAATGAAGAAAGCCCTGGAGGAAGATCTGAAAGTCACCTTCAGAAAACCATGACTTACATTCTTTTCTTTTTAAAAAATATTTTATTGATTATGCTATTACAGTTGTCCCATTTTCCCTTCACTCCCCTCCACCCTGCACACCCCCTCCTACCCACATCCCCCCTTTAGTTCACGTCCGTGTGTCCTAAGTTCTTTAGCTTCTACATTTCCCACACTATTCTTGCCCTCGCCGTCTATTTTCTACCTTCCATCTATGCTACTTGTTCTCTGTACCTTCTCCCCCTCTCTCCCCCTCCCACTCCCATTGATAACCCTCCACGTGGTCTCCATTTCTGTGGCTCTGTTCCTGTTCTAGTTGTTTGCTTAATTTGTTTCTGTTTTAGGTGTGGTTGTTAATAATTGTGAGTTTGCTGTCATTTTACTGTACACATTTTTATCTTCTTTTTCTTAGTTAAGTCCCTTTAAAATTTCGTAAAATAAGGGCTTGGTGGTGATGAACTCCTTCAACTTGACCTTATCTGAGAAGCACTTTGTCTGCCCTTCCATTCTAAATGAAAACTTTGCTGGATAGAGCAATCTTGAATGCAGGTCCTTGCCTTTCATGACTTGGAATACTTCTTTCCAGCCCCTTCTTGCCTTCAAGGTTTCTTTTGAGAAATCAGCTGACGGTCTTATGGGAACTCCTTCGTGGGTAACGTTTCCTTTTCTCTTGCTGCTTTTAAGATTCTCTCTTTATCTTTAATTTTGGGTAACGTAATTATGATGTGCCTTGGCATGTTCCTTCTTGGGTCCAACTTCTTTGGGACTCTCTGAACTTCCTGGATTTCCTGGAAGTCTATTTCTTTTGCCAGACTGGGGAAGTTCTCCTTTATTATTTGTTCAAATAAGTTTTCTACTCGTGGCTGTTTCTTTTCCCCTTCTGGTACCCTATAATTCGGATGTTGGAACTTTTAAAGATGTCCTGGAGGTTCCTAAGCCTCTCCTCATTTTTTTGAATTCTTATAACTTCACTTTTTTCTATTTGGTCATTTCTTCCTTCCTTCTGGTCCACCCCCTTGATTTGAGTCCCAGTTTCCTTTCCATCACTATTGGTTTCCTGTGCATTTCCCTTCATTTCAATTAGTTTAGCCTTCATATGTTCCTCTAATTTGTGACTATAATCAACCAGTTCTGTGAGCATCCTGATCACCAGTATTTTGAAATACTCCTTTTTTCTGGAGCTTTTATCTGTTCTTTTTGGGGGCC
The DNA here is from genome assembly GCF_014824575.4 of Sturnira hondurensis. Lineage (NCBI taxonomy): Eukaryota > Metazoa > Chordata > Mammalia > Chiroptera > Phyllostomidae > Sturnira > Sturnira hondurensis. Next base: position 912,829 of record NW_028091124.1, on the reverse strand, counting down.
TTTTTTTTCGGTCTTGTCCCACCTGTCACGTATGAGTGGCGCGTGGTGGAGCCCTAGGTGTGCAGCAGGGTGGGCAACCCAGTCACCGGGTTGTGATGCCGTGTGTGGGGGCGGGGTCCCGGAGGGGATGGCGCTTGCTCTCTGTCAGATGTCAGTCATTTCGCCACTGCCCACATCAAATGGGGCCCTTCTAGTGCTAATTCTGGGAGGGTGGGTTTGTGTACGTTCCAGGACCCTGTGGGTCTCTCCAATGAACTCTCCTGTGAGGCTGGAAGTCTCTCCCTGCACCTCAACCCCCACAGGTACTTTCACTCAGTATTTTGAGGCTTTATTTCCCTGAGCCGGAACCCTGGGTTGTGCTGTCTCACTCCCCAGTTTCGCCTGGTTTATCTGCCAGTGAACGTGGCACCGGACGCGCTAAGCCCCTCTGCAATCTGCCACCTCACTGTGTCCACCAGCTGCCGCTTTGCCCACCCAGGGTCGGACAACTGCCCTGCCATGACCCCTCTCAGTCCCGGCTCCCCAACTCTGCCCCTCCTACTGGTCTGGATGAATGTGCCTACTTTATCTCCTTGGTTGTCAGACTTCTATACAGCTCAAGTTTCTGTCAGTTCTGGTTGTTTTTTGTTTTTAAGTTGTTGTTGTCCTTATTCTGGTTGTGTGAGGAGGCAACAGGGTGTCCACCTACGCCTCCATCTTGGCCAGAAGTCAACTTACGTTCTTTCCTTTACCTCGTTGAACCCCTTGTTCTGAACAACTTATTCCCTTCATACAGGAAGAAAATATTTGGGTATATTTAGCAAAAAATGTTCTAAATATTTCTGACTTTTGCTTTGTAGGAGGAATTTATGTTGAACAAACTTCGCACTTCATGTCTTCTAGGTGTCTGTGCTCCTTTGGAAAGCCTTAGAAATTATACTGTGTTTGAGTACATTGAAAAGAAAATGACCTACTCTGATATTTATAATCAGGGACCAGTGGTGACTAAAGGACAGGGAAATGTTTTCCTTAAAGGTCACTCATGTACCCCAGCCAGAGAGTGTGCAACCTTTGTCAACTGCACTGAAACTGTCTTGTGCGCTGAGCAGGTGTGAGGGTGAACGGCACCACCACCGACGTAGCTTATGCTCATGTCAAACTGCCCACAGGACGGTTTCTGATTCGTGGAATGACTGTCTAGCCTGTGTTCCAGCAAACACAGGTCTGGGGGACCACGCTCTCTGGGCAGACTGACGGTGTTTATGCCTCAGAAGCCCCACTTGACCCAGGTTTGGCGGGATCTCTCCCTTACGTCCTACTGTATCAGGGACTCCCCGGTGAGCCCTGCTGAATACGTGTCTTTAACTGTGTTTGTAATGCCAACCATGGTAGCCTGTTTGAAAGTAGAAATAAGCAGAGTAGCTTGCGCTGTGGCAAAAGCTTTCAGGGCCACCTGAGAAGACATCAGTGCCATCTGTCGAGAACTAAGACGAGTCAGAGGCAGCACTGGGGAATCGTGCGGCTGTAGACGGCCTTCTTTGAAGGCACAGTCATGGTCGTGGGGACTTTAGAGGACTCTGCTGTTTCAACTGATAGTTCACAGCTCACAGAACAGGAAGGAGAGCAACTACATGATGTGATGTCCAACGTAAAACAGAGAGGGATTCTCTGACCTCTCAGTTCTACTGACTTGTCTAAACTAACCTCCTGGCCGCCTCGTGTCCCTGGTCTTCGAGAGACGTTTTGTGTGTTTATCTTTGTCATTTCCTTCGGCACCATAGCTTGCTGTTGCACACAGTGTGCCTCCTTATGAGGGTCTGCAGTTTGGTGGATTCCTAACCATGTCCCCGGCACCAGACAATCCAGTGCTAAGTTCTCATCTCATGGAAATGAGATAGTTTAGTACTAACAGTGGGCAACAATAGGGGGCCCAAGACTCGGAAAATTTTAGTTTAAGGTAAAAAGTTGTAAGTCTAGCAAGTATTGTGTATGTTAAAGCTTTTGTTTCAGAAACTACAGATAAGGCCCACCCCGGCTCCTGGGAAAACAGCCGACCCCCTGGAGCACTGGCTAGAGATCACCGCCTGGGGACAAGTGGAGGCATCCGGGTCTTTGTGTTCCAGGGAGAGACAGAGGACCATCGCCCCTGGGAACAGCTAACTGCCCAGGGCAGGAGTGTTGCAGCTGCTGTCACCCAACCCTCCCTGAATCTCAGAGCCCTCACCGCACCTGGTTTATTCCCTGGTATAAAAAGTCTGGACTAGAAAGAGGAGGCAAGATGGTCTGTTAGGGCGTGAACCCACCATCTTCTCAGACCCCAGCCATCTGAATAAAGTGCCCATAAAAATTCAATTGCTGTCTTGCTGATTGGGTTTGGCAGTGACAGGCAGCCCGAATGCTGGTGTCTTCTCCGGTTTCACTTAAACCACTGTTTCTTGTCGCCCTGCTTTCCAAGCCATTTCCTACTTTCCTGCTGATGCCATGAAAACGTGAATTTTTTCCCGAAGCCCATGAGCACCCTGAGCGGCAGACAGCTGTCCTGAAGCTGCGGGGGCTGTTAGAGGACCAACGGACCGGGCTCCTGGCTGGCCACTCTGCTGCTGATGGACCCCTCCCAGCTGCACGTCCCTCCCCTGGGGCTGCTGACCATGGAAAGAAGGGGTGGAGGGAGGGCCCCCGGCCAGCCCCAGTGGAGCAACCCTGGGCCTCCTGTGCTGGGGCTGGGGGCAGAGACTGGGGGTACCCCTCGTGCTGGGCACAGGTGCCCTGGGGACAGAGCTGGACGTGGGCGGCAGATGCTGCCATGCACCTGTGACGGGAGGGCCGTGCCGCTTCGTGCAGGTGCGGGGCTGCTTGTCAGCTCTGCTGCACCAGGCAAGGACACTCGGGGGCTGACGCACTCCATGCACACCCCCACCCCCACCCCCAGAGGGAGGCTCCACGCTCAAACTGGACTCACACGGCAGACACGGGCCACGGGTAAGAGACAGGCAGAGTTGGCCCGGTTTAGGGGCCACCAAGGGGGCAGAAGGTCTCACCCACGTGCAGGCTGACTGCAGAGGGCAGTGTGTGTGGGTGGGGTGGGGGGCATCTGGGGGCGGAGACAGTGTGTCCCAGGCTCGTCTGTGAGCGCACGGGCCCTGGCTGACCACCCAGCTTCCCACCCGCAGCCTGCACTTGGCCAGTCCGAATGGGGGCTTTGTGTGCACCCAGGCCGAGGGTTTGAGCTGCCTGGGTGGGCAGAGAAGGCGTCCCCAGGAAGGGAGGGCTGTGCCTCTGAGGGCAGGGCCAACACCGGGCCAGCCCTCTGTCCTTGGTGGCTCCCGCACGGCCAGGCCCTGCCTGACAGACGCAGCAGCGGGACCCGGGGTGCCCCGGCCAGCACCGCCCACAGGGAAGCAACAGCAGCGAAAGCCTTTGCTTTTCTGCGTTGAGATGGTCCACGGTGGGCACGCCCGCTTGCATGTGACAATGGACACAGAGCTGCAGGCCCTCCCTGGCTGCAAATTCGGGTTTCCCATGAGACCTGCGCCAGCCATCCGGGCCCGCCCTCTGTGCCTGTCTCAGCGTCCCGGAGCTCCCGGGGAGTCCTGCCCTCCCCCCAACCCTGGAAGGCACCCTGCAGGCCTCCTTGCGGAGCACTGCCCGCGTCCACACCGCCTGAGGGCAAAAGTGGGCAGCCTCCGAACTGTCCGCTGGCCAGGGAGGCTGCTTCTGAGGGACGAGGACCACAGCCAGCGGCTTCTCTGCCGGGTAATCTAGACCCCCTTTTCGAATCTGGTTGCCACGGAGCGATTAATCACCGGCTCCGGTGGAAACCACCCCAAGGGTGGCTCTGAGACGACGCTCTCCACTGCAGTGCGTTCGGGCCCTCGTGCCGGTGGCTCACACGGGTGAGCAGTGTGGTTACCCCGTCCTCGTCGTTGCTGAGTCACCGAAACCGCACAGGAACACAGCCAGAGCCTCATCTTCCGAAGCGCACTCGACACGCTCCTTTGGGTTTCATTGCTGCTGTGTCGGTGACCACACGACAGCTCGAATGGTCTCCAGGCCGGTGCTCTGTAGACGTGTGCGGGGTCCACGCGAGAGTTACTGCTGAACTGCCACCGGCTGTGAGACTCCCGGACGCCACAGCAGAATGTTTTAGTCCCTGTGGTCAGACACGGGCTGAAGGGAGCCCCTGGCTCGGGTCAGAGACACCCATTTTTGTCTCCCGCGTGAAGTGACCACGACCCGTCCCCGCCGCCGCAGTCTGACGGCTGTGGCTAAGTGACGATGGGATGGCGTGGACCGAGGCCAGATGCCACCGCGACTCCGGGGCGGCAGTCCACAGACGAGCTCGCGTGGCGGGTGCTGGGGTGCAGCCCCACCCCCTCCCCGGGCCGGGCCGGGTCCCCGCCTGTGAACGGCCTGCCCCGCCCTCGTCTCCGCCGCCCTGGGTTTCTGACGCAGGCTTCTCCTGCGTCTCCGGTTTCTCCCCAGGGCCTGGAGATCGTATCTCTGTTTTGGTTGACGGAACAGTTTCTCTCCTTGTTCGACATTTTTCAGATTTCTGGGACTGTCCTGCAGCCCTTGATGTTACCTGGGTCCTGGCCAACAGAACCCAGGCCGCCGCCTGCCTGCGGCTGAGGGTGCCGGGCGGGACGGAGGACTGAACCGGGCGTTAAACCGAGTCTCCCTGAGGCAGAGGCATCTCCGTCCATCCACACCAAGGAGTTGACTCCTCTGACCCAGCCCCGGCCCACAACTGCGCCCTCCCCTGAGCGAGTTTCCTGGAGCGGACACCCCTCGGCCTCCACACCAGCAGCCACAGCAAACCGGCATGACGGCAGGGCCCGTGGGCCCTTCTGGTTCTCAGAGGTGGGGAGCTCGTAGGGCCCGGTTCCCGTGAGCCAGCTGTGTGGGGGCCAGGCGGCCTGCCCTGTGTCCTACCCGACACCTGACTACAGAAGTCACACACCCTGGGAGGGGACACTGCAACAGTCATCCCACACCGGGACAAAACCCTGGTTAGCGCAGCTCGGAAAACGGCCCAGTGATCTCATCTGCGGGCCCCCTGCCTGCCGGCACTCCCTGTGGCCCCAGCACCAACCTCTCCTGGAGGCCCAGGTGCTCCGGGATGGGGACAGCAAAGGGCTGTGGCGTCTCCCAGCATCCCTCTACGGCGAGACGGGCACGGCCATGCTGGCTGAGGAGGATAGCACCCTGCTGTTCCTCCCCTGAGAGCTGTGACGGGGGAGTCTCGCGTAGCGATGACAGCAGCCCTGCGTGCATCTCACGGAAGCCCCCAGTGTGGGGCCACTGCCCTGGAGACAGTACAACATGTGTCCCCACAAAGCCCCCATCACCAGCATCCAGAAGCTACTCACTGTGCCAGGACCAGGTCTCCTTGGGGGACCAGGTCTCTCCAGACGCCAGAGGCACGACCCCCAGCCTCTCCCAGCCTGGAGCCCACCATGTGCCCACCCTGTCCCCCACGCAGCTGGCCAGTGGCAGCACTGGGCAGGGCTAGCACAGCACTGCCCCCACACCCAGGCAGCGACCCTTTCTTCCAGCCGGGCCCCGCGCCCCACGGCCTCGCTCACTGCGGGCTCTGTCCCCCCGCCCAGCGGTGCCCACACTCCTGGGAAGAGCCCACCGCGCGGACTGTGGAAAATGCTTCTTTAAAAATTAAAAGCAGGATTTTAATGCAGTCGCTGGGGCAGCCTCGGGAACATAAAAAAGGAGTCAGTTCCCGGAACTGCACAGTACGGAGCCGCACCCAGAAGGCAGCCCGAGGCGGGAGCGGCACTCCTGGACATGCAGCCCTTCTTTATCCCGACCGCTTCTCAGTGGCGTGTCCAGGACTCCTCGGTCCACAGCACAAAGGAGAGTGGCTCTCCTGCTCCTCTGTGCTCCCCGCCCCGCCCTCTGGGAGAACAGCCCGAGGCGAGCCTGTGGGGCCCCCTGCAGCCAGGGCCACACAGCCTGGGGGCTTGGGGCAGACCACTGGGGCCTATGGATTTCAGGGTCCCAGACAACACAGAGGCCTGTGGACCCCGCACGGGCTGCAGCCTAGGGAGGACGGGTGGCGAGCCCTCCCCAGGACACACGCCCTCCCCCATGACACCCACGCGGAGCAGCGCAGCCCGAGCCAGGGCCGTGGAGGGCCGGGCCTGACTCCAGCCTCCGGCTCCCGGCTCACTTCTCTGCAGACGCCCCACCCGGATCCTGGACACAGGTCCCCATTACTGAGCTCTACACAGACCCCCACGGACAACAGCCCCTCCACACCCCCTCCCACCCTAGCCCAACCCCGAATCCCCCAGACCTGCACCTGGCAGGTAGCACGGGTGGCATTCTCACGAAGCAGCAGCTGCCCCTGCCCCTCTGCGGGGCATGTGCTGCCAAGACAACAGCCCCGAGACGGGCAACTACAAACACAGACCCACGGGCCTGCCCAGCGCGGCTACAGGCTTTGTCAGGTGAGACCCAAGACCACCTCTGATTCCACTCGCACGGCTGAGCCCGACACTGGAGCTTATCTGACAGCAGTGTTGTCGGAGCCGTGTGGACGGACACCTGGTCGGCACGACAGGCTGAGCTGGAGGCCGCTCAGCGGGCAGCAGTGGGGCTGCTGAGGCTGGGGGAGCCACTGGCTGCCCCCGGGGCAGCCCTGCTTTGCTGAAGTGCACGCAGCCAAGGGTCTGCAACGCCCTCCCAGACGCTGGGTGGTCCTATGCTTCAGCTCCCAAACCTCAAGGGACCGAACAGCGAGTGCTTTCTGCTCAGTGCAAAACTTTGAGGCCGGGGCACAGGGCTGCCAGTGCAGCTGGGAGACCAGGAGCTGCAGCATCCAGACGAGGGCAGGGCCCCAGGCTCCAGGCCTCTTGAACCCCACACGGAACGTGCCCACAGGCCGTTTGTCTGAGGGTCGGCAGCACTCCCGGGAACCAAGTCCGTCCTGCTCTGGGCCACCGCCTAGGCTCTCGGGGCTTCGATTCAGAGACTGGCACAGCACTTATTTGCTTCTCTCCCCCAGACCCTCACAGGAAGGAAAACAGCAGGAAACAAAAGCGACACAGCTGCCTCGCACCAGGCTGAGCCACACGCCCACGGGGAAGGCGCACCAGCAGCAGCTCACGGAGGCACGGGTGCTGGTCTGCCTGGCCAGATGAGCCCTCCCCCAACGCAGGCCTGAACTGAGGCTGCCCGGCCCCCACCCCCACTGTTAAGGACCCGAGGTGTGAAGGGAGGAGCTGGCTCACCTCCTGAGACACAGAACAGCTGAGATTACAGACGCTCTCTTCTTCTTTCTCCTTAATGGCTCTGGGCAGCGCTGACCCGGCTGCACCCTTGGCTGCTCGCTCCCACCTAGGAGTCATTAACAGCGCTCGTTTCTTGGGGAAACGCAAACCCCTGGCCTCTGAGATCTGCACTCCAACTCAAAACTGCTGGGAAGGTTTATTTTCAATTCTTAAAACCCACAAGGAGAGAGAGAGAGAGGGGAGGAGGGAAGGATGGCGCGGCAGGCTGGCTCCACGTGGTGGAACCTCCCACGGGGGTTCTCTCCTGTCCCACAGGGAGCCACTGGCCCTGCGGCCACTCCCCTCCGCCAGGGCTGCGGCCAGGGCAGCCAAGGACCTGGGCTTTCAGCTGTCCTGCGACCACTGAACCCCCTGGCCACATGGAACCGGGGCTACTGCACGGACACCGCACAGCTCTGGAGCGAGCAGCTACCCGACCAGTCCACCAGGCAGGCTCTGCGCCCCAGGCTCCGGTTCGTGGGGGTGAGTGAGGAGCAGGGTTCGCCCTCTCTGAGCTCCAGCACACCAGCCGGTCTGAGGCAGCGAGGGCTATCCTTTTGCTTTTGTGGTTTATCCCGCTGACCCGTATGCTGCCCCCACCGCCCCCCCCACCCCGATGGATGGAGAATGGAGCTACGGCCAGTGAGGAGGGGCCAGTGAGGAGGTTCGTCACCCCAACAGCAGTCCTGCAACCGAGGGCAGCCCCGCCGTCCCTTGGCGTCCCCTCCGCACTCCTCTCTAATCGATCGTCAGAGCAAACCGATCGTCAGAGCAAACCGAACGAGCGCTTTGACCTCAGCACACGTCTGAGTTACTCTGAACCACCTCACAGGCGAGGGTGAGCGGGCTGGTCGACGGACAGGGCCACGCATGCGCTGAGGGCGAGCCCAGGTCTGACACACACGTGTATGGAGACAGGGGTCTCAGAGCCATTTATTAGTCAGAGTCGGAAGCAGCAGCGTGCAAACCCGCACGACAGGGTCCCGGGCAAGGATGTGATAGCCTTCCAGCCGAGTCTGGTCGCCCGACGACCCCCAGTGACAGTCACCAGTCCACACACAGCCCAACAGCGGGGAGCCCTCTGGAGCAGAAGACACCCCCTTCCACCCCCCACGACATTGCGGGGTCTTTCGCACAGCGATTTTGATCGTTTCTCCCCTCCCCAATTTCGAAGCAGGGGGAGTCCCAAGAGTGCACAGCCCGGAGCCTCCTCGCCGCGGCGCCAGGGCACTGCCGAGGCGCCGTCACTTCAGCCAGATCCACTTGTCACCCACGTCTGCGTTGTACCCAGGGCTGTACTGGCGGCCTGGCAGCTGTGGAGGGAAGCAGCCACAGTCACCATCAGCTTGCCCCACAGCGGCCCCCCAATCCACCCCTGCATTCTCCACCGCAGAGGCCTCTGTGTGGCCCTGCCATGGGCGGTGGGCCTGCAAACGCGACCCCACCTGGTGTCCCAGGACGTCAGGAGTGTGAGGTACTACGGAGAGGACGTGGGGGAACCGGACGTGCCTGAGGAGCAACCAGCCTACTGACACCCGACTCCACCCTGGACCCCAGGCCGTCGCACAACTCGGTCTGGGAACTGGTGGCCACAGCCCAGGGAGCCTGTGTGGGGCCGGCAGCTCTGGGACAGGACCACGGGGCCTGCGCAGAGTGGGAGCCAAGGACAGGGCCGGATGCAGGCCGGGCGTGTGGCTCAGCCTGGTGCGAGGCCATCTCACCCCAGGGGGCGTCTCTTTGATGTGAAGGCACAGCCACACGCCCCGGCGAGAGCCTCTGAAGGGCTCTCCAGCCTCCAGCAGCTCTGAACACCCTCGGTCTGTGTCCCCAGGATGCTCAGGTCACAGCGTCACCCACCTGATGCTGGGGGCCGGGCCACGCAGACCACCGTTCGCTCTGCTTTCATCTCTGCAGATGAACTTTTCAACCACAGAGAACAAAAACCAGCCACAGACTGACCTGCCGGGTGGGGCCAGCCTCCAGTAACTGCCCTACAACATCCGCTCTGGACTTCCCAGTGCCACTCCCGGGCCTCTGGCACCACAGATGGGATTGGGACCCTCGGGTCCCTGCTCTAAGGCCACAGAGATCAAGGGCAGGCAGGTCACGGCGGAGCGGGCCACACCCACCCACTGGGATCGCAGAGAGAGCGTCTCCTCTACCTCACTGCCCACTGCACCGCTCACCGCAGCAGCCTCCGGAGCTCGTGGGCGAACGAGCACCGAGCACCAAGAAGAGCATCTGGCACCTTCTCCCCACTGTGAGCAGCACTTGGGGACAGTGCCAGCCACCGGGCCTGCCCCCCAGCGCTGCACTCCCCGGGGTCCGGCCACCCGCCACCGCACACATCCCCAGCGCTCGTGGAGGAGGCTGGGCCCCTCCCTCCCTCGGCTCCTGGAACCTGGCCGCCCTGTCCTCCCCGGTGGGGACTGTGCGTGTTCGAAGCCCGCCTCCAGAAGGCCGGGCGCAGCGCATGCCTGCAGCCCTCACGGGAGACGGAAGCAGGGCTCCGTCTCACTCCAGGTCTGGTTTTCTGGTTCTTCCAGACGAACTTCATTCTAACCTTAAATTCCTTCTTCTTGCAGAATGAAATGTCTTTTTAATTCTGAATAACTGAAAACCCCGTCTTTATTACCTATGCAGTCCCATTAAGACATTCTGTAAAAATGACATGAACAACAACTTACCAAGTGCTATAGAAGGCAAAACACAAACAAAGAAAAAGAAAACAAAAATAAAATGCCAAAAGACAAAGGAGGAGTGGGGGGCATCTGCTGTTAAATGGCGGGGCGCAGGCCACTTGCACCCCCTTGCCTGTGCAGGGTGGGGAGGGCGGGGAAGACCCGCTCACAGCCCTGCGCGCCCGGGATCGGCTGTTAGACACCTTCGGGAGGTCACTTCCCCAGCTGGTCTGCTGTCCAATAAAGGTCTAAGTCCACTGCAGGAGGAAGCCAGCCGGCCAGACCCTCCAGGTTCTCCTCCACAGCACAAGCTGCCATCTGGGGCTCTGACCCGGCCCGGACCAGAGCGGGGACCGCTGACCACCCTGAGCAGGTGCTGCCCGGGGCCCTGATGGAGCTGTTGGACCCCAGGAGGGGCTGGCAGGACCCATGGCTCAGGGGAGCTTCCGGAGGGCTTTACTCCCAGGAAGGAGCCGCTGCCCTTCGTCCCCCCAGCTCTGGCCCTGGGAGTGGGGGGCTGTCTCTGGCTCTGCCTCGTGTTCTCTAGACACAGCCGGCAGCATCCAGCTCCCAGGTGGCGACCAGGACAGGCAATGGGACGTGCTCAGAGCATGGCACACCCGTGCGCACACAGCTGGAATCAGAGCCCGTGTCCTCAGGCTCCCAGGTCGGCTCCCAGCTGCCTGGTCCGGCACGTGCCCAGGCCTCCCAAGCCTGCGTGCGGTGCAGCCTGACTGTGAGGCTGACCACCCTGCTCTCTGGGGAGGAGCGCCTCTGAGCGCCCCCAGACTGACAGGCTCGGGATAAATCCCTCGCAGTGGAACTGCTTGCTTAAGGAAAACACAGGCCAGCACACAGAGAGATGGACATTGACCGAGCACTCAGAAAGCATTTTCATTTAATGTGCAAGAGGCTCGGCCCTGAGGATTACACTGCTGCTGCCCCTTTGGGGGGTCAGGGCTTCCCTTTGGGATCGAGACCAGGCTCTGAGCCCAGTGCAGGGCGGATCCAGCACCGATGGCTTCGGGAATGGGTCCCAGGGGCCCCTGGTCAGGCCCACTGTCTACACACAGCTGTGCCTGCTGCCACCCCAGGGGCAAAACGGAGGTCACGACAGAGGCCACTGGACCGTGAGCCTGGCGCCCCCAGGACACTGGAGCCGGCCACCACTCAGTCTGCGTTCCCGCCAGCACACACTCCCTGAGCACCTCACACACAGGCCCCCGCCCTCTGCACTGCACCCTCCTGCAGAGACCCCCCGCCGCCCGGTCCAGCAGCTAACAGGCAGAGGCCATGAGGAGCCAGACGGCACCCCAAGTCAAACGGACTGTGGGGAGATGTCGATGAAGCCTAAGGAGCAGGGACACTTGCCCGCTGAGAGAGTAAGTGACGAGGACTGTGGCTGCTCCCCGCCCAGGACACCTCGCTGCATGTGGGTGGCCCTAGCAGGCGCCGCGTCAGCCTCACGGACCAGGAGAAGGGGACACAGGAGAAGTTTTTTCAGTGAAGAAAAGGCTCTGTCACTAACAAGTCTGACACATCGAGCAAACTGCTCTTCAGAGGAGCGGCCACCAGAGGTTGCGGACCTGCCCGCGGGCAGCGCTCTGCCTTCGGGGCTCTCACCTTCATGAACTTCTGGAAGATTCGGTCACTCTGGTGCGCGCCAACGGTGATTTCCGGGAGATAGATGGGAATGGTGGTGAAATTCAGCACCTGCAGCTTGTCCTGAACCCTACGAAAGGGGACAGAGAAGGCTCACACTGAGCCACAAAGCTGGTGTGAGCACAGCCACGCTAGAACACTCACGCATCCACGGAAGTGCCACCCGCTCCCCACAGCCCCTGGCAGCGCAACTTCGTGCCACAGACCGCGGGCCTGCATGGCCGCCCTCCTGCAGGGCCTGCACCCCGGGCTGCGGCCTCTCAAGAGCTTCAGTGGCCGGACTTTGGAAACGAATATGGTTTGGAAAATGAAACAGAAGCCACAGCTGCTTCAAACATAAAAACAGCAGGAATAAGGAGTAAAAACAAATGCCAAGCACAGTGTTGTTAAAAACTTGCAAAATGCTTGAGCCCTAAGGAAGAGAGCCTGGAGTCAGACGGTCCCTCGAGGTTCACAGCATGGCGTCCAGCCGCAGGAGCCAGCTGGCTCTTGGCCTCGGCATGGGGGGCGGGGCCAACGCCCACCCGGGACGGGCTGCTGTGCCCTGGCTTGGAGAAGGTGGAGCCCTTGGTCCTTCTCGGCACCGGGAAACACAGGCCACAGGTCCCGTCCTTGTTTCCCCATCTTGTTTTGCTGGATGCTAAAATATTTATACTTAGTTATAACTTGCTTAAATTTAGTCTGAACATAACCACTATACTCAAAGATGAAAAGCATTTTCGGGGTTTTTAGAAAGAAACATTAAAACAAAGTCTCCTTTCTTAAGGGCTCAAAACAAAGAAAACCACTAGTTTAAGTGGCCACTTTCCAGCTACAAGCAATAGTGGCGGACGGCTCTGTGGAGGCCCCGAGGGAAGCGCTGCCAGGCCGCTGGCTCTCCGCCGCTCTGCAAGCCGAGTCCGAACTGACCAGGCCGCGCCACGCCTGCCCCTGCACCCCTGGGGCAGCGCCGTCGGTTCCAGGCCCCCACTCCCACAGCTCGCAGAACCCGTGGCAGGCGGAAGGCGAGTGCGGGCAGCAGGTGAAACACACCCAGGTGTCCCCAGCGAAGCCACGTCAGCGGTGCAATGGCCGACAACCTGCAACCAGACGTCGCCCGGCAGTGCTGCCAGGGCCACCGCTCACCCCCCGAGGGCCCAGGCAAGGGCAGCCACTGACCACATGCCCAGCCACAGTGCGCACTTGAATGGGGCTTCTGCTCTGACAGGAGGGCGGTGACGTGTCCACACCCACATTTTCAGTTTTAACACAAATAGGGCTCTGCTATTCTGACAGGACAAACTGTAAACGTGATATTACCATAAACAATTTCAACTAAAAACGAAGTTGGTATTTTAAAACGTTCACAAGTAACAAGGTGGGCGTGGCTTGCTTTTCTCTGCAGCTCAAAGCCCTGCAACACTTCTGCAGAGTCTGAGGCGCTGGCTGGCGGATCGGGAGTGGGGAGCGGAGCGCAGCGCCACGGCGCCACCTGTGCTCCGCGTGGCAGAATTACACCCACCAGACCTCCCCAAAAGGACGCGGCCCAGCAAGTGTGTTCTGCACTGTTTGGCGCAGACTGAAAAAACACCGCACAGCCACTCACACCTGTGTGCCGGTCGGGCCTGCCCGTTGCACATGCGGCTGTGAGCCCGGAGGCCAACTCCAGCCCTGGTGCCCTGCCACCCACGCCCACCCTCTCACCACTGCGGCCACTACAGGTCGGGGTGAGGAAGGAACAGAGGCCACAGGAAGCAAAGAGCAGCGAGAGGACACTCAGTGTCACTCGGGAGAATTCAGAAGCGGGTGGAGGCGGCACAGCCCCACACGCCATGGGCCCAAGCACCCACACAATACAGAACGCACATGAGTTGGCTCACAGCACAGGGGCCATGGAGCGTTTTAGAAAGAGCGAGGCCGGGAAAGACAGAGAAAACAAAATGGCAACTTCCGTCCTGGGACTTGAACAGCTCCCCGATCAACAGAGCGTCTCCATCTCCCCCCAGAACGCTCCCCGGGCACGGGGCTCCCGGCAGAGACGTGCTCTGGGCATCACGGGCACGGCACTGCGGGGCAGCGGGGAGGGTGGCCGGCAGCAGCCGGCGTGCAGGCGCCGGTCAGCTGTGGGTTGTGGCTGCGAACACCACATTTCTTCAACGCAGAAGACAGCCGGCGCTCAGCACACACACAATTACACACCGACACATGAAGCTGAGACGGCACAAAAGCGCTCCGAACCAGTAATTTGGTCAAGTTCTGGACCAAATGAGGGCAGCGAGTAAATGGCGTGTTTACAGCAATTATCTGAGAAAATTGGTTGTAATTTTCACTCGAGCCCCCAAATTAGAAATGGGACTGGAACGAGAATAAACACAATCACCACGGTGGACGGTGAACCGTCCTTGGGAGCGGAGGGGCGGCGCACTGGGAGAGGGAGAGGACAGGAGCATTTCTGGGACGTGTGTCACAACGACCAACTGCACGCTGTAACCGTGAGCTCCGTGGGAATCACAGGGTCTCTCTACACTGAGAGCCACAGACCGCACAGATGCTGTAACTACGACTTCAACGGAAGATTCTGGACAGACCTAGAATCAAATCAACACAGGATCGCGTCTGGGGAACGACAGCACATCACCAGGGGCAGGAGGCAGGACCCACGTGGCCCCACCTCAGCAGAAGGTCGGGAGATGCCCCCTTCTCAGGTGGCGTGTCGCGCCTCCTGCAGCAGGAGCTGACCGACACTAACAGGAGTCACAGGTACAGCCACGTGAGGCCACAGTCTGGAAAAGGTAAGGGGAGGTTTCCAGGAAAAGCGAAGGTGCCTGCAGCCAGGGGTAGAAGGGCACATGGGTCCCCAGGTCACGACCAGCAGGTGGGGGAGGGGATGGGGCAGGAGACTTGCAAGGCGCCCGATGGGAGGGGCCACCGGGGACCAGGACCTTGATTCTAGGAAGTGAGACCTGGACCCGCGACCTCATACAACGCCGCCTCGCCCTACACGGCTGCAGAACGAGGGCTCAACCCTCAGCAACAGGGCGGGCAGTGGGAGAAAACCAAAGGGAAAGGAGGCACCGGAGACAAACCTCCGTGTGGGACCCAGGGGACGGTGAGGGACCAGCAGGGAAAGGCGGGGCCCAGCAGGTGACAGCCACAGGGGACTTCGGCCATCCCACCGGGACTTCGGCCTGAGCTGCCGAGACGAGGGAGGGCAAGGTGGCGGCTGGTGCTCGGCCACGGGCACACCTTCCAGGCCACCGTAACGTGGCCGTGTTTCCCACCAGGCAGCAGTGCCGGGGAGCCCAGAGCATCTCTGGGACACCTTCCAGCCCGCGCTGACCTGTTGCCATGACGGCAGCCGAGGCCAAGGGGCTTCGGGCCTGGAGGTAGAACACTACCCGGTGGTTAAAGGAAGGATGTGGACTTTTAAAGGCAGGTTCAGGATGACACTGTGCATAACACCATTCAGGTCCATCCACCAAGACACATACATGACGTAAGAATCCACCAAAAGAGGGCAAGTACAGTTTTAGAAAACCGAGAGGACTCCAGTCTCAGCCTCCAGCGAAGCGCCCGGAGGCCCTCACCCCACGTGCACCGATGAGAAACACACCTAAACGCCAAGGCCGGGTCAGCATTAGGGTGGGGGAAGGCGGACCACAGCCACGCTGGCCAGAGCCGTAGCAGGCGCACCCGTCCCCCACAAGCAGATGCCAGGGTCAGAGGAGCACTGTGCAGCGGTCAGTGAGCCCATTCCCCGGGAAGACAAAACCACCCGGTTGTGCGCATGCCTAAGGGCACAGCACCAGGGGGCACGGGGCGGAGGTGGACGGGACTCAGGGGAGAAGCAGACAGACCGCTGTCTGCGCCAAAGCGCGGACCCCATTCTTCGGTCTCGGACGTCTGGCAGACAAGACTGCGGGGAGGATCTGGGGGCTGACCACCGCCCCTCCGCCTGTGCCGCCCCAGGCACGGCACCCCCAGGCCACAGCAGTGGGGCCCCCCTCTTCTCTTGCTCAGCTGGGACACTGGTCAGGACGGAGGGGACGCCTGACCCCGTCAGACGTCCCACCCACAGGACAGAGCAGAGGCCACACGGGGCGCGTCCTCAGCTCACGGCAGAAGGGCCCCGGAGGGGACGCACAGCACTGGATGCATGTGCCAGCGAACACCGACGGCCGCCCGGCTACGGGACAAAGCGAGAGGAGCACCTGACACTGAAGGTTGCAGGTTAAAAAGAAGAGAAGCTGGAGGAGGAACCTGCGACCCGAAACAGAAAAACAGGGGCGTCAACAGAGCAAAAAGCTGACTCTTCAAAAATGTGGATAAACACGAAGAGGACAAAGGACAAATAGACCGCTAATGAAAAACACTAACTGTCTGAGGGTCCATGATTACAAGCGCAGCAGAAAGCAAGTCATTTTCTTCGTGCAAAACTGGGACCTCCCAGACCAGCGGTGCCCCTGCGGAACCAACCACACCGCCGTGCGTGGGAGGTGCAGCCTGGGAGGGGACCAGACGCGCACCGCGGCTCGTCACCGCTATGTGAACGTGAGCAGCAGACACAGCGGGGAGGACGGGCGTCGCAGACACAGCATGGGCTGCACTGTGTCCGGGGCGGCAACTCTCAGAAAGGGCCAGGTGCGCTTCGGGCTTCGAGGCCCAGGCAAGGCTGTGGTCACCGGGCCTTCTCCTTACGGCCCTTCACGGCGGCAGGAGTCCTTCAATCCAGCTGAGGGCCGGGCCCCGCTGGCTGCCCTGACGGGATCCCCAGCCCGTGGGCCGGGCTTCAGTCCTGCTTCGTCATGAGCAGCTGCAACTGCAACCTCCTCCCCCGCCCCACCCCTGCTCGGGTCCCCCGCCCCTCCTCACCAGATCACCTCCCCCTGCAGTCCCCTCTGCTCTGGCCACCGTGACTGGGCTGCTGGGCACACCCAACACCCGCCACCCCAGCGCCCCTGCCCCGTGCTCACCCCGAACACCACAGAGCCCGGTCCCGAGTCCCTCGGGCCAGAGGACAGGCCTCCCCCACACCTCCCCCAACAGCTGCCCTGCCGCGTGCGGCCCCATTACTCAGGGCGGCCTGCTTCCCGGCCTTGGGCACCAACACAGGTCTGGGACTCTGGTGCCCTCACTCCCCACAAAGCCCGTCCCTAAAGGGGTGCCCTACGCGTGGCACAGCGCCTGACGGGCGGTGAAGGTGAAATACCTGCAGAATCAGCACTGGGATCAATCAGTCCCCTATCAGACCAGAGAAGGCAGAAGGCCGTTTGGAAGGGAAAGGAAGCCCGCCGCAGTACAGGCTGGTGCTGCAAACACCTGACCTGCCCCAATCTGTCAGGTGTACAGCAGGCGCCCGGCTCCACGCGGGCCCCCTGCCCTGCGTCCCCTGCGTCCCCAGTGTCCCCAGCATCCCTGCACTCACAGCATCCGCAGGTGGTGGAAGGTGCGGTCGTCCTGGTTGAGCCACGGTCCCTTGTCGTACTTGAGGTACTGGATGTCCTCCACCACCTGGACGGGAGGGTTCTGATGTCAGTGCAAAGCCTCCTCGGAGGTTTAAGCGACGCACTGCAATGCACGTCTGGCAGCAGGAACGCGGCCGCAGAGGTCGGGAAGAAAGGCAGCTGGCCAGGCGGCCTTTGGTGCAGCAGGGGACTGAGGAGTGGCCCTCGAGGCGGGTGCCTCGCTCAGATACCAGGTAGCAGGCACCACCCAACAGTCTGGGAGGAAGAAGCAGGTAAGAAAAGAGGCCGGCCAGGAAGGAAACCAGCACCTGTGACAGGCTAGTGACTCCCCACAGTGACTTCACTCCAGAAGCTACAGAAGAACAAGAAGGTCAACGCACTTCTCAGAGAGGCCGCAGGACTCAGGCGCTCAGCCCCAAAGCTGCGGCAGGGCAGCCTGGCCCCCGAGGGCTGCCTTCAGGGCCTGCATGCTCCCCAAACACCCCCAACTGGGAGAACTCACCCGAGTTGAGGATCTGAAAATGCCCAGCTATGAACTCAGCCAACGACAGTCTCAGAGCTAAAGGGCATCCCCTGTCCCCGCCAGACACGTGCCACCCAGGGACCCCTTCAAAGACGCAGAAACCAGAGCAGGTTTCAAACCAGCAGCGCAAACACACGGGCTTGGAAGGAGCGGGTGCGGCGTCACCCGTGGGCGGCAGAAGGACCAGCACAAGCTGGCCTCTCCTGGAGGGGCCGCCCCACCCCAAACCCGTGCCACCACCCTCGCCCAGACCACAAAGCCTGGCTTTCCTTCTAAAACTCTTGTACCCTTTGTTTTTTTAGAAATTCATGCTTAACGTGTTACAGAAGACATGGGATATTTTGTTTTGTTTTTACCAAAATGAATAGTCAGCTGCCTCAAGAAATAATCTGTCTTCCTCTACTTTTTCCTGTGAGATACCAACTTTACCAAACCAAGAACCTCACAAACATGCATGCACACACACACAGGCAAGTGCACACACAGGCACACACACAGGTGCACACACAGGTGATTGCATTCACAGGTGCGAGCCCACACACAGGTGCACACACACAGGTGCACACACAGGTGACTGCACTCACAGGTGCGAGCACACACGCAGGTGCACACACGCAGGTGCACACACACAGATGCACACATAGGTGATTGCATTCACAGGTGTGAGCCCACACACAGGTGCACACACACAGGTGCACACACAGGTGACTGCACTCACAGGTGCGAGCACACACGCAGGTGCACACACGCAGATGCACACATAGGTGATTGCATTCACAGGTGTGAGCCCACACACAGGTGCACACACAGGTGACTGCACTCACAGGTGTGAGCCCACACACAGGTGCACACACAGGTGATTGCATTCACAGGTGCGAGCCCACACGCAGGTGAGCACAAGTCCAGGCACCTAGTTCTGGATCCCGTTCTGTCCCCCATCTGCTCGCTAACCCACCACAAGCACCCCCGCTGCCGCTGCTATGGAACACGGTTCTGTGTTGTGGGGGGCAACAACTGTTTCTGTAGTGGTCTTGAAAAAATGGGCTTTTTGGCTGCTACTAATTACAGGGAGACCTAAATTTTTACACGACGCACCTACGAGCCTGGGGAATGCCGACGCCCTGATGCACTGGCCCCTCCTTGGGGCCTGAGTCGGCTCCCGGTCTCAGCCCTGCCCAGGAAAGCACTGGAACAGACGGCCTAGCCTGCTGTGCCCCCACCACCCTGGGGCTTCAAGGTCACAGATACTGAGTCACATCAAAGTAAACCGCAGCCTCACAACCCAGGGCGTGGCACGTGGGGAAAGCCCCTCAGGTCATCGACACAGACCTTCCCAGACCTGAGGGAAGGGAACTGACGGTCTGACTTGCAAGACCCTTACACAGGAGCCGAACTTAATGACCACAAACTTCTCAGCCATTTTCTTACCTTTTCTGCGTCTTGTGCTTCCCTCCCACTATACTGCAGAACTTCAGATTTCTCACTGTAAGGAAAGAGCAAAGTCCACATAAGCTTTCTGAGCTCCCATCACTGTACAAATGACACTTGAACATGAGGTTGCCTGCTACCGATCCTGACACATCACCCTCCGCCCTGGTCAGGAGGACAAGGTATGAGCAGGAATGTGCTGTGACTGGACCGTGACCCAGTGGGTCTGCTCCTGGCTTCCCCGCCGCCCGCAGCCCACAGGCACGAGAAACCAGAGCAGCTGCGTCTGCAGGGGCAGGGCGCCCTGGCCACGTGCACACCACGCCGACGTCCCCGCGATGCGTGAGCAGACTGCGGCCCGGGAGGCGGCAGGCACACCCAGAGCACCAGGGCTGTCAGCGCCCGCACTCCGAGATCAAACTGCGCCACAGAAAGCCCTTAGTCCTCGGAGAAGGGGCACTGAGAAGTCACAGTGGGGCCCCCAAAAGAAGGGGACAGCAGATGCCACTCCCACACTTGTGCCCACTTCCTCTTCACACTTGGAGACCCTGTTGCCCCACCAGGCTGGTATCTCTGTGCCTTCGCAGATGAAGGAGGCTTCTGGGCCACCAACTCCGGACCAACCAGATGGAGACCTGAGGCCACTCCAAGGCCAGAGGCCAGCGAGCCCACCCAGAGCAGGGCCACCACAGTGCCAACCCCTGCAGAACTGCTGGACTTGGCTCCCAACAGGGGGCAGCATTGTCCCAGGGACACACCGACATGACATCATCCCATTGGGTCTCTGGACCAGAGCGCCTGTCTAGGACAGGAGGGGACCTCCCAGAGAAAACACCAGGAAGGCACAAGCCGGACTCGACCTGGACCCCACGAGTGACCTGCTACCACAGGGCAGACGTTGCCACCTCTGTGAGCCATGGGCCTTGGGCGGTGGCTATGCCCGGAGACGCTCCACCTCCTGCCAGGAGTCTGCTGTCAGGACTAGGCGGGGCATTCACACGTGTGCGTGTGTAACTCAGGCCTCACACAGCCGCCCACGCTCCCTCCCTGCCCACACCTCCTGCCCAGGCCCAGTCCGCTCTCAGCTGAAGTCCACACCGCCCAGCGGACAGCACTCTTGGGGTTCTCGGGAACCACCTGAGTGGTAGGTCACGGGATACAGCCCCATTTCAATAAAGAATGAAGGAAGACGGGAAAGACTCCATTTCAGGGTCCCCAGGGCCCGCACCCCCACCCCGAGGGTCTGTGCGGCCCCCCAAGCGACCCTGCTGGGTCACTGTGCATGTTCGGTTGCCACGAGACGTAAACACACGTGGGTTCCCTGGTGCTGAAACCGTGGTGCGACGTGGCTTCAGCCTGCTTCTAGCACCGAAACGCGGTAACAAGACAAAAACAAGCACCTACAAAAATAAGCCAACCAACCAACCAAACCCCACCACACGGCACCAGAGCGCCTGCCGTGGCTCCTGCTTATGGACAGCGGGCCAGAGCGCCCGGCGGGGAGTCGGGCGGCTCCCTGCACGGGGGGCCGAGCCGTCCCCTGGGCTCACCTCATCTCAGGAAGGAAGGTCTTCTTGTAGGCGTCCTCGATGTCCTGCAGGTAGGCGGAGGTGATCTTCATCTCGTGCGGCTACACAGAGCGGGAGAAAGGGGTGAGCCATGCAGCCTGCCTTGTGCGTGTGTGAAGTGGGAAAGCCACCATGGACGGTGCGTCCTTCAGACACCTCCGAACCACACGTGCTGGGCGCTGTCAGGGTCTGGGGGCATCGGAAGGGACCTCGGGACCATGCGGAGTTTCTCCAACTTGGCCCCGGCACCAGAAAGCAGGTCCTCCTTCCCCCAGAAAACGTGCCCTGGGGGAGCGGCATCTCCCAACAGGAAGCTGTTGCAGGGCCGGGGCCCTCGTTAGTGACTCCCTGAGTCCCCGACACACCTGCACAGCAGTGCCATCTGACCCGGTCTCAGCCCCGACCACAGCAGTGACTGGAGTGTGTGGAGGTGACTGCTCCATTGTTCCAGGGTCAGGGAACAGGGAGCAGAGCAGGGGCAGGAGGACTCACAGTCAGACAGAGGGGAGGGGGCGCCAGAGGTTGGTTTAGATTCACGGGAAAATGAGAGGCACGAACTCCTCGTTAGAGGGCAAATGGTCATGGGCAAGGACAGTGCTGTCAGCAGACGGGCCAGGGGACACAGGCACAGAGGATGGAGGGCCCTGGGGGGAGCAGGACTGGCGCCAGGCCCCTCCCTGGGGGCACCACCCTCACCTCAGGCCTCCCACTGCGGGCGTGGCTATGAGGCGCCGGCCCGTGTGCGGGACAAGGCAGTCCCAGGAAGAGAAAGGCCTCGGGGAAAGATGGACTCACATCTCCTTTCTTCTGGATCTGACTCTGGATCTCCGGAACGGGCACGTCGACGTAGACCGCCACGTGGGGAGGCAGGAACTGGCAGATGGTCACCTTCTTCACCTCGTTGTAGTGGTCCACACCTGGCCCACACAAGAGAGGCCCCCCGTCACCTGCCAGTCCACCCCCGGTTCCTCCACGTGCTCCCCCTCCGCACACAAAAGCACGGGCACGCGCAGTTCTCAGAGCCAGGCACCTGGTACTCTGTGACCCGGCCTGGAGCAAGGGTCGGCGCAGCTGCACCCGTGCCCCGCAGTGGCGTGGCAGGTGCCCCAGCACACACATCGCACACAGTGCCTGCCACTCGTCCCCATGGACACAGGCCTGGAGGGGTCACACCGCTTTCTCTGAAGAAAGGGGAGCAGTGGGCTTCTGACCCGCCTCTGAGGGCCTTAAAATCTGCAAGTGCGTCTTGGACGCCCTCAAGGGCCCCTGGTCCCTCCCAGGCAAAGGGGGTCCACACAAACCTCCCTGGAACAGGAAGCCACCGCCAGCCTCCTGTTCAGCACTTGTTTCCTCATCAGCGACAGACGGTCCGCAGGGAGGGAGCACGTTTTGTGCCTCGTCTTTCAGAGAACACGACTGCGAGTACGTCGAGCCACCTCTCCCACTTCAGTGGGTTTGGGCCCCCCCCCTCCAGCTACGCAGAATGGCTGCTTCCGTCACGATCGCAGAGAGCACACGGCCCAGATGGCCCCGGGAAGGGCCACAGCGCTCGGGACATGCCCACTGCTGCAGACATGGCTACACCTGGTGTCCCGGGCACAGAGACCCCTGAGAGCACACTGTGGGGCGCTGGGATGAGACCGCCGCCCTCGCCCACACAGGAGCATGGCCAAGAAAGCAGGGTCTGCAGTGCCGTGCGGAGGAAACTTCCCGAAGCGACAAACTTGGGTGATCGCGCTCAGACCCTCGGAAAGGGAACCATCTTGGCACCTGCGCACCACTTAGTGGGTGCTCACAGAACACCCGCGTGCTGGCAGCCTGGCTGGCCCACAGCAGGACTCACACTTCTTCCGGATGAAGCCCTGCTTGTACATGGCCTCCACGAACACAAAGTCGCTGTAGACGGACCGCTCCAGCACGACCCCCTGCCCTGTGGGAGGGACAGAACAGGAAGTCGGACAAGACAAGGGAAGTGCCAGGGGCAGCCCCTCGTCTGTGAAGGGGAGGAGCCCAGGCGTCTACAATCCCAGACGGCCTGGGGCAGACACAGGCGCACTTCTGGTGGGGCCGCCCTCACCGCAGCACTGCCTCTCTGGCTTGGGCAAGAGCGCACCCCACTCCCTCCCATCAGCAGCAGCCCTAGCGTCGGGCCTGTAGGAAAAGGGTTTCCATTCCCAGCCCCAGGTTTCCCGTCTCGGTGCCCACCGCACCCCAGCACCTGCCCCAGCTGCTCACAGATGAGGCTTGCCCTTGGCTTTCTCCCCACCCCAGCATCATCCAAGGGCTAACTCCCACCCTGGGGTGTGGTGCTGGCTTCCAGTGCCCTTGGACCTGGGGGACAGCCCTCTCTCCCCCTGCTCCCGGCCCATCCTGCAGGCTGGGACTCCACCCCCACCCCCAGTCATCTGGAGGCTCTTTGCTCCTCCAATGCGTGGACACACGCACCAGAGGAACCTGGTGCTACCTGTGAGTCTCACTGCAGGACCCAAGACGGGACAGCACGAAGCCATTTTACACTGAGCAACAATCACATGGGGAGTTACAGCCTCACCAGGAGAACGCCTGCCCAGCAGGCTCCCCAAGGAGCAGCTCACTGGGGCAACCCGCAACGGCTGAGCTCCAGGGCAGCGTTCAGGGGCAGGCCCCGCCCCCCGCCCCGGAAACCCACCCGTGCTCAGCAAGTGCTCCAGGGCATCCGAGTACTGCAGGAGGCGGTTGGCGTACAGCCAGGACTGCAGGCGGTAACTGTTGCCATCGTTACTTCTGGGATTGTCGTAGAACTTCTCCAAGCTGCAGTTACCACAGAGCTCCATGTCCAGGAGCCGGCCGTCCCCCGTGGTGCTGTCCACGTAGTGCACCCCCGCCTCGGGGAAGTGCTTCATGCCTGCGGGGCAGCAGGGCCAGGTAAGAGGACAGGCAGCCCTGCCTCAACCCCACGAGTCGGGTGCACGACCGGGAACTGAGCCACCTGGAACGCCTGTATGGGGCTGGCTGGGGAAGGCATGGGGATAGCGACCCACAGGCCTGTGTTCACAGGGTTCCAGGGACCACAAAGACACTGACGACACATCTAAAACGTGCAGGAGACAAGCATATCCACTCGTGAGCTGCACCCAGTCCGAACTCCTCCCACTGCTGCGGGAGGCCCGCGTGCAGGAGGGCGAGTGCTGGCCAAGGACCCCAGGGAGGTGCGGTGGGCAAACACCGGCCCCTGAGCAGGACACGAGCTGGCACAGGCTCTGCTCTAAGCAGCCATATGACGCCAGCCCCACATGGAGCGCACCCACCTGTGGGGACGGCGCCCGTGCCTGTGTCAGCAGTGGACACGCAAGTCAGGCATGACAGCCTGGGCCCGACCACTGGGTGGCCAAATCAAGGGTGGCGAGGGCTTTCTAATTCTCCGAGTATAAATGCTCAGTAGCAGCTTGCTGACACACACAGGCGTACCTAGCTTCTCTGCGATCGCTTTTGCGACCTTGCTTTTCCCAGAGCATATGTTGCCGTCGACCGTTATCACTTTGCTGGATTCCGTCAGCTTTTTGGTTGTTCTCTCGCCAAGCACGAACGCCAGTGGGCCATACCGCCGCGGGCGCTGCACACCCGTGTGGATTCCTGCCTGAGACACGACAGCACAGCGTGAGCGAGTGGGCCACCACAGGTGGCAGCAGCTACTAGGCCTACGTGTGTTACTTGCTGATTTAATCACAAGTCTCCCCGCCCACCCCCAAGGTGAGCTCATAAGGACACGGGAGGGTCA
This sequence comes from Sturnira hondurensis, assembly GCF_014824575.4. Taxonomy (NCBI): domain Eukaryota; kingdom Metazoa; phylum Chordata; class Mammalia; order Chiroptera; family Phyllostomidae; genus Sturnira; species Sturnira hondurensis. Next base: position 888,501 of record NW_028091124.1, on the reverse strand, counting down.
CTGATGAGTCTCGGGGCCTGGAACAGGTGACCCCACTCCTCCGACTCCACAAACACTCACGGCACCCTGCTGACCCCAGCCTCACGTCTCCCTGGGCACGTCACCTCCTGACCCCCCGCGGATCTCCACGTGTCCCCACCTCTCACCAACAGTGCAGACACTGGCCTCCCCTCCTGTCTCCAATGTCCACAATCTACTTGCATGAAAACCACAACCATCCCAACACAGTCATCGAAAGGCAAAAGTTGAGAAAACTGCAACACAGAGCTACCTGGCTCAATAACAAATGGGACAAGAAGGCTTCCTTCCCCTCAAAGTGTTGAAAACAGACAACAGCCCTACAAGCCCCGCTCAACCGCACTGCACAAAGCAAAGAGAAATCACGAACAGCACATACTTTTTCACGTATCAAACTGAGAAATACTTTTCTTTTCAAATGATGGCGTGCAGCTCAGGGGTGAGACAGAGCCTCTGAAATTGCCGGTGGTAGTGTGGCCGTGACCCTGGGAACAGGGTGTCCACCCAAAGGGAACAGGCAGGGATCTATGCAAAGACTGAGCTACTGACACACTCGGTAAAACCCAGTTACCAGTTACGGTATCAGAAATAAAAACCTTCACATCCAACCACAGAGTAGTTAAAAACTCAAGGTAAATCTGTGTGATGGAACAGCAAGTACTGACAAAAATAAGATTTTCTTATGAAATAAAAATAACCTAAGAGAATATAAAACACTAGGCTTTTTTCGGTCTTGATTTGCTTGCTTTACTGTATTGTTTACTGAAAGGTGAAAAAAACAGGTTACAAAAGTGACTGCAAAGAAAATGACGGAATTAAAACAGGCAACAGACCTGCACAGACGTCACAAGGAGAAGAGGTGCAGAGCGAGCCCGTGAGCGTGCGCTCCCCGTCATCCGCGACTAGGGAATGCGAGTGCAAACCAGACTTCCCAACTCACCCCGAACGGCTACAAGCCCAGGAGAGGCAAGGCCAACACCTCGTGCGGTGAGAACGCGGGGCTACAAGCATGCCAGTCACCGCAGGGCACCGCAGGGCGGTCACCCTGGACGGTGGCTCCGCGGTTCCTTATAAAGCCAAACACGGCCTTCCCACGCGATCCAGCCACTTCCCACAAAGAAGCCTGCACCCACGGGACTACAGCAGCCTCACTCGCCGTCTCCAGGGACTGAAGGTGGCTGAACAGGTGAACTGTGGCCCTCGTACAGCGGCCTGTTACACAGCAATGAAGAGAAGCCATCCAGCCACAGAAAGACAGGGGCGTATTTAAATATATGTCTCACGTAACCAGAGAAAGTATGAAAAAAGCCACATATTGTAGGACTCCAATTCTAGGACTCCAGTGCTAGCAAAGGCAATGCTAGAGAGACGGCAGAGAGGAGGGGACGCCAGGATTATGGGAGAAGACGACGGGCTGACGGGCTGAAGCGTGGGGACCGCTGAGGGCAGGGAGACTTCTCTGCGGGGCACTGGGTGGTGGGCACGGCACACCATGCACTCGTCAAAGCCACACCACAGCACAAACTGCGAACCTCGGTGGGTACAAACTAAGAAAACCCTTTCAGGAAGGGACATCCCAGAATGGAGTGAACGTGACAAAACAGAGTTACAAATGTACGGAACCGCGTCACTGCAGGGCGCGGGGGGAGGCGCCGAGCCTGGGAACCAGCGGAGTCGCAAGACTGAAGGGACGCGGACCCGCAGTCTCTCAGATAAAGGCGATTCCCACGGGGCCAGAGGCCGGCGGTTCCGGTACCGCGACGCGCGCACCGAGACTTAAGCCATTAAGCACACGGACAGCAAATGGCGAGGGCCAGGTTCTGCGCGGCCCGCGCCGGCCGGCCTCCCACACCGGGGCAGCCCGGCGGCCGGTTCGCCCCGTGCCCTGGGCTCTGTGTGGAGCCGAGACTAAGAGGGAGAAGCTAGCGGCCCCCCTGAGGTCTGCCCGGGACTCGGGAGTCGGGACCCGCACAGGGCCGCCACTCCAGACAGTGACCCTGAGAGCCGCCGCCCCCAGGTCCGGGGACTCGGGAAGGGGCGGCACCGCGAGGACAGGCCGGACCCCGTCCGCCGCCTCACCAAGCGCTGGGGCCCCGCCGCGAGGCCCCCCGCGGACGCGGGCGCCAGTCTCAGCAGCCTCAAGGCCATAGCTCCGCCGTCACCACCGGCTCAAGGACCTGAGGGGACGCGGTCGCGCCCGGGCCCTCCCATGCGGCCGACGCGCCTGTGTGACGTCATGACCAGGGTGCCCGCGCGACGCCTGTCGGGGGCTTTAAACGGGGCGGCGGGCGCAGGCGCGAAGAGGGGCGGGAGCGGGGGCGGGAGCGGGGGCGGGGGCCTCCCGGGTCTCTACCCCCGCCCCCTCCCCCTCCCCCTCCCCCCCCCCGCCAGCCCCAACACCGCCCTCCCGGGTCCCTCGGGGCACGCGGCGTCGCCTCCGCCAAAGTGTCTGTAGCGCGAAGACCGTCGCGGCCGGGATGGCGGGTCGGGACAGGGCCCGGGGTGAAAGAGGGCGGAGCCCGGTGCTCGGGCCGCAGGGCCGACCCGAGGCCCCGTCCTTGAAGGTTTCTCTGACGTCAGAAGTCCTGCTTGTCCAAAATAGGGGTGGGTGCCCCCAGACTTAGGGTGGGGTTACAGCCCGGTCATGTCAAAAAGTGCACTTAACACACCCAACCTGCCGGACGTGAGGACCTCGCCTGAGACGCGCTCAGAGCGCAGTGCACCGTCCTGTGAGGTGGCTCACCCTCCGGATCGCAGCGTCCCAGACGCCGGCTACGGCGCGTGCCTGGCCTGGGAAAGATCCGAATTCCAAGCCCAGCTTCTGCTGAATTCGCAGCGCTCCCGCACCGCAGCCGCAGCGAGGGGGGAGGCCGCACTGACTCGGAAGGGTCCTTGGGGCGCTGCAACTAGGGAGTACCTTGGTGGTGACAGGCTACCCGCCCTGAACCAACAGAGGGGTGTGTCTTGTCCTAAAACCTGTAAAGAAGACCGTTATCTCCAAAGTCGTCTGCAGATTCACTCAATCTAAATAAAACTCCTACTCATTTTTCTCTTATTGAAGTTGACAAGCTGATTCCAAAGTATGTATCTTTAGAGTACATATTTTAGATACTCCACCCTTGCTTGGGAAGGGCTGAAATAACGCGATGGTGAGGACAAAGAACAGTGAGGGAGAACTTAGTACCAGACACCAAGATATACAAAATGCTGTAGGAACGACAGCGCCGTGGCCTTGCTGGGGGAGTGCAGACAAACGGGGCGGAATAGGCTGCAAGGTGGCCGGCGGGCCGTTGGCTATGAAAAGGAGGGCACTGCAGAGGGAGAGCCTGGTCTTTCAGAACTTGGTGGGCGCTGGTCAACCTGATGCCCAGAGACAAGAAGGAATTTTAACCCGGATTTCGTACCAATAGTGAAAATCAGTGTCAGATCGATTGTAAAGCTACACGTGGAAGGTAAAACAATAAACCTTCTAGAAAGAAAGAGGAAATGTTCACAACCTTGGCTTAGGCGAACGTTTCTTAAATGGAAAGTAAAAAACCAAAGGGGGGAAACAGACAAGTTGGCCATCAAGACAAAGAGCTTCTCTCCATCAAGAGAAAGAAAGGGCCCAGAAACTGGGGTGTTTTTACAGTAAATGGGGCCAACAGAGGGCGCATGTTCAGAATGCGCATCTTACAAGAACTGCATCTTAAAAAGGAAAAAAAAGTGACTCAGTAGAAAAATAGGAAAAGACTTCGTTGAACTGGCCCATTGGAAAGGGCCCGTCCAGAGGGATGACCCAGGAAACGACACAAAGGTGCAATTTAAAGTCACGCGAGGCACCACCACCACCACCCGGAAGAATGGCGAACCTGGAAAATGCAACACCGAGTGCGGGTGAGGATTTGGAGCCACCGCTGGCCGGGTGGAGAGTGGCCCACCCACGGGGGGGGAAACGGCTTTGTAGTTCGTGTGTACAAGTCTGCTCTCCACTTACTAACTTCAGGTGAAGGTGTTCATGCCCTCCCCACCCAGTCCACAGGACTCAGGGCAAGCAACCTGTTCCTGGTGCCCGGGGAGAGGATCAATTAACCTGCGCGTCTAAGGTAAGTGTGGTCTCCACGTCCATCTGCCCTAATAGATCCACAGGAACGCAGGGTTAGGGTCACAGCTTTGTCCTGGAAACAGTTCACGTTCTCACGTGCTCGTGGGAAGACGGTATTCTTTATTNTCCACTTACTAACTTCAGGTGAAGGTGTTCATGCCCTCCCCACCCAGTCCACAGGACTCAGGGCAAGCAACCTGTTCCTGGTGCCCGGGGAGAGGATCAATTAACCTGCGCGTCTAAGGTAAGTGTGGTCTCCACGTCCATCTGCCCTAATAGATCCACAGGAACGCAGGGTTAGGGTCACAGCTTTGTCCTGGAAACAGTTCACGTTCTCACATGCTCGTGGGAAGACGGTATTCTTTAATAGTGGGGAGGCACCCCTCTGTGAATGGTCTCCTCAATTCATTTTTCCTTCAAGTAGGCACTTTTTAGTATCCTGTTGAAGAACCATGTGCCTTCTCAAGCATCACAAAGGTGTCCCCTGTCCTGTCTCAGCAGCCACCCGCATTTCCCTCGTGGTACCACCTGCCGTGCATCCCTAACCTGTGAGCACCATTTCTGTTCCGCTGGGTGTGGCGATTTCAGCCTGAATGCCTCCACCACCGAGACACCCGGTTTGCCACAGTGCTCGTCCGCGCTGGGGGCGGCAGCGTCAGCCCACAGCCCGCACCTACAGTGCGTGACGCGTGCGCTGACCAGCAGTACCCGCAGAGTTACCGGTGATCAAGACAAATTCACACAGACTACCAAGTCCTGTGGAGAAAAGGGGCAGGCCACTCTCTCTAGGGGAGAGCGTGCTGACCCTTGCCTAGACAGGCTTTTATTGTTTTTTTTGCACAGGAGTTCAGGTAGAACTTACTAATCATTGTCAGGCAGTAAACAGTAGATAGTATACACAGAACTATTAGGGCTACTTCTTAGTCAGGGTCTGTCAGCTAAAAGGCTACAAGACTTGGGAAAACAAACTCATTTTCTGCCCGGGCCTTTATCATTTGACTAAAAGCATTCTTAGCAAAGCAGGTTTCACAGGACTGTTAGGAATTCTTTCTTATACCAGATTGCCCCAGATTCTGCTCTACCCAAGCAAAGGGCCGCACTGCCTTCCCTGTCACAGGTTTTCAGGCTTAAATGGATCAGAGTCAGGAAGCGCTTCTCCCAGAGGACATGGGGGCTGGGCTATGTCAGAATAGCCGGGGAGCAAGGGTCCATCGCTCCCTCTTTGTTGCAGCCCCCCGAGTCCTTCCATGGTGGCCTCCCGAGTGATCATGTCTGGCTTAGGTTGCCCCCTTCTGAGGAGTCTTACCCGTCACTGACTACCGACCATGCACTGGGGGCAGGAAGGGAGGAAGCAGAGACAGCGTTTGCTGCCAGAGACAAGCTTTGTCTCCTTGTGGCTCGAATTCTGGAGGTTGCTCACTTAGCCTTGGCCATGGGAGGCAGTTACAGGTACTGAAACCAGGCAGAGCAGTTCCCAACAAGTGGGGTCACCAGAGGGCCAGGGGGCCATTTGGGTCAAGTTGCCCAGAGAGGATGAAGGCACCGTCCACCCCACCCACCCTCGAAATCCTGGCACAAAGACTTAGAGCTACAGCGTACGGCCACTGAAGCATCGTCCCTGCTTCCCGCACCCGAAGCTGCAGCCCTGGCCCCAGGACCAGCGACCAGGTGGGGAAGACAAGATGAGGCCTGCCCTTCCCCAGCCCCTCTCCCCAAGACCCCCAGCAGAGAAGAGCCTATCAAGCAGGGACCCCCCCCAACTGCCCTCCGTGAGCGGGATGGAGAAGGGATGCAAGCCAGCCCTTAGCACCTGCCCTTATCTGCTGCCACCTGCAAACAGGTGTTTCAGCCACCTGTTCCGATTTCCCATTGAAGCTCTGCTCTGGGGATGAGAGGCAACAGGACGTGTCCATTCAACGTGGTGTCCTTGTGCCCGCAGTTGGACACCGTGGGCTATGGAGTGAATGCCCTGCTCTAAACAACCACAGCTGTGGTCCAAACCAGTGCCGAACCTTCTTCCCAGGCCATGGTGTTCTGTCCACCATCGGGTGCACCACGGCTGGCCTGGAGTCGGTGGCAGGACCCATCTGTAGCCTCCGGGGTGGCCTGCAGCCGTCCGACCTGGACGCCCCGTGCTGTTTCCCACCACCTTCCCATTGTGGGAGGGGTTCCTCTGAGGGGCATCACCACGTGTCCCTGTAATGCTCCCCAAACTCCCCGAGTGATTCCGTAGGGCCGTGCCCCATAACTGCATACCCTTGAGTCTGGATTTCCCGTGCTCACCTGGTCCCCCGGCTGGGCCACTGGCCACAGCCCGTGAGTGAGTGAGCACACCCATGCAGATCCTTTTTTGCTGTTTAGTTCTTGAGGTACCACAAGGAAACCAGCACGCAACTCAGACCCCTGAGCTAGCCGGTTCTTTCCTCCCTCAGTCAATCAGGGCTTCCCACCAGTTGGGTAGGGGAGGCTGAGCTCCCAAACACGAAGCTGTCCCTCCACCTTGAACCATGATCTCGTCGGGCGGGAGTGGCTCACAGGACACTGCCCACGTGGCAGCGGGGCCTGGCAGCCCCGCAGGTGGTTCTGAGGTCAGCCGTGGAGGATGAGCACCCCCGCTAAGCGCTCCTGGCTAAGCCATTTCTGCTCCATCATGGAGCCTTCTGGGCCCTGTTCCCCTTGTCAGACCGGCTCTCCGATGTCACCCAAGGCCTCATGAGTATTTTGGGTTTCAAGATGACTTTCTGTCCTCAGTCATAGGGGCACTTCAGTCAATCCCCAAGAACAAGCTAGCAATTGTCTCTCAAATGGTGAACACCACGTCCCTGGGTCTGGAAATGTTTTGGTCCAAAATCCCCGAGTTTGCCACCAGGTGGCACTCTCGGGCTGCATCCCAGAGCCAGTCTACAGGCGTAGGAGTTGCAGCCACCGCCAGGTCTCCCAGGTCTCGTGGCAGGGCCATTCCAGGCCCAGGGCATCCGCTGAGCTGCAGCGTTCTGCGGTTCTGAACGCGGTTCTGACACAGCCTCCTGTCAGTCAGGCCCCCGCTCACACTTGGCCTTCTCTCAGGATGGGTAGCAGCTGGCCATGTCCCCAGATGTGGAACATACATCCCCCCACAGCCAGACCATCCAGCCACACGCTGTCCCCTCCTTATTCCAGGGAGAGGCGGCGGCTGAAGCTGACTCCCAGTTGCCTGTGGGACGCCCAGGGCAGCTGCGGCCGTGGTCATCCCTGAGAATGGCACCATGAGGGTGGCCCTCAGACCTGCTGGTCCCCTGTCGGTCCTGTGTATGGGTACAGCCCCAATGACTTCACCTCTGTACGGGCTCTAACCTCCACACGCTGTAGGGTGACAGTCACAGAGAGGCGGGCACACGGACATGCCCTCCAGAGCCAGCTGCAAGGACACGGCCACCTCCTCTCACGTGCCCGTGCCCACGCCCATGCCCGGGCCCGTCCTCGTCTGACCCTTTTGTCCTGGCCACCGCTGCACGAAGCAGGCGTCACGTTGGGGGGCCGCGTTGTGTCCCCCAAAGGCCTATGTTGAAACCTGACCCCGCTGTGACCGACTGTGTGGGGAGATGGGACCTTTGAGGAGGGAATCAGGGCTGAATGACGTGGTGCAGACAGGGTCCTCCTCCGAAGGGACAGGTGTCCTTCGAAGAAGAGGAGGAGACACCGGGAGCCATCTGCAAAGACAGAAGGCCGTGTGAGCAGGCAGGGCGAAGGCCGCCGTCTGTGGAGGGAGCCACGGAGAGAGGTCTTGGTGGGAACCAGGCCTGCCAGCACCAGGTCCTGGGATGTCCAGCCTCCCGTCTGAGACACAACTCTCCTCCATGCAGGCCACCTGCGTCCGGGGCTTTGGGATGGTGGCCCCAGCTGACTCAGACACTTTGCTTTGAAATGACCCGATGGACAACATGCGTGCACATAAACACACGGACCTTGAACCTTCAGTTTGATGAGTATTGACAGTTAAATGCAACCGTGTAACCAGCCCACCCTCCCCTGCCCACCTCCGCTAACCCGGAGGCCCCTCTCTGAGCTGCACCCCCGGGCAGGCCTCGTCCGCACTGGGACACCCGTACAAACAGCCACAACCTGGACTCTGTCCAGCTCCTCCTGTCGGCACCCCGGCCAAGAGGTGCACCCACCCTGTGCTGACGGTCTTCAGTCTGCAACTGCACAGCCCCTCAAGGGCACTTTTTGCTGAATAGCAGTTGTTCCTCTATTCCTTTCTTTTAAAGATTTTTATTTATCTTTAGACAGAGGGAGAGGGAGGAAGACAGGGAGAGAAACATTAATGTTTGGCTGCCTCTTGAGCACCCCCTACGGGGGACCTGGCCTGCTACCCAGGCATGTGCCCTGACTGGGAATCGAATCCGTAACCCTTTGGTCTGCAGGCCAGCACTCAGTTCACTGAGCCGCACCAGCCAGGGCGGTTCCTCTTTTCTTGCGTTAAGTATAACTTTCCTTTGTGTGGATGGAAACAGAGGCAGGAAGTTCAATAACTTCCTCTGGGCCACACATCATGGGGCAGAACCGTGACTTGGGTCCTGCTCTGGGCAAAGCCCCACTCTGCCCGTCCTGGGTCAAGGGTTTGCTCACCCACAAACGGAGCGCCCCCACCCCTGGGACCGTTCTCAGGACGCGATGCTGGACACGAAGATGGCTGTCAAGGAGGGGATCTGCGGCATCGTCACCATCACAGCAAGACGCTCAGTAAAGAAAAAGTACAGCCAACTGCTCCGGACGTTGTTGCCTCGGCAGGTTTGGCGGTTTCCCGTCTCAGCCAAAGTCCCAGAAGGTTATTGCAACAATTTCTAACTGCACTGGGCACAGTTGGGGACAGGAGTGAGCCTTCCAAGTGACAGGATAAATTAAGTCTCAGCAAAATAAAGGTTTAAGTCAATTCAAAACGAAAAAAGAAAAACAAACAACAGCACCATCCAAGGACGGCAGTGGGGACAAGCCGTCCTGTGTCCCCACACAGGTCTCTGCCTGTGGGAAGCTTCCAGCCACCCACCCACAGGCGACTGGAACCTGCACACTCCCCTGCAGCGCCAGGACGTCGGTGCGTCCTGGCCAAGCAGAAATCTCGGGGCCGCGGGCAGATGCCCAGCTGAGGAAGCACCCTGTCTGGAAGCGCCAGCTCCCCGTCCTCGGGCAAACCCTCGCCCCACAAGTCCCGGGGGGCAGTTTCTCCAAGCTCGGGGACTCGGCTGTGAAACCAGTCCCTCCTCAGAGCTCTTGCGGGTGAGCAGCCCTTGGCCTTGAAGACTAGGCCTTCCTTCTCTGCTCCAGCTGCAAACCAGGAACCAAAGAAAATGGCCTGGGGACCCCCTCGGCCACCCCACTCTGCCCCAGAGGGACAGTCGTCCACTCGCTGTCTCCAGAGTCATGCGGCCCTCACCATCGCACAGTGCTGACAAAGCTGGCAACCCCACACTGTCACATGGCGCACTCTGTGACCTGGGGGTGACAGTTACTGACGCCTGGGCCCTAGAGCCCTCTGAGTGGGGCGGGGAGCACCCAGAGCTGACCAGGAAGAGGCGTCGGCACGATGCAGGAAGACGAGGTTCAAACGCTGGCAGTTTCCGCCAGCTCGTCCCGGGGGTGTGGGGTGCACACAGGCCAAGCAGGACTCAGCCCCTTCACCCCTCAGAGGCCTGAACTCGGAGAGCCCTCGGGCCGCACTCAGAGCCTGTCTGCGGGCCCCTGAGGGACAAAGAGCTTTTATCTGAGTGCTTTCTCAACATTCTCCCATCTTGGCTCCAGGCAGCATTCACAGCAGCGGAAGTTCTAAAATTGACAACGCTGCCTTTTCAAGTGTGACTTACCTTGGAGGTGCCCCAGACCAGTGACTCTGTGCGAGAACTCAGAGGCCCCCCGCTGGTAGGCTCCTGAGCCCTGGCCCCTTCCTGCTGGCCGAGGGGCGTGCGAGGGGCCTGCGCCCCGCCCAGGACAGACGGGTGGGAGGGCAGGAAAAGCACAGGCCCCTTCACAGGCCTCGATGGACGACCTCAAAGGAACTGGAACACCAAAACCGTCACTCCCCGCTGTCCCCAAACCCTGCCAGCCCCTGTGGTTTAGGAAAGGGCCCCTCCGTCGGCATTCACTGCTGAGAGCCTGTGGCTGAGCAGGGGCCCAAGACCACTGAGGCCAGCAGAAAATACTGCCCAGTAACCTTCACAGCCTTGGAGGGGAGCCATCTGCTCAGAGGCGGCCCCTCCACAGCCCTGAGAGGCTAAGGGTGCTGCCAGAAGCCTGGCTGCTGCTGATTGGCAGGTGTGGGAGAGACAGGGCAGACCAATCAGAGGCCTTCCCAGTGTGTGCCCACCCCCTGAAGGGAAGACACTGAGGCAGGGGCCCTGCCACCTGGGCCAAAGGAGCACAGAAGAGGTGGCCTCAGTCCATGGGTCCTGGAGCCCCGGGGCCCCTGTCCTCTGCTCGCCCGCCCACCAAAGCTTCCCCACACATCTGCTCCTTTCCTCCCAAGGAGTATGAGGCACGTGCCTGCTTCTCTCCAAGCATCGGTGTCTGCCCCGGCCCCCAAGTCCTCCCCAAGGAGCTGTGCTCCGCCCCCCTGACGCCCCACAGCCTGGCTAACAGGCGAGCCTGAGACAGACGGTGCAGGATGTCCGTCCACCACAGGCTGTGGGATGCAGAGGTCGGCACCCCAGTCTGAGACGGAGGCAAGCAGGTCTACGACGCAGTGACGGAGTTTAGTCCAAGCAAATGAAAGCGTTCCTGCTGATGGCTACAGTTTCGCCAAAGGACTCGGCACAGACAGACAACTGGTAAAGCTGCCTGCCGTGTCCTGAGGGAGTCACGGTGCCGGGCCACAGCCAGGTCCCAGAGACGAGGGACAGTCGTTCTCCCAGTCTCAGGGCGGCAAGGGCGCCACCAGGGTTCTGTCAAGGCCAAGGGAGGCCTAAGGCTTGAACATGTCTAAACACGTGTAGGACACACACGTGTCTCTGAAAGTCAGCAGGGCAGCCGCGGGGTCCTGGGGCCTCTGTCTGGAGAGAACACGCCAACTCTTGGTTGGGGCCACAGGGCGACTGCGTCAGCCCCCCTCTTCCCCTCTGCCACCCCTCCCTGCCGAAGCCAGTGAGCTGGGCACCAGGGGGCCCAAGGGACCGAGAGCCTTGTCTACCAGTGAGAAACAGGCCCAAGCAGGGAGGGAGCTGACCTGGCCAGACCCCACAGGGACCAAGGGGGCCCCGAGCTGGCCCTCGGAATTTCGTAAACCTCCTGACAATGAGCGTAGGTAGGACAGCGAGTTCTGGCAGGTGCACAAGAATCTTTCAGACGCGTAGCGCCTGGCTCGTCAGTCGGGCACTGGCCTCTCTCCCTTGAGTCGCTGGATAAGAAGATGACAACAGCCGACACAGAACTGTCTGGTGTGAATGAATCAAAACTATAGCTCTTTTTTCTGCCAAACCAGCAAGAAACACATTTAATGCTGTGTCACCGGTTTCGCAGTCTGTGAGCCTCAAGGAAGAGGCTGAGCTCGCTGCCGTGGGGTCACCAGCGGTCACCCGAGGACACACCTGGCCACCCACATGCCCCCACAGACCCTCCTAGGCCTGTTGTGGGGATGCACTTAGGACCTGTAAGAACTGCTCGTGGACGCCCCTCAAAAACACAGCACTGAGACACGGCTGTGACACCGGACTGTGGGACCTCTGGCCCGTGGCCAGAGCTGAGCCCGACGGAGAGGCGGCCCCACCACCAGCCGGGCCCGGCGCACTCTGCGAGAAGGGTCTTCCAACATGGCCGTCCGTGTGTCTCGGAGCTGGGTCTTTCCCAGGATGCGGCCCTTGTCTTGGCACTGAACCAGGACAGGGCCCCGTCCCAGCTAGACTCAGAAAGGCTGCCCTGGTCTGCAGCAAACACTGCTCCCTCCCAGAGAGGCCGCCAGGTGGCGCCATCCACAAGCCCGCCCACCCACCCAGAGGAAGGCTCTGCTTGCCCAAGCACCGGGACTTCCAGCGATCTGTTTTGACAGCCACTCTGAATTGCGGAGTTGGACCAACATGGAACTTAAAAAAACTCCCTAACCCCCCTTAGAGCTGAACCCCCTTGGACGTCACACCCCCCGCCATAGTGGACACCCCCCAACTCTCCACACAGGGAGCGACTTTGCACCGCGACCCCCAGTCCTGCTTCCTCAGGCCTCGGGTTTGGGCACAGCAGCTGCTTTGACGGGAAGGCAGAGCACAAGGCCCTGCTCTGCAGGGAGCGGGCAGCAGGGCCCAGGGGCGGGTCCAGATGGTGTGACCAACGGGACTCCCCAGGGCCCTGCCCGGCCCCAGGGCTCACAGACTCCACCTGTACCGTGGCCTCAGGGCTCCGAAGTGTCACACGCAGGAAGCCATGCCAACTGCGGGCCACCAGCGTGCCCTCTCTGCACGCACACAGGGACCTTGAGGGACTGGGCCAGTCATTCAGACGCAAAAATAAGAGTCCCCAAGAGTGGTGGCATTGCCTCTTTTAATTGCAGCGAGGACTTCGAGGGGCTGGGCTCACCCACGCAGCCGACCCCCCCCTCCCTCCCGGGTAGCCGTCTCCTCCTGCCCAGCGTTCCCGCACACGCTTCAGAACCACTGCGCTGTCCCGAGGAGCCGCGCCACTCGCCCACGTCACACAGGCTTGGCCCCACGCGAGCACCTCACTGGATGTCGTCGTCATCAAAGAGATCTTCAAAATCTGCGCGAAGGAACAAAACCACATGTTCGTGGGACACACGGGCAGATGACCCAAAAAACAACCCGAGAAGAACTGGCGGGTCGTTGGGAACCCAGAGAAAACATGGGACGACCGAGTGCAGTAAAGGCCGCTCCCAGGGCAGAAGAGACCTCACCCCACGGGGTGCAGGGGCATTCCCAGCCTGGCCAGCCCCTCACACCCTTCGGACCTCTGCTCAGTGTCCGCTCCCAGGAACACCACCAGGGCTCTCCTCCCAGGACAGTCCCTGCCCACGCCCTGTCTCATGCTGCACTGCTCTGTGAGATGGTAAGCGAAGTCGGCTCAGACCCCACTTCCCAGGGACACAGGCCATCGGGACCTTGGTCCCTGAGTGGGAAGGACTCAGAAGGGGCCCCATCAAAGGTCCACACGGCCTTGAGTGACGGCTTCTGAACACAAGATGCTCGCCGGCTGATGGGCAGGGGGAGCCGTTGGTGGGCTCTGGCACGGAGCCCCTCTGCATCCCTCCCTGTCCGCCTGACTTGGGGAGAGGGGCCGGCACTGCTCCTGTTGCTAAACGCCCCCCGGCAGGTCTGCCTGGGCGCTTCTCAGACACGCTGTCAGGACTGTGTCGGGAAACCCCACGAACACAAGACACAGCACACTCAAAGCCATGGGCTGGCCGAGGGTGCGCCAGGCTCCGAAAGGGGCATCAGGACATGCCAGAGGGTCATGCAGTATCAGGTGTCAGAGGTCACAGTCCCGAGGGACCGAGCTGCGCTGCGTGAGCAGCTGGGGGAAGGCCCCGCACCTTCCCGGCTTGCCCCCCACACCCTCTTGCTTAGTGTGAAGACGCTGCTCTGTTCTCAAGGCTCACATGCCACTTCCCAGAGCCCACAGGCCTTGGTGGCAGCCGGGCTCCCTGGGGAGTCTGCCCCTGACCGGGCAGTCCGTTCTCCCTTAGGCAGCAACAGGCTGAAAAGGAGCCAGACAACGGCCTAGACTCAAGCCCCCAAGGGCCTTTGGTTTGCTGAAAACCAACGTGGCCAGGTGATGTCCTAGCTGCCGCTACCCAGTGACAGAAGTTCCTTGTGGTGGAAGCCACCCTGGATTAAAGAAGGGTGATGAAGAGAGAAAACACCACTCGACCCCTCCCCCCAAGAAAACCCTGCGTTGCTACCGATGAGCGAACCCTTGGGAAGAATGAACAGAACCTGCAGAAACGAGGTCTCGAGAAGCTCCAAGACAGAGGAACACCCTGTGACCTGTGTGCGGGTCTCCCGGAGGGGCCCTTGCCCGCTGTCAGGAAAACTGCACTGCGCTGCCCTGCCCTGCCCTGCAGGGGTAAGCACCAGGGCCCGGGCTCAGAGGCGAAGATGGGCTCCTCTGTGAAGGCAGCACAGGGCCAGGGCCCATGGCAAACGGGGAAGGGTGAGAAGGCCCTCCCCCGGGGAGGGAGCGGGCTGAGAAAGGCAGACGGTCCCGGCCTTGCCGGCCACGGCCCAGACCCAGAATTATGTCTGCAGCCCGGGCTCCACGCCCGGAATGTAAAGCTGGGAGCAATTTCGTGCTATTTTTTCCTCCTGAGTGACAGGGTCGACTGCCAGAGCTGACAGGCATGCCACCACGCTGCACAAACACACTGTGTTCTGAGCATGGCACGGGGTCCGGGTTTTCCTGTCCCGAGAGCCAAACCACCCGTGTCACCCGGGCACAGCATGGCCTGCGGAAGAGCGCCCTGATTACACTGGCGCCCCAGCCGCACCCTCACCGTTGAAGAAGTCCGCGTGAACTGCCTTTTCATTGGCTGCCAAGTCCATCAGGAGCCCTGTGCTGCCTCCGGCCTGCGGAAGGGAGAGGACGAGCGAGTGAGCCCCGATTTCAGAGACAGCGGTCATCCGGGGCCCACACCACTGCCTGCCACTGCCCTCAGCAGGCAGGTCAGAGTGGGAGAAGTGCCCAGGCCGGAGCTGAAGGAAGCAGATGAGATGGAGGTGGACGTTTCTGGAGTCTTCCCCTTGCCTTTCAGGGAGCCCTGCCACTGCCCCGGGCATGGCTTCTCCACCAGCCTCCGGCTGGGGGTCCAAAACCCTGCTGGGTGCCCCCAGAGCCCACAGGTCCACACAGCGCTGAGCCCGAGGGCTGCTTTGCTCCTTCTGAAAACTAAACCGTTTCCTCTGGGGACCTGCTGCTGCCACAGCTCTGCAGTGGCAGTAACACCAGATCACAGCCAGAGCTGGCTACCTGGTGAGTGCAGGACCTGGAGGCTCCTCCCCAGCCACAGGGCGAGGTTGGAGCAGGGTCGGAGCACTGGCTCTGCTGGCCCCCTGCCCTGCTGCACCTTCCTGGCTCAGTCGGTGCGTATCCTGTGTCCACAAAGCCCCAGATTCTCCACCTCCTCCCTTCCCCTTCAGCACAAGCCACAGACTCTGTGGAGCTCGTCCCTGCCTCCACCTACCGGTGTTGTCTTTGCTCAGTATCCTGCTCCCCAAACTCTCAGGGTGGGAGCTCCTCAGTCCCCCCCCCCCCCAGTGGTTCCAGGAGACCCAGGGCGGTGAGTCCTGCCACCCTACAGGGATACTGGAGTCTGGGTCAGGCCGGCCACCTTTCCCACCTCCCTTCCCCAGCCGCTCTCACCGGGCCTCCTCCCTGCACCCTCGTCCACCTGGCCCATGACCCCAGCAGTGCGCAGCTGCAGTCCGCCTCTCTGCCTCTGCTGGGCCGTCCGCAGGCCGGAGGGCCCTGAAGTCAGGGCTCCTCCACCTCTTCACCCGCTTGGGTGTGTAGTCGCCGCTCTGCGTGCCGGCGCGGACTGCGGCTGCCCGGAGCTTTCGGAATAGGAGGCTGACCTCGGCACCGGGCCTGGCACCGGGAGCTGAGCCGGTCGGCAGACAAGGCCATCGCGAAGGGGTGGCACGCGCGCGAGACCGCCTCGTACGCCCGTGTGATCGCCA
This sequence comes from Sturnira hondurensis, assembly GCF_014824575.4. Taxonomy (NCBI): domain Eukaryota; kingdom Metazoa; phylum Chordata; class Mammalia; order Chiroptera; family Phyllostomidae; genus Sturnira; species Sturnira hondurensis. Next base: position 872,751 of record NW_028091124.1, on the reverse strand, counting down.
AACAGGGTCCCCGAGCTAAACGTCCCGTCCATGGGCAGAGTCACGTGATGCCAAAAGCCCCCGACCCGCGGCTCCCGGTGCGGGTTCCGGCCTCGTTTTGGTCTCCCCGCCTGCCCACGGGATACACGTCCGAGCCACCTGTTGCCGTCACCCCGACAGCCGCTCGCGCGCCCCGCGGTCCCGGGACAACCGCCCGCGCCTCTCGCCGGCCCGCCGCTTCTCTGGCCCCACAGCCCCAACCTCCGCTCCGCCCGGCCCGCGGCCGCCCGCCTCACCTCGTCCAGGTCCACGTACGGCCCGGCGCCCTCGGGGAACATCTCGTCCACTGCCGGCTTCATTTCGCCCCGCGGCGCTCCCGGCCTCCACGGCCCACTTCCGGTCCGCCGGCCTCCTCTTCCGGTTCGCGCGCCGCCGCGTCAGGTGTAGACGCCGGAGGACCGCCGACTCTATGGTTCCCTCGGGCCGGCCGACCCGCTGCACCGGCCCTGGTCCTCGCTGAAGTGGGAGCAGGAGCGCTGCGCAGTGATGCCGCGTGGCCCGCGGCTCCAGACAGGTCAGTCCAAAGGGTCTGGCACAGAGAGGTGCCCGAGAATACTCATTAAGAATGTGTGGGGACAGCTGTAACAGCATGATCAATAAAGTTAATTAAAAAAAAAAAACAACGCAAGGCGTTCAGGGGAAAAAAGAAAAGAATGGGAATGGTCAGCAGAGTGGAAAGGCAGCCCCGGAATGGGGGAGGGTTTGCCGACCGCGTATCTGACTTTAGAATTGCCGTCCGGAATGTGCAGAGAACTGAGACTCGCAGCGAACGGGGCCGTTCGCTCCCGGGCCGAGGCCCGGGGCGGACACTGCTCCACGGAGGACACACGAGTGGGCCCCGCCCCGGACGAGGGGCGCCCCGGCACCGACCCCCCGGGAAGCGCGTCGGGGCGGCTGCCGTCCACACCCCAGAAACACCCAGAGCCCGCGGGGACGCGGGGACCCCGCGCGCAGCGACGGGAACGGACGACGGGGCGGCGGCTGCGGACACCGGGACGGAGGGTCCTCGGAATGAAAGGTGGTCGCCGGGTGGTGCAGCACCCCCACTTCCGGGTCCGCACCCCGGGGAGCGCGAAGCTGGTCCCAGGGAATCCGCCGCCCGCGTTCACAGCAGCACCGGTCACTACCGTTTGCACACAGCAGCAGCCCAGGGCCCCCCTCGCGGTCCGACCGCAGGGGAAACCAAGCGGGAGAGGTGCTCAGAGGGAGCTGAGCCTGCCGTGTGCCTGGGTGAATGCAGGCTCGGGAAGTCGGGGGGGGGGGGGGGGGGGGGGGGNGAGCCCTGGGGTCTCCACATTTCCATAAAGAACGGGAAGCAAGGTGGGCAGCCTGGGGGAGCGGGGGGGGCTGCTGAGGGTGACTTGGGGGTGGAGGTTTCTTCCTCTGAGCAAAGAGGGAGGGTCACCTGAGCCCTTGTGACCCATAAATGCAGCCCAGCCATGTATCCCAGGGCAGCTGTGGGGGCTGCTGACACCAGAGAGGGGACATCGTTCTGGCCAGGGCACAGAGGAGTCCACCCAGGAAAGCACCCAGGATAGCACCCAGGATTGCAGTTCTTCTGAACAGCCTACAGAGAGCATGGTGCTCATCATAACCGGGGCCTTGAGTATCCTGTGGAAGGTAACTGTTCACACACTCTCACACACGGGAATCGACAGGCAAGTCACTGTCACGGAGATCCCACTCTCAGGGCATCTGGCCTGCTGTGTGTGGTTCAGGCACAGGTGTCCCCAGTGGGAGCTTCTGAGAAATCCTCACATCCAGCTCTTGCAGGGATCAGGACTTGAAAGAAAATTGCAGTTAATTTACAGCAACCAAATTCAAACTAGCTCAAAGGAGGGAAGGAGAAAAACAAAGAATGTATTTGCTTTTCTCAGAAGGATCAGCCAGGCTGACTGACTGAGAATTTAACCTGAGCCACAGGGAGAGGAGCCAGTGGAGATGAGACGTCTGGCAGCTTCCGGGAGGGCCAGAGCGGGCAGCGTGGCCTCAGAGGCACCAGGCCCTGCTCAGGGCACCACAGCCACCTCCTCGTTTCTGGGTCCCTCGCAGCCCAGCTGGTGCCTGGGCCTGGGCCTGGGCCTGGGCCTAGGGAGGGTCCCACCACCCCACTCTGTCTCTGCGAGAGTTGCACGATGGCCTCCCTTGAGATGCTTTGCGTGAGGCTCCAAGCAGCAGCCGCTGCTCAGTGACCTTCAAGGGCCGCTGGCCGAGCCCCTCGGATTGCATGCAGGACAAAACACTCACCCACCTCCCCCCAAATCTAACAGGTGACTTGCACGGTCACCAAGCCCCGTGTATTACTGGTTAGGCATAACCGTTCCTGTAATTAGTTGCTGATCTAAATGCAGTGTCTATAGTTAAAGAGACAGGAAACTTCCTGCTCTTTTATTTCCATTGCAGTGCTGACTGCAGCCCCTTACATCAGTTTCTGACGGGTGTGAGCCAGGGGCTCCCCGGCTCACGCAGCAGCCACACCCGTGCCAGGGGATGGGCCCCAAGACATGGCCTCTGGAGTGTGCAGGGCTGGTGGCCCGGCCCCGTCCAGACAGTGTGCACCCAGCTCCCGGCCCTTCCTCTCAGGTGCAGCTCTGACTGCCCTGGTGCCAGCAGCTCTTGGGAGTGTGCTGAGCGTGCAGGGCAGCCACTGCAGGTGTGGCTGCTGCACAGCTTAGTGGCCAAGGCCAAGGATGAGGGCCAAGGGAGCAGCTGTCTGGATGGGACCTGAGTCCCGTCCACAAGCCAGGCAGTTCCCTGGTGTCTCTTAGCCTCAGTTTCCCTACCTACACGCTGGGGGACCCACGGCACCCTTCTGGGGTGTGATGAGGACTGGACCAGAGGGCGACACAAAGCAGCACGTCCTGACCAGAGCCACCGCCACTGATGTCAAGTGTCCACCAGCAGGGACACACCAGAAGATCCTCGGGTCCTGAGTGCAGCTGGGCCTCGAAAGAAAACTACACGCGTGTTGTGCGTTTAAGTCAGGGGTTTATTGGTGGCCAGGGCACCAGGCAGGGGACCCCTCACTCCTCCTGATAGGGGACATGGAAGCCCAGGGTGGTCCCCAGGGGGAAGTGAGCGAAGAAGGTGCGGGCCATGTCCTCGATCTGGGGGTAGGCGCCCAGCGTCTGGAAGTATTGCACGTAGTTCCAGAAGTCAGAGGTGGAGAAGGGCCAGTAGGGCATGGCCGGTGGCTCCGCGTAGGGGTCTGAAAGGCACGTGCAGCTTTGCTGGGGGGGGGGGGCCTGCCGCGCCCCTCCCCAGGCCCCAGCAGCACCAGTTCAGTGAAGGGCCCTAGCTAGGAGCACCCCCGGGGTCACCCGGGATCCTCCAAGGAGCTGAGGGGCACGCCCCAGGCCCTGCCCTGACTCCTGGTGTAGGGGACAGAGGAGGGGGACGGGGAAGTCAGGCCCCTGACTTGGACATCCTGAGAAGGGAGAGATCCATGTGGAGGGGACATGGGATTCAGAGGGGACCACACGTCCCCAGTCCTGGAGTCTGGGTGTCACTGCTCCACTCTAGGACTACGGTGAGGGTGGTAACATCAGTGTCCCCAAGCTCGGAGGGTCCCGACACCACCCAGAGTCTGGCTCCCTCCTGCCAGGTGGGTCCCCAGGGGCCTGCAGGGGGTGGCCTGGGGAAGGGGCCCCAGGTCCTCTGCGCGCTGACCCGGAGATCCACTCATCTTCCCGGAATAAGCAGCAGTGCCCACCCAGCCCCTCTCCTGCCCCTGCCCCCACCCAAACGAGGACAGAACTGGGGATGCAATACCTCCTTCGTCCTGCACCGGCTTGGCCCCTGCAGTGGAAGAGACAGCTGTCACCCCAGAGAAACCTGGGCAGGACCCCACTCGGCCCCAGCTGCCCCAGGCCACTCACCTGCCAGAGATCCCAGCAGGAAGCAGAGGGCTACCCCAGGCAGCAGGCAGGTCATCTTCCCCAGGGGCATCCCCACCGACTGACCAACTGACCAATGACTCGCTCGGGTCCACCTGCAGCGGGAAGAACCAGATAGGTGAGGCCACCCTGAGTACACAGCTCCTGGAACCCAGCCCAGTGAGAAGACGGGTGTTGTCACAGGACTTCACCGTCATGGCTTCAAGGCGTCACTCTGAGGCCAAGCCCCAGGCTCTGTCAGCCTATTTATTTCAACAGTTTAGGGAACTACACACTCTCAGCTGCCCTGTCTGGGGTTACCTGCCGCTTGTCCCCTCAGCCTCTGCCCACAGCCTGAGGGGTGTTTGCCACTGGCACACAGGCTCCTCCTTATAAGCCACCAGGAGGAGGACGGAGACGTCACCTACGGGAGCTGTCACGCTGAGTTTATTTCATCTCCCGCCAGAGGACTGTGGGCTTCTGGCGCCCTGCTGGCAGCGGAGTCCCAGCGTCCACTTTTGGAATCCAATCCGCAGATCAAATTGGGAGAAAAACATCTTTGCTCAGGCCATTCCAAAGGGTTTTAGGGACGAACTGAACATCGGTGCTCGAAGTGAACCCGCTCCCTCTCTACCAGGAGAGGAAGGTGCTCTGAGTCTGCCACTGGGGCTGAGAGCCCCCCTTCCAGGAGCAGGGAGACCACAGAGCTGCCCCCCGGGGGCTGGGGGGCCAGGAAGCCCCAGGGGCCCAGACAGGCTGGGTCGCAGGGAACCGCAGGCAGGAAGTGTGGGTGTCCAGTGACGACTTGTGTCTGCAAACCAGCACCCGCCTGCTTGAGTGAGCTCGGTGGCCGAGCACGTCGTCGGAAGGCAGCCGGCTGTCCTGGGTCCCGCAGCCCCATCAGCAGCAGCACCAAGGTCTCTGTGGGTCAGGCTGCTCCGGTGACACCCACCATGGCAGCCACGCCTCATGGCCCTGCCCACGGACTCCAGGGGAGTGTCCAGGGCGGCTGTCCCCACCGTCAGCCTGAGTCACCACAGAGGGTCTCCAGGGAGCCGGGACCTCCTCACAGCCACAGTGCCCATCGCATCATTGGGGGACCCAGTGGGGGGGCAAGAAGCCTTAGGTGATAGATTCATGCAGCACACACCTCAGGCTCCCCAAGCGTCTGGGCACCTGAACGGTCACCTCAGCCTCCTTCTGCACCTGCAACCTCGTCAATGAGCATCGCCCTCTCCCTGCCCAGAACTCTGCCAAGTGGGCCCAAGCCAACCCTTCGGGCCAATCCAGTGTTCTGTCACTGCCCTGATTCCCCCTTTTCTGCTCCCTGGGCTTCACTGGCCCCCAGCCCCCGGGGGCAGCTCTGGGGGTCACACTTTGTCCCTCACCGTTGAGGTCACATCTGAACTTCAGGATCTGCCCTTCGATGCAGCAGCAGAGATGGGGTGGGCTTGGTCCTGAGAGGAGGCGGCAGCCCCTTGCAGACGAGAACTTCAGGGGAGACCGTGCGGGGTCTCCAGGGAGGGGGCCTGATCCCCAGGTGGGGAGGGAGGACGGCTTCTCCTGGCAAAGGAGGCTCTGCAGAATGTAGGGGTCTTGGCCCCCAGCTTCATCAGAACAGCCCACGTGGCCCCGCCCAAGTGAAAAGTGAAAATAAACTGCCATGGACTGTATCTTTAAAACTGTTCATTTGGTGAAAAACCGTACGGGCATTTGCTGGGCAATGAGCAGCAACGGTGCGTGGGGGGTGGAGCTATGGGCGTGTCCGTCGTTTTCTCTTTCTGGGTGTATCTATTGCCCTTAGTTTATTACTTGTGCGCAAGGATACACACTTTTACGAAACCGCCGCCCATAGCTCCCCGTTACTCAGCATTCTGACCTGCCGGCCACGGTGCACCTCTTAGCAGTGGACACCACCACCGCCACGCCCACGCTTACGCCTCACCTCTCTGAGCTCGGCAAGCCACCCTTGCTTGCTGGCCTGCACACAGCCCTCCCCCTGCCCCGCCTGGAGGGCCCACCCAGAGGTCGGAGACCCCTCTGCTCCTCACCCAGCAGCCTTTCTGCCCCGCCCCTGCTGGGGTTCCCACACCCAGCCTCGTATTGTTCCTGTTCAGTGGGGACCCTAGAGCCACGGATTGCCCAGAGGTCCTGTGAGCATGCAGGTCCTGGTTCAGCGGGTTCGTGGAGAGCGCAGGACTCCTAGCAAGACCCCAGCCCAGGTGCTCCCTCTGCGGCTGGTCCCTGGAGCACCCACAGGAGAGCGTGGCATGGGCAGAATCACCTAGGGGTTAACTTAGAATGCAGAGCCCAGGGCCCCTGCCTTTCAGAGCCCCGATTCAAGAACTCAGGGCAGGCCCGGGACTCTGCATTTCTACCCCATTACCAGGGGTGCTGAAGCAGGCCCAGGGCTGGGCTTTGGAAGCTACGGTGTGAAGCAGAGGTTCTTAAGCTGGGCTACATTTTGGACCACAGGCCAAGCTTTTAAACCTTGGGGATTTCCAGCCCCCAGCCTCCTAGGGTGGGCCCCTCAGGTGCGGCCTGGGTGGGTGATGGTGAAATCTCCTGAAATCTCCTGGTGACTCTGCTGGGAATCCTGGTTGCCTCCCTCTGCCTGGAGGCAGGTCTGGTGCCCTGCTCCGCCAGCCCCTGCCCACCACCCCTGAAGGCCCTGCCTGCCTGTGGTGGAAAGAACTTCTGATCTCGGTGATCCAAAAGGACAAAGGCCACACTGCCTGCTTCCCTCCCGAGCTCACTGGGCAGAGAGAGGGGAAGGCTGCGGGGCTCGGCCAGCAGAGCAAGAAGGGAGCGAGCCCGAGTAGCTGCCTGGGGACCCTTCCCTGCTCTGCTGCCTCACCTGCCCCAGGTGAGGCCTGGGGCCTGTGCTCCCCAGCCAGCGCTCGTACTCTCTCATCGCGCAGTCTGGGGCGCCCTCTGCTGCCCAGATCAGAAACACCAAGCGCGGCCTCTGGCTGGGGTCACGGGGTGCCTGCTCAGGCTCCCAGTCCCCGCTGACCGGGCCGGTCCCATATTCTGGTTCCCAGCCGGTGACACCGCCCTCCTGCTTGACCGTGTGTCTGGCCACTTCCTTCCCGAGCTTGTGGCTCCTCGAGCGTCTCCCGGAGCGCAGGTCTGACACAGCACCTGGCAGCAGGTGTCCTCCACCCCCCTCTACGGAACCGGCCGACCCAGGTCTGCCCTTTGGCTCCCACCAGGCAAGTGGATGCCCCTCACAGTCACCTGTTTGGTCCCCAAAGCCACAGCTTCCGATCGCACTTGTCGTTTTAAGGAAAGGATTTAATTAAAAGTCATGAAATCTAATGAACGTGAGCGGAGTTTGGGGATGAAAATCCCCTGGAGAGGCCCCCTGGAGGTGACGTGCTAGAAGCTGTCATGTTAGGTGCGGGCAGCTCTGAAAGACCGGAACCCAGGCCAGGGCGTCAGGACCTGGGACCCTTCAGATCCGCCCCGGGGCTCAGAAACCTAGACCGGGAGCAGGGCCGGCGTCCCAGGAGTGGGCTCCAGGGGGCGCCATTCCTCCGAATCAGCAGGCTGGGCTGGAAGCCCAAAGTACCTTTGGCCTGCAAAGGCACAAAGCAGACTTAAAGCTAAAATATCCAAATCCCACAGGAGGCTTCTTAAAAATCATTCCTTCCTTCAGCTGATTTGTGAGAGTTTGCGACCAGCTCAGTCCGAGAGAAAGCTTCCCGGAGCCACTGAGATCCTGGCCCCAGGTGGAGTGGGGCCGGGCAGTGGGGACCCCTTGGGAGACCAGACACCCCAGTACTGAGAACTCAGTGACTATTTGAGATTCTGATGAACCGAGCACCTGTGGGTTAATTTGGCCGACCTGGCAGTTGTACGAAGGGCCTGCCTGAGGCTCCGGCCCAGGCTCTGGCCAGGGGCTGAGGCTCCCGGCATGGGCCACAGTGAGGAGGGGCTCCCACCCTGAACATGAAGTGGGCACGGGGGGGGGGGTCTTTTCCAAGGGGCGTCCTCCTGGGGCTGTAGGGTCACGGTTGTCCCAAGGAGGCAGGCGGGTGGCGGGACAGGCACTGGCATCAGACATGAGTTGTGATGGGGCCTGAGCCGACGACCCCCGCACTGGACAGGCGCTGCCCCAGCCCCAAGGCTCCTGTGCACCAGGTCTTCTTTCTGGAAACATTCCCTGAGTGGACTGCTGGCCTCCCTCTCAGGCAGCAGCCCCCCAGGGCAGTGGGTGGGGTCCTGGCGGGATGTTTTGTCCTCTAAAGCGTATGTTTTCACTGCATTTCGAAGCTCTGTGTGGGCAGGCTTCGAGGCAGGCTTCCCCGCAGGCCCCACCATGCCAAGCAGGTCTCCTGCTGTTCCGGGGTCCTGCCCTGGCCCCTTCAGGCCCCTGAGTGTCCCTGTTGGACCCCTGTCTTCTGCAGGCAGTGGCTGGGACGCAGGGCCCAACCTCAGCAAGGCTGGCTGGAAAAGGTCTCTCCTGGGAATTCAGGGGCTCTCTACGCTGGCTCAGAGCAGTCACGCTGAGGGACAGCCAGGAGAGGGGGGCAGGCTGGGGCTGGGGTGTCCGAGGGTGGGGCTAAGGGAAGTTGGGCGGGGGACACAGCAGGAAGGTCCTGGGGCCACTGCAGTGACTGGTCACCACAAACTGTGCGTTCGTCAGCAGTTTCTCTCTCCAGAGAAAGAGCCTACAAGACGCGTGTGCCCCAGGGAGGTGGGGAGTTATTTTAAGGAATTGGTTCCCGGGATCGGGGAGGCTGGCAAGTTCGAAATCAGCAGAGCAGGGTGGCGTCGGCCCAGGGTAAAGCTGATGTGTGGGCTCGAGTCCAAAGACGGCCTGGAAGCCGAATTCCCTCTTCCGCGGAGACCTCGGCTTTTCTCGTAAGCCTTCCACAGATGGGACGAGGCCCACCCGCCATGTGGCGGCTCACCCACGTTCACCCAAAATGCCTTCACAGTGATGCCTACACTGCCACTTACTTCCCCAAGCAATGGGTACTGTGTTCTGGCATCGAATCACCCATCACAGAGTCCCCACCTGTCCTTTGGGACTGTCACATGTTGGGGAGCCCCCACTGTTGGGGGGAACCTGGCCACTTCTCGGGGGCAGGCTGTGAGTGGGGGTCAGGCCGGCAGCTTTCCTGTCCACGGTACAAGTGATCCCCGGGGCCTGAAGCGGACAGAGGGCAGCGGGTGCTAAGGTCCCTCTGGCAGGGCCTGTCCCCTGTGACCTCCTCACTTGGGGGGGGCGGTGAGCGGGGACAGGGTGATGACAGTCTGAGGAACAAGAACTTCATAGGGATACTTGTCTGGGGGAGGGCGACTGCACCCCTTGGGCCGCTGTGTGTGTTGCCAGGCAGGAGGCTGCCCGGGAGAAGTTCCCTCTGCCCACGCCCACACACTGCGTCTGCCTGGGAAAAGTGAGGCAGCTGTGTTGCCTGGTGGGAGCGGGTGTTGCTTCTGAAACACCTGCAGGGTGGGCTTCAGCGGGAGTGGAGGCTGGCCACCCTGGGTGAGGGGTCAGTGGAGGGGCTCTCGTCCTGGGAAAAGTTGGAAGACACCACCCAAAGCCAAGGGCCAGCCCCATGCCCACCGCAGCAGGACAATGGGGCAGTAGCTACCAGCCGGGCCCACAGGCAGCTGGGCCTGTCCACAGCAGCCCTCTGGTGGTCTGGAAGGAGGTTGGGCTAGCCCCAGGGGATGGGACTGTCCTCCTGACAGCCTCGCAGCCCTCTGTCTGTCTGTCTTCATGAGGTGTACAGGCCCTAAGGTCCCAGGACCCACCTTATTGGGGCTCCTGCTTGTGGGAGGGGCCTGGGCTGGGCCAGCTCCCCCTCTGCCTGAGATGGGCCCCTCGTTCAGCCCTATTCATCGCCACATAAAGGCCAGATTTGCGGGAACAGGGGCTCAGCACAGTTCTCGGCCTGGATGAGGCCTCTGGGCTGCAGGGCTCGTCCGGCTCTCCTGGGGGCTCCTGGGTTCCCCTGCCTTGAATGTCTCTGTTGGGAGCTGGGTGCTGGCCACCCTGCTTGCCTGAGCGGCCACCCACCCACCTACCCTCTACCTTTCTGGCTCTCCCTTCACTGAGGCTGACAAACAGCAGGTTGCCTGTCTCACTTCTCCCTGGCTGTCCTAGATTCGTAATTCATCCAAGAGCAGGTATTGTGAGCCGGGAGGCTGAGAATGGCCCCTCAGAATGAAAGGCTGAAAGTGCCTTTTGAACATGCACTAAATCTGTCTCCTTGGATGTCTGAGGCAGCGGCCGCCTTGAAAGCCGAAGTGCAGCTCAGCCGCTCCCAGGGACACGCCTGCCTCTCTCGCCACAGGCAGGACAAATAATGGGCCCCCCTTGCAGGTACAGGGGTATTTTTAAAATGAAAAGGTGACGCCCCCGCCCGCCGCTCTGTGCCCCTGTGTGATGAGTCCTGCAAGTCAGGACCATGTGGACAGCCCTCTGCAGTTCCTGCCGGGCCCAGCTGAGCACTGGGCTGCTGGGGGGGGGCGGGTGTTCTCGTGCCGCAGAAACAGGCGGACCCCATGCAGCCGTCCGCCATGGTACCTTCTCGCCAAGGGCTACATTCCAACTCCTGCCAGGTCTCCCAGTCAGAGTCCACCATTCTTCCCCACGGCCGGTAGGACTGCCACGTGGGGTGAGTTGGCCTCGCAATACAGCGGTGACCGTGCATCCAAGCGGAGGAACGAGCAGTGGGAGGTCAGCAGTGGCCCTGTCCTCCGCCCCCTTGATGTCAGTCCCAAGTCAAGACAACTCCAGAGGACTCCAGACAATGCCATACACCCCTGGGACCATGTTCACTCGACAGTCCCCCACCAGTTAACAGCTGGCTGTTTCTGGGACCTCGTCACTCCGAGCAAAGTGCAGCTGGCACCCCGAATTGTCTCCTGTCTTCGTGGTCTGACTTTGTTGGTCAGCTCCCCAGGCAGGGGCCCCCAAAAGGCAAACAACACGCCCTCAGCAGCAGAAGCTTCAGCACTCATGGGGACCTGCCCCAAAGCCCCAGTTCATAAGGTCCCGGGGTCCCATGACGTTTGCAAATGACAAAACCAAACCCTGCTGTCCTACTGGCCCCCCGCCGAGTCCCTGGTTTTGCTGCCCATGTCCAGCACCGAGGGCACCTGCAGCCTCTCGGGACACACTGATGAGGACAGCAGTCCCTTCTGGGCAGAAGCCAGGCTATGTCACTGGCAGTCGTGGGGCAGCAATGAGCTGGCCGTGGGGGGTCCTGCCAGTGCTGTGGTGGTCCGCCTGGGTGAGCGGCAGGGGCACAGGTCACACGACCCCACAATGCTGAGCCCTCCCGTGCCTGGCAGCTGAGCTGTGTGTACACCTCGAGGGAGGCAAGGCCTGGCACACAGAGAGCCAGAAGCTGCTCAGATCATTTGAAGTGGAGGCCAAGGGACTCAGCAAGGCATCAGCAAGTCCCCTCCTGCCACAGGCCGGGCTCATTCCTGTGTCTCCCTGACGGGGCTCACATCGTGTCAGGGTGTGTCTGTGAGGTGCCTCTGGCCGAGGGTGGGCTCTGAGTGAAGAAGACAGAGTCAGCCTCACCTGCCCAGCAGCAGTCTGCAGCTGTGAGCACGGACCACACGAACCCCAGCTCACGGTCCACTCACCCTCCACCCGAGGGGGGATCCATTTCTGAGGAGCCACCAACAGGTTCCTCTGTCAGCCCCACCCTTGTCCCTGCTGTCTCCAGGCTCCAGGCACGGCGACCTGCAGGAGTCCTGACCCACTGCCGTCCCTGCCCTCTCTTTGTGCCCCGAACCCCGGCGCCCTGGGATCAGCGGGCTGGGGCTCAAAGACAATGGGGAGGTTACTGTGAGAGTAGCACAAAGCTGTTCATGAGGCCCCCTTCCTATCCTTTCAGTATCAGTGGCATCTGCCATGTCAGCCCCTCGTTCCTGGTGTTGGTTGTTTGTCTTCTCCGTTTTCTTTCTGATCAGTCCAGCCAGAGACTTATTGCTTTCATTGATCTACTCTCAGGACCAGCTTTGCTTGCACAGAGTTCCTCTATTTATTTTTCTTCTGTGTCATTGATTTTCACTGTACCCCTTCTGCTCATCCTTAGCCCACTCTCCTTCTCCCAGTTTTCTGAGGCGGCAGCTGCGGTGGTGGGTGTGCAGCCCCACTGCTCTGCTAGGGCGGGCATTCTGGGTTGGGTGGGTGCTGGTTTGGCGGCATCCTCGCCACCGTAGACACGCTCTACTTTCGTTTTCATTTCACTCAGAATTTTTTCTTACTTTCTTTTTTATTTCTTCTTTGAACCATGGAGTACTTAGAAGTATTCTTCAGTTCTCAAATATGGGCGCATTTTCTGGATATCCTTCTACTGTTGGTTTCTACTTTGGCCCCCACTTTGGTTAGGCAGCATGCTTTGTATTCCTTGAATCCTTTTAGATTCGTTGAGGCTCGTTTTACAGCCCAGGACGTCCATCTCGATTCAAAGGCGCCCTCGAAGAGAAGGCCTGTTCTGCTGCTCTCACGGAGCGTCCTGCGGATGTTGGTCGTGTCCAAGGCCCCTCTGTCCTTCTGATGCTCTGTTGCTGGTTTAGTCCCCCGCTACCGAGAGAGGGGGGTATTAAGTGCCCACTAGACCCCTCCGCCCCATTTTCAGGATCACAAACAATGCTGCACTGAACATCTTCACGCAAGACAAAGATGCCTTAGGCCTGGCGTCTGTCTGTCCCACCCAGGTGCGCCGCTAAAGGACTTTGCGTTTTCTTGGGGAATCTTCTCCCAGAAAGCGGCGTCATGCCACCTTTCTGCCGCCACGTGTGCGCATGCCTGTTTCCCCAGCTCTCCTGACTGCGGCCACATGGGGAAGGCTCGCGTCCCCAGACTGTGAGGCTCCTGAACAGCCACCTCTGGTTTGGAGCTGCCGCAACGCTGGACTGAGCGCTCTGGCCTCGGGGTCCTCAGGCGCTGCCTCGCAGGAAACGGAGACACCGGAAACGGAAGCACTGGAAATGGGGGTACGCGGAAACGGAGCCGCACGGTCCGCGGGTTTTCTCTGGCGCCACCTGCAGCCCGAGATAAGCCAGTGCAGGACACAGACCGTTGCCGGAAGCGTGGTGGGCGCACCACCTGCGCTCCACGTGGGTGCGCCACCTGTGTGCGCCCTGGAGGGGCTCCCGCCGCGCCCAGCAGGGTCAGAAGCCCAGACCCAGATCGATGAGAACCGCGTAGAAGCGGGATCCATAAATTGTTGAGTGGAAAGCAGAAGACTGCAGACAGAACATAAAAACGAGGTCGCCGTCACCCGTGCCTCTGTGGGCCTCCGCTCACTGCCCGCTGTTCCCGCCCGGGCCAGCCCGCCACACCGCTGCTCTCTGGTGCCACCAAGTCCACACTCTGCCTTAACCCGCAGACAGCACCACCCGCACCCCGGGCGCGGGCGTGGGCGCGGGTGCGGGCGTGAGGGTTCAGAGACCCTACTGGACACAGTTTCCAATCCAGGATGACGTGACATGAAGTGGAGTGACGGCCCAGACTGGGAGAAGGGGCCGTGTGGGTGGGGGGAGGGGCCGAGAAGAGAGAAAGGGGCCTAACAGGAAACCAGGTGTGGCGGGCAAGCGCTCAGGACTCCTGGTGGCGTCCTGTCTGCACCGGGGAGCGAGGTGCTCTGGGCTGCAGCTGCACTCCACTGCGCCGGTTCCCTGTCGCTGGTTCCCTGTCGCTGGCAGTTCCCTGCCCTGTTTTCACAGCTTTAATTAAGTCTCCCCAGGACTTGTCAAGCTCTCTTCCAATGACCTGGCAGGTTTTCCCCAGCGGATGCCACCTTGACCGAAATGAAAATTGAAAATCTTTACACCTCCTGCCTCACTGTGATGAGAAGTGTTGGCCCTGGAGTACTTCAGCTTGAATTTCACAAAAGCCTCTCCTCAAACAGTCTTTCCCAGCTCGGGACCTGCAGAAAGCAGGTTCTGACACCTGAAGGTGAGGGGGGACGTGGGAACCACCCCTAGTGAGAGCCGAGTGCTGGTGGGGTGAGGGGCCGGAGCCGGCATCTGTGTTCTCCAGGAGAAGCCCCTCGGAGGCTCCCTGGGAACGCTGGGGCCACAGCTGGGGAGCATCGCTCCCCAGGGAGGAATTTCCCTGCTACAGAAGCGGTTTCAGGGTGGCCCCCGTGACCCCAACTTCTTAACCTGGGCAGCCCCCTTGCCAGGGCGTGCGGTACCTGTGAGCTGCTTCTAACTAAGGGAATGAGGCACACTTAGGTGGCTGGGCCCCCTCTGGAGAGAGAGTGTAGGAAGCCCCTGCCCCGCTGGTCCCTCCAGCCCTGATGCCCAATTTTTCTAAGGAAGCCACTGTGGTGTTGAGCCACCAGGTGGAGGGAACGAGGGAAGGACTCTGGTCCACAGCCACCGGGAATCGAGTCCAGCTGGGGGCCACCTGAGCGACCGAGGAAGTGGATTGTCTCCCAGCCGAGCCTTCAGAAGGGGCCACGGCCACTGCAGCACCTTGACCGCAGCCTCACGAGAGACCTCGAGCCAGGGTCCAGATTCCCGACCCACAGCATTAGCGAAAGTCCCAGTCTGTGTTTTAATGACAGTCTGACACAGGCTCGTGGCAGGAAAAGTGGAGCGACCCTGAGAAGGAAGGATGTCATGGTAACGGGCACACCTGTACCCCCTCCTCCAGAGGTGACCACCAGGGCCTTTCGGTCCGCATTTACCCAGCCTCGCACATGTATGCTGTCTACAGATCAGACACTTCGTATTTTCTAGCTACGCCCTCCACATTTTGTTTTGTAACGGCCGTTCCTTCCTCTTAGGACATATCACAAGCAGCTTCCGAAGCCAGGGAAGCCACACCTGCACCCTGATTTTCCGAGTTGGTCAGCATCCCTTGTGCGGGTGTGTGAGGGCTCCTCTTCCCTCTCCTGTCCTTTCCAAGCTGCCATTATTGCAAACAGTGCCACACACCACCGACCCCCGTCTGACTCGTTCTTTGTTACGATCTACTGAAGGCTCAGTAAAGCCCCTTTCCTCACGGGTTACCAGGTGGCCCTCCAGAAAGCACACACCACTTCACCCACGTCACACGCCTCTGACAGGTAGCAGACAGGTACGCCCCTGGAGTCCTAACAACAGTTATTCATACTTCCTTTTTCCATGGTCTCATCAGTTCTCAGATTTCTGTCTGCAGAAGTCATGTTTTCTTACTGATCGGAAACCCTTCTCTTTCCCCGACAGCTTCCGGAGTGCCGGCGTCTCGTGCTCCGGCCCCAGGCCTGCTGCTGGCCCGCGTCCAGGAGGCGGAGATGCTGACGGCCACCTGGAACCGTGCCCACCAGCTGGACGTGGCTGCACTTCACACTAACGGCAGCTGCAACCCTTCACAGCACTGGATTTGGAACATCCTTTGTGATCCTGGAGAAAATAGCAAGATCTAAGAATATTTCTGGCCCAGGCTGGTGTGGCTCAGTGGATTGAGCCAGGCCTGCCAACCAAAGGGTCACTGGTTCGATTCCCACTCAGGGCACATGCCTGGGTTGTGGGCCAGGTCCCCAGTGGGGGACACTCGAGAAGCCACCACACACTGATGTTTCTCTTCCTCTTTCTCCCTCCCCTCCTCTCTCTCTAAAAATAAATAAATAAAATCTTAAAAAATATATTTCTGATAAATGTGGACCCGGTATATTGGATGAATATTTGAAATGGGACTTGAGGGCTTTTGATCCATGGGTGCGATGTCAAGTCAGTTACCCCACCCTCTAAATGCCCCACCCCCACCAGGGTCAGGGCACTTGTGTGGTGGGTTATACCTGGGTGGGCTCAGGCCTGCTCCCTCCACCCTGAGAGGTCACCAAGGGGTTTAGGGTGGACACTCACCCACTCCTGACACATGCGCGTCACCGGCCCACTGGTGTTAGGACAGAGGAGACAGTCCCCAGGAAGGCCGGGTCGGGGTCAGAGGGAAGACAGGAGTTGGGGCCCCAAGTCCGGCACCGCGAGGGCTCAGCCAGAGGCAGAGAGAGAGTGGGGAGAACTCTTCAAGGAGCCAAGAGTGGGAGTGGGGGACGGGCGGGGGGAAAAGGGGTCCCAGAGGCAGTGGCTGCCTCTCTTCCTGGCTCCTCCCCCACCGGGAGTCTCTGCCCCTTTCCCCACAGGCACAGAACCTTCCGGAAATGCTCTCCCTCCCCTTCCCCTTTCCTTCTTTTCCTTCTCTGCCTGGTACAGCAGGGTCAGAACGGCCCTGTGGCCTAAGGGGTGCCGAGGACCGCGTCCTAACGCCATTCGGTCTACCGTGTAGACGTGACATACGACCTGCCGTTTTCACCACATTTGTGGGCGCAGGTCAGTGTGTAAGTGCGTTCACATCGTTGCGCCCCACTTCCAGCATCAGCTGTGGAACATCTGCATCTTCCTGACCCGAACCTCTGTTCCCGGAAACACTCGCCCTTGGCCCGGCCCTGGCCACCTCCATCCTACTCTGTCTCTGAACCTGGCCGCTCTGCACACCGCACGGTCATGGGGTTGTTCGTCCTGCTGCACCTGGCTCGTGTCACTCGGCACGCTGTCCTCCAGGCCCGTCTGCAGCTGCGACGTCTGTGCTTTCCAAGGCCCAGTCCTGCTACGCCTCGGGCGTCCCCAGCTCTGCCTCACCTCCACCTCCCGGCTCAGAGTAATGCAGCTGCGCACAAGGGTCCACGTGACTGTCCCAGACTGGCTTCCATTTTGCCCTGCGTCCCACAGTGACCTAGTGTTTAATTCTGGAGGGACTGCCCCCCGGTGCCCTCCAGACTCCTCCCACTCCTCCTCCCCTGCTTGACCCCTGTTTCTTCAGGTCACTGGTTGCCGTCCTCACCGGCCTGCCGAGATTTCCGGTGGATCTTGGTGTCCCTCGAAGCAGAGCCTGAAACGGGGGAGCTTGTGGTTCTAGGANCTCCACCTCCCGGCTCAGAGTAATGCAGCTGCGCACAAGGGTCCACGTGACTGTCCCAGACTGGCTTCCATTTTGCCCTGCGTCCCACAGTGACCTAGTGTTTAATTCTGGAGGGACTGCCCCCCGGTGCCCTCCAGACTCCTCCCACTCCTCCTCCCCTGCTTGACCCCTGTTTCTTCAGGTCACTGGTTGCCGTCCTCACCGGCCTGCCGAGATTTCTGGTGGATCTTGGTGTCCCTCGAAGCAGAGCCTGAAACGGGGGAGCTTGTGATTCTAGGAGATGGAGAGAGAGGGATGTGGTCCTGCGGCCAGGAGATGGTCTCCATGGTGGCCAGCTCCTGCCTGGCCCTTGGGGATGAGGTGGCTTCCACGTGTCCCCGGATAGTTCTCCAGGGAGGGGGCAGCTATGAGTTAGCAGGTTGCTGGATGGTAGCCCGGGGGCTGGTAAAAGGGACCTGAGCTGGACACAGAGCCACTACCACAGTTCAGCTGTCCTGGAGGCTGGCGACCTGCTGCACACCTCGAAATGTGTCCCCATTGACCTGCTCCTCTGCAAGGTGTCTTTAAAGTGCCTGTTTTCCAGGGGCTTCCAGACGTCTGTCACCGATCTGTTCTTCCTATGTTCTTGGCCGTCACGTGTGTCACAAACACCTTCTCCACGCTTTGGCTCCTTGTTGACTTTCAAACCTGTGGTACGATCTTATGAAAGACCCCCCTCCTTCCCCGGAATCAGGGGGAGACTGGAGTCGGTCTCGCCTCTGGGCCTGAGAGGACAGAGCCTCCACCCGGCACATCCGCTTGAAATCATGAAATCTGATCACAGAGGCAGGGAGAATGCATTTTCACGACGCGTTCTGTGGGGGAGCCGTCATGAAAGCCATTCTGCGCATGCAGATTTAATTAAGATTGGATCGCCATCCTGGAAACCAGGTTAGTATTCAGCGCTCAGCCTCCCGGAAACTCACAGAACGTGACAGAGTTCAGTGGATTTGAATGAATTTTTTTGTGGGCTCGGCTTTCATGTGCCTATTCATTTGATGCATTTTGGAAATTACCCACTTCCCCTCTGATTTTCTGCTTTACAAATGTCTGACGGAGGAGGGGCCTCCCATCCCACTGTGCCGTTAGCCAAGCCTGCCTCCTGGGCCCCTCTCTGCTCGGGCCCTGCGCCCTGGGGCCCAGCCCTCCACCAGGGCTCTCCTGGCGCCAGCCACCTCGCTGTCCCCCAAAGCCTCATTCCCTGGATGCACCACCCTGCACCCTGTGTTGGACCCCTGGTCCAGGGCTGGAGTGCTTTCCAGGCACAGCCTCGGCTGCTCCGGGACAGTGGTCACAGTCGAGCCAGGACTGGCCGTGGCCTGTGCGCCGCTTACCTCCAAGTCAGACTGCAGAGCCGCAGTCCCCAACCCTTGGCAGGACCAGTGCGGCCTGTGCTGGGACCCTCGAGGCCCCCTGGAGGGGGGGGTGACCGAGGAAGGTGGGGGAGGCTGGGGGTGGCATCAGGACAGAGACCCCCCTGAGCATTGCTCCGGGCCTCCTGCTCACTCTCAGTGTGTGACACCCCCACAGCCCCAACCCTGGGCAGACGCGTGTGAACGCGGGGGCTATGGGACACCCCCTACCCCCCTGGTCTACCCGTGCTACCCAGCACCTGGTGCCTTGTGTGGGCACCTTCCAGTGAGGAGTGTCCGTCCTGGGCTTGAGGGGCCTGGAACAGGGACACGTCCACACCTGGCAGATGGGGGCACGTCTTCTGCCAGGTATGAAGACCCAGGATGGCTGTAGGCTTCTTTTGAAGCGTCCGTCACAGAGGCCGTGAGGACTGGCAGGCGAAAGGACACCTCGGAGGGCGGTAGGGGAGCAGAGGTCTGCGGACTCGGGAGGGGTGTGTCAGGGGAGGTTATCAGCCACAGAAACTAAACCAGCAGCCTCTCGGGCAGAAATGCTTTCTGACACCATTGCCCACCCCCCACTGAGGACCCGCCTGGATGGGCAGCTCAGGAGCACAGCCCCTTCCTGGGGGTTGGCATCCTCAGGGGACCCAGGTCACTCCTTCATGAGAGTGAGGCTGGAAACCTGCCTCTTCACAGTCCAGCCAAACTCAGAAATCCCAGGACATCAAAGGATGATGTCAGAGCTGTGGCCCGGACAGCAGGAGGCTGCCCTGGGCTGGGGCGTGGCTGGGGACACGGAAATCCCTGCCGTGCGAAGCTGGCTCCTGAAAACGGCTGGCATACTGGGGTGCGTGTGGCTCCTGGAATGTTCCCCGCGCTGCGTGCCCGTGGAATCTCACCTGCCACACTGTCTCCCAGGGCGCCTGGTGGTAGCGGCCTCACCACACAAAGTGCCCTGCTCCCTGCGCAGCTGGCATCGGGGGATGCCAAGCCCCAGACCCCAGGGCTGCCCCCACCTGTCCCCAGCCTGCTGCAGCGGCCTCTGCCTGCTCAGAGCTCGCTCCCTACCCTCTGAGCTTCTGGATGGTCCTGTTCCCTGTGCTTTCAGGTTGCTGTTGAGAAGCCGAAGCTGCCCTGTGCCTGGTCAGCCCCTCTTCTGGTAGAAGGTCACCTGATTCGCATTCATGGGACTTGCGATGAATAATTAACTGACGGCTGGAACAGAGACCGGGAGCTTCTGATGGCCTTGGGGCTTCCAGGGTTGGCCCCACCCTCACCCCGCACCCCCGAGCAAGCTCAGCTGAACCCTGCTTCGGGGGCACCTGTGCTGTGGCTGTGAACTTTTGCAATAAACATCTTCAATAAAATATTCACAAGCAGGAGTTGTGAGTACACTGAAAATCACGGGGCCCTGCCTTACTGCCTCATTCACTCCAGGAAAGCAAGGATGGTTCCAGGCCAGAAACCCATTCGTTTCACACGTCAGCAGTGAAACGGGAGAGGCGGGTGCTCGCCGCAGTGCTGTGCGCGCCAGTGACGCCGGTGCGTGCCGAACCCCGCGGAAGGCGGAGTGAGCTGGCCAGTCCGCGGTGGTCTGCACTGGGGCCTGCCGCACCGCCCTTGCAGGGCTCCGCTGCTCTGTGCCGCCTGCAGGGAAAGAATTGCAACATTGATTATTAAGCGAAAATAGAAAGCAGAAAGGCAGTGTATTAGATACAAATGCGTGAGCATCAATATGGATACACTTTATATATTTATGTATAACTGCGATGTATAATTTATAAGTGGATTGTGTGTACATAATTCACAACTGATGGGTACGTCCTTCGAGAAGTGATTTACATGCATAATTCATGCGTATGTGTGTTTATGTCCCAGGCCTCAACAGCGGAGAAGTGCGGAAGAAAGCCCCCCTCACACTCAGGTGGCCCTCTGACCCTGGTCCCATGCGGATGAGCTCCTGGACAGGTGGTCTCCTCCCTCTCCAGCATCCCAAGCCCCCAGGGGGGTGCTGCGATGAAGCTGCTCGGGTTCCTTCTGCCTGGCATAGGGGCCTAATGTAGTGGCCCCTGGCGGGCCCATCCTGCCCCAGGGCTGCATTGCGGGGCGCCCCCTGGAAGCCGCACCTTGGCGCTGCTTCTGAGATGGTCCAGGCCCTGCCCCTCTCTGGTGGGATTCAGGAAGCGGCTTCCTCCTGCCACCTCCCTTGGACAGGGTGGCCCCGCCTTCCCTCTGGCAGCCCTGGGGCCCTGCCCCGGTCCTGTGGGCACGGAGGAGGGGGTAGTTTGTCTGCGGTTGGAAGGGCACCTGGGTCCCCGACGCTGTGGTCCTCGGCCTGTGCCACGTCACCACGTGTGTGAGGACCCCTCTGCTCCCTTTAGCATCGCAGCCAGACCCCCGCCCACAGCGAAGGATGAGATGAAGACTTGCCCACAACAAAAACACTGCCCCTCCACACACAGGTCCTTGTCATTCCTCCCCCCCAGCTATCCATCCCAGGGAGTTCTCTTGCAGCCCTGTCCCAAAATGTCACTGGCTGACATCCCGGGACAGGGTGGGTGTCGCCAGCTGGGAGACAGGGCCTGCTCTGGGAGAGTGTGGAGGCTGTGGGTGACCTCCTACGTTGTAAAAAATCCCAGAACAGAGCATGGGGCGGTGGGCAGGCCTGTAGGCATTTCCATGGCAGGAGGGTGGGGGAAGATGCACAGGCACCTAGGCCACCCTGGCCACCAGGACCCCGCGGGGCAGAGCTGCGGCTGGCGGCGGGGGAGGCTGCAAAGCCAGCGCGGGCCAGGGAGGAGTTGCCGCCACGGGGCACAGACCCTGCAGCCCTGCGGACCCAGCAGCAGCAACATGCCAGGAACACGCACCTGCGGAAGCTGCATCGTGGCCCTCACGGCCCAGCCCTCCCACAGACGACTTCCAGGGACTGGAGGGATGTTTGACATTTGACCCTGACCTCCTGGGACCCCTCCCCACTGCAGGGGCCCACGCAGAACACAGGATTCTGTCAGAACACATGTGAGTAGTGGCTTCTGCTTCGTGTAATTCCAATCGCGAGGATTTCTAGTTTCTAATTCATGAAAATATGAAGGATTTGTTGTCATTTCCATCTGATTTCATTGATTTTTAGAAAACAGTTCCAGAAAGTGAAATAACACAGGAGCAATGAAGGGAAGCCAGCAACCCTCCCGCTGCGGGCCTTCTCCTGGGGCCCCGTGCGCTCCTCAGCTCAGAGGGGAGGCGCATGTTTCCCTGGGCTGAGCCTGGGCCTCCCTTGACACCCGGGGGAGGTGGGCTCCTCTCTGCAGGGCTGCTAGGGACCCTGCTTGGCATGGGAGGTGGCCTATGGAGGTGACCGCCTGCACTGACCCTGAGGCCGGCCCTGAAGAACCTATGGTGGCCTTGACCCCCAGGGCCGGGCGAGCCACAGTGAGACAGAAATGCTGTGGGGGGCGGGCAGAGGTGCACCGCCCCCTACCGTCCCCTGGGCCACAAAGCTTGTGGCCTTGAGGGTGGATGCAGGCCTGGCCCTGAGTGGCCACCCCTGGGTGGGAGTGGGCCAGCGGAGCTAGCACGCTAGCCCGGCACAGCAGCGCTCGAGTGGGCCAGGAACAGCCCCTCTGAGCCCCAGGCCAGCTGGGCAGCTGGGCGCCCGGGGCAGCTGCTGGCAGCCTGGGTGGGTGGGTGGGCTCAGGAGTGGAGGGCCAGCTCTGCAGTGACAGTCCCCAGGCCACTGGCAAGGCAGGAGGACCACACAGACCCACGGCCTCGCTCCTCCCTGACACCTGGCAGGCAGCTGCCATCAGGCGGATGCTGCTGGACCCGGGCCTCCCTGGCAGAGACTGCGTCAGGGTCTGCTGGTGCGCAGGGCAAAGCCGTGGGGGCGGGGTGGGGGGTGCTAAGGTGGATGCGCGGTTTTGCCAGGGGAGGCAGAAGTCCCTCAGGGAGGGACAGAGCCCAGGTCTGGGGTCCATGTGAGCTCACAGCCAGCGATGCCAGGCTGCACAGCCCTGGAAAAGGAGAAGGGCCCACGGGAAGGGGCAGTGAGCTGCTGAGATGTTTACTGAGAGGGACCAGGGAAGGGGGGACCACAGCAGCCCCTGTCTAAGCCGTGTCCACCTGTCCCTTCTGGACAGTGTCCAGCTGGATGAAGACACAACCGAAGCAAGGAAGTGCTCTGAGGGGCCCTGCGGCGCAGGGCTGGGAGCCACAGGGGAGGGTGCCCGGCTCCAAGGGGCTCACCCGGAGACTGTGCACCCTCGGAGGTCAGTGCGCCCCTGCTTCCCAGGAAGGCCCTGGTTCGAGGGGCCGTCCGCCCCCCGACCCTGGTCTGACACCTGGGAGGGGACACCATGAGCACGTGACAGGGCCCCCAAGGGCAAGAAGGCCCCACTCAGCCCCGCAGGCACAGACTCCTCCAGCCAGATGTGTGCTGTCCAGGCCGTTGCCTGAGCTGCCTGCAGCCTGGGAGCCCCCAGACACCCCAGAGATGGCAGCAGAGCAGGCAGGGGCTTCCCTCCACCCCACATTCTCCCCACTGCAGTGGGAGGGTTGGGTAGGGGTCAGGCTGCAGGGGGGCAGGGGTGGGGCCGGCAGAGGCCATGACTCCTCCCAGGCCAGTGCGGTGGGGTGGTGGCCCCCCAGTGCCAGATGGCGCCACCCAGGGGGCTGGCTGCTCAGGCGGGAGCTGACACCTGTCAGGGAACTTGTCCTGGAGCAGAGCTGGAGCTTGGGGGGCGGGGCGGGGGGCGGACAGGGCCAAGGCCCGCCAGACACCAGCTCCTCCCACCCCCTGTGCTGCATGTCCACTGAGCACAGCCCGGAGGTCACAGGGACAGAACCACTTACAAACGCCCCAATTTTGCAGCCTTTGGGGAAGTATTTTTATTATGCAAGTCATAGATATTCATTATTAAATAAATAGTTAAAACAATAAAAACTTTTGAAAATAAGTGACTGTCAACTGTAATGCACCTCCTTGTGATAATTCTTTCATTTTGTTACATTTTCTCAGAGTACTGTGCGTAATTTTTTTGTACAAAGTTGAAACTCATGAAATCACTTGCGAGTTCATCTGAGCCACCCAAGGGTGAAGCGGCCTGTGCTGGGCAGGACTGCGGGCCTGTGCTCGTGCGGGAGGGAGTAGGGTGGGAGGAGGGGAGCTGCGGGGGGTGGGGGGTGGGGTACCCAGCAGCGACCCTCAGAACCCCTCCTCTGCCGGCTCCCCCAGCAGGGGGCGCTCAAACCCAAGAAAGTGCCCATCAAGCGGCGAGGAACCCGCGTCCTCCTCAAAGCAGAGGCTCAGTCCCTGCCTGGTGCCCTGGGCTTGCTGGCCAGGCTCCAGAGTGGAAGGGGGAGGGCCTGTTCCCCGACTCGGCGCTGACCAGGAGTGTGCCGGCTCAGGGTGGGCCACCCAGCCCACTGGGGTGGTACCTGCAGGGGGCGGGGGCAGGGTGAGGGTGGCCTCGAGGCCCCGGGACAGTGGCCCAGGGCTGACAGCCCTGTGAGGAGGGGCGGCCCACCCCCTACAGTCCTCAGTCGTGGGGATGCTAAGGCCACAAAGCAGGCCTGACAGGGANCCAAGGGTGAAGCGGCCTGTGCTGGGCAGGACTGCGGGCCTGTGCTCGTGCGGGAGGGAGTAGGGTGGGAGGAGGGGAGCTGCGGGGGGTGGGGGGTGGGGTACCCAGCAGCGACCCTCAGAACCCCTCCTCTGCCGGCTCCCCCAGCAGGGGGCGCTCAAACCCAAGAAAGTGCCCATCAAGCGGAGAGGAACCCGCGTCCTCCTCAAAGCAGAGGCTCAGTCCCTGCCTGGTGCCCTGGGCTTGCTGGCCAGGCTCCAGAGTGGAAGGGGGAGGGCCTGTTCCCCGACTCGGCGCTGACCAGGAGTGTGCCGGCTCAGGGTGGGCCACCCAGCCCACTGGGGTGGTGCCTGCAGGGGGCGGGGGCAGGGTGAGGGTGGCCTCGAGGCCCCGGGACAGTGACCCAGGGCTGACAGCCCTGTGAGGAGGGGCGGCCCACCCCCTACAGTCCTCAGTCGTGGGGATGCTGAGGCCACAAAGCAGGCCTGACAGGGAAGGGACACCTTTTGTTCAGTGGCCGGAGGAAAAAACCCTGTGGGAAGTAACAGTGTGCGTCATGCTTGAAACAAATGTCTTAGAGAAGCCAAAGCCATCCCAACAGGCACACTCGTCCTGGCTGTCCCTCCTGCACTGGCACTGGCCCAGCGGTGACACTGGGCCCTCCCAACTGCGCCCTGGGCTTGGGCAGGCGACCAGCGTGGAGGCTGTGTCCTCCCTCAAAGTCCACGAAGCCCGCTCAGCTCTCCACTCAGCAGGAATGTAGGATCTCGGGGGCGGTTCACAGGCGGGGACACGGAGCACCGGAGGGTTAGTGACCAAGACTCTGCACGGACCCCACCCCCTGACCCAAACACGTGTGATTGGGTGAGCTTGACTCCGGAAGACGGTGGACGCTGGCCGGCTCGGCTGGCTCCCTTGTGGGGCTGAGCCCTCGGTCCTGCAGTGTGGACGGAGAGGATGCACGTGCGAACAGTTTGCAGACCTGGAGAAGCTGGCAGGGCGTGGGGCGTGGGCCGCTGTGTAACCAGCCCAGTCTTACATAATCGTCTGCCGGGCATGGCCCTCTCTGGGTGGGTGCTCCTGCGCACCCATTTGAACCCAGGCACGGCCACCAAATCCGGCTGGGAGAGCTCTCACACCGGACACCAACCCCGAGGACAAAATGGCTCTGCGGGAGAGGGACTGCTGTGTGGCCCGAGAGCCCTGACCCCCGGGTTCAGGTGGCTGTTCCCAGGCTGCCTGGGAATCTCAGCCTCTGTGAGCAGCCCGCCTTCCAGGGCAGCTCTGGGAGGGCAGGTGGGAGGCGGGGCGGGGGCAGGGCACCCCCCAGGGCCAGGCAGGCCTCTGGGCCCCTGTTGCCCACCAGCCCTCACGGAGGACTGGCCTTGCTTGGCAGTGGCCCTGGTGAGCGTGACCCCTGACAAGGTCGCCGTGGCTGCTGGGCCCTAGTTGCCGCCTGCCTCACGAAGGGCTAAAAACGGCCCCGCTGCTGGGCCCTGGGCAGCCGGCCCAGAGCCCGACTGGGGTGGGGGGGCCACGAGTGCAGCCTCCACCCCGGCCGTCCGCCAGCTCTGCCTTGTGACTCGACCTCTGTCCCCTTGGAGCTTCTTCTTCCCGTCGGCGTAGCAACTGTCAGCGGCTCGGCCCGAGGTCCCACTCCTCCACGCCGCTCCCGCCCTGGCAGCCAGGGAGACTTCCGGCCCCTTCCCAGGGCGATGTTCCTGCATAAACAAAATGCAGGGTCGCAGTGGAAAACACAGCGTTGGAGTCGCCCCACGTGCAGGCTGGCGACCTGCTGCTTCTTTGTTAACACGGCCGGCAGGGGACCGGCCTCATGATTCTGCCCACAGCTGTGTGACAGGCAGAGTCGGAGGCCTCTTTCCCATGCCTGAGTGTCAGCCCCACCTCCCAGCAAGGTCTGGCCCCCCCACCCACCCACCCTTGTCAGTCAGGAGTGAGCACAGGGCGCTGTGGGCCTGTGGGGGCTGGGCCGAGGCTCTGACAGGCCTGGCTGCCTGGGCCTGGGGCTGCTGACAGGAGGCAGCTGGTTTCCCGGGACAGCAGTCGGCAGGGCGAGGGCACCTGTCATCCTGTCTGCCATCCTCGCTGAGCCGAGGGGAGGGTCTGAATGTCTGGGAGGAGCGGGCCAGCCCCTCCCCACAGGCTGTGTGCCCGGAATCTGCGGGCTTGGACTGAGGCAGGGGGTGGGGGTCCTTCATTGTCACCCAGCAGGTCGGGCTAGAGCTGACCCTGAAGCTGGGCACCCCTGGTTCCCAGGCCTGGTGGCGGGGTCTGCAGACCCAGGGTGGAGTGTACCAGGGCCCACACAGCCCTGGCCACGTCCCACTGCCGCCCCATCCTCTCTGTTTCCGCTTCTAGAAAATGGCAGGAACACTGCCCCTGCGGAGCGCTCAGCACCGGGCCGCCAACAAGTGCGTGCCCTCCCCTCCCAGCTGTCCCCACCTGGTCCCTCCCCTCCCCCACCCCTGTGTGCCCAGGGCCTCCTGGTCCTTGGGGCCAGGCACAGCCTCTGGCTGGACTCCTGGCAGCCCAGGCTGGGGCTTCCCCCTGCCCCGCTGCCTGCTTCTCAGTGCCCACCCAGGACTGTCCCCCTTATGTCTCCTCTGGGCCCTGCCCTGGGGAGGCCCCAGGGGAGGGGGTCAGCCCTGTTCCTCAACACTGAGGCGGAAGGCAGACAGTTCCTCACCCCCGCTTTCGCTGGCGTGGTTCTCACGACTTTGCAAAGGACTTTGTCGGTCCTTGGGGTCCATCTCACTGGGATTCTGCGCTCAGAACGCCATTCTCCAAAGTGGCAGCGAAGTTCTTCGGCCCCCTGCCGGCCGGCGCTTGGGTCCCCTGCTCCTGTGTGTTTCTGGGCCGGCCAGACCCCCGATCCGTGACAGTCTCAGGTAGCAAAGCTGCCCCTGGTCCAGAGTGGCGATCACCCGCCCCGAGGGCGGCGCACAGGCCTCTTACTCCCACCCTGCCCCCTCCCTGGTTCTCAACCCCGCCCCCAGCCGTTTTCACTAGTTAGGGCGTTTCCTAGTGTTGTTGTTTTTTTTAGAAAATAGGAGAAGCACAACCACATCCGGCTACCAAGCCGTTTGATAGCCTCCTCTAAGCATGGAACATGCTTAGAACATGTTTCACAGAACACACGTCACTGCCTGCCGTTCCTGACGCTGTCCCCATGCCTTCCCTCGGCCGCACCCCACCCCTGGGCAGCCACCAGGGTTGAGCCGAGCAGCCTCCTCTGAGGGCATCTCGGCCTTGGCCGTCACCGTGAACACGCATCATGGACGGCCTTGTGTGCGCGTCCTGGGCCGTCTTCCCCACGTGTCCAGGGCATGGGCCTGTATGTCCCTGTACCTGGGCTAGGCGGTCCTCGTCCCCCCAAGGGTTGGGCACCTGCGGCCACAGCCTCCCGACACGATGCCCGGTGGAAATGTGTTTTCCCAATCCGATGAGTGAGGCGGGACCTTGCTGCTGTGAGTCCGTGTCCCCCTCACGTGAGCAAGACTGGGTGCAACCTTGTGTTTAGGAGACTCGGGTCTTCCCACGTGCGAGTGACTCCAGCCCCGAGTGTGCAACGTCGGTGCAAATACCTGGGGAGCCCTGACCTTGCCTGGGGTGTGTTTGCCACTCAGGCGTGTTAACCTCACACAGGCAGATGTGTTTGTCTTTGGCTGATAGCGTCTGGGTGTTGAGTTGCAGTTACAAAAGCTCCTTCCTGGGTGGGAGAGGGCAGGGCCATCTGTCACCGATGCACGTGGAGTCCGTGGCCAGCAATGGACCCAGCTCCACCTTCGCCCATGTTGACCATCCAGGTGTCCCCAAGGCACCGATGAAAGAGTCTGTCTTCCCCCGCACACCTGACAGCTGACGTGGGCACATTCCGCGTGTTCCTGGGCCTGACCCTGGGTTTCCTGCTCGGTCCCAGGAGTCCGTTTGTCTGCCGAGGAACTAACGCCACTGTTGCCACGGAAGAAGCTGTATAATGTGGAACACATGGGGGAGGTCCCCCACCATTCTTCCTTTTGGCATTGCCTGCCTTTTCCTGCTTGTTTATTCTTCCCGGCGAAAGAAAACCACTTAAAAGTGCTAGATCCGCCCAGACAAACCCCGAGTCCCCTGGTGCTCCAGGGCACATGCACTCTGTTCTCTCTACCTTCTCTCCCGGGCAAACTCTCTTCTCTGAGCCCCTTCCCTCCAAGTCACTGAGCTCCAGCGCCGGGGCCTTTGTTGTGCCCTTCGAATGAGCCAAGTTCAGCGAGCCTTCGGCCTCTGCTCGCCTGGAACCCTACCCCCGACCTTCCCTCCCGGCTCCTCCTCCGCTCACACCCTTCCCCAGAGCAGCCATCTCTGGCGGCCGACCTCCTCCACGAGTCACTCCGTGATTTTCCTCACAGCGCTCATCTGCACATAAAGCTATTTCGCACGTTTTATGTTAAATACAGAGGAAGGTAAGCCTGGCTCAATCTTCAACCCAATTGTGGGATGAAGCCTCAGCATTGAGCACAGTAGGGGGTGAAAGGAGCTCCGTACACCCCGTTTAGACAGAGGGATGGGTGGAGGGTGAGTGGACACGTGGGGGACCGCACTGCTAGGTGCAACCTGCTCTGACTCCGCAGGCAGGGGGTCCCCCTCCCCCTGGGCCCCCAGTACAGCCAGTGAAAGGGGCTCAGCGCCTGTCCCCAGCCATCTTGGGTGTGAGCTCTGTGAGGCCGCAGCTGGGCCATGCTGTCTCCGTCCTAGCCCACAGGGGGTGTCAGTAATGAATGCAGGAGAGAAGGGACTGCCGACTGTGGTGGCACAAGGTGCCATCAAGGCATCTTTCCCTCAGTTCTTCATGGGGCTCGGTGGTGCCTGGGAAATTGTCAGGTGATAGAGGGGACCCAAGGCCAAAGGCCCACCCCAGCCAGCCTGTCCAGTCGGGACCCCAAGGTGTTCTCCGACGGCGCCTTCAGCGGGTGGCCAAGTGTTGCATACCAGGCAGGGTCCTGCCACTGCCTTCACAGGCCTGACGCCAGGCAGCTGGTGACCCGGGAACCAGGAGGAGCTCACACCGACTGGGCTTCCCAGGCTCAGCCAGTGAGGAAACCCTGCCTCTCCGGGCACCAAGGTGTGAACGAAACCGCCACTGCGATGCCCACCCTTCGGGGCGGGAGGGCAAACCGAGCTAACGGGAGCCGACCTCCGGCTCGGATTCCGGGGGCGGCGGTGGTTCCGCAGTGGGTGCTGCCTCCATCCCCTCCTTCACTCCCGACACGCCCTTATTTCCAGTGCCTGTGTTTGAACAACTTGACTACTTCCTGTCTCCACACATTCGCCTCCTTGGGACATCACGTATACACAGAACCGTGCAATTTGTGATTCTTTGAGACTGTCTTTGGCATGTTTCCAAGGTCCCCCTTCATTGCCAAAAACACTGATGTTGGGTGCCACCCTTTACTTCCCATCCGCATCTTGCTACACAGTGGGGCCGTCCCCACCTCCTGGACGCCGTGGGTAATGCTGCTGTGTGCGTCCTGTGCTCCTCTCTCGGGCGGCAGAATCGCGGTCACGTGGGGAGGTGGGTGACGTCGGTAGACAGCCGGTCTTTTCCAAAGCCGCTGCGCTGTGCCACCTTCCCACCAGCAGCACTAGAGGGTTCCATCGCCGTGGATACGAGTCACTGCCTGTCTCTTCGCGGCAGCCCCACCCCCGGTGGGTGTGAAGGCGCGCCTCGCCGTGGTTTCCATCTGTGTCTCCTCAATGGCTAACGCATTGCTCGTCTTTTCCTGTGGCTGTTAAGTCATTTGTCTCTCTGCTTTGGCGAGGTGTCTGTTTAGGTCCTTTGCCCGGTTTTTAATGGAGTTGGTTATCTGTTTATTGTTGAGTTCTAGGAGTTGTTTGTATATTCTGGGCCCTAATCTTTTACCCTGCGTGTGACCTAAAAGTCTTTTCTCCGGTTCCACGTGGTCTTTTCACTTTCCTGACGGCCTCCTTTGCAGAATAAAGCCTTTAATGTTGGTGGAGCCTGAGCTACCGATGCGAATGTCTATCCCAGTCTATGGAAGCCCAAAGATTCGTCCGCATGTTTTCTCCTGAGAGTTCTGTGCCTTTAGCTCTTGCACTCCGTCTGTGGGCCACTGCGACCTAAACTTTATGCCTGGTGTGAGGAAGGGGTCCTGCTGGTGGAGCCCACAGGTGGGCATCCCGTCGTCCCAGTACACTTGTTGAAATGGCATTTATTTTTAAGAGGACTCTGACTTCTTTCCTCGATTCTAACTGTAACATGCACTTTTTGTAGAAGTCTCGGGCGAGAAGAGACCAAAGGCTCTCGGTGATTCTGCCGTCTAGCGGTGTCTCAGAGCCCCTGGTTTGCAGTCCGAAGGCTTCATGCGCAAGTGAAAGGGTCTGGCTGCCGTCCTGGCCCCTTTAAAGGCCCCGCAGTGCTCTGGTGGCCAGATCGCGGCACATTCCCACCTGTGCTCTGGGAAGTCCAGCTGTGTCTAATAACACCGCATTGCTACGGCCCGCGCTCTTACCGAGGGACCACGCAGGGCTGCAGGGTGAGGGGACACCCCCACCACGTCACAGCTCGCCTGGAACGAACCACACTCGCTGAGATTTCTAAATTGTGAAAGCATCACGTTTGTAGAAGGAAACTCGGAGGCTGCAGCACAGAGGAGGGAAGGAAAATCGGCCTAAGACACCAGTGTGTCTCCTTCTGCTCCTCCCCACGTGTGTCTTTCTGGGGTTCGCTGTGTGAATTGGGGTCGGGCTGCGTCCCTGGGCACCTCGCCGGGCCCGCAAACCACTGCAGTCCACGCCCTGTGTCGCTCCCCCACCCCGCAGACGTGCCCTCGAGACACACTTTTTCTTTTCTAACTACGTTTGTGCAAAAACGTGGTTTCTACTTATTTAGAATTTCCAAAAATACAGACATGCAAAGAAAACTTGTTTCTTAAATTACTAGATTTCGTGAAAGAAGCATTTCAGCCACTCGACACGGTCCGAAACACGGTACTAACACACCCACGACGGCAGCAGGCCGACCGCCCGAGCACGGCCGCCACAGCGCTGCTGAGCTGGAGTCCGCGGCCGCTCCGCGCGCATGCGCTGCCGACCAGTGAGGGAGCTGCGGCTGCTGTGCCAGCGCTGCGGGTGCCGCACGCCGGGGTCTCGTGCGGAGTCGGCGGTTCTCGGTCGGTTATTGCGCTGGTCTGATGTCTGCGTGCGGGGTTTTCCATCTGAGTTTTGTCTTTCGCTTTTTGCTATGTGGCTGTTGAGCTGAAAGAAGCCTTCAGTCAGTCCATAGTGAGAAGCACCCTTCACACCATCCCCACGACTGGGCTGCAGGCCAGCATGCAGGGGTGGTCAGCGGCCAGGAGCCCGCCGAGACCTGCGGCTGCTCTGCCCCATGGTGACCCAGGGCTGCTCTGTCTGTGAGTGGCCGTCCCCAGTCCCCCGGGGGCGTCTCTGCCTGGTGGCCTGCCCAGCCCCTGTGGGGTGTAGCGGCGCCTGGCCCCTTGTGGGTGTCAGATGCACTTTGACCCTGGGCTGGGGCCTCCAGGAGGCGTGTCACCCGCAGGCTCTGGGATTGGGGGCACAGACGAGGCTGGTCTCAGCTGGCAGGAACAATCCTTGTGAGCTGAGGACGGTTCCGTCTCACCCCAAACCACGGCCCCTCCCTCCGCGCCACCCTGGGTCTACTGCACTGTGCTACGCCCAGGCCAGTGGTGAGAGAGGACCCTGCCCCTCTGCAGTGGGGAGGCCCAAGTGAGGGCACCTCCAAACCACACGAGACTGGAGGTGACAGGGTGGGGGCACTATGCAGAGCCAGCAGCACAGGGGAAGAGGAGGTGGGAGGAAAGCCTGGAGAGCAGCCTGGAAGCGGTGGCGTGGAAACTGGCCTCGGTGCATGGGGGAGATTTCCCTGGTTGCTTGTTGAGGAAAGGGCATTTCTGCTTCCCACGACCTTCTCTCTGGGGGCCCTCCCAAGGCCCTAGCCCCTGATCCTGCCCCCCGAACCCCAGGGTGGCTCCTGAGTCTTCCTGCTCAAGACGGATGGAGCCTGTGGCCCCCCGGGGTGTAGCTTGTCTGTTTTCATCATGTTGTAAAAGCGTCTGGAATCTTCAAACCATCCCACGTGGTTTCATTTACTTGTTGGCACAGAAGGCAGATGTGCGTTTGGAGATTCCAGAGGAAACCCGTCCTGGGGGACCTCAGAGAGGACCCTACCTGGGGACAGGCCCCGGCCTTGGGGAGCACACGCATGGGGCTGGGGGCCCCCTCGGGGGCCTCACAGGAGCAACACCTCCTCCTCCGGGGCGCAGACCCCAGCCTCGGATTCCTGCCTCTCTCTCCATCGTGTCCTTGGCCTGTGCCACAGTCGCGGTGCTTTGTCTGTCTGAGCTAAGAATCTGGGTCTGTGGAGGGGAGCCCCCTGCACTGAGCCCCTGCCCTGGGCAGCACCAGCACCCCCTCGACCCTGTGCTCAGCTGACCCGGCCCAGAGGGTCTCTCCCACTCGTCTGACCTGGTTGCCTCTCAGAAGACCCACTGCCCCTCCGCTTGCTGCTGGGCCCCCAGCAGGGCTGGGGCCACTTCCACACTGAATGCGTTTCTGTCCCCCGCGGGCCCAGGAGGGAGCTGAGACAGAGCCAAGCAGGGCAGGCTGGGAGGAGACGGGGGTGCTTGTTTCTGCTCAGCCCTTCACCAGCTGCCCAGTCCCCTCCCGGGGCCCCAGCTGTGCACCGTGGCAGGAGCAGGTTCCTCTGGTGGCCTTTTCAGGACCCCTGGGGGAGGGGTCTTTCCCCAGGGCGCTTGTACGGGGCGGGGGGGGGCTCTCGCCGGGGCTCAGAGTGGACCCCGCCCCCCGACACACTGTGGGAAGCCACCCGTCACTCACTCTCCTCTGCCCCCCTCCCTCCCACCAGGCTAGCAGGTCAGATGAGTCCACCTCCCTCCCCCACCCACAGAGACTCCCCCAAGGGTGAAGTGTGGCCCCTTCCCCTCCCCGACCCCGAGGGGAGCCAGGCTGTCTGGTGGGTCTGGGGTGGGACAGAGGAGAATGTCGTGTGGTGCACACCTGTGAGGGGGGACCCACAGCCGCTGAGGCACCCTGCCCCGAGTGACATGGTTCTCCCGGGAAGGGGAAAAGAAGCCAGAGAGAGAGAGACCGGGGATGGGTGGGGCCTCTGGGAGTCACAGGCCAGAGGGCTTCCCCAGTGACTGCCAGGCCTCCAGCTCCCAGCCCAGCAGTACCAGATGGCGAGGACGGGACAGACCCAGATGGCAGTGGCTCTGGATGAGGGGTCAGGGTAGCCAGGAGGAGCTGGCAGAAGTGGGGTCAAGACAGCCCAGGAGGAGGAGCTTGGGGGTGTTGTGGAGCCCAGGGTGCCTGGGGAAGGGGCACCACGGTGCCCACTCTGGTCCTGATGCCTTCCCGGCCACACAGCACCATTCCTGACGCCCTGCACCCACCTGTGGGGAAGACAGGGAGTCCCAGCAGCACCACTGACCCTGACCTTGGCCCTGATTTTGACTCTCACCCATTGGCCACACCTCCATCTCCCTTGCCCCCGCTGTGTCCTTGGGAAGTGAGGGAGGGCACAAATCCCCCACACACACCCACAAAAGGCCTGGGGGGGGGCGCTCCTTGTCCTTGAAACCATATAGTTTACAGAGAAGAGGCAGCAAGATGGCTGGCTGGTCCCCAAATTGTCCCCAGGCACCGAGGACCAGCAAACAATGGGGCCCTGCCCGCTTTGGCCGCGTGCCTCTGGACCGGTGCCAGCTAACCCTGGACCACGGAGGGTCTCAGGGCCTTTGCTTTCTGTGCCCAGTGGCCCTGCCCCTGATGCAGTGGCCCACACCTCACACAGAAGCACACTCAGGCCCCAGCAGGGGTTTGGCGTGTCCTCACCAGGCCCCGGATCCGATCCCAGAATAGCCTGACCTCCTGCCTCCCACCCTGCCCGTCTGTTTCCAGGGTGGAGTGGGCGGCCAGCCGGGCCGGCCGGGACCGTGTTGCTGCTGGGCCTGACTCACCAGCCGGCCTGAGCAAGCCCTCGCCCCAGCTGCCCACCCTAAGACAAGGAGCTGCCTGTGCTTGGGTCGGGAGGGGACCCGGTGACTCCACGGGCAGAACACTCGTAAATTGTGAAGCCCTGTGGCTGACTGGCCCTGCTGGAACCAGGCCTATGGGACCCCCGCAGGGGTGGGGGGGCGTGTCCCCCCCCTCCCTGCCCAGAGCCCCTCCAGCCTCCCACATCCCGTCTGGTTACAGATGGGAGCTTGCTGCGGGGCAGAGCTGAGGGGCAGAGCTGAGGGGCCGTGGCTCTGTCCTTCCGGGTCTCCACCCGCCTCGCCCCCAGATCCCTGGGACAGTGGGCTGGCTCCGGGGCCTCAGGGGCCGGGGACTCTCTGTGGATGGCTCCCGACTGCCCGCTCTGCTCGGGACCAGCCTGGAACTGGGCTTGGGCTCTGTAGAACTTTCCAGGGGACACATTGGGGTGCAGTGCCATCTACTCTGTTCATCATAATTATTTTAATTAAGAAGATAAGAAACTCAGCTCATCAGATTTAACTGTGACCAGCAGCTAATAACTGTGGGTGAGCCAGGGACCCAGCACTGGTCACTCCCACTGTGGGTTGTCCTGAGAGGGTGGGGGCACTGTGGTAACCCCCAACCCACCCCAGAGCCATCCGGACGTTCAAAGTCTGCAGCTGGGCCGCCCGTGTCATTGCTCAGCTGGGGACTCATGGCCATCACCATGCAGACACCCTCCAGAGTCAGTACCAAGGCCCCCCATGTGCATTCGTCCTGGGCCTGCCCGGGGTGTGGGAGCCCTGGCCCATATCTGCGCGTGGGAACCTGTCCTGCAGCTGCGTCATGGTCCCAGCCACAGAAATGAGGAAGTGGCCGCTGACCTCGGCCATGAGGACAGATGTGCTGAGGGAGCAGGGCGCTCACAGGGCAGAAGCGACCTGGGGCCGGGGCGCTGGGAGCAGGGGCCGAGGTGCCCGGTGGGTGGCTTCCTAGACGTGGAGGGATGGAGGCGGCTGGTTCACACAGGGACACGCTCAGAGGCGCGGAAGTGGGGCACCTCTGGGCTGTGGGCCCAGTGAGGGCTGGGCGGAGCCGGAGCCCTGCTGGCCAGGTGACTGGGGCTGGGACTTGCCACCTCCGTCAGAGTGGCAGGGACCCCTGTCACAACAGGAAGGGCCCAGGTCCCATCCTCGTGGAGCAGGAGGTGGCATTGTGCCCTGAGCGTCCGCACACAGTGCGCTCCAAGCACCAGGAGACACCCGAGGAGACCAGCCCAGGCCTGCCGGGTCCTGGCTGACACAGAACAGTCACACAGGAACCCGAACCCCCACCCCCTCTCAGAGGAGCCCAAGGATCCACTGGGACTTGAGGGGTTTCTGCGAGTCCTCAGATGGGACATGGCTCCTTGCAGAGGCCCCAGGCCACCCCCAAGCCCCCATTTCCCTTCCAGTTCTCACAGGGCAGGCCTCGCTGCTTCTCACTCCCTCCTGGGTGTCCCCACGGGCCCCGCACACAGCAGACGCTCAGGGCCTGACACAGGGTCTTCGACGAGGTCAAGGTCCCTTCCAGGCCTCCTTCCAGGCCTCCTCCCAGGTTCCCATCGAAGATGCCCCCTCTGTACTACACCCCCATCCACGCTGGAAGAGGACGAAAACCAAATTAACCAAAGACTTCATAGGAACTGATTTTGATTTAAAGCCTGTCTGTGCTTCCCCACCCCCACCGCGAAGACTGGAGAGGGGGTGAGACCCACTCTGGATCGCCCAGTGACTGTGTGTTGTCCAGTCTCTGCCCCTTGCCCTGGCCTGGGACCAGCCCGCGGGGTCTCCCGGTGACTGCCTGGTGCAACCTCCACACACCGAAGGAGACGCCGTTGCTCCGCCCCTCCAGCCCAGCGTCTGCGCCCAGCCCGCCAAACATGCCCCTGAACTCGGACTTTTCGGTCCAGACGGCTTCCCGGCGAGCTCTGACACGGAGTGCGTGTCGCTGGGGGCGTGACACTGAGTGTCCCCGACGCTGGCAGCACCTCGGGCAGAGAGCTGGCCTGTTTTGGGGGCAGGGCCCGATTTTGATGCAGTGGCTGAGAGATCTGAGGGCCAAGCTCCAGGCCATTAACTTCTCACAGAACCTGGGGAAGGTCCTGTTTGAGTTCAAGGAGCTCCAGGAGGTGGATGTGGGAAAAAGCCTGAGTCACCAGGGTGCCCCACCCCACAGGGTCCCCTCCTGGTCCTCGGCCTCACGTCCATGGACCAGTCACAGTGTGACCAGGTCCCTCCCACTTCACACTGTCCCTCCCAGCCCCAGGCCCTGGAAGCGGCAGGTCCCTTCTTCGTCCCCATCTCCCTTGCCCCCTGCACCCCACCTGGTACGCTGTGGAGCGTGGGGCCCACCCGCAGGCTGGCCCCCCCTCCCGTTGCCGAGAGGTCGAGGACCAGCTGCTCCGGCGCCACCTCCCCAGGTGGCAGACAAGGGGTCCTCTCTCCCAGGGCCAGTCCCCAGCCCCACTCACCGCTGTGTCCACACCCTGTCCTGGTGCCTGTTCCTCTGCCCTCCCCACCTGGGCTGCCCTGGGGGCCTGTCTCCTTCCCTGTTGCCACCCCTCTGTCTCTTCTCCCCTCCCACCCAATGACCACGTGCTGAGCCCACTGGCAAGCAGGTGACCTGCCCTGGCCATCCTCCCCGGGACTCACACCGATTTCCACCCGTCTGAAAACCGCTCTTTCCTCCGCTCCAGGGGCCTGGGACGGAAAGGCTGCCGTTCCGAAGCCACTGTGAAGTGTGTATTCCATTGCGTCCAAGAGTTTCAAGGGGCCGTCTTGGGCCTGGAGCCCAGAACCGGGCTGGAAGGACCTGCGGGGGCCACCGGGCCCCAAACGTCATGGCGCAGCGAGAGCGCATGGTGGCGGCCGTCCTTGTGGAAGCTCCAACTGCACCCAGAGACACAGAGCGGCTTAGCCGGGCCGAGGCTGGGCCCTGAGTCCTGCCGCTGCCGCTCTGCGTCCCCAGCCCCTGCCGGGCTGGGTGACGGTGACCCCTCCCCGCCCTGTGACTCCAGGCAAGTGCGTGCGGCTGCGTCTCTAACACAAAAGAGCAGCGTGTGTGAGCCCGGGGTGGGGGCCGGTCCCCACGCGTACCTGGAACCGAACGCACGCCTTTGAAGGAGACTCCCAGCCAGCCCCTCCCGAGATCAAAGCGGCAGGTGGACGGGCCCCTTTGAAGCTGGTGGGGCTTTCTGGATGCCGGGCCCCCCGGCCACGCGTTCCGCTCCAAGGGAAGAGCTGGCAGTGGGAGCCAGCCTCCCGGCGGGGCCTCCGCTCTACAAACACTTCTCTGTGGGAGCCCTCCCTGCGCCCCCCAATGGCCACATGCCATCCGACAGCCACTCTTCACCCCCCAATTTCCTCTGAAAATGCCTTGTTCACCTGGGACACAGCCCCCTGCGAACAGAGCCACACAAAGGAAACAGGGCCCAGAGGGACTGACGTGGGGCCAAGAATCCTGTCCAGCCTCCTGGATCCAGTTGTGCCTGAAGCTCTCACACCCCTTACATTTAGGAGTTCTGTGATCCAATCAGTTGTCCCATTTCTTGAGCCAGTTTTGAGAATGCGGTGCGTATCCTTGCCGGAGGCCTGACCGCTAAGCACCGGCTTCTCTCAGAGGTTGGACTTGGGCAGGCGCCGGCTCGCAGGCCTCCCAGGGACGGGGCCTCACCGAGGAGGGGCTGCGCCTCCAGCTGCCAGAGCTCCCCCTGCCAGGAGCCCGGTGCTCAGAGGGGCGCCCACCTTTGCGCCAGCCCGGCCGCGGGCACCTGAGTGACTGCGTGAAGCCGTGCGGCTGTGGGCGGGGGTCTGTGTGTGGAGCCTGGGAGGAGGCTGCAGCTTTCCGTGGGTATTTTCATCAGGAGGCTCCTCAAGGCCCACCGAGGCGCCGTGTTGGGGGCGGGGGAGTGGGCCCGGCCCCTGCGTACAAGGACAGAGGCCCTGAGAAGCCGAGCAGACCCTCCCTCGCCATCTCCAGCCACACCCGCCAGCGCCGCGTGCGAGTGCGCGTCCGCGGCTCACTTGGCCACAGGCTGCCTTCCCGGACCCTTCCAGCTGCGTCCCACCTGTGTGCCCCCTCCCACCCCCCAGCACACACCCAGCCACGGATGTCACTCTACAGCATAGCTTCTTCTCTAAAAGTCAGGGGCCGGCAGACAGGGTGCGGGCTTAGGACAAGGACAGCCCTGGGGGCTGGGCAGCAGGTGTGGGCCACAGCCTACAGTCCCTCTATGACCAGGGGTCACACTGGCCCATTTAAAAGCGAAGGCACGAAGAGCTCATCCCCCCCCCCCCCCCCCCGTGAAATCTATTTTAAAAGACCAGTGTCCTTTACATTCGCCCCTGCAGTGTGAGGGTGTGGAGGGACGGGCGGGGAGGGCGGCAGAGAAGTTGCTGGAATCCCAGGAGGTCTGACCTGTCCATGGGAGCCCCCATCCCCCTGGGGGTGCTGGGGCGTCCTGAGGGGCAGGCTCCTCATCCCAGAGGCGGGCCTCCAGCCCCATCGTGGGGACAGTGCTGAGGCCTGGAGCACCAGCTTCGTCTGCTGATCGCCGCCCCGGAGACCCCCAGGCCCTCCCGGCCCGGTGAGCTGAGGTCAGCCCTGTGGTGGGGGGGAGGAGGCCCTTCTGTACTTGGCTCTGCCCCATGGCTGCATCCCTGGGCACAGGATGGTGGGCCTTGGGGCGCGCAGTGTCCCAAGTCCTGTGCTCTGGGGGTCAGTGAGGGGCCTGCCGACAGCGTGTGTGGGAAGGCCAGCGGGCACCATGTGGGCACGGGCCATGAGGGCGAGAGTGGGTGGCTGCCAGGGCAGAGACCCCTTTAGACCCTTCTTCCCTGGGACAGGACACCTGCTCCTTCCGGCCGTGTGCTCCCTGCTGCCCCTACGGGTGTCCAGGGCCACCCCGAGTGCCCGGGCTGGGGAAGCCTGGCCCCGAGCTTGAAGCTCTGGCTGCCTGTCCTGCAGCTGGGCCCTCACAGGGAGCCGTGGTCCTTGAGCCCCAGGGCTGGGGCGGGGGTAGGATCCTGAAGCCCTCACACCCCGAGACCCCATGCAGGGCCAGCCTCTCAGCCCCCAGACTCGGGTGGGCGGGGAGGGCCTGACACCCACTTTCACCTTGGCCTCAAGGTTGAGGGCAGGCACAGCCACCCAGCCCTGTGCCAGGCCCTCCCGGGGAGGATCCATTTCTGCTCTCTGATGACCCCGCAGGGGGCCCTGTGACGCATCTCTGCCGCCCACAGCGGGCACCACAGAGGCCACTTTGTGCCCTTGGGCCCTGCACCCCCACCACCTAGATCCCAGTGTGAGTCAGCGGACGGGGGCAGGGCCGGGCCCCCGAGTCAGCACCTCCCAGAAAACCCCAGGGAGCCCTGCCAGCCAACCTCCAACCCAGATGTCCCCTCCAAGCACCCTCTCTTGTTCAGACCACACCCGCCGTGGGGTCCCCGCCTGGGGCTCTGAGACTCTAACTGCTGTCAGTGGGGCAGGGATCAACTCCCAGAAGCTCCGCACAGAGGGGTCTGGGCATCTGCTCAGGGCACGTGTCTGCCCCCAGGGTTGTGTGAAGTGACTTTGCTAAGTGACTTCCACACCAAAATGATAAGCTGGAGGAGGGCAGAACCCAAGTGGTCCGTCCGGGCTGACGCGGGGGACAGTGGCTGTGACAGTGGCCGTGAGGGTGCCAGGCTACCGTGTCCACCTGCAGCAGGTGTGGCCCTTCTGAGATCCTGGTCAGCCTGCCGCCGCTGCTCCCCCAGAAGCTAAGGGTGCCACGCTGCAGCCCCAGGGACCCGGGGACCTGATGGCCTGGTGGAGGTCTCGGGGGCCCATCTGCAGGCTCCCAGCCGCCCCTTCCTGCCTGGAGCGGCCTCAGGAGGAGCCTGCCTGTGAGCTCACCCCACCAGGGCCGACCCAGGGGCCTGGCGTCCCCGGGGCAAAACACAGGCCGAGTCAGGGCAGTGGGGCCGCTCCACTGCAGCGGCTCCTGTGAGGGCTTCCTCTGCCCATCAGATCCAGGCTGGGCCAGGCCCGTCTCCAGAGCCCTCGTCCTCCTCCGGTTCACGGTGAAGGGACTGGTCCCTGGTGGTGGGCAGCTTCCTCCCACCAGCGAGTTGATTCACCGGCCCAAGGCAGGAGGGGACCTCACATTGGGCGCCGGTTTGAGGGGGGCGGTCTGCGCTATTTTCCACCAGCACGAACACTGGCGTGGAGGGGCAGCAGGGGCTTCTCAGAAGAGGCAGCTTTCAGTCGGTCACCACAGCTTCCTTGGGGCAGGCAACCCAAACACAGCAAACCCAGACGCTGGTGGGCTCGCCCGCTGAGCGGGGGGGCGGCTGGCCAGGGCCGGCGGTCCCTCCTGGAGAGGCAGGGCCAGCCCAGGATGCTCCCTAAGGCAGGCGGCCTCCCCCCCCCCCCGCCATCGTGCTTCTGGAAAGGTTCCGTGCATACCGCACACGCCCAGTGACCCCAGCCACCGGGCCGGCGCCCCTCAGGACCAGGAGCACCCCGCGTCCAGGCAGCCCCACCTGTCACCATGGCTGCCCTGCCTCTCGGGGCCCCACACGTGGAATTGGGGGCTATTTGGCCTGGCTTCTTGTTCCATGTTGCGGCAACTCTCTCTTTCGCCGTCCAGCTGTGTTTCACATGTGTCCTGACTGGGAACCGAACTGGCGACCTTTCGGTCCACAGGCCGGCCCTCAGTCCACGGAGCCACGCCAGTCAGGGCTACGATTGGTTATTTATGTTGACTTTGTGTCCTGCGAATGGTCTACACTTATTTATGTCTACGGCAGCTTTTTAGATGGTTGACTCTTTCAGGGTTTCCCAGGCAAAGAGCCCTGATAGCTGTGAATAAACAGAGTTTACTTTTTTCTTTCCAAACACTGTGACTTTGCCCCACGACATGGCAGCGACTGGCCGCACACGCTCATAGCTGCGGCACAGACACACGTCCGGCCTTACTCTGCTGTTGGGGGAACAGGAAGTTAGCCAGGAGTCCCGCACAGGTGCCCCGTGGGGCCGAGGACACTCACCCCATGCCCGTGTTTCTGTCATCGGTGGACGGCGGACGTCGAGGGCCATCGGCACTGTTTCTGCATCTATTCAGAGGAACACAGACCGTTTTTCCCCTTTTTTCCTCTGTGCATGTTCTGAATTGCGTTCCTGGAATCAACCTCACTGGGTCCTGATTGGTTATTTACTCCTTCTGTGGGTCCCCAAACTTCATTTTCTGAGTGTTAGCCAGCATGTCTGCCCTGTGTCCGGGAGAATGTTGATCTGTCCCCAGTGTCCCCTACTTTGTCTTTCTTTGTCTGGCGTGGCACCAGGATGGTCCTGGCCTCAAAAAGATGCCTACGTGCGTCCCCTCCCCCTCCGCTTGTCCCCTCCCCCTCCGCAGTTTCCTGAAGGCGGTTGTGAGTGGTTGGTAGTAATTCTCCCCTAATGTTGGGAGCACTGAACAATGGAAACATCTGGACCTGGAATTCTCTCTGTGGGGTGGTTTTTGATAAAGTCAGTTTCTTTATTATACAGGGGGCTATTCTGATTCTGTTTTCTGGTGTCACTGATGGTAAATCGGGTCTTGGAAGGAATTTGTATGTTGAATTCCATAGCTAGAGAGTTTAGGGTTGATCGTTTTTTAAATGTATTTTTAAATTGATTTTTGAGGAAGGGGGAGAGAGAGAGGAGAGAAACAGTGATTTGTTGTTCCACTTATTTATGAATTCGGTAACTGATTCTTGTGTGTGCCCTGACTGGGGATCGAACCCACAGCCTTGGTGTATGAGGACGCTGCTCTAACTGACGGAGCCACCCGGCCAGGGCGGGGCTGACAGTTTCTACTGAGCCGCCTCCCAGCTTTAGTTGTGGTGAAATGTCCACTGTGGTGTTAAGAAACCTGCTTGGTTCTCTCCCCAGCTCCCCTCTCCCTGTGGAGATTCCTTCCGACCGACGTGCAGGCTGGTCCGGGTCGCCCTGTCTCCGGAGGAGGGTTTGAGGCACACAGGCTGGGGAGAAGCCTTCGTGGTGAGTGGCAGAGGGGACCCTCAGTGTCCAGGTCTCGTTCAGGGCCCTGGGGCGAGCTGATCGCCCAACAGCAGCTTGGCGCCCGCGGAGTGGAAGGGCACGGTAAGCCGAGGGCGTCTGAGGGCGAGGCGGCCGGAGACCAGGGCTCTGAAAGTGCTCTGGCAACGCTGTGCAGGCGGGAAGGCCCGGCGAACGAGGGGTGGATGGAAATAGAGACGACAGGAAAAGAGAGGACAGGGCACAAACCTCGAGTCACACGGTAACACTTGGATGATTCCAGTATGTACAAAATGGAGTGCAAATGGCCAAGTGGCTATTGTAAAAACACGAAATGCATTAAGTTATTCACAAAATAAAGCTTGAGAAGCCCACGTTGTCCAAGCGTAGTGCGAGGACTAGAAGCCGGAAGGAGAAAATCAAATGTGCTGGAATCCCTGTCTGTTGGGGTGAAACAGTCACTAATCAGTATCAGTGAGACAGAGAAATAGACGCTGCAGCCACTAGGAGAACAAAATGTTTCGCTTTCAGGTGAAGAAGAAGAGTAAACAAGAGAAATAAAGTTACACTTAAGCACAAACACAGGAAACAACGAGATGGAGAGAGGATGCCCGCTATCCAAGGGGCCTGAAAAGAAAATCCAGTTCCCTGTTGTCACGGGAGAGGGAGCGCAAACAGGACCAGGTGAGCCCACTCAGGGAAGACGCCGCTCAGCCTCCCCGCATGCAGCCCCGCTGCCCACAGCAGCGCCCTGGTCCGGGCAGAGGCAGGGGGAGGCTGGGGCACCAGCCCGCCTGGGAGTGTGGAGGGGCACCAGAGTGTCTTCACAGGAAAACTAATTCAACTGATAATGGCATTGCTGTGTGCCCCGCGGTCACGTGCCTCGCGGTCCTGTGCGGTTTACCGTCACTGGTCTAGGATTCCGTCTTCCAGAGAATTCTTTCACACGTGACTCTTGCACATGAGGACCCTGCCCCTCAGCAGCCCTGTCCCGCTGTGCCTTCCCGGAGGTTTGAACCGCCACCCACCCCTCCCTCCGCAGCCGGGCCCCTGGGCATGAGCCAGCGGCAGGGCCCTGGGTCACAGCGAGGGCGGCCTGGCAGCCAGCCTGGGGCTGAGCGAGTGCAGGTGAGACAAGAACCTGTCTTAGCACACAGGTGCACTCAGCTCGCTGGGCTCTGCGGGTCACACCTCGTGCCTCAGGAACCTGTCAGACCGATGTCCTCAAACACCTGTGAATAATTTCCATCTGCCCAGCCGGGAGAGTTGGTTTGGAGCCAGGGGTCCAACCTGCGTCCCGTGGGCTGCAGGCTGCCCAGGGTGGCTGTGAGTGCGGCCCAACCCAAAGTCATAAATTTACTTGGAACTTTGAGATGTGTCTGTGATGATGTGTTACGATGTGTTTAATGTGTGGCCCAGAGACACCAGAAGGTTGGACACGGCGGCTTTGGAGCGTGAACTCTGATCCTGGGCCAAAGGACATCTTGAAAATCAGAATTTTTAATGTTGAAACTGTTGCCAGACTCTCTGGCCGCTGGGCATAAGGTTAGAAGTGGATCTGCAAAGGGGGAAACAGGAAAACACCATTTGGGAGCTTTCAAACCGCCCCCCCAACTCTTTGCTGGGACAAGAAAGGAAACATTGTAATGGCCAACACGGTCAGGCCGCCCCCAGAAGCTGAGGAGCTGAGTGGGAAGCCGGATTAGAGGAAACTCAGACCTTTCATTGCTTTACTGGTTAGAAAGAAAGACATGAGGTTAGCGGAGCAGCTGAC
This sequence comes from Sturnira hondurensis, assembly GCF_014824575.4. Lineage (NCBI taxonomy): Eukaryota > Metazoa > Chordata > Mammalia > Chiroptera > Phyllostomidae > Sturnira > Sturnira hondurensis. The sequence goes on along the minus strand of NW_028091124.1, from coordinate 829,096 downwards.
CGGTTATGCGGACGCGGCAGAGGCGCGAGCAGGTGGGAGTGAAGCAGAATCTGAGGGTGAACGGGCGGGACCGACGCACAAAGTCCAGAGCTGGTGCTTTGAAAACGAATGGAGTAGGAGGTAGAGAGTAACAGATAAAACCTTGGCAAACAAGGACAAAAGACAGAAAGCGTCCACCGTCCTGCTGGAAAGGTAACAGGCTCCCCCAGTGGCGCGGAGGTGCTTTCAGGAATTCTAAGAGGCTGCTGGGTCCAACTTTGCAGAAATCACACCTCTGGGCTCCATGAACTGAGTGGCTTTCTGGGGAAATGTAAATCACCAAAGACGACCCTTGAAGAGTCAAGAGGGATACCTTCAAATACTGAGTCACAAAAGAAATCCCTGTGCAGAACACAAGAAATAAAACCCACACCAACGTCACCTTATGAAGAAATATAAACACCTAAAGAGAAGTTGAGCAGTTCGTTAACATAATTATGCACCTGGGCGCCTTGACCTTTGTTACCGTAAATCATCGCAGGACGAACTCGGCCGGAGCACTGGCTGCGGAGCCCACCCTCACCGCCTGCTTTCCAGGCCGCCCCAGGGCCCTACTGCCCCGAGACATCAGCGCCTGGCGCCCGTCCACACAACCTGGGGGAGACGAGCTGACCCCAGACCCGAAGGCACCCAGAGATCTTCGTCGTCGACACCCTGTCTGTTCCGGTCGGGAAACTGAGGCTCAGAGAGGGGCGAGGTGTCCAAGGTTGCAGGACCTGTCAGGGGGCCGCACGGGGCTCCCACGGGCACGCGTTCCTCCTCCTCCCACCCCAGAGACGGGTGGGGGACAAGGGCGCCACCCGCTGGTCCCGGCTGCTTACCCCTGGTCTGCCCTCGCCCTCAAGCGTCCCCAGGGGCGGTCCCTGCACGGGGTGAGCCGACCGCAGATCCAGAGGGCGGAGCCACACCTCACTAAGAACCCTCCCTCCCTCCCCCTCGCCTCTCAGAAATCCCGGACTTTCCAAAACTCTGAAAAGATTCCCCGGTGATTCAGCTACTGTGGTTTCTTTGAAACCCCGCATTTTATTCCATCAAAAGACACCATTAAGAGTGAAAAGCACAGTCCAGATGGAAGAGGGTATTTACAGAAGCCTGGCACCCAGGAGGGTCTGAGGGGTGGGGGGGAGTGGGCAGAGGCTGGGAGCACGTGTCAGGGCGGGCGCGTTCCAAGCGTTCTGAAGTGGTGCTCACGCCTCTCGCCCCAGGGAAGGCAAGTCCCAGCCGCACGTCAGAAGGGCAGGCTGACCCCGAGCAAACACACGGAGCCACAGACCCACGAGGAGCTGGGGGACGAAGGGGCCCCATGCGGGGCCGATGGGGCGCAGACCGTCCCAGCTGCTTTGGGGACCCGCCTGGTGGCACCCACCTGAAGGGAGTGTGCGCGAATTCCGTGGGCCACTTAGCAGTGACACAGGTGCATGTGTGTTAACACCCCCAACACAGTGTGTGTGGCTGTGCACCGAGAGGCGTGTGAACAGTGAGCTGAGCAGCACGGACTGTAAGGGCTGAACATTCTCAGCTCCTATTCCCAGGAGGAGCGGTGCCTGGGCCCGCCCCCGGGTGCGAGGGGACGTCCCACAGGAAGGCAGACAGACGAGGGCAGGGATGCACAGCCCATGCGCCTCTCACGCGCCCCGCAGTGTTCGGAACGGTGGGGCCCCTGCTGCTCCGGGTGTACGGCATCCACACTGGTGCATTCCTCTCTCGGAATGGAGGCCACTTTTACGGGGTGTGAGGGAACCTTCCAGAAGGAATGTGTCGGCTCTGCGAGGGTGCCCGGAGCTGGCCCGTGTGTTTGCTGTGCTCTTTGTGCGCGTGACCTACTTCAGGAAGATGGAAAGCTTAGCAGCGACTTAAAAATAACGACTCACACCCACACCGGGGAAAGGGTTCTGTGAATCCCCCTTTGAAAAAGGCAGGGGCAGCAACCAGCCCTGCCGGGGGCTTTCTGCACAGAACGGTCATCTGGGACCTGGACCAGCACTGTGTCCCGCAGGCCACCCAGCCACCGGGCTGGGCCCTGTTGAGCAGACCCTCGGCCAGGAGCTCCCCGCCCTGGAGACCCTGGCAGGACTGCCCCTGTCCGGGGTGTGCTGCCTGGAGGTGAGGGCACCCTTGGCAGCGGAGGGAAAGGCAGCCTGAACGAAGCCCCTACAGGGTCTCGAGGGCGCTGACCAGCTTCCACCTGGTGGAGCCCGTGGCTTCCAGCTTGCGCGTGGGCACATCCCCCACACCGGGCGGGGGTGGGGCGGAGTGGCCGGGGCAGTCCCCGCTGCCTCCAGGCCTGGTTGGAGCCTCCTCCAACCAGGCATGTGGGGTGGGGCTGGCACCCCCGAGTCCTTCCTGAAGACTCGGTGACACGTGATTCGCTCTCGGCTGCAGGGCAGTGACAGAGAGGCCTTTCCGACACACGATCTGGAAGGAAAACCTAAGTTGAGCAAATGGGCTTCAGACTGGTGACAGGGGCCTCCTTCTGGTCGAGTGTCCCCAGGCAGCCTTACAGCATCCCTGCCCCTCAGGCATTGGGGGACATGCCTTTCTAGGCTTCCAGGGGCTTCGGGAGGGGCCGCTGGTCTGGGAGAGCCCGTTCCCAGCCACAGGATGGGTCACTCTGGGGAGCAGATGGACTGCGTGATGACCGTGGTTAACACTGGGTCATGCGTTGAAATCTGCTGAGAGGGCGATTCGTGTTCTCACCACAGAGAGAGGAAGCGGGGGGAGGGGGGCAGGGGGAGGCGCCGGGCGTTGATCAGCCCCACGGTGGTGCCTCTCTCACCTCCTGCGGAGCCAAGTCCCACATCCGACCTGCGCACCGCCTCCCACTGTCAGTGACACCGGATGCAGCCAGGCAAGTGTCCCGTGGGTCACGCCCGGCCGGGGCCGCTGTGGGCCCTCTGACGCAGCCCCACTGACCACCTGGCGGCTTTCCTGTCATTCGGTCCGAGAATCCAGGGAAAGTCGGGCGTGAGCAGGTGTTTGACCAAGCCACGTCGGTGGCCCCCTTGGGTCCCCGAAAGGGTAGTGGAGACTCGCAAAGACCAGCCCCAGGGCCTGTCCCCCGAGCGCCTGGTCAGTGTCGCTCTGCCCATGTGGGAGGGACATGACGATCGAAGAATGACCGTGCTCGTTCGGCGCCTTCTCTTCCTCAGGCAGCAAGGTGCCCGGGCCAGCCTCCCTGTGTTTTCACTGGTCCTCGGAAGTCTGTTAGCTCTGTGGCCGCTGCAGTGACAAGAGTCCTGCAAGGCAGTGGGGAGGCCCGAGGTCCACTCCTGACCCGGCGGCAGCCCTCTGAAGCCTAGGGGACAGCCCCTCCCGCCCCCTCTGGCAGCTTCCAGGCCTGCCCTGTGTGCTCGGAGGCACGTCCACACCCTCCTCTGCCCCTTGGTCACTCCATAGGCCCTGGGGGGCCACCCACTCAGACTCCCCCAGGCTGCACCCCCCCCCGCCCCCGCCCAGGGCCGGGACCAGCATTCTAGGGCTGAGCTTGGAAACTCCCTCCCTTTTAATCTCGTGGCCCCTCCTCCCTCCGCCTTGAGGCCATGATGATTTCAGCTGGATTTTACTCGTCCCCCCAGGAGCCCCCGAAAGGCCTGGGAGGGCCCTCAGCTGTGGAGAAATGTGCCCACCCGGGGTGGCCAACAGAGGCAACTCTGGGGCACGTGGGGGGCGAATGTGTTTCCTGAAATTACTGGGGTCCAGCGGCAGAATTCCACTCTCCAGGCGCTGCTGGGTCATTCACAGCCTATTTCAGTCAGACAAAGCCGGGCTTGGGAGTTGTTTCTTGCTGGTGCGGCCCCTCCCCCACACCCAGAGCACCCCTAGAGGCCACGGCAGCCCGATCCAGGGCACCAGCTGCCCCCAGGGGCGGGGCTCTTGAGCACAGCGAGGGGACCAGACCCAGGCCAGGCCTGCTGGGCCCCCAGCCTCATGTGGGCCAGGACCCCCCTCATCCTCGGACACCAGGTGCTCCCAAGAGGCCAGAAGGGACATGGGGGCTGGTGTCCAGGTGGGGTGGGTGTCACTGGGTGGGGAGCAGAGCCCAGGCACGTGGCAGCCCCTCTCCATTGCCCTTTCTGCGTCTCACTGTGTGTGTGGGGGGGCAGGGCGGTGCCTGGGGTCTTTGGGGGGAGGAAAGAGGAGGGGCCGCCCGCTTCCCCAAAGTCTGCCCTCTGGCTCCCGGGGGGGCAGCTGTGCGGGGGACAGCTGTGGCCTCCAGGACAGCACCCCCCAGAGCCACCTGTTCCAGAGGTGGTGACCCCCCAGTCACTGTGTGGCACTGCAGCAGCCCAGGGGAGGCAGGCGCCACACCCTGGTGCAGACTGGACAAACCACAGTGGGCTGTGTCCAGGACGCCCTGGTCAGCTCTGTCCTCGGGTGGCCTAGGCTCTGGCCCTGGAGCCAGGCTGTCCTCCGCAGGTCTGGCTGCAGTGTCAGCGGTCAGTTCTGGGACAAGGCCAGGAAGGCGAGTCCTAGGGAAGCAGCCGGGGCCCTGTGGGTGTGTCCTGTGCTTGTCCCCTGAGCCTTGGCTAGGGAAGCAGCCCCAAGGCAGGGCAGACTTGGGAGAGGAGCACAGCACTTCTCCCTCCATGCGGGTGGCCTTGAGGCTGGCTGTGGCTTCTGCCCAGGGCTGTGGTCTGCAAGTTTGGGTGGCAGTGAGGCCGGCTGCCTGGGACACACCCTGTCTCTGAGCATCTGGCTGGAAACCCGAGACTGTAGCAGGTGCGGTGTGCCCAGGGCGAGCATCATATCCAAGCAGCAGCCTGCCAGTCCCACGGTCTTCCATGCTCCCCAGGGACTCCAAGGAGCTTTCTGGAAAGATCCGGGGAGCCACGCTGCCTGTCAGGCTTTGGGGGTGGGGGTCGGTGCTGCTGCACTGTTCTCATTTTCAAAGCCAAGGAGACTCCGGCGACAGCCGAGGGCAGGTCAGGTTTCCTCCTGGGCTGCGCTGGCCCGGCAGCCGGCCGATCAGAATGCCGTGCTGGTGGATGCGGAGCCGAGCTGGGTCCGATTTCTCCCTGGAGACAGAGGCCCATTGTTGGCTGGTGGTTCCCAGGGACGGCAAGGCCTCTGGGGGCTGCAGGACCCCCAGCCGGGCCCACAAGGTGGTGGGGGCTCCGGAAAGATGAGCCAAGTGGGGAAGATCGGGTTTGATTTGGGGCTGGGAATGCGGTAGGGTGGCCCTTGCAGGCTTCCGGGAGCCGAGCCAAGAGGAGGGGCTGAGGCCAGGGCTCACACGCACCCAGCCTCCCTGGACACTGTCCGCCAGGAGACCGGACCCGAGGGCCAACAGGGTCCTTACTTCTTCCTCCTGCCCCCACCGGCCTGGCGGGCACAGGCAAACACTGACTGAGGGGCGGGCGTTCCCAAGTATGTGGCTCAGCAGCGCTAAACCCTGGTACAAGGCGGCACGGCCATCGCCAACATCTGCACCTCGACCTTTCTGTCTTCCCCTGTCCATCCGACACTGATTACCCCCGACCCCTAACCTCTGACCTGCCCCTGTCTCTAGGAGGCTGACCATCCTGGGTCCCACAGAGCATCTTTCCTTCTGTATCAGGCTGATTTCATGGTGATGATGTCCTCAGGGTCCCTCCACATGGGGACAGGAAAGAAACTTCGTCACCAGTCCTGGCTGAATAGCATTGCATCCCACGCACGGGCCACACGGAGTCACCGCGCCTCCTCTGTGGGTATTCACTGGCCATCGTGCGCGGCGCCGGGTGAACAGGCCACGCGGACACCTTCCCATCTACCACGGGGGAGACCCTGGTTTCTCCACACCCCACCTCCCACCCCAGGCCTTGGCTCACACACTCCGTGGGCGTGAGGGCGGCCCTACTGGGCGAGACCGAGGTTTCTCGGGGGCTGTGTGAGTGGAGCGTCCCGTCGTGGGCTAGGGGCCACTCATGTGTCTCCTTTGGAGAAATGTCAGTTCAGCCCTTGGAGGTACCTGGGTTTTGACTCAAGTGTTCTGACTGACCGAGAGCCGGTGTGGACAGCGCCCATCCCCCGCAGAGGCCAGACTGCCACCAACCTTGGGGCCACTTTCGGGAGCTTGGCTGAGGCCCAGGGGATGAGGGGGGCAATCGCCCCACAGCCGCCTCCCCGGCCTCTGGGGGACGACAGGGCAGCGGCGAGAACCCGTGGGCCACACTTTCTCACGGTTTGGGTTACAGCCCTGGGCGGCCCAGGACGGGATTAATTGGACGGATCAGAAACCGGCCCTCTCCAGCTCCCCTTTCACCTGGCCCGCTGGCAAGAGCCCACTTCGCCAGGCGGGGGCTCGTCCTCCGCCCTCAGGGACAGGGCCCCTGCTCACAGCCACTGAGCACCAATTAACGTGTCTCATTTCCATGAAAAAGTGCAGAAGATGTCTTTTCACATAATTAACTATATTTTGCAAGTCATTAAAATTCTGAAGTCTTATCCACAATAGCACCCCATTCACCAGCGGAGATGAGAGCCCCTGGGGAGGGCGGTGAGAAGGGGGGCTGTGAGGAGTGCCCCCCGATGCATATTCATGAGGGGCCCGGCTGCGCCTGGCGTGGGGCCAGCGCTGGGCTGTCCTGTCTGGTGGCAGGCGGGGCTCGGAGGCCCCAGACCTCCAGGCAGGACCTCGCTGCTGGGGCAGCCGCCCCCTCCCTAGGCCCTCGAGAGTACATTCCTCGCCTTCTGGAATGACCCGTGGGCGCCCAGTGCAGAGGATGGGGTCCCCACGTCCCTCTCACCTCCCACCCAGCCTACCTCCCATCCAGCCTGTGGGAGATTCCTAAAAGGGGGGCCCCCGTCCTAAGGGAGAGCTCCCTCCCCTGTGTGACAGTGTGTAGACTGTGGGGACATGCTGGGCTGGAGGGGGGCTTCTCACGCGCCACCCCCAGCATCCCCTCCTTGCCCGGCCATGACCGCACCCTCCATGCAGAGCCCGCTGGGGAGCCCTCTGCAGCCCAGTGGCTTTGCCTCTCCTGACCCTCCCTGACCCCCCAGAGCTCCACAAAGGAGCTCGGACACAGCACATCCGTGGGCCGTGTGGGCCCCGGCGGGTGGAGGGCGGAGCAGGCGGCTGTGGCTGTGCAGCCGGGCAGGGGAGCACGCCGCCCCTCCTCCCCTCCTCTGCAGGCCGGCCGAGCTGCGGGGGGAGCACCAGGTGTGCGCCTGGGGTCTGAGCGGCCCCACCCTCGGGGACCGTGCCCGCCCCCTCCACGAGCAGCAGCCACAGCATGGACAGTGTGTGAGAGAGAGCACGTGTGGAGGGCTACCATCAGCACCGGGGTGAGGTGGGGCGGCGGGGAGAGGGGATGGCCCTCCTGGAGCCCCGGGAGGTGGTGACTGTGACCTGTCGGGTCCTCGATCCCTGAGTGGAAGGCAGGGCACCTGTGCTCCCCAGGGACAAGGAGAGCAGCTGCCACCATAGCGAGGGGCCAGCTGGCCTGCTCAGGGGGCACTGGGCACCGGTCCTGTCCACGCAGAGGGGCTCGGGGTGGAGGGCTCAGAGCCCCTCTGGCGGCACTGGGTGGCAGGCTCTGTGGGCGTGGGGGCCACCCGCAGCCAGCACATGGGGCTGGGGGAACAGAGGTGAGGGCGCTGCCTTGGGGTCAGCGCAGAAGTCCCGGGTGCTGGCCCTTGACCCCAGCCACCTCCATTTCAGGCACAGGGAGAGCTGCGCCTCCCCTGGGGCTTCCTGGGCACGTGGGGGTGGGGGCGCCTGTCGCCACTGCCCCGCTGCTCCAGCCCCAGAGGGCCCGTCTTTGGGCTCTGGGGTTAGCGTAGGTAATTAAATTGTCCTGCCCCAGGGGGGGGCTCTCGCAGTGCGGGAGGGAAGGGAGTTGGAACTGCGCCCAGCGACCGTGAACAGGAAGAAAGCTTCACCCAGAAATTAGAGACGGGACTCTGGGTGACAATGTGCCAGGACCGCCCTGTGCAGGGGGTGGGTGGGGCCCGCGAGGCACGTGTTGTGGAGAGGGCGGGGCCTCCAGGAACCTTCCTCCCACCCCCCACCCTCCCAGAGCAGCTGCACATCAGCCACCCTGCCCAGTCACAGTGCGAGGACACATGCTCGTGGTGGCACGCGCTGAGCTGGGGGTGGCTTGTCACATGGCTGATGAGTGCGTGGGTCGGGGAAAGACCACAGGAGCCCTCACGGCCAAGTGCACGGGTGGGAGCCAGCCCTGCCCGGGGGGCGAGCCTCCGGGAGAAGACTGCTCCCGTTTCTCCAGTCACCATGAGGGACAGCAAGGACTGACCAAGGAAAGGGCACCGGTGCCACTGTCCCCAGACTCTCCAACTTGGCCTTGCCGATCTCATCCGGTGAACTTCCCATCAGAAAGCCTGGAAGTCTGACTCAGAGAGAGCCAGGCCCAGCTTTGCCGCAGGCCCTGATCCCCGTCCCTGCTGCCCTGAATGCCCACTCACGGGCTCCGCCCAGCAGTGCGGTCCGAAGGCCAGCGGGCTGGGGAGGCACCCCAAAATGATCGGGGTCACTTCTTCACAGCTGGTCGCTGATCCCCGATGCGTGCCAGGGCACACTCTGTCTGAGAGGTGCCGGCACGTGGACAGGGAGCAGCCGGCCTGGTGCTTCAGGCTGGTGCCGGTCCTTCCTGACCCCCCGGCCCACACACACCACCCGCTGACTCTCACAGAGGGGGTCAGGTGTGGTTTCTCCTGCAGCCAGAAACACGGGTCAGGGAAGGACTCTAGGGCGGCAGATGTCAAATAGGTCCCTTCCCATCGTCGAAGCCACCACAGAAACCATGGGACCTACTCTCCCAAAGCAGCCCCAGTCCCCTGGGTCACAACAGAGAAGGCAGGCGTCACCTGACCTGAAGGACACGGTGGGGGGGAGGGGGTCCCCTGCCACGTCAGCATCGGACGAGGCCTCAGGAAATCCCGGCCGCGCCACTCAGCTCGGACAGAAAGGACGAGGCGATCAGACACAGGCATCTAGCAGATACCTTCTCAGAAATGAATGGAACAAGATTGTTACTTCCAAGGAAGACCCCCAGGTCGGCTGCCACTGGTGAAGTTCAGTCTCACCGCGCAAACGCAGGGACTTGGGACAACTGCGTGTGCGAGCCGTCTCAACGGAAGGCTTTTCTGATTAATCAGTGAGTCACTAACGAGCATAATCTTGGCTGTGATGGCACGCGTCAAAACCTCGGAGGGATTCGCCTGCATCTTCGAACCTGTTTTCTGAGTGACCGAAGAGGAATTTTAGGGAATTCCACAGGGAAACAAGCAAAGGCCAAGAGAGGCCGGTGGGCTGGGGTGTGACGGAGCAGGAAGGCTCGTGGGCACGGTGTCAGGGCCCAAAACACTGGTCAGGAAACTGGTGCGGAGTTCGAGAGCCACGTCGCAGAACAACGCCCATCATGTCCCAGAAACGCCCATAACACGCGCCGGTCTTTCCAACCACATGTGTGTGAGCCCAGACTGCTCACACCTTCCACGCAGATGACACAGACCACCGGCCGCCAGAAGTCCCGACGCGGAGGGGACCTGCAAAAAAAGTTTATGCCGCTCTTCGCCCTTCCTAGTTCGGAGAAACGCAGTTGCTTTCCACCAGAAGCATGTTGCTCGTGCTGATATATAAAAGGTTTGTTTTGGTTCATCCTGGATGAATTAACCTGTAAGTGTGCAGGCGTTTCCTCCACTCTGACTTTCTGCTCACACGGGGGTCTGATGGTCGTAGCTCTCACTCCGGGGGGTGGGGGCGGGCGCACCCAACGGGGCCTGAAATCCACCGAGAGCCCTGCTGACCTCGCCCCGAGTCGCTGGCCTCCCAGCCCGTAGATCTCCCTCACATTGTGACCGCGGGCTGCTCCGTCACGTCTGGGGGACAGGAAGCCACCCCGACATGGGCATGTGGCCAGGCCACTGTGTTGTCCCTGTGATGTGACATCTGTGTCCTGTGAGAGGTACTGTTCACCCACTAATCAAGATCTTTTAAAAAGGAAAATACATACTTTTATTCATTTTCAAAGACACTCGTTGTCATTACAAGGAATGTAGGAAGCACACGAATTCTGCAGCCCCAGGAGGGCTTCATGCTCCCGACCTCTCACTTGGGCACCGCAGTGTGTGGTGGGCAGAGGCTGGTCCGCCCCGCCCCTCACAGACAGCTGAGCCCCTCATCAGCTCAGAGCGGCCTTGGGTCGCCCGGGGCCCCTGTGGGCATCCCACTCGGCCCTTCCCCTGCTTTCTGTGTGGGGGCCCGGGGCTCCAAGGCTGGCACATGACTTTTGCTTCTCTGGGGGTGCTTCTGAAGACCTAGTTTGCAGGAATCTCTGGACAGCACAGGCAAATGGCCTTCCGAGAAGCTGCCTGTCCACTGCGGTTGTCCGCTCAGGCCACACTGGCCTGTCCCTCACTTCACAGGGGTTGGCCACGTCCTGTCTCAGGTCCCCAGCGTGGCCAGGCAGCCAAGCCACACCAGTCCCCGAGGAGCCCAAGACCACCGTGCCCCAGCTGACCTCGGGGGCCCTGGCTGAGCTGCAGGCTGCCTGGGACCACCGCCCCAATGGCGTAGGTGCCGGTGCTTCCTGGGGTGGCCGTCACGAAGCAGCACAAACCGGGAGGCCCAGCCCTACGGCACCTGTCCTGGCCCAGGCTGGTGTGAGCTGGTGGTGGGTGTGAGTGTGTACGAGTGTGTGTGCCTTTGTTCTCCTCACAAAACCCCCGTTTTGGATGAGGCCTCATCCTAATCTACCTGCTCACACCCCCCAAGACCATGTTTCCAAATAGGCCACACCCTGCACTTCCGGGCAGATGTGAGTTTAAGGGGATGTCGTCCCACTTACCCTGGGAAGAGCTGTCACCTCCTAGACCGGAGCTGCCCCCTCGTTCCAGGCCTTGGGCCTGCGGACGGCACCTGGACTCGGCCTCTGCGCACAGGGGGCTCTCTTTCTGGCTGGGGGACAGCGGATGGTGGAGGACGGGAGGCCTCGTTCTGGCTGCAGGTTTAAGCCATATTCTCTGGTGGAGCAGGGACATGTTGGTCTCTGCCCGCCCCTGGGTCCCTTTGCCATGAGGTTCTCACCGTGTCGGGGGGCAGGGGCTCCTGCTTTAGGAACTCCAGCCACCAGGGTTCCAGCAGCCTGCACGGAGCAAGGGGAGAGGTCTGGGGGGTCGTGCCTGCTCTTTGCCTGAGGTGGGAGGCCTCAGCTCTTCAGAGCAGACCCCGAATACACTGGGGGGCACCCTCTCGGGACCCTGACCTGCTCAGTCTGCTTCCAGCCCTGCACACCAAAGCCACTCTGCTTGGCCTTGCCCTGTGGTCTGGAGTCGTGGAACTGGGGTTGCACCTGTCATGGCGGAGGGATCGGGAGGCCCCAGCATGACCCCCCCTCGGCTTCCAAGGCAGAGACCCATGGATTCCTGCCTGCCCCCCGGGCCGCTCAGACCCCCGGGACCCTGTCCGCTCAGCGTGTTCGTCCCCACATGCAGGCAGCTTTCTGTGCCCAGTCCTGTGGCCAGGTTGCCAGTCCCCTCCGGCACCCTCACGGCGATGCCAGGCCCCTCCTCCAGGAGCCCTAATCAGACCCCGTGCTCCCCCCAAAATCCAGGACAGCAGACAAGGCTGAGCCACAGGGGAGTGGCCGCAGGACATGAGCCCTTTAACCCCCTGGTCCAAAAGCTGGGAAGAAAAAAATAATTCAGCCCAGAGAAGGGTGTGCATGTGAATTAGCATTTTAAAGACAAAAGAATTTCCAAACGGTGGGATAGGCCGGGGCTCTCGCCCCAAGGGTCACGGTGGCCGTCCCCAGGCCACCCTGGGAGTCACTGGGAGTCAGGTTCAGGGAAGGCAGCGCAGGAGTGTCTGCCTGCGGTGGGGGTGGCGGAGGCTCTGCGGAGAACGCGGCCGACAAGGAGCAGCCGCAGCGACCAGATTGCAAATGAAATCAGGAAAACAGAAGACAAGATGGACACTTTCACCAAAGAACCGGAACGTTCCTAAAAACTGGGATGGAAACTCTAGAGCTGAAATGTCCAGGAAGAAAAATTAAGAAATAAGCAGATGGATCTGACCGCCCAGGAGACTCAGGGCTCAGGACTCGGGCAGGCCCGGATGCGGGTGCCGTCACCCCCACATTGCCCGCCGGCACCTCCATGGCCTCACCCCAGGCTGGCTTGGCTCTGGGCCAGGGGAGGGCCGTGGGGGTCAGCGGGGTGCTCAGCTCCTCAGCAGGCCCCGTCTGCCCACAGCAGCTCCAGGCGTCCTCATCGTGGGGACCACAGCTCCCCCATGTCCCTTGGGACACCCTGAGCCGATCGCCATGAGCAGAGGTCTCCCCTGGAAGGACTCCGCACCGTGGCCTCCGGGCCACGCCACACACACTCGGAGCCCATTCCCTCTGCTCCCGCCAGCATTCAGAGCAGGCCTGGCCAGGGGTGGGGGGTGGCGGTGGAGGGAGGGACTCTGGGCCAGTGGCCCTGCCGAGTTGGCACGGGCCCTCAGCATGGGGAGGGGAGTGTGCGAGGGCAGGAGTGACTCCCTGCACCTGGGCCAGGTGGGGCCGTACACACTGGGCGGCCTTTCCTGGCCAGCAGCCGAGAACCGAGCTTCCGGTTTGGACATCCCGGGATCATTTGCCCTCGCCATCTGCGACCAGTTCGGATGACTGCCGGCAGAGGACTTTTAAGCCAGACAGATGCAGAGGATGTCTGAGACAGGGGATCTCAGCAAATTGAGGAGGTCTGGATGCCGAGGGGAAGTGGAGGACGCCGAGAGGGGCTGCCCGGTCCAGCCGTTGTGGGGGCCACAGGGCCGAGAGGAGTCTGTCACCTGGCAGAACCCAGGAAAGGCCACACGGGGGGGACACGAGGCCCGAGGCCAGCGGACTGACTGGCAGCCCAGCCGTGGAACGGGGTGCCTCCCAGCACCCCCAAAGGCCCCTCCTTCCACACTTTCTATCGGGTGGGGAAACACAGACCCTCTCAGACCGCCCGCCTGGCCTCTGAAAAAGTTCCATAAGCACTTTCGGCAAAGCGAGAGGGGACCCCGGGAGGGCAGCCAGGCCCGAGGGGACCATGAGTCACACCCCTCGGGTGGGCTCCGACACGGCGCTCCCTGCAGGAGGCGCTGGAGAAACGCCCGCAATGCAAACGGCGCTGGTGAAAATGAGAGCAGGTTGGCGTGAAACCCGGGCAGCCAGGAGGCCTGCCTGCCTCGGTGCTTCTGTACCTGGGGACCCCCCACTTTCGAACCGCACACACGCGTGCATTTTCGAACTTGGGATGGTCGACGCAGGAGCTGAAAGGAGGGGGTTTGGCTGCAGAGCAGCATGCAGCCGTTTTGGGCCTCAGCAACGTGAAAGTGGTTCAGAAAAGGAGAGTTGGCAGGTGGAGGACGAGGGGCCGCGGGGGGCGCTGAGCGCTGGGGGCCCACCACGCTGACCGTTGACGGGAAGACATGGAGACAGCCATGCGTGGCGGTCACGGTGTGAGGGTTCGCTGCTCCGAAGGTGGGAAGGGCAGGGTGGGGGCCCAGGTGAGTTCACCACGGTCAGCGACGGTGACCGTCAGGGAAGGCGGTGGCTGGGTGGGAGTGAGTCGTTGGTCGTCCTGGGCCGGGCTCCCTGCCCACGGATGATGCCGAGCAGGCACTGCTGTGCAGACGGCGTGAGGGGACGTGGGTGAAGGGGCAGCTGGAAGATGACGTTGCTGTCACACCAGCTCGGCGTCGGGGCTCGGGACGAGGGGTCCGTCTGAGGGTTCCCAGACCCAAGCGTGGTGGCCAGGCCTCCGAGTGGCTGGGGCAGATTTCCCAACAGTGCCACCGACCTGGGTGAGGCAGCTGCTTTTGGGCCAAGAGCACCCAAGGGAGGGAGGGAGGGACCCGGCTATGAGCTGTCTGCACCCACAGGACAGGGCCCTTCATTCTGGGGCACTGGGGGGGGGCACACCACCCACGACAGTCCACCCTGGGCACCGCTCGGATCCACGACGTGGGGCAGTGAGCTGGCTCGTGGGGGCAGCTGCCCCGCTGGTCTCTTCCTGGGGACACTCACAACAGGAGGGGACATGGGACCTGCTGTGGCTGGCACTCATTACACCAGTCCCAGAGTCCCCACCCTTGAAGGCGCCCCCACTGAACAGGTGCTCAGTCCCCCTGAGGGGTCGTCTCAAGGCACGGAGGCCCCACAGCACCACGCCCCTGCCCCTCCTGCCGGGCTCCTCCCCGAGCCCAGGTTTGGTTCCAGGGCAGGGCCTCGCCTGGGCCCCGGTCACTTTGGGGAGCAGCAGGGACCTGCCCCGCCATGGCCTGGTTAAAAACACCCTCCCCGGCGCTGCCCTAGCAGCCAGGGGCTGGAGCTGTGGCACGGTGGCCCTTCCCAGGAGGGCACTGGCCCTGCTGTGTGGCAGCCGGGCCCAGGAAGTGTGGGGCCCTGTGTGTGGATCAGGGACCCAGGGGTGGCTTCCTCCCTCTTTCCATGCTCAAAGGCAGATGTGACCTTTCCAAGCTGTCCGACCCCAGGACGGAGGCCGGACCACAGTGGGTCAGTGTTCCATCCCCGGGCGGGGGGCCTGGGATGCAGGCCTGGCAGGAGACGACGCCCCAGGCGGACGTCCCTCATGCCCACTGCTGGCTCTGCTCTCCAGGACTGGCTGAGCAGCTCTGGAAGGAAGGGCCCACACCTCAGGGCACAGGGCATGGCCAGCAGGGAGCCTCTAGAGGGGGTGGCCGGAGCCCCTTTCCCTTAGACTGGCCCCAACCCCCACCGCCAGCACCACGGCATCATCCCAGGTCTCAGGCCCGTCTGCCCCGCCCTGGTCTAGACCTACCAGCTGCCCCAGCCTGCTCAGCGGCACCAGCCCTGCATGCCTCGTCTCGAGAGCACGGTGCACAGCCCGTCCTGAAAACACGTGCCCCTCTGTGCGGCCTCCATGGCCCCCAGACCCCACGGCCTTGGAGCCCCCCCCCCACTGCCCTCTGCCTGTTCTGTGGGTGGCCAGAGACAGCACTTTCCGAAGCCCTGTGCTGCTTTCCCCACCCGAGGGGCCCTGTTTCTAAAGAGTTTGTGATTATGGACAAACACAACAGAAGGAGGGAAAACGGCCAACACTTTACAGAGAGCAGAGGCCGCATTCCACCGAGGAGGAATCCACGCAACACGTGTTGGGGGGAGTCCTGGCAAGGCAGGTGCAGGGGCTGCGGTATGCTCCCCTCCGTCCCCTCTGCCCTTCCATCCTGTGTCCCCCTCCATTCCCCTTTGTCTCCCTCTGCCCACCTACATTCACCATTGGCCGCCTTTGTCCACCCCTGTGCACCTCCATCCACCCCTGTCCACCTCTGTCCACCACCATCCACCCCGTCCACCTCTGTCCACCTCTGCCCAGCCCTGCCCACCTCTGTCCACCCCATCCCCTTCCACCCACGCCTGTCCCCCATTGTCCGCCTCCATCCAGGGAGCCAGGACAAGGGCCGTGTGTTGCGAGACTATTGCAGCTCGAGCTTCTGCCCGGTCTGCCCCCAACCGTTGCAAAGGCCCCGCTCTGATTTGCGTTGCTGGTTTTGTTTCTTCTGAAAGAGGGAGGGCCCCCACATTTAGCTTGAGGCCTCTCAAAAGCCAGATGGACCCCTGCCCGGGACACCCTCTAAGGGACCCTCCCTGGAGGCGCTCCCAGGTGACCAGATGAATCGAGGCCGACAGCCAGGACGTTGGATGAAAACACGGCTCAGAACTCAGCCCCAACGGGCTGAGCAGTCAGGAAATCCCCGACCCCTCGCCTGGGAATCCCAGAAGCTGTAAGTGCAGGCCTGGGGGCTCTGACGACCTCCCGGGCAGGGTGTGGGGGCCGCCCCACCCATGCCCCGCCCCACCCCCACCGAGAGCTGCGCAGTGCAGTGCAGTGGGGTGGCCTCTCGTGGCTGCTGAGTGTGGGGGACACGGCTTGTCAGGGCTGAGACAGCTGTGAGTGTGAAGTACCTGATTTGGAAAATGCAGAAAACAGTGTCAGATACCCCAGTAACCATCGTTTACTCAATTACCTGTGGCAATGATGATATTTGGGGTATACTGAGTTAAAATATTCAAATTCATTTTAAGTGCGTCTTTTTATTTGCTTGAGTAGGACTCCTAAGAAGTGTTAAGTTACGCGCGGTTTGCATTGCCCCTTGTGGCAGTCCTAGGCTGGAGCCGGAGGAAGGCTGACACGGTTCCAGCCCCAACCACTCGCCCCCGCCCCCCAACACCTGCCTGGCTGCTGTGAGGGGGGTTGGGGGGATGTGGGTGGAGGTGCGGGGAGTCCAGAGAACTGGGTTCTCTCCTGTTTTCCCACTGAGCTGGGGCCCAAGTACCCTGCCACGGAATCTGACCTGGCCCAGGTGGCCTGCAAGACCAGGGCATGAGCTCGACATCCCAGCTGGTCACATGCAGGGCTGGGTTGGGAGAGCTGTGTGAACCCAGCCATCGGGCCAAGACCGGGCCCTGGCCAGAGGGGACAACAGGCTGCTGAGCCCCCAGCCACTCGGCCCCACCCCTGTCTGGGCCGAGCACAGGAGCAGGCCCAGCCGGAAAGCCGAGCCCGATTCATCCCAGAACCAAGAGAAAACTGTGGTCTTTATGCCACTAAACTTTCTTTTTGAAAGGGGGTGGGGGAGGGGAAGGCAGAAGCAATAAAGGGGGAGAGAGGGAGGTGGGTGCGAGCCAGACACAGAGGCCTGACAGTGACGGGGAAGCAGGGGTGCGAGAGGCTTGAGGACCCTGTGGCCTCGGCTCTGAAGGTGGAGGGGGGCCCCGGGAGCCCGGCAGAGTGCACAGCCGCCCCCCACTCCCGCCTCAGGCCCTGCAGAGCCAGGAGGTGACGCACCTGTGTTAGCAGTGAGGCCCTCTGTTAGGGAGCAGCAGGCTGTGGTGGCGGCCCCAGGGGAGGGGCCCCATGACTGTCCCCCTCCAGCCTCCAGAGTCAGAGTCGCTGCTCTCCCTGCCCACACCCCCCCCCCGCCCCCGCTGGGTGCACTGCGTCCCGGCACCAGAGCGGGAGGGCCCTGGAACCTTCCATGGGCTTCCGCGTCACAACATGCAAACACCCGCCTTGCTCCCCAGGCTGACACATTTGTTTTGAATTATTTCTGTAAAACATGTGGGGTCTGTGACATGTTAATAGCAGCTTACAACTGAGATCATTTCGGCCAATGCCGCCGCTCTGGAAAAAATGAACTGCGGCAGCTCGGGCAGCGGGCGGCACCCTCCCCTGCACCCCCCCCCCCGCACACCCCCTCCCCCGCACCCCCATCCCCACTCTGCGTGCAGACAGGCCCGTCCTCGCCTGTCCCGGATGGTCTGGGCAAACTGTCTGCAACGCATTCGAGTCTGGCCCTGGTTCCGATTTCCTCCCGCAAAGCCTTGGAGAAGGGCGCCGTGTCTCCGTGGGGTCTGGGTGGTGAACGGGGGGGCCTGGGGGAGGCCCTGTCGTTGACGCACAGAGAGGAGAGGCCGACGGAAGAGGGTCTCTGTCCAGGTGTGACCTGAGCAGGCAGCGGCCTGCTGCCCGCGGTCATGTGGCTTTGTGACGTCCGCAGTCAGACGATGGGGCTGCGGGTGGGAAGCCTGGCTGTGCAATGGGTGACCGGCACCCCAGCTCTGCAGAACAGTGCTTTCTATTTCCTGGGGACCCCCTCCCGGAGACGTTAGGGGGGCCACCAGAGTCCGGGGAGGCCGCTTTCCAGACCACTCTGTGGGGCCAGATGGCAGCACCTTTGTGAAGTAGTGAGTCTGCAGACAAGGAAGGTGTGCAAGCGAAGGCTGTTCATCTGGGCCTGAAGATGTGGCCGTCAACGGGGTGGGCCGGGCCCCCGGTCTCGGCTTTCGCTGCAGGCGGCCGGCTCCTGGCCAGGACTGGAGGTGCGGTCTCGTTCACCGCACAAGGCCTGCCGAACACTGCAAATGGACGGGGTGGCACTGCGACCTGCCACCACAGCCCTCACTCCCAACTCAGCGTGACTTCAGTCCTGCAGCCGTCCTTGCTCCTGCGACTTTCAGGTTCCACGTCCCACCGGCCTGCTGCCCCCAGAGCAGGGTCCCCACAAGCGAGGAGGAAGGGGTCCCAGCGGTTACCATGGCTGTCCTGAGGGGGACACGGAGGAAAAGACCACAGGGCAGCTTTGTGGCAGTCACATAAAATGGGGACAAAGCTGGTGTCAAGTTCCTCTCTCCCAGATGGAGACAAAGTCATTCATGAAATGAAAGGGTTTGGAGGTGCCCAGCTTTGCTGAATAAGTTCAGATTTGCATTCAAAAATCAACCCCAAATGCCGGGAAGCTGCCATGGCGGCCCAGGCCCTGTGCGGGGCAGCCGGTGGAAGAAGGGCCAGACCAGCAAAGGCAGCCCTCGACCCAGGTTCTGACGCTCCCCACTCCCTTGCCAGGCCACGGAGGAGCCCACCCAGAGGCTGGGCAGATCCAGATGCCACTCTGCACCCTCTGCAAAGAATGGGACCCTCTCCTAGGCAGCTGGCAGTGAGGGCTTCAGAGACCATTCCGCCCCACACTCCATTTCACGGGGCAGGGACACGGGCCTGGCTGGGCTCCCGGGCTCCCGGGCTCCCGGGCTCCCAGCGCCCAACTCTGGCAGGGAGGGAAGCAAGGCCGTGACCGCGGCCACCAGACGCAGCGGCAGCAGGAGGACATGCTCCAGCCCCGAGGTGGGCTCTGCGCTTATCTTTCTGTGTGACCTGGGAGCTTTAAAGCAATTAAAAATCGATTTTCTTTTACTTTGTGGTCCTTCAACTTCAAGGGTCTGATTGCGGGGTACAACCGGTCTCGGATCTCTGCAGGAAGTGCCCCTGCCTGCCCTGCCCAACCCCCCAGGGCCGCACAGTGTCTCCCTGAGAACCGTCACCTGGGAGAGTCCTCCTGGCTCCCGCTCTGTCAGAAAACAGGTCACAGTCACGGGGCGGGAGCCAGGGACCCTCCCGGCTGGTGGGGACGCTCTTCCTGTTGGGCCACCCCAACGAGGCACAACCCTTGCCGCTCCCCAGACACACCTGCACGGCTCTGCTCCCCGTTGGGATACCTCTTCCGTCACCTCCTGGCGAGGCCAAGATAGGCCAGGGAGCTCGTTGCCCCACCCCCAGCTTGTGGTGGCCCCCCAGCATCCCGCAGTGGGAATGCACCCCGCTTGCCTACGAGAAGTGGGCTCAGAGAGACTGAGAGCCTGCCCCGGGCTGACAGGGCAGGCAGGTGGGGCGCGGCTTCCTGCCCTGGTCCACCTCTTCCCTGGGGGGCTTCCTGGGGACCTTGACTGGACTTGGGTCTTCAACCACCGCCACCCCCAGCCACACCAGCTCAGCCTCAGAGTCCCTAAGCACCCCAGGAGCACACCTGCCCTCTCCGGTGTCCTGTGCTCTCAGGGGACAGGCAGGGTGTGGGGCCATAATTGGGAGGGACTCTGCTCACAGACCCAGAGAGCGGGACTGACCTCCGACCCTGGCGCTGGTCTGTGCCAGCCCTGATGCCCCTGGGCCCTCCCACACGCCCGGAGCAAAGCCAGGAGCCCTGTGGTGGAAATGGAGGGCTCCCCCGGCCCTCCCACACTCGTCGGCCCAGACTGGACACGGCTCTCGGTGAGGCTGACGGTGAGTGTGAGTCCCTTGTTCCTGTGGGGCCAGAGGCAGGAGTCCCCAAGAACCCAGCCTGCCCTCTGCACTCCCCCACCGAACGTCACCAGGCCACCCGGTGCTGTCCTGCAGACCCAGGACAGCAGACCCAGCTCCTGCAGACCCAGCTCTCAGGAGCAGAGGGCCAGAGCGAGTGCTTCTGTCACCCGTCCTGAGGCCACCTCCTCAGCGAGCCCACTGCCCACCGGGCCCCGGAGGCTGGCCATCCCTGGGTTGGCTGGGACCTCGGGGCTGCAGTGTCAGGATGGGGAACGAGGGGGCCAGTGGCAGTATGCTGGGGGCCGGCTTTGGGCCTGTCCCTACTGTCCTCGCCAAGGCCACAGGCCATGGGCTCCTTCTAGGTCCCCGACGGGGGTGCCCCCTTGTCCCCTGGGTCTGGGCCGCAGTGGAGTCAGGGCTTGCCGCTGGCCTCAGTGTTGTCTCGAGGCCCGAGGACAGGGCCACACTCCAGGTGCCCTCACGCCTGTGCAGGTCAGACCTGAACTCAGAGTCAGACCCACATGAGGAAGGGGTGAGTGACTGCCATTCCCCGTCCTCATAGGGACCCCATGTGCGAAGCCAGCAGGGAAGGAGGCAGGGCTGGCTTCTCAGAGCAGTTGGCCCCCGAGACCCTGACCACTCTCACTCCCCTCGGGATAGACTCAGGCACCGAGGCAGCACCAGGGGCTGGGTGTGGCCACTGGCCAGGGACGTGCCCTTAGCAGCTTCCCCCATCCCCACCCCAAGGACCACTGTGCCCTGGAGGGGCTCTGGGGACAGGACCAGTGCGAGACAGAGGAGGAGCCATCCCCACCCCTGACCCCTCACTTCCAGGAACTCGGAGTGAGAGCCGGCTGCTCTGAGCTCAAGCTCCCGAAATAGCCCAGGGTGCGGCCTCGAGGGCAGGGCCGCTGACTTCAGGCTACAGCCAAGCCCAGCTGTCCGGCGGCTGCACCTGCTGCGCTCAGAGCCCGCTGGGCCCGCAGGGGGGCGGGGCGCTGCCCAGCCACCCACTGTCAAAGCCCAGGCCCCGGGCAGGGCTGCCACCCTTGCCCTGCCTCCGGACTCTGGCTCGGCAGGGTCTGCCGGCTCACAGAGCCCAAAGCCCACGTTGCCCCAGCATGCGGCCTCCATCCCGGCAGGGTCCTTACCTGCTGTGGCCCGAAATTCAGCTCACGGCTCAGACCAGGCACTTCCAGCCCTGGGCAGGTGGAGCTCACACACGTATGTACGTGGACCCAGATAGCATCTCTGATACCCCAGTCCATCCGTGTCCCCAAGTCACGGCACCGCAGCAGCAAAGGGACGCTACTCTCTTGGTTCATCCGCTCCAGTCAGGAGCTCACAGCCCGCTGGCTCCCGCACACGGGTTTCCGGCTTCAGGTGGAATGGCCATAACCTGGAATGGACGCCCCCAAAGATAAGGAAACACCCCGTCCACACGAACCAGGAGCAGGGACGCATTGCTGGGATTGACCTAGTCTGACATTGGAGGGGACGGACGCTCTCACTGAGGCAGAGACGCAGGTGAGGACGGTGGGCATCTTGCAGTCTGGCTCGCGTGCAGACCCTGAGTGGCCCGTGCCTGTCCTCTCTGACATGCCCGGGTGTGCGGGTGTGTGTCCACGGTGAAACAAAGACTCCACAGAAAGATGCCATCATTATGAAAATAATAACCCTTCAGGGGAGAAAAGGCAGTGAGTGACCTTGTGAGGGAAGGACCGCTGGGATCTCACGGGAGGCTGGTTACTTCGGCGCGAGGGGCAGACCCGTGTGAGGTGACTGATCCCGCCGGTGCCTCGTATACAACACCAGGTTGTTAGGCAAGCAGGGTGCAGAGTGTGGCAAACTACCCGTTAAACGGCATCCAGCGAACAAGGAGGTAGAGGAGGGTAGGGGGGGTTCCGTGGTGAAATAAAAAGAAAAAGAAAAGAATCGAGTGAAGGAATAGGAAGATATTCCTAAAAGTGCCAAATCCATCATTTCCCAGGGACAAATCTGCATAGAAACCCCTGGGAAAACGCTTTTCAAAACCAGTGAACCAGCCCGCCTCCCACTGGGGGCGGTGACATGGCCCAGTGGCGCAGCTGTGGGGCAGGACAGTAGGGGCGCCTCACAGCACTTCACTGGGATGCGAGTCCCACGTGACCAAACGCCACGGCTCACTCACGCAGCTCAGCAACACCCCCCCCCCCCGTGTGGGCGCAACTCGAGGACGGTCACCAGGCTCAGGACAGATGGCACCTCCTCCCCCCCNCCCCCCCCCCCCCCGTGTGGGCGCAACTCGAGGACGGTCACCGGGCTCAGGACAGATGGCACCTCCTCCCCCCCCACCCTCCACCCCCCGAGCACATCCCTGCCTGTCTCATCTGCCCCTCACCCCCTGCCCCTACTCCCTGTGACCTTCAGACGACACTGTGTAAACAATGGCCTTGACGTGAACATTTTTAAATCCTCACCCAAGGATGTGCTCCCTGGTGTTGGGGAGGAGGAGGGAGGGAGAGACAGCGAGGCCCATCCGAGTGTGAGAGAAACACAGGCAGGCTGTGTCCCGTTCCTGCGCGTCCTGACCTGGGACCCGGCCTGTGCCTTCGAGCTCTACAGAACGACGTTCCAAACCTCTGAGCCCGATGGTCAGGGCAGCAACGCCAGGACTCTTGCAAGTCTTGTTTAAAAATCCACTCAGGAATATCTGACATAGAACCCCAGGTCCTGGGTTCCTGCCTGGGGCGACCCCTCACTCACCCTGGCCCCTCACACACCCCCACGGACACAGCCTGGGCTGGTGTCCTCGGCTGCTGACCAGCCACCCATGCCCTGTGAGAGCCCCTTTTGGCCCCACCTCCCGGACGGGTCCCCATTTCTCATCCCCACGGGGACCCCTCTGAGTCCAGAATGTGCCTCTGGGCCCTAGGCCCCCTGCTGAGAGGGACAGCGGCTGTGACATCATCACCCTCACCGTCCAGCCAGCGTCCAGCCATGGCCAGTCCCTGAGCGACTCTGCACGGAGGCTGCCCCTCAGCCCAGGGACCTCACCGCCCAGGGACCCGTGCTGGGCCTCTCCAGCCTCCCCCAGGGACCAGGATGCGGAGGAGGAGGCCTGGCCCCGGGAGTCTTCTGATGCCAGCCCGGGGCCTCGGAGGCTGAGTCACATTCCTGAGGAGTGAGGCAGTGGCCTGGTTATCACAGGCTGTCACTGGGGAGCACACACTCAGAGGACACAGTCAGCAAACCCACCCTCAGCCCGCATGGCCCTGGCCCTCGGCCCACATGGCCCAGGAGGAAGCACAGGCTCCCGGACGCTGGTCCAGGGGAGGGTGTGGGTGGCTGTCACACGAGGAGTGTGCAGCCTCAGGCCGGGCTCTGTGGCCCACGGAGGCCACGAC
Organism: Sturnira hondurensis; assembly: GCF_014824575.4. Classification (NCBI taxonomy): domain Eukaryota; kingdom Metazoa; phylum Chordata; class Mammalia; order Chiroptera; family Phyllostomidae; genus Sturnira; species Sturnira hondurensis. The sequence continues at coordinate 806,078 of NW_028091124.1, read as the reverse complement.
ACATCCCTCCCCTCCGCCCTGAGTCCCAGTCACCCTCAGGACCCCTGAGAGCCTGAGCCATCCCACCTCGGGGGCTGCCCCACCTGCCCCCAGAGCAGGTCTACCCATGGTGCCTTCAAAGGGGAAACAGCGCCAGCTGGTCCAGGGCTGGCGAAACCTGCGTTTATTGTAACAGTTACACAAATTCAAATGTAACGCTGGGTGTCTGCTGACAACAATCACAGGAACAGACGTGACGTGAACGAGGGAGCAGGACCCCCCCCCCCAACGCCCCTGCCCCCGCTGCCACGCTCGTCTCTTTCTTCATCCCGAGGCCAGAGCAGAAGGGTGGGAAGGGAGGAGAGTTCGGAGCTTGAGGTCAGTCCAGGGGCCTCGCTGGGCGCCAGGCCTCGGGCTCCTGCCCTGGGACATTCACTTGCTTGTTGCCAACGCAGGACAGCGAGGCTGCCCGGAAGGGTGAGGAGAGTTGGGGCCGGGCAGAGGGCCCTGGGGCTCGGAGGAGAAAGAAGCCCTCCCCAGACCCAGGCTGGGCCCTGAGCCCGGCGGTCAGGCTGCCCTTTCTAGCAGGAGAGAGGTGGGCAACCCTCAGGGATCTCAGTGTCGTCCCACGCCCAGCACCAGGGCTCTAGGACCTGGTACGGCCATCCTCGAGGATCAGGGCCACCGCAGTGATGTCTCTGAGGCCGAGGGGGTGGACAGAGACCCCTGGGCAAGCCCTCCAGCACACAGCGGCCCCCCACATGCCCACCTGGCCCTGCACGGCCGCATCCCCCGCGCCTGCCAAGGCTTCCGGGTGCTGGACGGGGAGCTGGCACTGGAGGGGCAATGGGGGACACAGGGACACAGCATGAGCGAGGGGCCAGCTGGAGCAGCGCCCTTGGTGCGGCTGGAGGGCGGGAACCCAGCCTCTCCTGGGAGCCCCGATTTGGGGGAGCCAAGCCCGTTTACCTCTTTCCTGCCCAGACGCGGCCCCCGAATCCAGTCTGCAGAGACCGGCCAACACCAGGGCCCTGGGCACCCTCCTCCTGGGGAGGGGCCCGGGCTGCCTGGTGACAGCTGGGGGGCAGCAAAGCCACCAGCGCTGGGCCACCACTGGGAAGTACACCAGGACAGACCTCCCTGGGGACCCTCCGCCCTTGGTCACCTGGGAAACTTTTTTAAAGGAGAAAGTGATGAAAGCAGGTTAGTGGGCGGAATTTAAAGCCTGCCTCTTCGCAGAAGATCAAAAGAGCCGAAAGGAGCCGAGGCAAACCTGTGCGTGGGGAAAAACACGCGTCTCCCTGGGCGTGGTGTTTGTTAGTGGTCTTCCTCTGGAGAACAGGTCACGGGCAGAGAAGTCCACACACCACAAACAAGCAGTTTGAGGAATTTAAAAAAGTGAACACACCGGTGAGACCGCCGCCCAGATGGACACAGAGCATCAGCAGAGCCCCGGCCCTCCCCCCTTCCCCCATGACCCACAAAGGGGACTGCTACTCTGCCTCCGTCACTGCCCGCCAGCTTTGTCTGGCCTTGAACTTCACAGGAATGCAGTCTCGCCGAGTGAACAAGCTCCTTCGTGTCTGGCTTCTTCAGTTCGAGGGACAGGTGTGAGGCTCATGGGGTTGCCACAGGCAGGAGTTCACTTTCCTTCTCATGGCTGTGTTCAGCCGTGCGACCGCCCACCTGTGGGGAGGTATTCACGGCGGCGGCGGAGGCGGACCGCAGCGTGTGTGGTTGAGGGCTTCGGTGGGTGGCAGGACCCTGCCCCTGCCTGGGTCGTGGGGGGCCGCAGCAGAGCATTTCACAGGATGGCACGGGCGGGTCCTCAGATGGGTGTGTTTCCAACTCTGGGAGACGCTGCCAACAATTTTCTGAAGTTTGGGCACCGTCACACGCTCGCCCTTGAGGACCCCTTGCTGCACGGGGGCCAGAGCCTGGGATTTGGTCGTCCCTATAATTTGGCCATTCCGGTGACCACTGTGGTTTTAAATTTGCATTTTCGTGGTAACTAAGGATGTTGAGCACTTTTTTCACACGTTTCTTAACCATTTTGTGAATGCCTTTTCCAGTCTTGGCCCATTTAAAATGACAAGTGGTTCCTGTCCGGGTGTTTACTCTCAGTTACCCGTGGCTGGGGTTCACTGTCGGCTTATCCAAGTGCAGAGCCCAAGACCCGCCCAGCCTTGGGGCCGAGTTCGCTTTCTGTGTCTGACTTTGAGGGGGACACACACTTGGCTTTAAAAGCCAAGACCAGTGGGGGGATGACCTTCCACCCAGGATCAGCGGGTTTTGAAAACAACCCGCAGCCAGGTCTCCGAGACACGTGCTGTGACTGCTCAGGGTAGCTCCGTGGCCAAGGCCAAGCCCAAGTCCAGTTGCCCACGCGCCTCCAGATGACCACAGGCTCCCAGCTGCCAGGGACTGGGCCGTGACACTGCGGGACCAGGGATGCCGCCCCTGGTGGCTGCCGCCCCTGGTAGCGTCTGAAACAGACCACTGGGATGCTGGCAGTCCAGCGGCCTTGAAGGTGAGGTTGCCGGGTGCCTGCCATCCGGGGAAGCCCGGGAAGCTCGGGAAGCCCCCGAGATCCCTCCCTGCGGCCCAGCAGGGTGCACCGAGTGCAGTCGCTGCTTTTCTGTTTGGTTTTTCCGTTCTCATTAGCTCTCTGCAGCCAACTGGGAGCCCCCAAGATTGGGGACGGCCCCATGCCTGCTGACCAGGGCTCAGTGGACATTTCCTGGGGAGTGAATGAGCGAGGGACCAGGCAGCACTCGGCACATGCCCAGCTCATGCCAGCCTGCGACCACTGTGTCCTGTGTGTACTGAGCCAGTGTCCCGCGGCCCTGGGGGCGCCCATCAGAACTCCCTGACCCCCGGTGTGCCACACCAGGAGGCAGCGTGGAGATCAGACCTCTGTTTTGTTTGTGGTTGGAGGAGGAGGGCAGAGACACCCCCGGACCCGCCCCGTCCTGCGGGTCTGAGTCCCCACGGCAGGCCTGGGTGACTGGCCTTCAAGGTGGCCAGGGCAGTGCTGTACCAGCCTCTTTTTGGCGCAGAGGTCATGCCCAGAGGTCAGGGCTGCCCTGTCCTCAGCCTCCTCACTGCCTGGGGAACCTTCCCAGCTGCGAGCCTGCCACGCCCACCCCTGCTGGGCCCTGGGGTCAGGACCGAACATTTCCTCCCACCTCGCCCCACTCCAGGGCTCCCACACCCAGGTGCCGACCCCAAATTCCAGCACCAGGGCCTGGGGTGCTGAGTCAGGGCCTGGGGGCAGGATTCCCAGCACTGGGACCGGTCTCCTCTCTGCCCAGTGCCCCCCACCCCACCACCCAGGGGGAGTGTGCACTGGAGCTTACCAGGGGTCCCACACCCCCAGGCCTTGGAGCTCAGGAGGCGGGCAGCTCGGGGGCNGGACCGAACATTTCCTCCCACCTCGCCCCACTCCAGGGCTCCCACACCCAGGTGCCGACCCCAAATTCCAGCACCAGGGCCTGGGGTGCTGAGTCAGGGCCTGGGGGCAGGATTCCCAGCACTGGGACCGGTCTCCTCTCTGCCCAGTGCCCCCCACCCCACCACCAGGGGGAGTGTGCACTGGAGCTTACCAGGGGTCCCACACCCCCAGGCCTTGGAGCTCACGAGGCGGGCAGCTCGGGGGCACATGTGACACTGAATCCCCAATCTGCTGAGCTCATCTGGGCCAGCTTTCTGTCCTTGCAGGCGGTACCTGCAGAAGCTAGCCCCACACAGATGGATGGATGGACAGACGGACAGACACAGGCTGGTGCCCACAGGGCCCGGCCAGGAGGTCTGTGGCCTCAGAGAGGGTTTGGGGCACGTTTATAGAAGTGAGGGACTGCAGGGGAGAAGCCTGCATTTGGTCCTGAAGCAACGGAGACAGTTGGGGGTGGTTCTGACTGGGGTCCGACGGGTCAGGTCCAGGTCGCAGAAACGTGGTCACAGATGCCTCCCACCTGGACGTCAGCCCTGAAACAGCCAGCCAGGGTCTGGGGTCTTCAGATCTGCCTTCTCTGTCCCTGGATTGAGGACCCTCTCGACCTTCCCCGCCGTCCCCATGAAGCCAGAAGGCAGGGCCCTCCTCTGAGCTCCACGGTGAAACCCCACCCAACAGGAGTGGGAACACCATGCGCTCAGCCTCATAGTCCAGAGAGGGCGGCTGTCCCTCCCAGTGCCCAGGAAGGAGCAGGGTCCTGTCCGGGGCTCCTGAGCACGCAGGGCGGAGGTCCCCACCCCAGGCCCCCTGGCGCACCCCCAGACCCCCGGCCCACCCTGCCCATCTTGTTCTCGGCAGCCAGATGGGCGCAGCGCCCCACCCCCCCAGCCCACCTTCTGCTGACACTTCTTCAAAGCACAGGAAACGCCGGCCTGGCCCGCGCCCCTCGCTCGCCCTCTTACATCTTGAACCACTTGGAGGAGCTCTGCCCAGCCGCCCGCAGCCCCTCCCTGGAGCCCCAGCTCCGAGGGCCTTCTAAAAATAGGGCCTGACCCGCTCTCTCCAGCCGCCGCCTGGGCAGGAGGCCTGGGAGCTGCACCCCAGGAGCAGAGCCAAAGGCCTAGCCAGGGTGGAGAACGGGAGTGGAGCGCCCCAAAATTCCAGCCCCACTATCGGGCCGCGAATTCTTCCCCTCCCGGAGGCTCTGTAGCCTCGTCTGGCTCCGTTGACGGCAGAGGTGCGGCCTCACCACCCAAAGGCCACACGCCTGGAGCAGGTGGGTGGTTGGAGGCTGGGGACCCGGCTGAGGGGCCTTCCCCAAGGCTGCGGTCAACTGAGGCCCACGGGGTTGGGTAGGGGCCGTGGCAGGAGCTGGACTTGGTTTCCAGCCGCAGGGGTGAGGTCAGCCCATCACCGACCCTCTGAGTCACTCAGGCCAGCTGCTCTGCCTCTCCGAGCCTCATCTGTGGTTGGAGTGGGCAATGACTGCTGGCTTTTGGGGTCTCGTGGGGACGGAAAGAGCCCCTGTGTGCAAAGCCCCGCTCCCCCAGGCACCCCTGGGACTCCCACCCGCCACTTGTAGAGGACTCTGTCCTTGGCAGCTGTATCCGTTCCACCCTCAGGGTTCCGAGTGCCCACTGCGCCCAGTGCTGGGGGGGACACTTCACAGTGGTAACAGCAGCAGTAGCAGATGCGGCTCACAGCCCCCCACGCCCACTCTCCCTGCACCCGCAGTCAGAACTCCGGTTTCATGGGGCGAAGGCGTTTCCCAGCCTCCCCTCTGCTCGAAGAGGCAAACAGGAGGGAGCAAACGAGATGATGCCACGGGGCTCACAGGGGAGCGCCCGAGGGCAGGCCAGCCCAGCTCAGAGGGTAGCTACTGCCTGGGCCTGTCTGCTCCCTACTCCTTGGGATGCAGATGTGAAGGAGGGAGCTCCAGCAAGCATCTTTGACCACGAGGCAGCCCTGGGCTAGTCGGCCTCCCAGACCAGGAGAGCAGAGGTGGAGCTCAGGGAAGGACCAGGCGGCCAGAGGCTCCCTGCCCGGTTTCCTGGATGACTTCCCTTCTCTGGCCCCAGTGCCGTTGTCCGAGGGTGGAGAGTGGTGGGCAGAGGGGACCGAGATCAGAGGAGAGAGGGGCCTGAATGGGGAGCAGGGGAGCCCGAGGTCAGGAGACCAGCAGGTGGCACCCACCCCCCTGCCCTCTGCGACCCACAGCCTGGAATGTGGGGCTGTGGTGTCTGCCCAGACAGGGCCTGGCCGGGCCAGCCTGGGGACGCAGGCATCAAAGGAGCCGGGCTGCTGGCAAAAGGGACAGGTCGGGGCATGCTGGCCGTGCTGCTCCGAACACGCTCACCTGCGGCAGGTGAGGAGCCGGCAGAGGGGCGGAGGGCGGCCCTGCCAGGTTGGCAGGGCCGGGACCAGAAGCCCGGGAGTGGGAGGCTGAAAACGCTTTTCGCCCAGCAATCTCTGCCCCAGGGTGTCCCCAGATGTTACTGCACGTGTCCTCCACAAACAGGCAGGACTGTCCTCAGGGGTCCTCCTGACAGCAGCCCCTGAGGCCCCAGAACCTGGGACTGCATGCCCTGAGGGGCCAGGCCAGGCTGGGGGCCTCCCCGCACCCCCGGGAGGCCTCCTATAGCTCCTCAGCGGGTGGGAGGGAAGCCACGTTGGACAGGCCCCTAGGCACCTGGAGCTGCTGACAGTGGCCACACACCCAGGTGACAGGAGCACAGCATCACCAGGGGCCAGACCACCCTGGCTGGGGGCCGGCACTGCCCACCAAGTCCAGGGCCTCCTTACCAGCCTGGTGGCCAGGCAGTGGTCTCGTGTGGATGGCAGCCTCAGGCCTCCGCCCCCAGGTTGTCCTCCAGGGGTGGGGCTTCAGGCTCAGGGCCCCAGGCCTGTGGGTCCAGCACTGGGTGAGCCCCAGACTGGTCTCCCTTGCCCCCTCTGCCTGGTCATCAGGGGGCTGCTTCCCGTGGGGTATCTGAGGTTCTGTGAGGAGCAGGGACGAGGGCTCCTGGGGACCGTGGCCAGTTCCATGTTGGCTACTGCACAGCCGGTGGTGACTCCACAGGACACAGGTCTTGTGCCACTGTGAGGTTCGTGGAGGGGTCAGCCTCCACAGTCAGCAGACTTCAGTAGGGAGGAGCAGGAGGGCCCTCCATGGTGGGTGGGCCTTGCCCCATCAGGTGAGGCCACGGGAGCAAAGCCGGGGCACCCAGGGGCCACAGCGAGGCTCTCGCCCGGCACTGGCCAGCTGCAGCCCCGCCCTGTGGGTCTGCAGTCTGGACATGCCTGGCCAGCCCCTGAGCCTCTGCGTGTGCGGAGTCTCCGTTCTTGGGCCCGTCACTCACTCCAGTGGGGCTGGAAGGCCGGGACCAGGGCCCCGGAAGAGCTCTGGGCTTGTCCACTTTATAGACAGGGGTGGGAGTCTGTACTTTATCCTTTTCATTAAGCATTTTCTGCTCAAAATAAAGTTTTCATGCCCTTGTCGTAGCTAAACCTCTTCCGCACCCAGAGGAGGCACTGGGCCGAAGGAGGAACAGGCAAGGGAGCCGCCCCTGTCCTGCTTTCTGTCTGTGTGGGGCCAGGACCTGGGCAGGGTGGGGGAGGGGCTGGCCAGGAGCCCCCCCCCCCCCACCNGCGGAGCGGGGCCCCCCCCCCCCCCCCCCGCACCTTGCAGCCTCCCGACACCTTGCATGGATCGGGCTGGTGGCCCAACTCCGTCACCCCTCACTTGGTGGGGGTGGGGGTGGGTGGAGGAGGTTCCAGAGCGGCCTGCTTTCCTGGAGAAGGAGCGGGGCTGGCGTCAGGGAGCTGGTGGCGGTCTCCCTCCTCCTGCGAGTGCCTCGGGCTCCTTTTCCTGGGCTGAGCCCTGACTCTTGTCCCCGGGGCTCTGGACCCCTGGGGAGGGCTGTGGAAGTCCCGGGGGCTCAGGGCCTGCTCCGCCTCCTGCCTCAGGGACTCCGAACCCCCAGCCAGCCCACAGGGGCGGGACTGCCGGCCCTTGGTGGTAGGGGCGCAGCAGGGAGTGGGCTGCCGCCTCTCCTCCAAGCACCTCGCAGCCCAATGCCTGGCCTCTGCCCTGGGCTCCCGGGAGGTCAACCAGGGCCCTTGGAAGGTCCGCCTGGTACAGCTGCCTCAGGCCACACCAGACAGGGACTCCTGGCTCTAGAGTGGGGTCTCTCGAGGATCAGCTGACCTCAGGAGGGGCTGCAGACTGAGGGCAGCTGCCTGAGCAATAGATCAATCCTTGGTCGATGGTGCCTACGACAGGCAGGCCCCCTGCTGTGGTGCCAGCACCTGAACCTGTCTCCTCCTCAGGGGCACTGCAGCCCTCCCTCGAGATCTGAGTGTCCCTCCCCAGTGCCTGACGGAACCCCAGCTGCTCTCGGGGACCACAGACTGGTGCCACAGTGAGGGTGGTCTTGTGTGGACTGCTCCGTCCCACTGTGCCAGGGACATGCTGGGCAAGGCCCCCCTCCAGCCGCCCACCTCCCAGAGCTGATGAGGGGCAACTTGTCCCGCCCTCCGGGGCATCCCAGGCCTGGGGGACAGGAGATCACCCACTTGCTCCTCAGGACGGAGAAGACGGCAGGCGTATGTGAACATCTCCAGGACCCCGGGGCCCTCAGTGCCCTCAGCTGGAGACAGGCGGGTGCAGTGAGGGAGGGTGCCGGGTGGAAGCCCTGCCTGGTCGGCCCACTAGGCCACCCTGCGGTCACATCCAGGGCCAGTCCCAGGCTCCACCCCTGCCCAATGGCCAGGCTTCCCTCAGGGCCCTATTTGTGGACCTCAGAATTCAAGCACAATCAAAGGATTTTTTAGAATTTGAGCAAAAAGACTTGTGATTTTTTTTCTCAAATAGTTTGGGCTTGGCAAATCCAAAGCTGTGCTTCGCCAAGCCCGCCTTTCTCCTGTAATTTAGAGAGGGAGAAAAAGGCCAAACCGCTCTGCGCTCGCAGGAGACTGGGCCCCTGTGCCGCCACCCCACCCTGTCCTCTGGTCTCCAAGTTCAGAGTCCTCGGGGTGTCCAAGAGCCCCCAGACACCCCCACCTCGGCTTTGCAGCGTTCTGTTTGACTCTATTTTTCATCTGTCAGTGCGGCGTCTCTGGCAGCATCAGGACCCGTCTGACCCAGGTGCTGACGGCCAGGAGGGCCCGCCCCTCCCCGAGGCTGCTGATCCCACGGTGGGGGCAGAAGGAGGCAGCCCTGGAGAGGCTCCCGAGTTCTAAACCCCGCTGGTCTCGCAGGGCCCCAACCCCCAGGGAGCCGAAGAGCCACACACCCAAGTGTCACAACAAGTCACCAAGGAGCCACTGAGCCTGTTCTCAGGGCCAGGAGCCAAGTGTTCCCAGCGTCCAGCAGTGGTTTCTGTTGGGACCAGGGGCACGAGTCTCTGTTCCTGCCTGCGGGGGCGGGAGAGGGACACTTTCCTGATACAGCTCCTCCTGGGAACCACTGGCCACAGTCAGGGTTGACAGCGACATTTCGGAAGCGCCCCTCACGGGGGGGGGGGGGGACGAAGCATGAGTCTGTCGCCACCAGCCTTTTGTCACTGCAGATCATTCACCAGTGTCCCACCAGGGGTCCTAGTCACGGCCATGATGTAGTGGGAAGAGAAACAGCAGGCACACAAATTTTAAAATTAAAAGACCCAGTTATGACTAATCGTGGGCTTGACCGGGAAACCAGAAGGCGGTCCACTGGAGCCTGGTTAGAACTAGTCGGGCCGTTTCGCAGAGCTTCCAGGGAAAAACATCGGCCATTGACCTTCCGGCACACGGTGGTGGCTGACAGCACTGCCCCCCACAGCTGGGGACACCCACAAATAAACCTCGAACTGTGAAAGGCCCAGATGACTGAAAAAATTGGACAAGGAGAGAAATTCAAAATATTCAAAATTCTCAATTTGGAGGGGGGGAAGAGTTCTCCCAGAACTAATCTATAAATTCAGGGTGATTCCCGTCTGTTATTTATGGGATCTAACAGGCTGAATCCAAAGTTGTCACGGAGGACATTAAAAAAAAAACAGCCAAGAACTTTTGAAAGCAAGAAATAGGCCCCCTGTCAAATGACGGGCTGGGAAGCAGCGTGGCCTCGACACGGGCGCCGAGGTCAGACGAGGCTCGGAGCAGAGAGACGCGGCCTTCCTGGCATTTCACGTCTCGGGGCGGAGTGGAGGGGGGCTGGGGCTGCAGCCGGATCCCAGGCCAAGATCTTTAGCCCGAGAAGCATCCCCAAGAATCAGTGCAGAGAAGCCCAGCGACGAAGGTGAAAATGGCAGCAGACTCGAGGAGACCATGAGGACATGCCCGTGGCCCAGCCTCACGGTGCACAGGTGGGGACACTCGGGAGAGATCAGGCCTTGTCCCCAGGTCAGCCAGCAGCCAACTCCCGTGGGCCCCCGGAGCTGCCGAGGCCCCGCTTTCTTAAGGGTGGTCTTTGCCGGCTCACCTGGCCCCTCAGCGGAGGGTTTCTGGTCACCTGTCCTGCGGGAAGTCAAGTGCACACAGAAGGCATGGGGGTGGGGGGCAGGAAATGACAACCCCCCGCACAGGCATGCTTGGAGGGAAACGCAGTGTTCAAACCCAGGGAACCGACAGAGGACAAGGAAGGGTGTGTGGATTGAGTGCGGACTTAGATTTCGGTACGAGAACGGCTGCCCCCTTCCCCCACCACATGAACGGGCCCCCCCACTAGAACCTAGGGAATGTTCCAGAACACGACTGCAGTTGGCCCCCACCGCTCCGGGTGGGGGAGTGGGACCAGCGCCTGAACAGGACTTTCCTTTTTGCTCACGTGCTTCTGAATTTGAAATTTTAATAATTCCACACAGGTACACATCACTCAAGGTTTTTCATGTGTTTAGAGAGCTTTAAATTCCGGTCGCGGGTCACACGACCTGACCCCTGCCAGAGAGCAACACCTGCGGACGCTCAGCCCACCTCCTCAGCCCAAGTGGGCAGAGCCCCCCGTGAACCCCCGGGCGTGCGCTGAGTAGGTCTCCAGGTCCCAGCCAGCCCGCTCTCCACATGCATCGCCACGCAGGTGCCAACACACACGGGCACTGCCCCCCCCCAGCACTGCAGGGGGCTCTGGGCTCTCCAGCCACGGGCCGCAGGTGACATCTCCACGCATGTCTCCGAAGTGCATTTAAACCAACTCGCCCAGTGTGGGCAGCTTGCGGTGGGGCGGGGGGGCGGGGGGGCAGAAACGGTCACTCAGCGAGGGCTGCTCCTTCCAGAAGATCGGCAGGCGGGTTGGGAGGGAGGCTGTAGCCAGGAGGATGTGAGCCCCGGCTGGGGTCCTGCCGAGGCCACGAGAGGGGTCAGCAGCAGGCTGGCGGGTGACGGCAGCCCTGTTAGAAGGTCTGCACCTCTCACCTGGGTGTCATCCCCAGCGTTCCTGAGTGGTGTGTCTTGTCCCCACAGCACGGCCCTGCAGGCCACGCAGGTGTGTGGGCCCCGCACACAGGGGGCTTGGCCCAGGTGCAGGCGCTCAGAGGAGGGTCAGCCTGAGCTGAGGTGGGGCTGACGGGGGCCCCGTGGTCATGGCTCTTGGTGGCAGCTGCCTCTGGAGCTGGACGTGACCTTGGGCCTGCCCAGAGACAAGGGACGACAGCGGGCCAGCAGGGATGTCTGGGATGGGTGGAGGGTCTGGGTTGTTTCGGTGGGAGGGACAGCTGTGGGGCAAGATGTGGGTGACACCCAGCAGCCGTGGCCACCTGCTTCTGGCTTTATCCCGGGCTCGTGACTGCCGCTGGTTCTGGAACAAGCAGCCTGGCCCTGCAGACTGGGGAGGCCGGCGGCAGTCCCGGAGGCGCAGGCAGCTCCTGGCCACTGGGGACCCAGCCTCCAGCCCAGCACAGGGGCCCGAGAAATGGGTGCTCGCTCTCTGAGGAGCCGCTCGCTCTAAATGGATTTCCCCTCTGCTCTGCAGGGAGGAGAGAGGCCTGCCCAGGCGGGTCAGAGGCAGAGGGGCTGTGAAGGAGCCCACCTCGAAGCCGGTCGCCCCCCTCCCAGGGCTTGCAGGGAGGGGGGCCTGGCACAGGTTGGCCCACCTGTGCAGGAGGAGGTGCCCATGCACTGTCCATGCTGCAGACCCCTGGCCGCCCTGCTCCCTCGGCCCAGCGGGCCCAGCTCATCCAGGCCCCGTGCACCAGAGGGCCAGCAGGGGAGTGTTTGGGGGCATGTGGGGTGGCCACCGGCAGAGATGATTCGAGCTGCACATGGGGTGGAAACTGCCTTCACTGCTGGGTCTACTTGGAAAGCTTGGAGGTGCCAAAAGACCCCCAACAGAAGACACACCCTACAGCCCCCAAACGGCTGGGGAAGGGGAGCCCTGATGTGCAGGACTCCTGAGGGAGCGGAAGTGGAACTGTTTCTGAGGGAGGAGGCAGCAGTGACCAGTTTGCTCCCCGTGTCCTCTGAGCTGTCAGGGCTCTGCCTGCTCCGCCCCTCCCGGGCCAGAGGCAGGAAGTAAGGGGGCGGGTGTTGCCCTCCAGGACTGGGGTCACTCCTCAAAGAGACAGAAGCGTGGGTGCGCCCACATTCCCGCTCCCAAGACCCTGAACGGCCCTTTCTTCTCCGCCCGGCACCAGGCGTCCCTCCCCCGAGTAACCAGGCAATTAACAACTGGCTCCCTCGGTCCCTCCTCCTGGCACCCCGGGGCCCTGTCTCCCCACACAGGGCTCCCGGTGCTATGTGTCCCCAGCCTGGCCAGCAGTGTCCCAGTCCGAGCTGAGCGGCCAGGCCTCGGTGGGACCAGGGCGAGCCAGCACAGCACGGTGGCCCTGGGGGTCGCTCCTCCAGCCACATGACCGGAGCGGGAGCCCCGGAACAGTGCCCCGGCCTGTGAAACGGAAGCGCCCCCCTGGGGCGGGGACAGGGCAGGAGGCTCTGTGGGCCTCCAGCAGCTTCCACAGAGTCATTCCGAGCTGTGACCCCCCAGCAGCTGTGGTCCCGGCACCTGGCCTCCCTGCTCCACGTCACCAAGGCTCCCGGCCGGTGCTGGCCCCGTCCAGAGCTGGGAGGACTGCCCCACCTGCCGGCCCCCAGAGCTGGCTCCACCCTGGGTCCTGGCACAGAGCACCCGTCTTGCCTCCTCTCCCGAATCCACACGGGGGGCCACCCGCAAACGAAGCCGAGCGTTGAGGCCCAAATGACACGGCTGGTCGGCGGTGGGGTCTGGTTTGAACTTGAATGCAGCCCTCCGTGTCCTTTGCTCGGGACAGGACCGGTGAGCAGCCAGCACCAGTTCAGACACCACGACTTTGCCTTCAACCCACACTGTCCCTGAGGCGGGCTTGCTGCCGCTTCCCGGGCACAGCCGGGAGAAATGCTGCACACCCCCACCCCGCACCTCAGCCCAGCCCAGCCCCAGCCTCCAGTGTGCAGGAATCTGACCACCCAGGAAGCCACCCAACGGGGAGCAGTAAAGGGCCAGAGCCCCAGACCCCAGAGCAAGAAGGACCCTGCGCCCTGTGCTTGCTGCCTACCCGTTGCCCTGCCACCCCAGTCCTCCACAGGGCAGGACCTGGCCTCCTCACTGCGCAGGCGCCCAGGCCTCTGCAATGAGGGCTCTGAATGGGCTGGGGGTAGTGTCCTCACCAGGGGAGGCTGCAAGTGGACTGTGAGGTAGGCGTCCTACATTGGCCCTGCGGGGGTGGAGCCTTCGAAACCCTGAGTGGGCCCAGGAGGCCCTGCTCCTGTCTGCGGTCCACTGACCCCGGGAACCTCCCTGTGGACCTGGATAAAGAGGAGGCGGCAGGGGTGCCCCCAACAACCAGGAGAGGAAGAGTGGGCGACTCTCCCGCATCGGGTGGGGTTTAAGCCCCAGGCTGGCTCCCGCCTGGTCTGAAAGATCGGGGCTGGCAGTGAGCTTGTGAGGAGAGAGGAGTCCCTCACCCCTGCCCTGGGTGGCCTCAGCTAGGCGGGCACCGGGAAGGTGCCCCGGCCCAGGCAAGCGGGAGCAGGCCCTGGCACGTGCACGGCGGGGGAGCTCGTGAGTCAGCCTCGGTGAGGCAGCAGGTGTGGAGGGGCAAGATGAACCCCCCACCCCTGTCACCCAGTGAGGGGTGCAGCCAGCTCTGGGAGGCAGCCCACAAGGCTGACACACTGGGGAGCAGACCAGCGGTGGGGGGGACCCTGTGTGTGTGGGTCCCTGCGGCTCTCGCCCCGTCTTCTCCCTGCCTCGTGTTGGTTATCTCGGCCAAGGGCACGGATCTACTCCTTCCCTCCCATTTCGGCCTATCAGGCATTGGGGCTGTGGCCTGGCCAAGCCCGCTGGTCTCTGTGGGGTTCGCCTATAGGCCACGGGGAGAGGACGAGGCGGGGGACGGGGCGGGGGGGTGGGAGCAGCAGCCCAGGGAGAAAGACCTGGAGAAGCTGCCGGACGGACGATCTCGCCCCGCTCCGCGCTCCTCGTTCCCCAGCAGTCTGACCTGCTGCTGTGCAGCCTCGTCCCTTCTCCAAGGGGCCGCCTGCCGCCGCCCGCAGCCCAGGCCGGCAGTCCGCAGCGCTTTTGTTTCTCGAGCATCCAGAGAACCACGTGGAGGGGACCAAACAGGCTGGCGACCCCCAACAACCAAGTGTCCGTGCCCCGCTGTAGCGCAAGGAGCGGGGGCGGGGGGCGGCGGCTCTTGGGGGCTTTCCCGCGTTCCCCCACCGCCCCCCGCGAGAACACCAGGTGTGACAGGAGGGCTGGGAGGGGCACTCAGCGGGGCGGGGATGGGGTACGGGGATGCAGGCGAGGAGGGGGGCGGCGGACGGCGGTGTGGGCGGCGGGCCGAGGGGACGCGGGCGCCCGGGAGTTGGCCAAGGCGCGCTGCCGGGGTGCAGGGCAGCCTGGCGAGCCGGTGGGGGCGGGATGCGAGGGATGCTGAATTCGGCTGTGAGCCCCGCGGCCCCTGATAGGCGCGCGGGTGGCGTGACGTCACGTCCGGCGGGGAAGCCCGGCCTCCGCGCCCCCTCCCGCCCCGCCCCCACAGGTGGTGCCGCCGCCCTGGGCGCTGGGCGTGGGGCCGCCCTCGGGGACCCCCGGACGCAGCCGGCGCTCGTCCCCGCCGCCCCCCCCCCGCCCTCGGGCAGTTGACTGGCCGACGGGAGCCACTGGGCCCCCAAATCCTCGGGGAGGGCCGGAGCGCCCAGTGGGCCCCGGTCGCGCCCCGCGCTCCGCCCCGGGCGCCCGCTCCCGCCCTGCGCGCCCCTCCCCTGCACTGCCTTCCCCGCCTCCCGAGGCGGCCCAGGGGCCGGGCTGGGCCGGGGGAGGTGCCGAGCCGGGACTGCGCGCTCGCCCGCTGCGCTGGGCGGCCCGACCTAGCGGCCGGTCCTCGATCCTCCCGCGCTCCGCGTTGCCGCCGGCTTTTGTTGTCTCCGCCTCTTCGGCCGCCGCCGCCTGCGGACCACGAGCCGCGCGCCGGGACCTTGGCTCTGCCCTTCGCAGGCGGGGGCTCCTCGGGCCCCACCGTCCCCGAGAGAGGCGCGGCGAGCGACCGGTAGCGCCTCGGCCCCGCCATGGAGCTCCGGGCCGGCGGCTGGTGGCTGCTGTGCGCGGCCGCCGCACTGGCCTCCTGCGCCCACGGGGACCCTGCCAGCAAGAGCCGGAGCTGCGGCGAAGTCCGGCAGATCTACGGCGCCAAGGGCTTCAGCCTGAGCGACGTGCCCCAGGCGGAGATCTCCGGTGAGTCAGGGCTGCGGGTCCGGTACCCCCGCGCGCCCGGCTTTGCCTCTGCGTCCCGTCGTCGGCCCTGCGCGGCTAAGTGCCCGGGGCTTCCCAATCGCGCCGCCTCCGCCTGTCCGCACCCGCTCGGGCCCTCACCCCTGAGCCCCGCGTCGCCCTCCCTTCGCTCTGTTAGGTCGCCACCAACCCTTAACTGGCTCACCGGCCCCCTCCCCGTGGAGTTGTCGTCGCTGGGCTGTGCACGGGCGGCCGGCCCAGCGCTCCTCCAGGGCCACAGCTCCAGCGCGGCGGCAGGGCTGGAGTTCCAGACCCAGCGGGCGCGCCGGCCACCCTCGCCTCTGGCCAGGGCTGAGTTGCGTGGTAGTTGTCGCGGCGCAGCTGAGGGTGGCCGCGGGGCTAGGAACCTTCATCGGACTGTGTGGGCCTCTCCGGGAGGTGCTGTCGGGTGGACTGGGGATTCCCACGGGGTACCAGCAAAGGCAGCCTTGGAGTTGGGGGCGTGGGGGGCGGCCTCTGTCCTTTGACCAGGAATGCTGCCCTGCAGAAGTTCCACCCGGGAACTCGTGTCCGCCTGCTAGCTCGCTGGCCTGGCACTTGGAGCCACTTCCCCGGGAGTCCAGCTGCAGGTGGTCTGCATTTTGGATCCCTCCCAGGGTCCGTGTCATCTCTGTGTAACAGCATCGACCCTCCAGGCGGCCTCAGCCCAGCAGCTGTCTGGCAGCCCTGACTACCCCCTCCCTGCTGGCAGCTGAAGAGCTTTGGGGACAGCAGTGCCCCAAGGACCCCTGAACTTTATCTTCAGGTTGTGGCCCTGCTGGCAGCCGCGCAGGGTCTCTGTGGGGTGCCTGGGGCACAGTGGGCCAGAGCAGGGCAGACCAGCTGTCCTGGGGGCACCTTCCAGTTGGGGTTGGGACAGGTAAGGGCCACACTTGAACAGTGACATGGGGGATGTGCAGTGGCCATGGCCCAGAGGAGAATGTACCAGTGTGAGGGTGTGTCCAGAGCCTGTCTCCCTGGTAGTGGGTGGGGGGACAGCCAGGCCCCCCACCTGGTTCCCAGGGGGAGCAGGGGCTCAGCAGGCCGCCCTGAGAGATGCACCCACCCCGCACCCCTCAGCCCCCAGGTTCTGGAGGGGTCCTCCCTCAGGAGCCGGAGTCAGGCGTGCCTGTGCCTGCCTCTGCTGATGGGCCAGGCATTTGCGGGGGGGAGCCTCTATCCTTGGGAGGGGCTGGAGGTGTCTCGGACTAGCTGCCCTGTGTGGCCCCTGCTCCCCCCTCCCCCTCCCCCCCACAGAGGAACTTTTGGGCTGGGTGTCCTTGGCTGTCCTGTGGGACCCCTCTGCTGCTCCCCACCCGGGGTCTCTGGTGGAAGCCGTTCCTGCTGCCCTCCTGCTTGCGTCCACTCCCACTCAGCCATGTGTCCTTGGGGGCCACCCTAAACGCACACCCACAGGGCTCCCTCCCAGTTAGGCTGGGAGACAGGCTGGCAGAGTCTGGGGGGCCACCAAGGGCTAGGACGGAGCTCGGGAACTGGAGAGGCCCAGGTCGGGGTGGTGAGGGGCTGGGCCTTATCCCCCGTGGGCTGGAGAATGCAGCAGGTTAGAGGCCTAGGGTGGGAAAGCGGGCTGTGGTGGGTGGGGGCGGGGGCTGTCCGGCCTGCCAGGGGAGCGCAGCCACACAGCAGCTGTCCACGCATCATCCTGGCCAGGGCTGCAGGCGCCACCCTGCTCTGGGCCTGGAACGCAGGGGCTGTCCTCTCCCTGCCAGTCCTCACGGCTCCTTCACCAGGGGGGCTGCCCTCTTAGACCCTCACCCCCACCCCCATTGCCCCCATGAGCCCCGGAACTCCGGAGTGCCCCATGGGACCCAGGTGCCCGGGACAGTGCCAGGGCCACATGGCACTCCCATGACCTCCCAGGGCAGCGGCCACCAGCCCTGTCCCTTCCTGCTCCGTGTGACTCAGCTGGGCCTTGAGGACCGGGTGCCCTCTGGTGGCCCAGCAGCAGCACGCTATTCTTGGGGAGCCCAGCCACACCTGGGTCCCCTCGCCCGCAGGCCAGCAGCTGGACTCCAGCCAGGGTACCTGCTCAGTGGGCCCAGATCGGGCGGACTGCTTCCTTGTGGGGGGGTGGGGGGCAGGGAGGGTGGCACTGGGCCCAGGCTGGCCTCTCGGCCTCGGCCAGAGGGGTAAGAAACAGCTGTGGCTGGAAGAGGAGGCTGTGAAAGAGTGTGGTGGAAGTGGGGTGTGAGGAGTACTGTCCCAGCAGTGGAGCGTCAGCTGTCTGTCACCCTGCTGTGCAGGTGAGGGGCAGGCCTGGGGACAGCACTGCCAAGGCCCTCCCTCAGGCCAGAGTGCCACACACAGGCGGCCTCGTCCTGAGGTGCTGAGTCAGAGGTGCCCGCTGGTGGGTTTTGCCTCTGGCCCCCCGACATTTCCTGGGCACCTGCCTGGCCTTCTGGCACTCGGCGACGTGTCCTGGGTCTCTCTTACCACTGGGGTTCTGGGTTAGGGGCACCTGTCTGCACCCTTTGCAGTCGTAGCCACAGAACCTGGCCCGGCTCCTGGTGCCAAGAGGGTTCTGGGCCACCACTCACGGGGACTCACACTGTGTCCTGCTGCATGCAGGCTCTGCGGAGCAGGCGGCGCCGGGACAGGAGACGGGCTCGGAGCTGACCCTGCTACACCCAGGCTGGCCTCTGCCCCAGGCTTGGAGATGCCTGCTGGGGGGGGGGGGCGTGCCCGAAGGCCCCTCAGTGGAAATCTTGGCTTCTCTGTGCCCACTCTGACCGTGCACGCCGAGGGCATGGATCCTGAGGGGGTACTCAGAAGCCCCGGGTGTCCCTCACGTTTCCTAGAACCCCCCCTGGGGTCTGTCCCTCAGCCACGGTCAGCGGGCTGCACAGCAGGCTGCTCGTCACCTGGTCCACAGCACACCCATGGACCTAGTGGGTGTCTGTCCTGGGCAGGAGGCAGAGGCCTGGCATGGGGGCCATAGCGGTCTGTGCCTCTGGCCCTGCCTCACTCTGTCTCTGCTCCACTCACAGGGCTGAGGTTTCATCATCCTGGCCTGGGGACAGGGCTTGGAGGGGCACGCGGGGGCCCCAGGGAGCCAGGTCTGACAGGGCCCCTGCGTGATGCAATGGTCCTGGGTCCCTCGCTGAAGCCTCTGTGCCGGCCACCTCGCCCTGCTCCTCGGGGTGGCAGTTTGTCCCCCTGCGCCTCTGCCACGTCCGCCTCCCACCCCACACGGCCGGTTTCTAGACACAGGACACTGGCAGCCTTCTGTCCTGTGCCTGAAGGTTGCTGGGACGAGGAGCATGCTGCCTGGGCTGTGCCCTCCCCCGTGCCTGCCCTGGGGTCTGCAAGGCCACTCAGAGACCTGCGAGGGGTGGTGCCCCACCCTGGAGACCAGCCCTGGCTGCATGTTGGACTTGGGTTCAACGTCCAGTGAGTGCATCGGGCGAGGGTCTTGGGGCATCGCCGGCTTTACAGACGAGTAAACCAAGGTTCCGAGGAGCCACTGTCTCTCTCCGGCCCACAGGGGCTCTTCGGCTCAGAGCCTGGTCTGCTAACCTCAAAGCCTGTGACCTCAAAGGCTGCCCAGCCCAGCTCCCTGCTTTCTGGAAGCCTTGTGCATCCCAGCCCTGAGGCCTGAGAAGGGGGTACACAGCCAGGGCCCTCTCCTTTCGGCTTCGTGGTTTTCATATGGGGTTAGAACTGTATGAATTCTTCCCTGGGATGACTCTCAGCCCTGGCCCCGGCCTCCCTGTCCCAGACCTGCCCTGTCCAGCTTCACGCAGCCAGGCCTCACCTGCCCTCTGGCTGCTCCAGCCCTGCTCAGAAAGGCTGTTCCCAGGCAGCAGGGACGGAGTCGGATCACCCTGGGTGCGCATGGAGGCTGACCAGGCTGTGCCCTGTTGGCTGGCCTGAGGGGAAGCCCCTGTGTGTCCCCGGTGCCAGGCTAGACCAACTCCCCAGGGAGCCATGGACAGGCGTCCTGTGCAGGGGCTGGTGAGCCTAGGAGATGGCGGTTGCTTTGTTGGTGCACTAGCTGCGTAATTAGAAACAGTGCCAGCCCGTGGTTGGCAGGCCTGCGGGCTAGGGAGGCCTTCGGAGAGGGGCTGGGGACACGCAGGCTGGGCAACAGAGCTCGGAGGAAAGCGTGCTTGCTCATGCCTGTGCACGGGTACCCACATGCGCAGGGCACGTGTGTTGGCCTGGCTGGCCATGGGTGGGTAGATGGGCCAGGCCAGGGGCTTGCCAGGGTCAGCCCCGTGCCAGCAGTGACCGGTAGGACACCTCTCCTGGAAGCCAGACCCTCCTCCCCGAGACCCGACTTGGTTCAGAGGGATTTCAACCCGAGACTTGAGACCTGTGGCAGGGCCTGTGAGCCCCGGCCTGTGTGACACCTCTGTGGCTGGCACTAGGTGCCAGCCCCAGTGGTCTCTAACTGCCAACATGGCCCTCGGGGCTCTGGGGTCAGGCCACTGCCCACAGGCTCGGAAGGGGGAGGGCTGTAGCCCAGGGCCACCCACCCTGGACCCCAGCCCCGCCAACATGCCAGCAGGCAGCCCTTCCTGCCTGTGTGTCTGGGAACAGGCCTGGGCAGGCGCCGGAGCTGTCCCACGGGGAGGGGGAGGGGAATGCCGCAGCCTTTCCCCTCCCCCCTGGGCCCCGCCCACCTTCCCAGGTGGGAGCACTCGGCAGCCAAGGGTGAGATGCTGGCCCGTCCTCCCCCACCGTGGCCGCCGTGCTGGGGGTCAGGGCCTAGGCCTCCAGCCCCACTAGGCCTTGGGCCTCAGGACACTCTGGGTTTGAGGGGCGCATACCTGCTCTCTGGGGTAGGAACCCCAGAATCTTGGGTGGGTCTGGGAGCTCTGGGGTTGGGGGCAGGCAGCCTTACCCCCTTCCTTTGTTTGCCTGTGGCCTCAGCATCACCTCCCGCCAGCTCCTGGCTGGCTCACCTTCCTGGCACGTGCCCCCCCACCCCCCTCCCCACCAGGTGAGTCCTCCCTGTGCCCACCCAAACACAAGCCTGGCCCCTCCTCCCTCAGGGCTTGGCCCTGCTGCCTAGCTTCTCAGGCCTCTGCAGCGCTTGTACCCGTGGGCTCTGCCTGTGTCCCAGGTCCAGGCCACAGGCATGCTGAGCGCCTCCGTGTGCCCGGCCTGAGCTGGGGCCCAAGGGTCGGGCGTGGCAGTGTCCCTCGACTGCCGGGACAGATGCCACAGACCAGGTGGCTCTCAAAGCACAAGGGCATCGTCTCCCAGTTCAGAGGCTGGAAGCCCACAATCAAGGTGTCATCCAGGCTGGTTCCCCGAGGCCGGAGGGAGCACCCGTTTCAGGCCCGCAGCTTCCGTGGCCACCGCCACTCCCTCCACCACTGCCAGCCCCTGGCCTCCCCTTCAGGTGGCATCCACCTGCCTCACCTTTGCCTCCAGATCTTTTTTCCAATAAAAACACCACTCCCATCGCGTCTGGGCCCACGCGACTCCTGTGTGACCTCATCTTAACCATGTGCAAGGGCCTCTACCCAAGTGAGGCCATCCTCTGAGGTCTCAGGGCCCATAACTCTAGGGTACGGCCCTTCTTGTGGGTGGGGGCTAGAGATGGGGGCCTCATAGTCTTTTGTGACACTACCTCCCCAAATCCGCTGCGGCACAGACGTGCCGCCTCGAGGCCTTGGTGACTGTGGTGGTCAGGCCATCCCTGGGCCGCCCGAAGGCTCTAGGCACAGCCCGGGACTGGGTGGCCTCACTGAAGGCTTTGTGCTGCCACTGGGTCCGAGGCCGGCCCCCACCCTCTGTGGAGCCTGATATTTCCATTCCTGTTGAGCTGGGCAGGCCAGGCCCACTCACTCCGTCCGCTGTTCGGAGCCGGGTGCCCTCTGCCTACCCACTCACTGCTTGCCATGTCCAGGAACTGGGGTGGGCAGTGGGGGGGCCAGCCTCGAGACCCTCCTGGGGATTGGGTGGCCCCAGCCCAGAGTGATGATGGTGGGCCAGCGTGCCTGGGACAGGCTCGGGGGGACGCCCAGTGTGTAGGGCAGGTGGGGGCCGGCTGAGGTGTGCTTGCTGGAGGCTGAGGGTCGGGCACAAGCTTGCCCAGGGCGTCAGGCGTGGGCTCCAGGTGATGGTGCCCACTGCTGGTGGGGTGCCCCAGAGTGGAGCAGGTGGCAGGTGAGGCGGTGCGAGCCTGCTGTGTTGGGAAGCTGGGGGCGTGTCCACGCAGCCCTGTCCCGAGGGTGCTGGGTGTGTGGTCCCCGGTGGGGGCGGAGGGCTGGCCAGGCCGGGCCCTGTGCCTGCACACGCCCTCAGTGCCCGGGGCCTCCTGTAGCCACTGTGGCCGGCTGAGTGTGACGTCCGAGTGCCCACCCCTGGCATTGGGGGCCGCAGAGGACGCTGCACCCTGCTGTGACCACCACCCCCAGACTCTGGGGAGGAAGCTGATGCCACCTGCCGCCAGGCTTGGCTCAGGTGCTCACGGCGTTTCTGGTTGTCATGGAGCGCAGGACGTGCTGGACCTGGGGAGCCGTTTTAAAGGGACATGGCTCTTAAGTGGCTCAGTCCCCGGCTGCCCCTGGGGTGTGCCAGGCATCTTGACCCCCTTCCTTAGAGCAGCCTGACACCCAAGGACCGGCCCTGCCCCGTCACTGTGTGTTTGTGGGGCTGGGGACGCTTAGGGCAGAGGCCGACGCGCAGCTGTAGGCCCCTCTCTGGGGTGTTCCCAACCAGGAGCAGCTACCCTTGGAACGTTCTGGGGGGTCACTGATTTGGAGATGGGGCCAGGGTGGCCAGGGACCCCACACTTCCCGGAAAGGCGAGTAGCTGTGAGGCAGCAGGGGGCCAGGCCAACGAGCCCAGGGAAGGGCGGACAGCCCGGCGGGGGTGGGCGGGAGGTCAGCCCCAGAGTGCTGGGCAAACCGGGCAGGCAGACGGGCGGGCGGAGGTCGTTCCTGGGTGGGGGTCTAGCCCAGGGGAGAGGCCGGGGGGTAGGAGTCGGTGTCCGTGAACTTGGCTGAGAGGACATTGTATCCCTTCTGGCCTCTAAGTAGAAGCCCCAGTTCCTGCTGCTCGAACCAGGCCCAGTGGCACTGCAGTGGCTGGGACTCGGTCACCGGTGGGAACCTCCCAGTCCCTGCCTTGGTAGCGGGTGGCACGAAATGCCACGTGCCCCTGCCATTGCTTTGTCGTTCCAGGCACCGTGGACCTGCGGCGAGGGGGGGGGGGGGCGTGTGTGACCAGGCCCCCTCACAAGTGCGATGAGGCCATCACCAGCTCCTGGTGTCCTCCTCGACTAGTGCTGGCTTCCCCGTGCCGTCCTGAGAAAGGGTCTGCAGGCGGGGTCGAAAGGGCAGCTTGGGGGGCCCAAAGGACAGCTGGGGGGGCCCTGGTGTCCACACACATGGATGCGGGAGATGGGGCAGGAATGGGGAGGGTCCCAGCTGCTGGGTGGGTGGAGTGACTGGGGGGGGAAAGGTCCCGCTTCCCTGCCTTTTGGTTAAGGTCAAGTGTGAATTGCTCAGTCCAAGTTCCTTGAGCTCCTGCTGTGTGCAGGGCGCTCTTCTTGTTGCTGGGACTCAGCCGCAGGCAACACTGTCAGTGAGGGGACAGTATGGGAGCCAGAGGTCTCACCAGCGGGGGCTTTGGTGGCCTCGGTGACCAGGGGCCATGTGGGGCGCATGTTGGGTAAAAGGACAGTGAAGCACCATGCAGATCAGGACAGGCGTGTGGGGGGCTCAACCACAGTGCCCCTCCTCCCCAAGCCCTGCCCTGCCCCGAAGTGGGGACTGAGGCCCTGTCCTCCAGGGGCAATGACAAGCCCAGAAACATCGGGAAGCCAAGCCTGGGGGGCTGCTCTGTAGTGTTGGGGGGGTCTGCTCTGTAGTGTTGGGGGGGTCTGAGGGAGGTCCCCTGCTGTGTTGACGGTCAGATTACACTCCTGGCTGAGGACCAGTGTCCCTTGAATCCACTGGCCATTCTTAGGGGGATCCCCACAGGAAGCCAAAGCCTGCCCGACTGGACTCGGCCAACCTGCCAGGTGCCAACACCTCACTCACAGGCTGTGACTCAGGCTACTCTGCCTCAGTGACCTTTTCTGTTCAGTGGGGGGACCCTGCCTCGTGGAGCAGCTGTGGGAACAGTTCTTGCGTGGGCCGCTCCCTGTAGTGCCAGCCAGACCCACGCCACACAGCGCGGCATCGTGTTGGCACAGCTGTTGGAGAGAGGGCCGTGCCCTCCGCAGTCCGCTCGGTCTTCCAGAGGCGGCCGTGGGAAGGGCCCGCTGCTGCGGAGGGGCCCGCCTGCACCGGCCAGGCTGGGAGCCGCACAGTGGGTGCGTGGGCTCCGGGAAGTGAGGAGTTTCAGGAAGGTGTGGCCCACAGTGAGCGAGCACCGTCCCCAGCTCGGGGCCTTGCCACCACTAGGGAGGGGCACTCCAGCAGCCTGGAGGGTGGCAGCCGGTTTTAAGAAAGGAGCCGCAGGCTCTGTACAGAGATGGGAGGGGGCCCATGTGTGGTCGGCCTGTGGCTGAGCTTGGGGGTCTGGCAGCTCCTTGCTGGTGCCGTGTGGGTCCTGGTCATTGTCCCTCTGGGGACAGGGCTGGCCCCATCCCCTTGGCTGTCTGCTGTAGGCCCAACTGCCCAGGGCCGTCTGCAGGGGGTCTGGTGGCACTCTGCCTGCTGGGAGCCGCTGGACAGGGTGAGGCTGAGACACGTCGCCAGTGGGCACAGACTCCCTGCGTCCCAGAGGCTTGCCGCACGCGCTCCAGCTTGACTGGCCCCTCGACGGGACCTGGAGAAGTGGGGACTCAGCAGGCGTCCACATGGCCACCTGCCCCTGGGACACTGCGTGGCTGGGGTCCCGCCCCTGGGGCAGGGGGGCAGGCAGGCGGACACATGGCAGCGGCCCTGGGCAGCCCTGCTTGGGCCTCTCCCCACACCCCACGGCAGGCTGCCAGGTTGGGTAGGTCGGAATGCTTCTAGACACCTGGAACAGTTCTGAGTTTTTGTCTCGAGTTTAATGCCCCACGCGCCACAGCACCTGTGTTTGTGGCACAGGTGTGCCCCTGTGTTCAGTGCAGGTGCACCCCAAATGTTTGGGGAGCCACTGTTGGCCGTTTTGGCGGTACAGTGCATGTGATGAAATCCACCGCCTGAACTGTTTCTGAGGGTGCGGCGCAGCCACACTGAGCGCGCACACAGTGTGGTGCCTCTGTCACAGCCCCAGCCCCTGACCCTACCACGCCCACCCTCCTGTGTGTGGATCGGACCGGCACTGCGGCCCGCATGGCTGGGGACTCCCAGCGCTGGTCATCCCCTCGGTGGGCGTGGGGCTGCAGGGTGGGTCGGTCCCGGCTGCCGACGACTCCCGTGTGTGTGTGTGCTGCCCCTGCACTCACCTTTCTCCGTTCTCGTGAAGGATGCTGTTACGTGTGCAGGGCTGCGCTCGGTTCTGTTCAAGTCCCTGCGTCCGATCTCTGGGGCCAGTCACTCCTGCACTGGAAAGTAACGTGTCTTTTCCTGAAACCCACATCTAACCTGTGTGTCCTATGCTGTGCCTCCAGCACCAGCCCTCCTGTTGGGCCACAGGGCTGGGCTCCCCTGACACCCACAGGCCTATGAGTGGCCGGGTGCCCAGGGGAGCAGCCTGCTGCCTGGGCGGCTGATGAGGCAGCGGGAGCCCTCCAGCCAGGACACCCCTGCCTGGAGGCGTCTGCGGCTGGCCCAGCTGAGTGCGGTGTCTGCCCTGCTCAGGAATTCTCCTGAGATGGGCATTGTGGGCGGGCCCCTGTCCCCTGATGTTCCAGGCCCAGTGGCATCCGATGACACTTGAGCTGCCTGGGCCACCTGGCTGCGTGGGAATCTGGAGGAGGAGGTGCTATGAAGAGTAAATGGCTCTGAAACTGAGGCTGGGGGTGGCCGAGACCCTTACATGGCTCTCAGGGACGTGGCCAGGCCCTGGACTCCATTGCGGGTAGGCCAGCCGGATGGGAGAGCTGTGTGCACAGGCGTAGATGTGTCCCCCGGGAGGCACCCCCCTCGGCATGGCCTCGGCAGGGCTGAGCTGGGCCAGCAGCCAAGACTTGGGGTCACAGGTGCCGCAGGTGCAAACCTAGGGCCCCTTGTCCCGAGACCACAGCGTGACCCGTGAGCCCCGAAGCAGCTTCCGAGAGGCCAGTGGAGGAGGCCTCGCCGCCTGGCCAGAGCTGTGGCGAGGGCCCCACGTGTGAGGTGGCCCCCAGCCGGATGCCCGCTGGCAGGGCAGCCTGCCCGTGAACCAGGTGGTGCAGAGGGTGGAACCCCTTCTGCTGGGGACTGTGGTGCTGTGTCCTGCATGTGGCAGAGAGCAGCCTGTCTAGCAAGTCTCTCTTGTCCCTGTGAGCAGGGTGGCTGAGGGAGCACACGTGGGACCCTGCCCTGAAGAGAGGGTGGCCTCTAGGTGAGCAGCAGGTCTCCCCAGTGAGGCTGGCAGGCCCAGTGAAGGCAGGGGCAGGCGAGGGGTGTGGGGAGGTGGGGGCTGTTCTCACCTCCGGGAGGGCATGCGGGGAGCGGGTGCCCTAAAGGGTGGGGGCTGAGCCAGGGGAGGCTGTGGCCCCATGGGGCTTGGTGTTTCCTGGGGACAGCAGATCAAGGCCTTGGAATGGAGGCCTGGTCACCGTGGTGAGAGGCCAGAGGCATGGAGAGTCCAGCAGGGGCTGGCATTTGGCCTCCCCGGTGGCCGCCTGCCACTGTGTATCCAGAGGAAGGACTTGGCATCATCTGCCCCCACCCTCATGGCTATCCCTGGGTGGGTAGCAGGCGGCCGGGCCTGCGCAGCCTCTGCTGTTTGGGGACTCGCGAAGGGCCTGTCCTCCCGCCCGCGGAGATAGGGAGCAGCACTCAGGAGTCTCGCCGCCCCGGGGGTGGGGCACCAGCTGGTCCCCAGGTTGAAGGAAACGAGGGTCTTTGGGCCACAGTCTGCAGGGTGGCGGGAGGGGGCGCCGGGTAGCCCGGCAGCAGCTGGAGCGCGGCGGGCGGGGCTGCGGGAGGAGGCGCGTCCCCGCGGGGCACCGCCCTCACCGTGCGTGCTAGTGCGGCTGTGGTCCTGTCTGCCACCGTGGTCGCAGAGTCCCGGTCCCGCGCACTCTAGCACCGATCTGCTTCGGCTCCGCTCCTCCAAGCGCTCCCAGCCGGGTCCTTCCTGCTCCACCGCCTTTGCCCCGCCGGACCTCTGGATCCCTGCGCGCCCGTAGCTGGAGTCGCGCGCGCTTCCCGGAACGTTGCGCCGTTGGAGCCGCCGCCGCCACCGCCGCTGGGAAGGGGTTTTGGATCAAGGCCGGGGTGGCATCCGCGGAGCTGGGATCCAACCTGGGGGACCCCTCTCGGCCCCAACCCACCATTCCCCGCACAGCCATCTTCATTGCCCGTCCCAGCGCATTCCCATCCCTGGGCGCGCTGCCGCTACCTCGCTCCCTCCTCGCCACCCTCATTGCCTCCACTGTGGCCCCATCACTACCACCTCACCCATCACCCCCCCCCCCCAACCCATCTCTACATCCCGTCCGCTCTCCGCCCCCGGTCCCGTCTCACATCCCCTCACTGCCTCACAGTCCACCCCTGGTGTCGATGTTTCCATCCTCACTGCACCCCAGCGTGCCCCCCTCTGCCCCATCCCCGCAGTGTCCGGCCACCCCCCCACACCCCCTCCGCTGCTCCCTACTGTCCTGCCGCAGCCCATCAAGCCCCCCTTCTTCCTCCGCAAACCCATCCCCCTTCCCTTCACTCGCTGCAGCCCCTGTGAGCCCCTCCCGCCACCCCCTTCCCAGGCGCGCCGCACCCACTGCGGCAAGGCAAGCCCCTTCCCCGCCAATCGCGGCGCCCTCCTCCCCGCACCGCCCTCCGCACCGCGCCGCGCCCAGCGCTGCTGCAGCTCCATACCCCGCGTGCCGGCTCCACATTCAAGGCACACGACCCTCCTTCCCCGGCCAGCGGGACTCGCGACCGGCACCGGGGGCGCCTGGGGCACCCGGAACCCCTTGGCCGCCAGCCTTTGTTCCGCTGCCTGCAACGCAGCCCCGCGAGCCTCGCACCTGTCGCCCGGGCCTGGGGGGTGGACTCCTCTCACCCAGCACAGAGGCGCCAGCAGTGAAGCCCTTCCGTTTCGTGTCCCGTGTGTGACAGAGACTGTCATTTGGCCGAAATGGTGGAGGGGCTTTGGTTGGTGGGTGAGGGGAGGGGGAGGGCGCTGGGACAGAGCCGGAGGGGTTATGCTGCTGTTGATGTGTTAGTGGGGGGAGAGGGGACCATTGAAATGTCCTCTCCGAGGTGGGTCTGAGGCCACCCTCACGGAGGGTTGTCATTGTGACAGGGACAAAGACTGGGGGGTGGGGGTGGGCAGAGGTGAGGAAGGAAGGGAAGGTTTGGAGCCGGGTGTGGAGGTGGGGCAGTGCCCAGAGAATCTGGTCATTTGTCCAGTGCCCGCTGCAGGCTGGTGGACGTGCCAGGCGGGTCCAGCTAGGCTAGGGTCCCAGAGCAGGAGCGGGCATGGGGCAGTTGTCCAGAGAAAGGTCTCTTGCATGGGGAAGCTTACCCCAGCCCTGGCCAGGCAGCCATGCAGGGCCCAGGAATGGGGGCAGGGCGGGGGCGGGAGGAGCCCCTGCCTGCCTCCCAGACCTGCATGCAGCCCCCAGTGTGTTCTGGGGGCCGCCCCTGGGACTGTCACCTGTTTCGGCATCATCCTGGGAGGCCCTGACTTAGAGAGATTCCCGGTGGCTGGGCAGTGGGTGCAGAGCTCCTCGGACGTGGCTTTGAAGGTGGTCGAGCAGGCAGTCTGCACACTGTGGGAGCCGCGGAAGCTTCTGGAGAGATGGGCTTGGCGTGGCGCCATCTTCCCTCTGCAGTCTCCTTGGGAGGGCTCTGTGGCCACCAGTCACAGGGTGCCCTGCTGCTGGGTCCGGGTCCCTCCCGGGATGTGGTGCCCACTGTTGGGATGGGGTCTCAGGCTGAAGGGTTGGGGGGCTGTGCTGAGCAAGGACGCCATCTAGAGGCTGCAATGCCCTCGGGTGGGGGGCTGGGAGCTGTGCCAGTGGGTGGCCAGAGGGCAGGACCCTCCCCGCGCAGCCTAGTGGAGGATCAGTGAGGGGAAGCCGCATCTAGGGTGGCCCAGGAGGTCTGCAGCCCGGCTTCACCTGGGAAGGGCAGGCAGGTGCTTTCACTGAGGAGCAGGACAGCGCAGTCTGGGAGTGGGGCGGGGAGCGCAGCAGGGGGGAAGTGGTCTGGAGGAGAGGCTCTGAAGGGGGGGCGGGGGGGGGAACAGAACTGTTGTCCCCCTTCAAACACCTGGAACCAACCTGGAGGATGTGCCTAGAAAAGTAGGGGAACGGAGAGTTCTGGAAGGGTGGGGCCAGCTGCTGAACTGGCAAAGGGATGGGCAGGGAGGAGGGAGGCTTGCTGGCCAGCTGTGGGGGGCGGGGAGTAGCCTCCGTTACCTGGGGTTGGTGGGAAGGTAGAGGCCAGCCGGTGGGGAGTAGGTGGGTGAGAGGGTGCACTTGGCAGTTTCAGAATTGGCTGGGGGGTGGGGAGCAGGACCGGACTCCTGATTTGGTCCTGGCCTTTCTCAGATACTGAGCTGAGAGAAGACATAGGGGTTGGTTGGGATGGGAAGGTTTGAAATAGCAAATGGAGGCTCCCTCACTCACTTGCTTACCTCCAGGGTCAGGGAGCTCATCCCCTCTCCCTGCAGAACCCACCTCCGTCCCCGAGGCCAGAACCAACTGATGCCCCGCTGCCCGGGCTGAGCTGGGCCATGGCTGGGCAGAGGGGGCGCAAGACAGCTCTGTGCCCCGACCGCCAGCAGCTGCGTCAGCCCTTCGGTGGGCATGGGGGCCGCCTCGGCCCGGCCTCCCGGGGCCTCAGGCCGGCGCCCGAGCTCTGGCTCCGTGTCTTCACTCCCGTGTGTGCCGAGGAGGGAGGGAGGGCCGGGGGCTGTGCTGGGGCTGCTGGAGCAGCGCGGTCACCGGGCAGCTGGGCGAGGCGGCGGGGCTGGGGTGGGGCCAGCTTGAATTAGGGAGCAGGGGGTGGGCTGATGGCGCCCAGGGTCCTGGGAGCCTCCCCCAGGGGCTCCTTATGCCCTCTTGTCTCTGTGGACTCAGCCTCCCTCTGGGCCATCTGCATGAATGACAGGTTTTGGGACCCGGGCCAGGGGTCCACCAGGGGATCAGGAGGGTTCGGAGGTCGACCAGCTGGGACACTGCTGCCCCTCTGGCCTTGAGAGCTCTTGCCTGCACAGCCCACCCATCTGAACAGCTGTGTCCCCACCCACTGCCTCTCCCTCGGCCAGCCTGGCCTGAGCGCCCATCACAGCTGAGCCCAGCTGTTACCTGGAAGCCCCCAGCTGGCACCTGCCCCCGCCCCCACCCCCAGGGCACACCCCCAGCCCAACCCCTCACCCCTTCCCCAGCACCCCAGGAGCCTGGCAGTTCTAAGCAGTAGGTGAGGGCCCTTGCCACGGGTGCAGTCCTGGGCTGTGCTGGAGGGGAGGCAGGTGGGGTGGGGGTGCTCAGGGTCCTCCGGGGGGGCTCACACAGCCCCACTGCACTGCCACGCTTGGTCCTCTGGAAGACCATTGGGATGTGCCCCACTCTGTGGCCAGGGTCCTGAGGGGGCGGCCCAGGGCCTGCTCTGTGTCCCACCCTGCTGGTCAGGGGCCAGGGCCACACATCACAGCCAGAACAGGGCCATTGAGGGGGATGTTCTCATGTTCCGGCCCTCTCTGCCTGGAGGTGCCTGCCCCCCACCATGGAAGGGAGACAGAGATGAGGCACCCCCTCTCTGCCAGGCCCCGGGCGGTCAGACTGCTCCCAGGAGACCTGAAGGGCCTTGCTCACCCTGAGCCTGCACCCCTGCGGGTCCGAGTCTCTCAGAGTGTGGGCACAGTGCTCTTGCTGCTCCGTCTGTATGTCGGTCCTGACTCAGGGAGGTGCCACCCCCCCCCCCCCCCCCGGGCCAGCTGCATGGGAAGCCCTGAGACATGCAGCACACTGCTCCGCCTGGGGCCAGGGTGCTAGCTCCAGGTCGGGGTCCCCCACTGCAGGACCCGGGAGCTCTGCCCAGGCCCCCCGCCCCCACCCACAGCTGTGCACAAGGGTGCCCCTGCCCCCCTGTCCCGGCCAGGAGAGCCAGCACTGGGCTCTGTGGGGAGGGGGCTGTGAGGAGGGGCCAGGGCTGGTGGGGTTGCCAGGCGCCCCAGTCGGTGAGGGGAGCTGCAGTGCCCTGACACCTCACCTCTGCCAGCCTCAGTTTCCTGGCCTGTGAAACTGGGTCCCAGCGCCCACCTCAGAGCCGCAGTTGCTACACGACCGGGACCAGCGTGTCCTCAAAGGCCCCTTGTTCTCTCTCCTCCCTGCACATTAAGCCGCCTGCGGCCCCTGCCTGTGGGTGCCCCCTACTCTTGGCTGCGCCGACTCCAAGCCTGTCCCTGACCCACTGTGGAAACCTGGACAGAGCGCTGTGGCAGAGAGCACTGCCTGGAAGCTGATCCTGACCTGTGGCAGGAGGGGACCGGGGCTTGGAAGCTGCAGGGGATGGGACGTGCTCTGGAGCTCAGCGCTTGGCACCCCTGCTTTGTGCCCTCCCCACTAGGCTTGCCCAGAGGGCCTGGGGGTGAGGCCTGCAAAGCCAGGGCTGGGGGCCACCCAGGCCCCGCCCCCGCCTAACAGCCCCCTCCGCAGGTGAGCACCTGCGGATCTGCCCCCAGGGCCACACCTGCTGCACCAGCGAGATGGAGGAGAACCTGGCCAACCGCAGCCGTGCGGAGCTGGAGACGGCGCTCCTGGACAGCAGCCGTGCCCTGCAGGCTGCGCTGGCTGCCCAGCTGCGAGGCTTCGATGGTGCGTGGGGCGTGGGGCCTCTCCTGGTGCGCCGGAGTCAGGGGGGCTTAGGACGGCTGTCTGGGGTTTGGGGGTCCTGGCAACAGGAGGGTACCCACGTGCAGGGGCCAGAGCTGGGCCAGGCCACAGTGCAGGACCTGCCCGGGGAGGGGCAGGGAGACTGGGCCCCTAGGGAGGCCCTCGCAGCTCCTGGGCGGCTGCCCGTAGTGTGTCTCCAGCCCTCGCGACAGTCACCTCAGACCTAGGCAGACAGGGCCTTGAACCGCAAGTGTCAGGATGACCTGAAGACGCCTAAGGGGGCGCAGTTGGGGCGTGCTGGGAGTGGCCTCTGAAGCGAGGTCTCCATGAAAGAGAAGCCTTGGGCAGTGCCTGCTGCTGGGCCCGGCTGGCTTCCGTTGGCTGTCCCTGTCGGGCAGCAGACCCTTCCTGGCCTCTGATGAAGAACCCTGGAGCACCCCCCGCCGAGCCACCTGGGCAAGGGCATGGGGGGCTTGGGCAGCAGCGCCCAGCACTGTGGTGTCCCAGGCGGAGCCCCCGGAAGCCTGCCCTGGCCGCCTCGGCCTGTGGGGGTGGCAAGCGGACAGGCATCTCTGCAGGCCTCACGGCTGCCTCCCTGTTCCCAGATCACTTCCAGCAGCTGCTGAACCACTCGGAGCAGGTGCTGCAGGACACCTTCCCCGGCGCCTTCGGGGAGCTGTTCACGCAGAATGCCAAGGCCTTCCGGGACCTGTACGCAGAGCTGCGCCTCTACCACCGTGGGGCCAACCTGCACCTGGAGGAGACGCTGGCCGAGTTCTGGGCCCGGCTGCTGGAGCGCCTCTTCCGGCAGCTGCACCCGCAGCTGCTGCTGCCCGACGACTACCTGGACTGCCTGGGCAAGCAGGCCGAGCCGCTGCGGCCCTTCGGGGACGCCCCGCACGAGCTGCGCCTGCGGGCCACCCGCGCCTTCGTGGCCGCACGGGCCTTCGTGCAGGGCCTAGGCCTGGCTGCTGACGTGGTCCGGAAGGTGGCCCAGGTGTGCCCAGCTGCCCGGGGTTTCTGGGGGACCCATGATCTGCCCCACTACTTCACATCCTGGACCCCTGGACCCCTGGGCCTCCAGCCACCTCCTGACCCTGGGCTGTGGCTGGGGCCTTTGGACAGCCTGCCCACTGCCCGGTCCCATCCCTTGGCCAGCCTGGGTCCTGGGCAGGAAGGGAAGAGGAAAGGGCCTGGGACTGGACGTTGAGCCAGCTGCAGGGGTCGGGGGGCTAGGGGACAAGGGGACAGGGCCTGGCGGCTGGAGCAGGCAGGGGCCAAGGCCACACAGGCCAGTGGGGCCCCTTGCCCCATTGGGCACCCCGTCAGACCTCTGGTGACAGGTACGGGAGAGCATTGGCCTCAGACCCTCGCAGCCCTGGGTGGAGCCACCTCCCCCTCCAGCTGGGGTCCTCGGTGTGTCAGCCCTCAGTCCTGAGGCTCAGTTCCCTCGTCTGCGTGGCTATTGTGCTCACAAGGGGCTCATCGGGGGGTCAGTGACGCAGTGTGCCACAGACTGGTTATCAGAGTGAGCGCCCCTGTGGCCCCCAAGAAGGGCCAGGCCTGGTCCCACGGTGGTTGGAGCAGGAGCAGGGCCACCAGACTTTGGTCCAGAGCCCCTACCCTTGGGCCCCGGGGGGCTGGGCACCGGCTGTGAGGTACTCAGGCTGCCCTGGCTGTGCAGGTGCCCCTGGGCCCCGAGTGCTGGCGGGCTGTCATGAAGCTGCTGTACTGCGCGCACTGCCTGGGTGTGCCTGGCGCCCGGCCCTGCCCGGACTATTGCCGCAACGTGCTGAAGGGCTGCCTGGCCAACCAGGCCGACCTGGATGCCGAGTGGAGGAACCTCCTGGGTGAGCGGCCGGGGCCAAGGGTACCCTGGGAATGTGCCGGGTGGAGTGTGACGTGGGCAGCAGCCTGGGTGGGAGCCCCGTGGGGTCATCGCTCCTGCCCTTCCACCGGGCAAGGGCCCTCACACACACGCGTGCTGACTCGTGTCTGAGGTGTGGCGGGCTGGCACATGAATAAGCTGTGAGCTGACACAAGAACTAATCAGCCTCACGGTAGCACAGTGCCAGCAGGCGTGACGCCTGGTGGACCCGCACACACCAGTGTGTGTGGGATGTGGGCCCACACACACGTGAACACATGCAATCTGCTGGCCCACCGTGGGCCAGTGCAGCACCTGCATGTGAACATGTGAGCTTGCATGCATGGACACAAGGCAGGCCAGTGTGCAGGCGTGTAGACTGCTCTGTGCTCACACCTGTGCCAGACTCCATGGTGCTCATCACTGACAAGTTCTGGGGCCCGTCGGGCGCGGAGAACGTCATCGGCAGCGTGCACTTGTGGCTGGCGGAAGCCATCAACGCCCTCCAGGACAACCGAGACACACTCACAGCAAAGGTTCGGGCAGGAGGTGTGGCAGGCAGGGTTGTCCAGACAGGGCCTTGTGCCCCTCAAGGACCCTTGTGGTCTCCCCCCAGGTCATCCAGGGCTGCGGGAACCCCAAGGTGAACCCCCACAGCTCCGGGTCTGAGGAGACGCGGCCTCGGGGCAAGCTGGTGCTGCAGAAGCCGCCCACAGGTGCTCTGGAGAAGCTGGTGAGTGGCCCCTCAGCTGGCCCTGCCCTGGGGGGCAGGGGTGCGGAGGGCAGGCTAGGCCGGGACACCCCACAGCCTGACTGTTGCCCCATAGGTCTCGGAAGCCAAGGCCCAGCGCAGGCTAGGCCGGGACACCCCACAGCCTGACTGTTGCCCCATAGGTCTCGGAAGCCAAGGCCCAGCTCCGTGACGCCCAGGACTTCTGGATCAGCCTCCCGGGCACGCTGTGCAGCGAGAAGATGGCCATGAGCGCCGCCAGTGACGATCGCTGCTGGAACGGGGTGGCCCGGGGCCGGTAGGTGCGGCCTGGCTGGGCAGGCCCTTCCTCTCGTGCATCTTGGGGCCCTTATCCGGCCTGCATTGGGCCATGCCAGACACGGGACACACGGCAGTACACGGGACACGGGGACGAGAGCCAGCTGCTTGCTGCACACACCATGCCCGGGGTGTCCTCACCCCTCTGCCTCAGGGCCTGTGTCAGCCCCCTTTGGCCCCTCGGCTCCCATGGGTACCACCCCACTCCTGGTTGTGGGGAGGGGACCGCTTTGCAGGGACCCAGGTGGTCACCCAGAACCTTGCCTCCTGGTCCCAGGTACCTCCCTGAGGTGATGGGTGATGGCCTGGCCAACCAGATCAACAACCCTGAGGTGGAGGTGGACATCACCAAGCCCGACATGACCGTCCGCCAGCAGATCATGCAGCTGAAGGTCATGACCAACCGGCTGCGCAGCGCCTACAATGGCGAGGACGCCGACTTCCAGGACGCCAGTGAGCGCCGCCCCCGGGCTGGGCTGGGGACCGTGGCCGTGGGTTCAGCACTCTGAGTTGGCGCAGGGCTGCCACAGAGCTGTGTCCCCAAGCGTGGCGGGGCCCTGGCAGGGCCAGGCACCCAGAGCTAGGGTGCCCCCGGGAGGCCCACGTGCAGAGCTGTGTCCCTCGGGGCCCCAGCGGGGACGGCCTGCCCAAGCTTCCTCTTTTTCCCAGGTGACGACGGCAGCAGCTCCGGCAGTGGGGACGGCTGCCCCGATGACGTCTGTGGCCGGAAGGTCAACAAGAAGAACTCCAGCTCGAGGACCACCCTGACCCATGCCCTCCCTGGCCTGTCGGAGCGGGAGGGCCAGAAGACCTCGGCCACAGGCTGTCCCCGGCCCTGCATGGCCCTTCTGCTCCTGCTCCTCACCCTGGGCCTCTCAGTGGCCAGGCCGCGGTGGCGGTAACTGCTCCCTGGCCCCAGGGACTGAGGCCAAGGACTGACTTTGCCAAAACTCATGATATTTAATTCCCCTGGGCCTAGAGGCCTGGGGCAGGACAGGGAGGGACAGCGAGAGCCTGCTGCTCTGTGGGGCGGGGGGGTGGGGCAGGTGGCCCCCTCAAGCCTGGCTTTGCCGTCACCCTGGCTCTTAATTGTCTGTGAGGCCCTCAGGTCAGCCGGGAGCAATATCCCCCAAAGCCATGTATTTCAGGGACCTTTTGGGGGCCCTGGATCTGAGCAGGCCCTGCGCAGACAGGTCTGAGGGCCTCTCTCCTGGGCCCCCTCCTCCCTGCCCGCGCGCCTCCCCCCAGCTCCCTGCTCCATCACCACCCAGTGCCAGGGCCTGCGGGGGGGAGCCCGGAGCCTGTGCCTTCCTCTCCTGCTTCCTCCTGTGACAACCAGGGGCCCCAGGTTTTGGAAAGCAAGGCCCACCCCTCAGCGCCCTGAGAATCCTCAAGTGGGCATGGGGTCTCTGCCACCTGGGATCTTGAGGGGCCTTTGAGGTGATGCATGAGCCCTTCATAGGCCGCCAGGCCCCCACCCTGCAACACCAAGGGCCTCCCCAGAGCCTCTGAGTCCGGTGGGAGCTTGTCCGGACAGATGGGCCCAGCGGACCTCGTCCTGGCCAAAGACCCACTGGGGGCAGGGGATCGGATGCGCCCTCAGCGGCAGCAGCACAGCTCACCGCCCGGGCTCCGCGCTCCGTTGTCTGTAGGTGGACTTCCTGCCTCTGGCCACCCCCAAAGGCGGGCCACCCCCTCACCCCGGGGCTGGGCCACAGCCTACACAGGGACTTCCAGGCGAGGGGAGGAGACACCTGGCGCTGTCCTCCCTCCTGTCCCCATCCAGACTGAGAGCCAGGTGCCAGCTCAGGGTGTCACAGGCCACGGCTGCTGAGTGGCGGATGCAGCTTCAGCTCAGGGCCAGCGAGTAGCAGTGCTCGGACCAGGGGCCGCCGGGGGCCCTTCCTCGGCCGGCCAGTGCAGGGAGCCTGTGAGCGCTGTGACAGTTAAGGGCTTTTCCAGAGGTGCAGACGCTTCCAGACGCTTCCCACCCTGTTCTCCAGGAGCTGCTCTCAGCTCCACTCACGGCTTTTGCAGGATGCCCTTCCGTGGGACCAGCATCTGGGTGCCCCGATTATGCCAGTGGCGGGGGGGGGGGCTGGCACCCTGCCAGAGGGGCTCAGCAAGGAGGCAGTTGCCGAGGGGCAGGGGAGGCTGAGCCCGGTGGGCAGGGACGGCGTGCTGGCCAGCAAGGGGGGCCCTGAGCAGATTGCTTAGCACGGCTTTGCACTCTCTCCAGGGGTCGAGAGGGCTGCTGGCCGGGGCCCCTGGCACACTGCTGGGTGTGTTGGGCGCAGGCCCCCAGCCTGTGTTCCACAGACACGCCCACTCCAGGTAACCCTGAAGTGTCTGGGCCCAGGGGTGGGGCCTGGACCCTTGGGGACTCGGGCAATGACTGCTGCGTGCCAGGATGGCTCCTGGGCCACACAGGGATGGCCCCAATGGGGCCTGTGCCCTGTGCCCCTCCCACACATGCATCTCCGGGGAGGGGTGGCAGGCCTGCCGTGTCCTGCCACGTGTTGTCAGCAGGCAATGTGTGTTCTTTGCGTCCTTGTATGAATAAAAGGCTGGAGACCTCATGTGGCTGCTGTGATCCCTTCTTGCTCAGGCCAGGCCAGCCCCGCCCCGCAGCATGGGCCCACAGGCTACGCAGGGCAGGGCTTTGGGCCTGTGGGGAGGTGGCTCGGACGGTGCCAGCATGGTGGCCCTGTGGCTGCAGCGGGCAGGGTCTGTGTGTCCCGTCCCACCCCAGGAAAGACCCCCTGCCACCCACCCTTCCTCTGCTCTGGTCACGTGGGCCCGGGATGGTTCGGGCTCCTGCCGAGTGGCTTCAGAACTATCCCACTGGGGCTGGCACCTCTCACCAGAGTGGGACCCCTGCACCAGCCACCTTGCTGTCCCACGCAGGCCTTCATGGTCCTCGACACAAAGGTGCCAACCCTGACCCCACCACCCACAGGGGTGCACCGTGTGCAGGGCCTGGCTCATCCGCCAGAGGCTGCAGCCAACCAGACCTGTGAGCTACTCAAGGGTCACTTTATTGGGGCCTCGCAGCCGACACAAGCAGCCTGGCATTCAGTGAGGC
Organism: Sturnira hondurensis; assembly: GCF_014824575.4. Classification (NCBI taxonomy): domain Eukaryota; kingdom Metazoa; phylum Chordata; class Mammalia; order Chiroptera; family Phyllostomidae; genus Sturnira; species Sturnira hondurensis. The sequence continues at coordinate 769,073 of NW_028091124.1, read as the reverse complement.
CTCCCTTCCCTGGGGCCCGGAGTGTTGAGGGCCCCCCAGCAAGGGAGGACATGTACCCTGGGAGAGAGAATGGGCTCTGTGGAGGGCCCCCCAGTCCCCGAACCTTGCGGTTCCTGCTGGCCTGGGTGCAGCACCGCCTCCAGGACCTGTGCAGAGTGGGGGCTGCATGCTCCCTGTCCTCCGACAGCCCCTGGGGGCCTGGTGCCCAGCCCCTCCACTCCCTGGGTGCGGGGGCAGCCTGGGGGTACCTCAGGGCAGCAGGGTAGCCCCTGCTCACTCCTGGTTGTAGCCGGAGTAGACCTGCTTCCACCTGTACCACATGGGCTCCTGGCGCTGGTACACCTGCTTCAGAGGCTCCTGGGCCTTTCTGAACTGAGGCAGATACGTTTTCCCTGTTGGGGAAAAGAGGGCACCTGTGAGGGGGGCACCTGGTGCCGGACAGCCCCAAGGCCTGCCCCCTGCAGGAGTCCAGGGGCCCACAGACCCCTGACGGCCCACACTGACAGCCAGCCTGTGGGCGGGCGCACTCATGCACGCTCAGCTGCACCTTCGCAAGTGCACACACAGTCGTGCACACCCTGCTCCCCCCAGGAGAGAGCAGCCCTCTGCCTGGAGGCAACCTCTCCAGAGAAGGTGCTGACAGGGTCCCTGCTGGAGTCCGGGCTGAGGCCTGATGCCGCCCCCCACCCCCCATTTTCCTAGCAAGTAAAGGGCTAGAAGCGGCGTTTTGCCTCCTGCTGGAGACGGCAGACACGGCAGGCTGCGTGTCAGGGCCACCAAAGACAGGGACAGTCTAGGGGTGGGGATGGGTGGAGGATGGGATTCGGGGAGACCCACTGGCCCTCCCTGGCNTCTCCAGAGAAGGTGCTGACAGGGTCCCTGCTGGAGTCCGGGCTGAGGCCTGATGCCGCCCCCCACCCCCCATTTTCCTAGCAAGTAAAGGGCTAGAAGCGGCGTTTTGCCTCCTGCTGGAGACGGCAGACACGGCAGGCTGCGTGTCAGGGCCACCGAAGACAGGGACAGTCTAGGGGTGGGGACGGGTGGAGGATGGGATTCGGGGAGACCCACTGGCCCTCCCTGGCCCCGCACACAGGGAGTCCAAGTGAGGCTGCAGAGAATCTGGACATTTCCACCTCCTTTTTGTGGCCACAGCTGTGATCGGGGCCCCCGAGCTGCCAGCACACACCCCTTCCCGTGCCGACCTGGGCAGCAGAGGAGCCCCCACGGTCCCCCTGTGGGAGCAGGAAACACTAGGGAGTGTGTAGTGGGAACCCCTCAGGACGCTCAGCCAGTCGCCCGCCCGCCAGGGAGGCGGGATGTGGGATGAAGTCAAAGTTTCCCCCAAGTCAGCAGCTGCCTGAGGGCAGGGGCGGCGGTGTAAGGACTGCGGGGGGCCTTCGAGGCCTCGGCGAAGGGGGATCACTCACAGAAACGCCCCCTTGCTCAAGCGGGTGAGCAGACAGGTAGAGCAGGTGTCGGGGCTCAGCCTGTGTGGCCAGGACACTGTGGACGGAGGCAGCCCTCCCTGCTGCCGGGACCCACAGAAACGCCAGCTCCGCTGGGCCTCTGCTGACCGGGCCAGGAGCAGATTCTGGAGCATTGGGGTCCACCCCCCGTGTTCAGCAGAATTGAGCTTCTTGGGACAGCAAAGCAAGCCTCCAGTGACAGGACTACAAATCCAAGTTCCAGCATAGGGAGAGGACCCCCCCGCCCCCCCCCCCAAGCCAGGACTGGGCCTGAGGGCTGCTGAGTGCTATGTGGTCTCGGAGGGAAGCGGAGAGATGGGCATTGTCCGGTGAGGACATGTCTCATCTTTAAAAGCAAACAAGAGGAAGAGAGCGGATGCAGCACCAAGTGCGGCTCAAGCGCAGATGCCCCACAAAAGGTGGCCCCCCCAGGAGGCGAGTCGGCAGGAGCTGTGAGGAACTGCAGGTGGGACCAAGACCCCCGTGGAGGGGACAGCCTGGCACAAGGGTGCAGCCCGAACACAGCCTCCAGGTGACGGGCCACCTGCCTGACATTCTGGTCACGGTGGGTCTCCTGGGACGGCAGAGTGGGGAGAAGAAGCCACTCCCAAACAGCGCCCGGCTGCTGGTGATCCCAGTGGGAAAGTGGGAAAGAAGAGGTCCCACAAACATGGAAACCAGCGCTTCAGAATGTGGGGGAGGCACAGAACACGTAAGACGGACCGAGAGCCACAGGCCACCGAGGCCACGGTGGGGCCCAGGCACCAGGGCACGGAGCCCTGAGGAAGGCCGTGACCCTGCGACCTGCAGACCACATGGCACTGGAGCAGCAACCCCCGCCACAGTGGAAATCCACGGGACAAAAATGGAGACTGGCCGACGCACCCCGCCCTGGGCAGCACGTCAGGGCGGACAACCGTCCGTCCACCTGGGTGCCAAGTGGTCACCGGGCGCTCCCACCGTCTGGTTGGTTTCTGTGATCCCGATGTTGTCGCGGGTCAGCCCGTGGTTTCCTGGGGCTCTGAAGCCTCACGCAGGGGCAGTGCCCCCAGTAAACGAGAACACAGACCACACGTGAGGCCCAGGCAGGACCTTGGCGTGGGCCCGGATCTCCCAGGTTCACGGTAAGTCTGCAGCTGTGGCCGCGGTGGGGCGGGTGGCAGGGTGGAGGGAGGTGTCCTGCTCCCAGGCTCCCTGGGTGAGCAGGGGGCTCCGCTCTGTGGAAGGAAGCCCTCGGCCCTGCCCAACGGCTTCTGCGTGCCTCCTGGGGCCCGGACGGGCCACACTCGCGGCTGTCTCTCCGGCAACGACAGGACGCGGAACCCTGACAACTGGTACATTCCAAGCCATTCAGCTCCCTGCCAACATTCCAGCCTGACACCAGCACCCTCTCCATCACCTGCCTCTGTCCCACCTGGCCCTCTCCATCCACACCTGTCTCCCTGGGCCTCCGCCCCAGGCCCCCCCAGGACCTTACCTGGCCACAGCTCAGGTATGGGACTCAGGTGAGGGAGGCCTGCAGACTGGCCCCTCCTTGCCCACCTACCTCCCTTCCATCTAAACTGGACCCTTCAGCCTGGCTTCCACCCCCACTCTGAAGTCACCCTGCCCTGGTCCACCCCACCTCACTGCTCCCCGTGTGGGCCTTGGGCTGGGCCAGGACACCTCCTTCTCAGCCCAAGAAGACCCCAGAGTCCAGGTGAGTGGTCGAGAGGCTGAAGGGGCAGGGAGACTGGAGAGAGGCTGGCGGGGGGTGGGTGAGGCGGGTGGCTGTGCGGGCGTGTTCACAAGCCAGGGGAAGGGCGGGCAAGGCTGGGAGCGGGAGAGGTCTCGTGGGCCGGCCCCAGACCACCCTCAGCAAACAGAACCTTCGACAGTCTCGTTTCCCGGAGTGTCTGGGTCCTCAGGACTCACCAGGCCTCAGCCTGCCCCTCTGACCTCCCCAACACGCGGCCCCGTGGCCCCAGCCCAGCAGGCTGCAGGCTCCTCCCCGGTGACTCGGGCATGTTCACCTCTTGTCATCCTCCAGCGGGTGACCACAGTCCCAGGAGGACGAGGCAAGGGTCCCCCAGGGCAGGCAGAGGGGTTCAGCAGTGTCATAGCACCTTCTGGAGCGAGAGCAATGCTCAGCGGGAGCCCCAAGCACAGGTGACCGAGGGGCCCCCTTTTGCTCTGTGCTGGGGGCAGTGCCAGGCCTCCACCCCTCCAGGTAGGAACGACTGGGTCCGTAACAGGGATCGCCGACCACAGGGACAGCTATGAGCCCCAGCTTCCCTGAAAGTCCAGAAGGCTGGCCAGGCTGCCAGGGACACTGGGCCCTGAGGGACAGCCGCTGGCGTGGCTGCAGCCCGGCTCCCACCAGGGTCTCGGGGACCGCACCGTGGGAGGTGAGATGGCATAGAGCTTGGCACAGACTAGGGCCAAGAGGTGCCCTCCCGAGACACCACGGCAACTGCCCAGAGCATGATGGGAAGTGGCTGGTTCTGGTACGTTCTGCAAATGGAGACAGCCCAATTTCCTGAGGAGCTGGGTGTTCAGGAGAGGGGTGGGGACGGCAGGGCTCTGGAGCCTGCCCTCGGCCAGCCAGCCTTCCAGGGACCCACGGCTGTGAGCCAGGAGGGTACGGCCACGTCACCTGGTTAGTAAAAACACAAAACCCACCCCGCTGATGGGGCAGACAGATCAGCGGGATGAAATGTGGCCCAGCGGAGAGAGTTAAAGGGTTACGCCAGGACAACTGGCTTTACTGTGACAACCCGGAGGATGGGTGCCTCACGTCCTTTAAGAAGTTGGAGGCTGAGAACGTTCCCCAGAAGTCATGAGCTGGCCTGCTACTGTCGCCTAACACCACACGACACCAGCCCCCGTGCCATGGAGGGACGAAGCAGCCACAGATGCCGGAAAGGCACGGGCTGGGACAGGGTGTCTGCAGAGACAGGAGCCAGCGACTGCCCAGAGCACAGGACGAGGACACAGCCGTAGCTGCAGACGTCCTTCGGGGTGGGTAGGAGATGTGAGGTGAGCCTGGGGTCCTGCTGGCCGGGTCGCCCCATCAGTGGGTGCTGAGGACCCGCTCTGTGCCCGGCCGTGAGCACAGCCCCACCCAGGGGGCCTGGCAGCACTCACCCCCCAAACAGCAGGTCTCCCTGGCAGGGCGGGCCTCCCGCCTCACTGTCCTCTGTGGTGCTCTGAGTGCCCAGAGCAAGCCCTCACCACACAAGAGGACCCAGACGAGAGAGGACCGGTGGCATCGTCTGGGTGTGGCAGGCGGGAGGGCTCTGGGCAGGCACGGCACAGCCTGGCAGGGGCGCATCAGGCAATGGCAAGGGATGGGCGGAACAGCCAGGACTTTGATGGGACAGCCCCATGTGGACACAGGAGCAACACGGGCCGGCCTCTGCGGCACTGGTACCTGGGGACCACAGGGCTGAGCACAGGGTAAGTGGCGGTGGTGGCGGCTTCTGGAAGTGGCTGGATTACAAAGAGCCGAGCAGACGTCCCGAAGGACTGGATGTGAGGTGAGAAGGCGAGAGGGAGCAGGGAGTGCAAACTCACATGAGCGAGGCCATGGGACCCAGCACAACACCCACCGCTGCCTGGGAGACAGCGCTGGGAACAGCCGGCTGTGTCCCCATCCAAACAAGTGTGACGAGGCCCAGCAAGACGCTCTCCCTCTGAGCAAGCGCGCACCGCAGCACGTGCGTCTCACAGGATCAATGTGTGGAGACGGCCCCTGAGTGCAGGTCGCCCTGCTTGGCCCGGGCACTATGAGCTCAGGGCAGTCGCCGGGGAGGGAGGTGCTGGCTGCGGGGCACCGACACCTCACACGGGAGCAGTCAGTCCTGAGCAGCTCAGAAATCACAGGTGAAACGGGAAGGAGTGTCGGAGGCTGGCTGCACCCTGTGTGGTCCTGTGGGGGCGGGGGCACGGCCTCCTCAGTCCCCAGCACGCAGACCCCGAAGGTCAGGCGGAGGCAGTAGCACAGAGCAGGGAACCCTCGCAGCAAATAGAGGCGCCCGGCCCCCAAGGACTCAGGAGGGTGCCGCGCTCCAGGGAACCCACACCTGTCGGGAAGAGCCACACCCTGAATGACAGGGACACAGACACCATGCCACGCGTGGGGAGGGCACACATATCCACTCGGATTCCTCGGGAGGCTGGAGGGAAACTGCCATTTCTGAGGACATGCCACGCAGACCTGCTGCGACCCTCCTGAGCGCCCTTGACAGTGACTCCTGTCGCCGGGGAACCAGCCCTCTGTGCACCCGCCAAAGGCAGACAGAGCCGGGGCCGGGGCCGCATGCCGACGACTGAGCAAGACGTGAACACCCGCTGACCCGGCGCCAGGCAGGCGCGCGTGAGACAGACCACAGGCCGGTCGTGGGGAAGGCAGGTCGAGGCCGCAGAGCCGACCATTGTTTAATGAAAAGCAAGCGGGCGTGAAAAAGCACGAGTGTGCGGGGCACTGCAGATGAACACGCATGTGTGGCCTCGTGCAGCGCCCCCCCCCCCCAGAAAGAACACGCTCGGGATGCCTGTCCTTGAGTGGGAGGTCGGGCGGTTTCTGCTGTCTTGATGCTGCCTTTCCGACAAGGAGCAGCTACGGGACGTAGCACAGAAAATAAAACCACGCGCCGGAAACTGCGTTCAGGAAAAGAACAGCAAAGAAAGATGTTTGTGCTTAGTTTACAGCATGCGGGTGACACTTTTGCTTTCCAGTGTGCACGTGGTGAGTGTGCATGTGTATACAGACAGATGGGGTTGGCAGGACAGTGTCAGCCACGTGTGTGTGCCCAAGTGTGTGCGTGGGCATCTGTACAGATGGGGCGGCACAACAGCATGTCAGCCAAGTGTACACGTTTGTGCACATGGGCACGTGTGTGCGTGGGTGCCTGCAGGGACGGGGCTGGCAGGATGTGGCCACTTCCAGGGGTGGGAACTGCAGTGGCCCTCCCTCCCCCCGTCCTGCACACACACCTCTGCACAACCCACAGTTTGGGTGGATTCTCGGCCCCATTTCAAGCGCCCTCCCCACTGCAGAGGTCGCAGAAGCCTGGGGTCCACACCCCAGCCCCTCACCAGGAGGCCTTCCTCGACCCCCACCAGAGCCGCCCCCGCCGAGGTCACGTTACTGGGCTGCCCTCGGTCTTATGGGGGCTGTGGTGTGACTCCAGAGTGGCCCAGGGTCCCGAGCTGTTCCCAGGAGACTTCCACGCTCCTTCCGGGTGCATGGCCTGGGGCCCCCGGCAAAATTCCGGATGAGAAGCCCCCAGGAGACTAGAGAAGCCTTGCAAAGCCACGCTGCAGGTGGCACCCCCACAGGATCCTGCCCCTCTGCCCCAGCCCCCCGCGCCCCCTCCTCTGTGGTCCGAAGCCGCCCCGGCCCCTGCCCCTCCCTGCACAGCCTGAGGACAGGCGCTCTCTCCCCTTGGCCCCTCCACGCACCCTCCCCCAGGGCAGGCCCCAGCACTCGTGGCCACCTTGGCCCTCCTCCACCCCAGTCCCTGCCAGTTCACACCACTGTCAACAACCCCCCCACCAGTGAATGCTCCGGCACCAGTGATGGAGACACCTCAGCTGAGTGGGCGTGGGGTGTGGGCTCCTCGGAAACCTCCAAACACCCTCCGAGCACCGGAGCCCCTTCACAGCACCCTCCACTGCAGACCTGACCCTCATCGGCCCGAAAGCTGCCCAGCCTGTGCGGGGATGAGAGGGCAGACGGCGCCGTGGCACGGACTGGGTCATAACACGGCCCATGGGCCGATTTATTGGGAGGTCCCAAGGGAGACACTGCCGGGGCGGGGGGGGGGGGTGGTGCCTGGTGGGTGCAGACTCCCGAGTTAGGCTGGTGCAGCCCAGGGAACCCCCTCCCACCTGGCCCCGGCCTGACCCCGGCAGGTGACCCAGGCAAGGCGGGCTCTGCTCTTTACGGAGATTCTTCTGGCCCTGAGCGCTCTTCCTGCGGGAGGGACCCTGGCGAGAGAACTGGCAGAGGGGCCATGAGGGCAGACCCTGGGCCAGCCACCCTCCCTGCCAGCCTTTCCTAAAAGCTCCATTTTACCGAGGGGAAACGGAGGGGACAGCAAGTGTCAGAGTTTAGAGGATTCGCATGGGGGCAGTCAGCCAGCTCCTGCATCCACCTGCTGGGAGGACAGGCTCAGCTGGCCCCAGGGGAGGGGGTATCACGCAGAGGAGGGCGTTCCCAGGGCAGCCGGCTGCTGACCTCTAGAGCCGCCTGAGAGGGTGGGTGGGGAGGAGCCTGCCCCAAGGCCAAGTGTGTGGGGTCCAGGGGAACCTGAGGCACCAGGGGCTGGGAGTCCAGCGGAGCACCCACTCGGGAGCTGTGGGTGCATGAAGCAAGGCACCTGCAGTGTGGGGAGAACGGCCGGGCTGGCTCCGTGCCCCTGGTCCCCACCATCCGGGAACTCGGCGGTGGCTGGGCCGGCAGATTCCCCAGGACCACAGGCCCTCGCTCGGCCGGCGCCTGTGTGCTCGCGGCCCGGCTGGCATGGGGACTCACCCATGGCCGCCAGGGCACCGCAGTCCTTGCCATGGAACTCGCTCCAGGCCCTGGTCTTGCAGGTCTTGCTGCAGGTCAGGATGCCGTAGCAGCGGCTGCAGGGCTGGAGGCGCACCCCCACGGAGCGGCCGCACTGGTAGCAGAACTTGAAGAAGGGGATCCTGCCAGGGGCCACGGGGGTGTTGGGTGGTGCCTGTCCCTGCGCCCCAGACCCAAGCCCGCCCTGCATTCTCCACCCGAGGACAGAGACTTGAAGACCCCTGCAGGGACGTCCATCACAGCGCCATTCAGGACAGAGAGCACGTGCCACGCCCAGCAACCCACCAGAGGGCTCGCAGCAGGGGCTGGGCAGGGGGCAGGAGGCGGGGGACCCCACATGCCGCCCTGCAGGGTGGGGAGGGTCCCCGTGCCTCCGGGAAGCAGATCCGTGGGCGTGGGTCAGCCCTGCACACCCTTGCCCTCTGCTTCGGCAGGGAAGTGAAACCAGGAGGATGCCACCCCTGCCCCCCATCAGCCCCGCCCCGCACCCCAGGGTGCTGTGGATCAGTGACACGGGTGTGTGGAGATACTTCTGGAAGAGCAGGGCGGGGGTAGAGCCGTGCTCACAGGGTGGAAGGGCTGGGAGGGGTGTGGGGCACAGGTCCATGAGACAGCACACATGTCCCGCCCAGCCACCCCCCGGGACATGCAGGGTCCCCTCGAGGTGCCCTGTGGCTCCCGCCGCCCCGTCCCAGCACACCCACAGTGGGCAGGGCCACGCCAGCCACTTACAGCTCCAGCTCCTCCGGGTGCAGCGACTTCAGCAGGCCGATGCCCTTCGGCTTCAGCCTGAAGTAGGGGGTCAGCTCCGCTGTGCCCAGAGAGACCACATGAGCCTCTGAGACCCCCCGTGGGGAGAGGGCGCTCTGAGCTGCCTGCCTCAGCCACCCTTGGGCAGCAGGCCCGCCCAGGCACTGCGGCAGGCACCTGGGACCCCCGAGCCCTGGATAGCCCACAGGCAGGTTCCAGGGGGCAGGGTGGAGCTTGGTCTGGGGGCTTTGGGGTGTCAGCAACCTGGGGGGCTTCTGTCTGCTCCTGTGTGCTTGCCCACCCTCCACAGCCTCCCAGTCGCCCTTCCTCTGTGCTCTCACCATGGGGCAGCTCCAGGGTTCTTTGGTCTGGCCCAGTGCATAGCCCACTCTGTAGTGGGGACACCTGCCGGCCACTGCGGGAGGGCACACGACGGGCCGGCAGGCGACTGGAGGGCAGGGAGTCCCACAACAGCCACGCGTTTCCCACCACATGCCCTTGCCCTGTCCTCTGCCTACACCTGTCATCCCCACGCCCCTGGGGAAGGCCGCTCGGCCTCTGCTGCCACCCCACCCCTCAGTGCAGACCCCGCAGAGAAACCCCTCGGGCCACGAGAGCAGGAAGGTGAATGCCCTTCTTCACCCCGACTCCTCCCATGCCCACCGCACGCAGGCTGCCACTCGGGCTGCTGCGGCAACCAGGACGTGGCCCCCAGGGCACAGTCTGCCAGGCAGTGTTCCGAAGGCCACGGGGCACAGGGTGCCCCTGCGAGAGGTGACAGTGGAGAACGTGGGAGCGGGTCTGGTGCCGCAGCGTCACGCCATTCCCCTGGGAGGTGCCTCGGGAATGGGAGGGGCGTTTTGTCAGGCGGAGCTGTGGCCTCCTCTGCATGGCCTGGCAGAGCTGCCCCTCGCATGCCCGCCTCCAGGTCACCGACGCAGCGCGCTGCCCACCGCCCGCGGCTGCAGTACGTTTGCAGGGGTGCATCCACCGCCACAATCAACCCGAGCGTCATCTTGCCCGCATGAGCACCCCAGATGGCCGTCACGCCCGGCCCTCCACCCCCACCCCCCAGTGACCATGGTCTACTCCGTCTGTGTGGCTTTGCCTTTGCGGACACCTGGCTCGACATGCGGCCATCTGTGCCTCACGTGTGTGAGGCCCTTCACGCCGCGGCGCGGCTCTGTGAACACACTATGAACACACATGTCCAGTGTTGGGGGACATGCGTTCACATCTGTCGGGCACACAGCCCGGAGCAGACTTGCTGAGTCGCATGGGGCCCCTGTGGCTGGCATTTGAAGGGCCGCCAGGCTGTGCTCCACCCACACGCCCACCAGGGGGCAGGAGGCCCCGCTCCACCTGCTCAGCAACGCGTGTGGTTTGGGTTACAGCCGGCCTACTGGGCGTGCATCGGTATTGCGGCGTGGTTCCGTTTGTTCGTGCCCGATGGCCAACGACGCTGGGCCTCTGTTCACGGGCGCGTTGGCCGTTCATGTGTCTGTGTCCTTTAAAGAAGTCATGCATAGATGCTGGTGTAACTAAGACCGACTCTTGTCCCTGTGCCCCTGACTCCATTTTGGCTCAGCTTTTGGTGCCGTGAACTGGGACGAAACTGCCTCAGCCAGCAGCCCAAGGCCTGGGGGGTGATGAGGGGCCAGGCTCTGGGGGCCACGGAGGTTTCTGTCCCTGGCCGTAGGGCACAGCCACCGAGGCAGGTATCCAACCAGGTGCTAGCGTCCAGTCTGAGCGACGGAGGTGTGGCTCCTGTTCCGCCCACCAGCAGCTGGCCAGACGTCTTACAGACGACCGGCCGGCGACAGAGGTGTCCAGGCAGAGCCGAGCTGTGCGGACGGGTGCACCCTCCGCTCCGGCCCCTCCCTGGAAGTGACGTCACCCCCACGCCCCGAGAATTGTCACAGGGGGCGGACCTGCTGGCTCCAGACACCGCCTGGGACCGCTGTACCTCTCTCCACCGTCGCACAGATTTCTGTTCTCACTCTCTGTGGGGTTTTCAATTCTGTCTTTCGTCTTTGTTCCTGAGCTGTGACAGTTTATTCTACACACACGCTCCTGACGAGGTGTGGGGTCTCCGCAGGTTGCCTCTTCGTTTTTTCAAGTGTCTTTGGAAGCAAAAAAAAAGTTCATTGCGACGATGTCCAATTGATCTAAGTTTTTCATGGCTCATGCTTTGGGTGTCGTATCTATGAGCCCACTGCTCGGTCTGAGGAATCACGCCTGTGTTTTCTTCCCCGAGGTTCACAGATGCAGGGCTGGTAGCTCAGGGCTTTGATCCAAACCGAATTCGTTTTCATCTGTGATGTGAGAGTCAATCTCGTTCCTTTGTGTTTGGAACACCAGGTGTCTCGACCCCACTGGTTGAAGAGACCGTCGTCCTTGCCCCGTGGAGACCTCGGTGTGGGCACGTGGTTTCCTCCTGTGTCCAGTCTGCGCCGGCCTGAGTGTTGCTTTTACGCAAGTGCCATGCTGTCTGGTGACCGTTGTTTTGCGGTGAGTTTAAAATTGGGAAATGTCAGCCCTTCCAATTGGTCCTTCTTTTCAAAGATTGCTTTGGCCATTCTGGGACTCTCGCATTTCCACATGGACTCTAGAATCAGCTTCTCACTTTGTACAAAGAAATCAGCTGGGATCCTGACACGCAGTTGGCTTCCTGTTTGCTGAAAGGTCCCTTTAATTTCTGTTTTTCTCTTTTTCCTTCATTCTTTCTCCTCACCTGAGGACATTTTCTTCCATTGCCTTTTTCCGAGAGAGAAAAATGAACGTGCAAGAGAATAATTGACTGGTTGCCTCCCATACGCACCTGGAGATCGAGAGTGATTGACTGGTTGCCTCCCGTACGCACCTGGGGATCGAACCTGTGACCCTTTGGTTACCGGACGATGCGCCAACCCGCTAAGCCTCATCGGCCAGGGCAGGTTTTAACAATGTTCTGTGGTTTTCAGGGTGTAAGCGTCACACAGCTTCTGTTCCATGCACACGTGTTTTTCGCTCTTACTGATATTATTACAAATGGGGTTGTTTTTTAAATCTCACTTTTGGTTTGTTCACGGTGACTCTGTAGGCGCACTGAAGACTTCTGTGTACGAACCACATCCTACAACCTCACCAAACAGGCATACACTTTTCATAGTGGAATAGTGGAATTTTATATTTATGTTAGTATTCTAATGTTTATACATTTCGTTTAACAACTTAACATCAGTTTTAGTTTTCGAAGTGCACTCCTAGGATTTTCAATCTGCAGACACAGTTCAGCTTTTCCTTTCTGACTGGGACGCAGTTCCCTTCTTCCTGCCTGTTTATCCTGGTGACACCTGCAGCGCGGCACGAAGGGGAAACACTGGAAGACGCTCTCCTGACCTCGGGGAGGAAACGCCCAGCCTTTCACCGTTCAAGTCCGACTCAGGCTGTGGCGCCTTTATCAGGCTAAGAAAATGCCCTCCGTTCCCTGTCGCTTGTCCTGTGCAGCTCTGGTCTAGCCCCTGGGCCCCTCGGCGAGGCAGGTGAAAAGGCTGCTGTCCTGGGCCTGTGACTAGGGACGCTCCATCGCACAGAGCAGAGACTAGTGGCTGACCCGTGCCACCAAGGGGCTGGTCCTTGGCCTCCCCTGCCATCCAGGGATGCACTGTCCCCCTCCCGGGCAGACACCTGGCATGGGCCCCCACAGTTTCCCACTAAGTCTGATTCTTTTTAGCAAGCAGAACAGAATGTTATTGCAACCAAGCAACAAGCTCCTACGTGCACAAGAGTGTGTTCTGGATCTTTCCAGAACCACCGGCCTTTCCCTGCGTCCAGGGACCCTGCAGCCACTCCCACTAATGCTTCCCCAAATCTGTCACTTGGACGGCTCTGCCACCTGCTGATGGTGGACAGGCCAGGACTTCACTTCCCAGGGCAGACTGCCCCAGACACTGGCAGAGGTCACAGGTTCAGTCCCCTGGATGTGGCTCACGAAGCAAAGCACCAAGCAGGTCCCTTTCCTCCTCCCGCAGTGCTGGCCGGTCCACCCGGGAACCCTGGCCGCCAGACCTGCAGTGTCCCGCCCTCACCCCACGGCAGCGGCGCCGGCATTCCTGCCCAAAGACGGTGCTCCCGGATGTGCTCCCACGGTGTCGCCTGAGGTTCTCCTGGGACACCCCCATGCTCTCCTGCACGACCTCCTAGGAAGGCAGGACACAGGGGCCAGCAGTCCCTGGCCCAGTAGGTGGCCTGGGCAGCCACAGGACAGGTCTGAGTCGCGTCCCTTCCTGGCCCAGCCGCTCACACCCCACGATCGTCAGAAAAGACAGCCCGGCTCTGCCCTTGGCCACCCACCTCTCTTGCTCAGGTACAGCACTTTGGGGTCCCACTGGCTCTCCTTGGCCAGGACGGCGCGCCGCAGCTGCAAGCCCAGGTACTCCAGGAGCCGCCTCCGGGCCATGAACGTCTCCCGCTCCGCAGGCATCAGCATGTGGAAGGGGCAGTGGGCGATCTTCCGGTCCTGCGGCACGGTGCCAGTCAGGCCGGGACAGCAGCCCCGCCCCGGAGGGCAGGCCCCACTCCCGGCTCTGGCTTGGTCCCCTGGGCGGCCGTACTGGCGGGGACCACCCCTCCGCTCTCAGGGCTCATTGTGAGGACCCACCAGAAGAGCCCTCTGAAAGCCAGACACGGCAGCCACACCTGCACGGACACCTTTGGAGCCAGGTCTTCCTTCCAGAAGGACCGGCACTCGCTCTGGTCCAAGGCATGAGGGACCTTTGGCCCAGCTTTGCCCAAGGGATGCTGAAGGGCCCAGCTCCAACCCCACCACCAAGAAGAAACTCAAAGCCATACCTGGAAGAATTTGAAGTACCCGTAGTCCACCGCTGTGCCCACAGCCAACTTGTCCCCTTGCGTCAGCGTCACAGGGGCCAGGATGTCGGCTCCGTAGCTAATGAGCCGGTCAATCTGTGGAGAACAGGGCTGCATCAAACCCACGTGACCACTCTGGCAGGCGGAGCCAGACCCGGGATCCTGGGGCTGGGGTGTCCAGGCCCCCGACAGCCCCCGCTGGGATCTGGGCCGTCCTGCCAACCTCGCATGTTACCCTGTGACTTTTGACTGAGCCCACCCTGGAGGCTGGATGAGTGGGTGATGATGCCAGTCTCCATCTCAGCCACCTGCTTAGGTGTCTGTTGGTGAGTGGGCGCCACAGGGTCTGCCTCTCGGTGGCAGTGGGTGGAGACAGCGCTGGCGAGAGCAGCTGCAGCGCAGCCCGGGACGCAGCACCCGGACGCCAGCCCAGCGGGCGCCTTGTCAGGATCCCTGGCTGACACTCCCTCGAGACAGAAAAATCTAGAATCCCACAACTGGGTCAAACCATGGCCTGTGTCTCTCCTGAGAAAAACCAGGGGACTTCCGGCCTGCTGAATGCCAGTGTCTCGTGACAAACTTCAGAGCCGTGCATTTCAAAAGGCAAGATTTTTCATTATTTTAAGCACTTGGAACATCAAGGCTTGGAGAACACAGAGCGAGACCATGTGGTGCTTGTCTGTGGGGAGGAGGCCCCACCAAGGGTCCCAGGGCCCCTAGACCCCACAACCAGGGCTCTCCCTCCCCCAGGCACCCGGCCACTCACCAGGGCCAGCTTGCTGTCCGTGCCCCTCTGGTGCTCATAGGAAATGTCGCAGGCCACACACAAGGCACTGCCCAGGCCTTTGGTCAGGGGCAGGTTGGGGTCTGCGCCATGGGCCAGGAGCTCCTTCACGATCTGGACACAGACAGGCTGGTCAGCTGGTCAGCACCCACCAGGCCCCTGCCTCCACTGGAGATGCCGGAGCAAGGCCATTGCCATGCTGAGCACCATGTCGGCTGCAGCCGGGGCTCCTGGAAGCCACCCTTGGGCTCAGTGTCTGCGGCTGGCTCAGAGATGGGGGTGTGGCACACGGCAGGCCCTCAGGGAGGGCTGGCCCTGTCCCCTCTCTTGCCGTCTGTCCAGGAGCACTGCTGAGCCAGCCCACGGCCGGCCCCCCACCCCTAGTCTGCCTCTGCCTTGGGCCACCTGCGTCTCTGTGACCACCTGGCCAGACACAGAGCAGCCACACGTCCCTTGTTGCCTGCTGCATCCCCAGCTCCAAGCCCAGGTCACCCGGCAAGCCCAGAGCAAGAGCAGCCCCAGCACCCGGCTCTCTCAGGAGCCCTGCTGGGAACGCGACCCCTGGGCTGCTGGGCCTGTGACCCCACCCCAGCCACCCCGCAGCAGGGGCAGGCGCCTGCAAAGCTCACTGAGGCTGGGAGGAGGCATCGGGGCCCCTGCACAGAACCTGCCTGCTGCTCATTTAGGCCTCTGCTGAGATGTCCCCTCGCCGCAGGGCCCTCTGGCTGCCCTGCTGAAGGGGCCACCCTCCATCCTCTGTCTGAACTTGGCCTCTGTTTTCTTCACAGGGCTGGCCATTACCTAAACCCGTGTCACACATGGGTGATGGCCTGTCTTCCCCACTGGGATGTAACACCCCTGCGCTGGAGACCGGATTTTACTCAGCATCTCCGCCTGAGGGGGTGCCCACCTGGCGCCCAGCAGATGCTCCAAAACCCGCAGTGAAATAAAAGGACGAGCAGGTGGGCAGAACACAGACGGGAGAGAGGAAGGTGGCTGAATGGGGAGTAAGCACACGCCTTGGAGGCGGCAGGAGGTGGGAACTGGCCAGTGTGCCTTCCCCACGGCACCTCGAGTCCCTGCCTGACAGGGGCAGGGCTGCAGTCCAGGCCCCCGAGGGAGCCTCTGCCCAGGCCGCCCTTCCCTCCTCCGGTCACCCTGCTCTCTCTACGGAGCTCCGTCCACAGGGGAGGGGTCTGTGCCCCTCGCACCCTGCCGTCCCTGGGCCAGTGCGGGGGGGGGGGGGCCTGCAGGAGCAACGCCGCAGGAGTCCATCGGGGTCAGAGTGTGCTCACCAGCTCGTTCCCGCTGGCAATGGACAGAGACAGCGGGGAGTGGCCACTCCACAGCAGGCTGGTGTCGGCCCCGTGCGCGAGGAGCAGCTGGACCACGTCCCGGGCACACTGGGCGGGGGGGGCAGGGCGGCAGGTGAGGGAGGTGGAGTGCCGAGTGGGGCACCCTGAGGTCGTCCACCTGTTTCCTCCACCCCAGCTCCTGGCCCCTCACGGTTCCGAGTCCTAGGCAGGAGCGATGGGCAGGAGTGGGGGCTGTGAATGGATCCTCAAACTGAAAATGTGTTTTCTAAATAGACATCGTCTCCGATTAGCAACAGGAGGGCCACCGATGCATAGATCGATTTAAAGCTCGTGTTCGAAGGAGGCAGAGAGTCAGGACCTTCAAGTGCCAAGTCTGTGCGCCCGGAGCACCAGCCCTTCAGCGGGGGCGCAGCCCCAGACACAGCCAGGGCAAGAAGCTCAGTGGGGCTGAAAGGAGACTTTCTGCACACACCGCCCACCCTTCTTCTCCTCACGGGAACCCCAATGTCCCCTCCTCCTCCCCACTTCTCCCAGAGTGCCAGCAGGTAGGGACTGTCCCCCTGCTGAGCCTGCACCCTCTTCCCAGCCTCACTGGCCAGGCCAAACTCCTGGGCAAGCTCCCCGCCTCTCGCCCCACTGCAGCCCCACCACTCAGCTCAGGAGTTCACCCTACCCATCTACCTGTCTGCGACCCAACGAGGTGCTGCCTCTAGTGTCCCCTAACTCTGCTCCCCCGGAGCCTGTCCAAACTGGAAACTGGCACAAAGGACACGGGGGTGGGTTGGAAAGCACTGTGTTCAGAGCCCAGGCCTCACACTTACTGGCCAGGAGCCTGCCTCTTGGAGCCTAGCTGCCCCTGCTCCTTGCATGGACTCAGGGTACCCCTCGGAAGGTTCTGGTCAGGGCAGGGGCCCAGGCCCCAGGAGGCGTTGACAAGAGAGATGCTTGGAAGCAGGGAGGCCTGAAGGTGTCCCTGTCCTGCCCTCCCTCACACAGGCCCTCACGGTGTCGTGTCGGGACAGCACGCACGATGGTCACCCTGTGCAGCAGCAAACTGTGACAGCCCTTTGAACGGCTTCAATTGTTGTTTTATGGGAAGGTAGACTGAGGCTCCACGGCTTTCTGGTTGGCCAGGGCTGCACTGGCCACGACCCTGCATAGCCCAAGCCTGGCTCCCATGTCCCTCACTCCCACTCTGACCACTCAGTTGCCTCTCGCTGGCCTCAACCCCAAGGTTGCCGGGGCGGGGCAGGGTGGGACAGCAGGGCCGAGGGTCATGGGCTGTTCCAGCCCAGGATGGCCACACCCACATGCGTGTGACAGCAACGTCACACTGTGACCCATGCGCATGCAGGCACATGTGTCAATGAGTGTCCCTAAAACGCTCTGGAGTGGCACGGGGACACAAGTCACAGGCAGCACCCCTGGCATTTCCGGCTGTTTCAACCCCAGGAGCTGCGTTTCTGTGGGTGCGACCCCTTGTCCACCCCCTCTGGAGCCCGCTCAGGCAGGATGGCCGACACCCCACGCCTGTCCCCTGAGCCCACCGGTCCCCCACCAGGGCTGCTACCCCACTGCCCTGCCCATTACAGACCCCCATGCCCACATACTGCATGAGCACACACTGCCTGTAAGTACAATTCACAGATGCTCACCTGAATACAGCTAGTGTACATGCACAAAACACGTGTGTGCATGCTGGTGTGAACACACAGGTACACACACACACACACACACACACACACACACACGGTGCACAGCCCCTGAGCCCCGGGAAGGCCCCCTCACCCTGTAGTTGTCCTCCCGCTCACAGGCCACGTGCAGGGGTGTCCTGCCGCCCTCGTCGGGGACAGACGAGTGTGCGCTGTAGTAGCGGCTGGGTGGGCCTGCCTCGCCGCTGAGCTTCAGGCTCGAAGGCAGCAGCAGGTCTAGCTGCACGCAGACAGAGTGATCCGGTTGGGCCCCGAGCCCCTCCCCATCACCCCGGCCGAGACCCTGCCGGAATGAGACCACCCACAGAGGAGCTCACATGGAGGAGGAGCGAGTGGCCCTGCTCCCCAGAGTGTGGGTCTGAAGCAGCGTCCCCTGAACCCCCTCCCCTCCTGCTCTCACACCAGGGAGCTGTGCACACGCTGTGGTGGAGCCGGGCTGGTCTGGGGCGCCCGCCAGCCTCTCTAGGGACCAGTGGACCTTCGAACTGAACGACGACACGGCCCACAGAGCGGCCCGGGCCCCAGCACCGGCCCTCCCACGCGGCAGACCGCACACCTTGTCTCCTTTGTACACGTCGTCCTGGTCAGTCGCCCTGGCGTCCACGTCCGTGATCGTGTGCAGCAGCAGCTCTGTTATCCTGACGCCCTCCGCCCCGGGAAGGGCGGCAGCGATGTGGAGCGGGGTCAGGGCCCCCAGCTGCAGAGGAAACACGGGAGGGTGAGGCTGCTGCTCCCGGGTGGGCGGCTGCCCCCTCGAGAGGGCCCGGAGGGCCTGTCCAGGGCGGGCCTCACCGCCTCCACCTGGGCCAGCAGCCCGCCCACAGCACTGCGTCCTGGCCGGCCAAGCTGTGGTACTCCAGGCTTAACGCAGCCTGCCCACGCTGGACCACGGACACGTGTTCCCTCTTGCCAGGTGTTTCCGCGGGCGAGGGCCACAGGCAGGAGCGCAGGGCCCGAGGCCTCAGCTTCATATTAGAACAACTGTCCCTGCCTTCCTCCAAGAAAAGCCCGTCCTCCCGCCGGGCCCTGTTCAGATGGCCCTGCAGCCCGGACACCCGTCCCCACCGGGCCTGTCGTTCACTCGTGGCCGCCCTCTGCCTTGGCTGAGAGTCCCTGCTGGACTGTCTCTAGGATGCCTGGTCAGCACTGACCACACGGAGGTGGTCGGGGAGCCTGGTCCCTGAGGGGCTCAGCCAACTCGGACCGAGACCCCAGCCAGGAACACAGTGCACATCGGGCCGGGGGGAGGAGCCCCCAACCCTTTGGGCAGGACCCTGAGGAAACAGGAAGGAGCCCCGGAGAAAGGCTGCAAGGGCATCGCCCAGAAAGCACTGCAGGGAGGAACGGGCGCTCTCCTGCCCCTGCTCCACTGCCCGCTCGGACGTTTTCGTAAAGCAAAGCTTCTAATTAAACGGTGCGCGTAAACAGCTGACTCTTGACTGAGGATGGGCAGGTGGTCGGATGGACGAATGGATGGGTGGGTGGATGGCTGGGTGGGTGGATGAGTGGATGGCTGGGTGGGTGGATGGCTGGGTGGGTGGATGAGTGGATGGCTGGGTGGAAGGAGGAAGGGAGGGAGTCTATGCTGAGTTTGAAGAAGGCTGTAACCTTAGTTTTAAAAGTGCCACCCGATCAGGAAACACAACCTGAGTGTCACACGAAGTCCACTTCCTGCACCACCGAACCTCATCCTCAGAAGAGAAGACAGGGCCTGGCCTAGGGGCCTGAACGGCGAGAGCCACCAGCTCTGATGTGGAGGCAAAACAGAATGGCCCGCCCCTGCCGCCAGCACCCTCCCAACAGCCCGAGGGCCTTGGGGATGGCGGCAGAGCACCCCTGTAGCCAGAGCAGGAGAGCCGGTCCTGGCGTGTCCTCACACCATGAATGGCTCCTGCAGCTGGCCCCTCCCACCATGCTCCCCGAACCTCCGAGCTCCACCTCGGGGACCCCACCGTAGGGGGTAACTGGATGTCGGTCCTGGCTCCGCTCTCCAGCAGCATCCGCACCCCATCCGTGTCCCCGGCCTTCACACAGAAGAACAGGACCTGCATGGGCACTCGGCACAGGTTGGGATCAGCGCCTCGGTGCAGCAGGAGGGAGATGGTCAGCCACCTGTTTCTGCCTCTGGAAGGATCAGCAGGACATGGTCACAGGCTGGAGGGGAGGCACAGGCAGCTGCCTGGACAGCGGCCTGGTCGGGACAGGCGCTCCCCGGGCAGAGGCTCGGGGGGCACTGGCCTTGGTCATGATGCCCTGAGCCTCAGGGTCCTGCCCTTTCGAGGCCTCCAGCCCCTACCCTGGTGCCTGAGCTTCCCACCTGTCACCTAACCACCCCAGGTGAGCCAGCCCGACCAAGTGCTAGTCCAGCTGTGGCTGTGCTTGTCTTCAGAATTCAGGGGTCCCTCAGCCCCCACCCCGAGGTCACCAAGAGGTGGAGTGTGGGGTGGGGACCAGCCCTCTCTCCTGGGGGCTGTGAGGGGAGCATGTAGAGCACCTGGCACCATGCACACCAGACATGACACCCCCCCACACCATGTGCACGCACACGTGCCACTCACAGGCATGCACACACACACATGTCTCTGACAAGCCGCACGGAGCTGGGGGAAGCTGGGCCGAGCACTGAGCCTGGAGAGGCCGGCTGGGTGGGCTGGGACGTTGGGGCAGGGGATGCAGTGGCTGTGCTGAGGAGGCGAGCCGGCGACACGGGTGGCAAGGGCACGGCCGGTGGTGGCCCTGCTGGCCCTGCCGGCCCGCCACCAGCACAGAACGAGGGCGAGGTGAGCAGGAGGGTGCTGGAGGGGTCGTGTCGGTCTAGAGCAGTGGTTCCCAAACTTCCAACTCTCGGGACCCCGTTCCACTCTTAAAATTCTTTGAAGACCCCAAAGAGCTTTTCTTTACCTGGACTCAACCCATCCATGTCTACTCTGTTATCAATTCAAAAAACTGAGAAGTTTTAAAATACTCACTGATACATTTAAGAAGTACCAACTACAAACCCACTGCACGTTAACGTGGAAGGTGTTTGTGGAAACTGCACTTGGCTGCACCAGGACCCCCAGCCCCCTAGAGCCCCCCTCAAGAGAGCAGGCCTGCAGTGTCGGGCCGGGGCCCGCAGACACACGGCCTCACCGAGGTCACCCCAGGCCAACACACATCACGGATGCCACTCAGGGTGTGAACTCGGAAACTCTCATTGTCACGGGACGTCATCCTTGTCAACAGTGTCCACTGTCCTTAAAGCAAAAGCTGGCTGTGTTCAGAGGAGAGGCCGCCACGTGCCACCTGGTCCTTCTGTCGGTAAACACAGTGGCCCATGGGAGAGGACAGTGACTCCGTGCGCAGCTCCAGCCGCAAACACGCTTTCCCCACAAACCCTCCAACTGCGGTGGGAGGCAGACGGGCTTCAGGCGCCCTCCCATCTGGTCACCCAGAATGTCCCCAGGCCTGAGTTCCGTGTCAGGGTGTAATAAGTCCGCTGCTTCCATGGCGTCGGTAAGTCAAACTCCAAGAGAAGCCGGCGCTGTCGTGCGTGTGAAGAAGTGTCACATAACCATCACACAAGTCTTAGAATTGTTATGAGAAGCAGTTCAACCTCACAGATTCCCTGCAAGGGCCAGAGAGACCCTGGGGCACCTGAGACACACGTGGAGAACCACTGGTCTCGACTGGAAGGGGAGAGTGTGTGTGTCCTCGGGTGAGTGTGTTGGGGGTCCGGACACACTGGGACTCTGCTGCCCGGCCCTCAGAGGCCGCAGCCAGGCCACCAGCACCGCCCCGCCGGACCAGGCCCGGGAGGCCTCCACGAGACAAGGTGCAGACACTGCAAACACTCTCCCAGCGGGGCGAGGAAGTTAAGCTGAGCCTGCGATTCCCCTGAACGGGACCCCCGGCCCCACACCCTCACCACCTACCTGACCACGCACGGTGTCGTCTGCCTCTCAGCCCCTTTGTCAGAGCCCATCTCGCTGAAGGGCGCCTCCGACGCGCCGCAGGCCTCAGCGCTCCTCTCCAGCAGGTCCTGTGATGGCTCCGCGGAGAAGTTCTGCACGCTGGACTCGGAGTTGCTCTCGCTGCCCAGGGTGTACTTGTCCAGGTTCCCCAAAGTGTCGTCCAGCCCCTTGTCCAGGTCGCTGGCGCTGTCCCTCAGTGATGTGGACTCCCATTTCTCAGGGCTGCCCCTTGGATGCACGGACTCCTGGCTGCCTGGGGTGTGCGCCTGCTCGCTGTGGGAGGGGGAGTCTGGGTAGCGGAGCGTGCAGGGGTGGCACACAGTTTCTGGGAACTTTGGGGCGCCCTTTGGAAAGTACAAGAAACCCATCATTAGGAAGAAAAAGATTAGAGAGGCGGCCCCACCCAGCACCTTCCCTAGAAAAGGCCGCTGCCCAACGCCTAGAGGGGCCGTCCCAGGATCCAGGCTGGCACAGCAGCACCCAGGTGCCTCCCCGAAAGCCCAGAGGGGCAGCAAGCACCCGAGAGGCCCCCACAGAGACCTGAGCCACACAACAGCCACAAGCCACCCGTGGTGTGAAGACACCAGAGTTACATCATCAAGCATCTCCGAGCTGGCTAGCCACTCAAGTGTCAGCTGACAGCCACTGGCACCAATTCGAATCCAACGAGAATCCCCAGTTTGGGGTACAGTGAGAGAAGCTTTGTTCTGTACAAACAGCTCAATGGTAATAGAATCCCACTGTGAGGTGGCCCCAGGGCCCCTCTCTGGCTGGGCAGCCCCGTTCTGCTCCTTGCTGCTCTGGTCCACTGTGCTCCCACCAACACCCCTCCTCCGGTCTGACTCAAGCCAAGGTCACACACCCAAGCCCTCACTCTCCAGGGAGAAGGGAAATCCTGTGCCCAGACTCAGAGGGAGCTGGCTTCTACTGACCCAAGTTCCTGGCCCTGCTCTGATTGGTCATTTCTCATGCAAATGAAGGCTACAAATCTTTGCAGTTTAATTGGCCCAAAAGACACTGTTGTGATTGGTGAGAGTAGAACTGCTTTGATTGGTTGCACAGCTCCAACTGGACCCGGAAGCCCCAGGTCCACTGGCTGGCACAGGATCCCAGGGGCTCCTCTATGAGGGCTGCTCCGAGGGGCGGTTTGCGGGAGCGGCCCCAGGGCAGAAATGGCTGCGAGGCTCTGCTTGTTGTGGTGGTTTTAATTTGAGCCCAGTGAGCCACCAGCAGCCCTTCTCCTAGGGTCTTCTCAGGGTCCATAGACGTGGTAGATCGTGGACACACCAGGTAAAATAAAGTATATTAATACCATTAATTCCACCTTTAACTTTCCATGTGACTCCTAGAAAGCTTTAAGTCACGTGTGGGGCTCCCGCTGCTGCTCGCTGGCATTTCTGCGAGGACACACTGCTCTTGTCCCAGCTCCTCAGCCTCACGCGCCTGAGTGCGGACCTGGGCCCAGCCAGCATCAGCAGTGCCAGCAACATGCATCCTTGGGCCACTCCAGACGCACTGAGGCCGAACTGCTGGGGGTGGGCCCCGCTATCTATTTTTTTCTGTGAATAGTTGAGGGTTTGAGTGGGGCCTGGGAGCCTGTCCTGACTGCAGTCTGCAACGTAACCCAGCACAGTGGCCTACGAAGATGGCCATGGCCATGTCCCCATGGCATCGTCTGCAGGGACAGCCCTGCTCTAGGTGGCCCTGCACTCACTCAGGTCTGTGAGCCGCTCTGCGGGGCAGTGCAGGGGTCAGAGGACAGCCTTGTCCCCACAGAGAGGACAGAGAGACAGCTTTGAGTAAAAACAAAGGGAGTGGTATTTATGAGAATTTTAAAAAGATTTTTAAAAAATAAATAAAAATGTTTTAATTTATTTATCTTTAGAGGAGAAGGAAGGAGAGAGAAAGAAATATCAATGTATGTTTGCCTCTTGTGGGCCCCTGCTGGGACCTGGCCTGCAACCCAGGCATGTGCCCTGGCTGGGAATTGAACCAGGATCCTTTGGTTCGCAGGCCCGTGCTCAATCCACTGAGCTACACCAGCCAGGGCATTTACAAGAATTTTAAGAATAGAATTAGTGGGCTTTATGGGCCCTGTTCCAAGAGTTCATTTACTCCGAGCATACAAGGACTCCTCCAGGTACCGGGTCCCTGAGGACACTCAGCTCTGGTCCCCGCCCGCCCCTGAGCCTTTTTTCACTGGACCCACCGACTCCCCTGAGCCCACGCCCTCTGTGCGTGGAGACGCTGTGGGGCTGACCAGGCCCCTCTCTCCGGGAAGCTGCCACTGAAGGCCACTCTGCAGAGGTGGGCCTCCCCACTCCCTCTCCAGCGCCCCCTTTCCTGGGGGAGTCCCAGGGTCCCAGATACTGTGCACATGGCTTAAGGACACATGTCCCCCAGCATCCCCGCAACCAGCTCAGAACACCTCAGCCTGCATGCAGGCTCTGCCCCTGCTTTCTGCTTCCCGGCCCCGGGCCTTACTGTCCTTTCACCCCATCTGGCCTGGTCCACACCAGGAGGGGCGGCTGGCGGGCAGCTGGGAAGACAGAGGGATGGGCGATGGGGGACAGGGCGGGTGCCGAGCCAGGCCGAGGGTCCGCGGGCTGACCTGGGTCTTGAGCACTGTCCTCTCGGCAACGTTGGGCTTGAAGGAACTGGCCGGGTAGTAGAGGAGGAAGCACATGCTGAGAGGCGTGAGGCCCTCGTCCGTGCACTTGTTCACGTCAGCCCCGTTGTCCAGCAGCAGGTTGATGACGTCAGTGTGACCGTGAACCTGGAGGGAGAAGGCCGGTCTCACCAGGACCACAGGCTTCCTCCGAGAGGACGCCTGACACACGAGGAGACAGCTTCCCTGGGTGAGGCCCTGCTGGCCGGGGCTCAGAGATGGCCTCACGCTTCCACTCGAGCTCAGCCAAGGGACGCCCAGCACGTGACCGAAGCGTTCGAAGGTCTACGCGCCCTTTCCCGTGTGACCCCGGACACCCCCACTGAGGGGCTGCCTGGAAGGACTGAGGCTCCACTGAGGGGAGATGGGATGTCCCCCACCCACTCAAGGGTGACCCTGAGCAGACAGCAGGGGGCGGGGGTGCTCACTGCGGCTGCGGCGAGCACAGAGTAGCCCTGAGCGTCAGCCACGTCGGGGCTGGCCAGGTTGTCCCTCAGGATCCCATAAATCCAGCTGTAGTTCCCTTCCTCTGCCTTCAGGATCAGCTCCCTGGAAAGCCGCTCCTTGGGCCCAGGGCGCGCAAAGCCACTGCGGTCCCCCTCCAGGACGGCGCCCATGCTCCAGCTGGAGTGGGCCTTCGTGTTCCTGGCAATACGAGGAGCTTCCATGGACCCAACACCTGCCACCCAAGGGGACCCTGGGCGCATCCTCCTGCACTTCCTCCCCGCCCTCCCCCTGAGCTGCCCAGCCCTCTTTGGCCCCTCCCCCTCAGCTCTGGGGGCTGCTCTGCTGGCCAGCCAGGGTCAGTACGGACGTGGCAC
Organism: Sturnira hondurensis; assembly: GCF_014824575.4. Classification (NCBI taxonomy): domain Eukaryota; kingdom Metazoa; phylum Chordata; class Mammalia; order Chiroptera; family Phyllostomidae; genus Sturnira; species Sturnira hondurensis. The sequence goes on along the minus strand of NW_028091124.1, from coordinate 744,193 downwards.
TGTGGAGGGATGGACACGCTGCCTGCAGGTGAAGATGCTCAGGCTGAGCACCCCTAATTTATCTGCTCCCCATGTGTGCAGGGAGGGGTTCTCACAGCAGGGGCTCTGGGTGGGAAGGGGGCCAGGCACCCACTCAGGTCTGGCACCCAGCACCAGGCAAGCACGTCCCACCTCTGCTCATTCAGGTTCCTTTCTGAGGAGAGTGCACGCAGGGCCCACAGCCCATTCTCCCTCCACGCACACACACAAAAGCCTCCTGTGTCCACGTGACCTCCTTCCCAGTCACGAACTGTGGTTTTATGGCAGCTTCTGGGCCCAAGAGTCACCGATGGCCGTGGGCTGAGCCGATGTTTGCATGATAGAGGGACTAGCGCCTCCGTGAGTCAGGGGGTGGACAGGTGGATAGAAGGGACTGGTGGATGTGAACGGACAGACGGACGGGGGGACGGGTGGATACAGATGGACACCTAAGTAGCCACTTGTGCCCACAAAATACACGTTCTAAAATAGTTCAGTGGTATCTGAAGACAAAGTTTAAGAAGAAATTTAAGATACTCTTGAAGATTTTGCTTAAGAAATCTGCTTTCCTTTGGTGCTGCCAGCCACCCCGAGCGAGGCTGTGGGGCAGGGGTGTCTTCGGGGACTGGCCGCGCAGCTTTATCTTTTCCCGCCACCTCTGGAGAAGCCAGAGGCCAGCTAGCCCTGAGCCCACTGCTGCCTGGCCCGCCGAACCTCAACTCTCTGCCCAGGTCCCTGTGAAGACTGCGGGCAATAGCACTTCGGTGTGCGGACGTTGCACAGGGACGTGACCCTGCACAGGTCTGGGGCTCCCGCTCCGACCTCCACAGAGGAAGCACACACGAGGTCCCCACACCAGGAGGTGAGCGCAGCCCAGGAGCGGGCTCAGGAATTCGTCCTGCTCCACGGCCGTTGCAGGCCCTGGCCACACACTCGCCCAGCAGCCTCCTGACCACTCCTTCCCCTGGAGCAGGCCCTACGGCCTCTGGCACCCGGCGTGCCCCAGCCGGTCAGCACCAGCTCTCCCTCCGTCATCGTCGGGCTGCGACGACTGAGAAGAGAAGCCTATCTCGAACACTCGGGAGCGGCTGGGCCTGGTGCCGTGTGGTCAGGGCAGGAGGAGCGGCCGTCCGGACACCAGGTGGGGGCGGCAGCCGGCATTACCTGAACTTGTAAGCTTGCTTCTGGATTCTGACCAGCAGGGGAGTCTCGTTTTGGACGAACCAGGGCTCTCCGTCCTCAATGAAGGGAGGGACGCCGGGCAGGAAGATGCTGGCGTCCAGGTCTCTGCGGAGAGCCCGGGTCATGGGCATGTGGGCGTTGTCCGTCGAGTAGGCGTGCACTTCCGCGGGCAGGGTCAGCTCGTCGTCCAGCAAGAAGCGCTTGTAGTCGTAGAAGAAGGGGTCCTGCTGCTCACACAGGTCCCACTGCATGGTCCCCTCGTCGGAAAGGCTGACTTTGGCCACCGCGCCCGTGAGGAAGCCCTCGAACTCCGGGTAGCTGCAGATGGAGAAGCCGCAGGGGACCGTGGTGCACAGCTTGAGCAAGTGCTCCCGGAACCACAGCCCCACGTCCTGGCTGCCGTCAGGGAAGGTCTCGACGCCTGGTCCGAAGCGCTGGTCCGCTTTGTACAGCCCCTGCGAAACGAGACCCCCGGGAAGGAAAGCTTTGTGACCAGCTTCCTGTGCCCCAGGCACAGGGACCAAAAGCAACTGTGTAGTCACGGACCCTTCCCAGTGTGTGCCCTGGGCCTTGGGTGGTCGGGGGTGGCCTCTCTGAGAAGGTGTGGGCGGGTCTGGAGGTCTCGGAGCGGAAGCGTGATGGGAGTGGCACCAGGGGCCCATTTCCGCAGCTCCAACGGGGGAGCCAGCCCCGGCGCCCAGCAGCGGCAGCAGGAGGAACCAGGCTCAGAATCAGAGAGACCCCGGCAGCTGCGACCGAGGAGGAGGAGCCGGTCCTCGCTGCCTGTGAACCTGACAGAGCGCAGCAGCTCCTGGCCCTTTCGGGATGCTTCCGCCAGACGTGGAGATGGCAGAGCCGGGAGAAGCAGACAAACCACGAGCCACAAGGCAGCCCCAGAAGAAGGGACCCTGGGACCAAAGCCCCCAGGGGGTTGGACAAAGATGCAGACGCTGGGCAGTGGGCAATGTCAGTCTTTTCCACAAATGGGGCCAGAGAAGTCGGGTCCCTGTGCGGCGGGGGGCGGGGAGGCGTGCTCTCTGCTTCCCGTGAAACACGGTGAATCACAGTGAATCACAGACCCAGACGTGAGCACTAGAACTGTAAATCAGAAGGGAATTCAGACGAGAGTCTGAGAAACCTTGGGTTAAGCAGACTTTATAAATCGGGCACACACACGCACACACAAAACAAGACCAGGGAAGAAAAATGGGTAAGTAGGGCCTTGTCACCATTTTTTAAAGTCTGCTTTTCAAAAGACACTGTTAAGAGAGTGGAAAGGCAAGCTGCTGTTGTCAGGAAATGGTTGTAAGTCATGAGGCTGGTAAACGCTATGCCCATGATACAGAGTCGGGCAGAAGCAGGGTTTCTATGGTGCCTGAGACACAGGGTTTATTCTCGCGTTGTTATTTATTAATCACTGTATCCTTTTCCATACGGACAGCTACGCACACACTTCTGCCTTATACACGTGCGCAAAGAACTCCGTGACTCCACGAAGAGCCCAAACACCCCACTGAAAACAACGGGCAAAGCACAGAAACATGCACTTCACCTCAGGAGATACGCGGATGGCAACTCAGTGTAAAAAGGTGTTCAGATCGTGGGTCATTGGGGTAGTGCCAACTCAAACCACAAGACAGCCATTAGAATGGCTAGGATTTTAAAACTGCCAATACCACGTGGTGACAAAGGTGCGGAGCAGCTGGAAACTTTATGTGGCGATGGTGGAAACGGACAGTGGCACAGCTGCTCCAGAAAACCACTGGGCAGTTTCTTGTACAACCTACCACACGTACGGTGGCTACCCAGTCACAGTGCTTATCCAGCTGACGCTGAAGACTTGTGTCCGTGTGAAAAGGAAGGCTCTTCGCGGCTGCACTCGTGAAAACCAAGCACTGGAAAGAACTCAGATGCGCAGTGGCGGGCGCAGCAGCAGACAATGACCGCCATCCACACAGTGGGATGCGGCTCCTTCCCATACAAAGGCAGACAACAGACACGGGCAAAACATGCATGAATCTCAACAGAGTCACACCCTATGCCGAAAAGAAATTAAACTAACTGGTGCATGCTGTGCGATTCCATTTACATGGAACTACAGGAAGGGAGACAGCACAGTGATGAAGAGCACGTTGGTGGTTGTTGAGGGCTGGGCGTGGAGGCGGGACTGGTAGGGAGCGCAGGAAATCTGGGAGCGTGTTTGCGTGCGCGCGCACACACACACACACACGCAGACATACAGACACCCATAGGTTTGTGTACATATACATGTTTAACGCAGCTTTTCTCAAAATCACCGGAAACTGGCAACAACCCACAGGTCTGCCAGCCAGGGAGGGGTCCAGCAGGTGGCCCTCCAGCAAAAAGCCCCTGAGCGGCGAGAAGGCCAAGGCCCCGGCACACGCAGCCACACACGTGGTCTGAAGTGCACTTTGCTCCCAAGACACAGGGCGCGATCTCACGCATCCAGCATTCTGGCAAAGGAGGCCTGACAGGCGAGAGGGGGTCAGACGAGGGCTGGTGGGGGGAGGAGAGACCTGTTACACTGAGGTGCGGGGCAGCGCTGGGGGGCCGCTGGCGGGGGCTCCGTGGTGGTGGTCTGCGCTTGCCAGACCTCCAGAACTGCCCATTGTGTAACAGGACACGGTGGGTTTACTGTAAGTTATACTGTAACAGAATAAAATAAGGAAGAACCTGTCTGCATTGGCACAACCAACAACAGTCTCCAGGGGAGAAAAAGTTCCAAAACAATATACAGAGAATGGCCCCGTCCATGTGTAAAAACGTGTAAGTATCAACGTGCATTTTCAGTTCTATCTGAAGATCCGCACGACCTGCGAACTCTGCACCCCTACTCGGGGGCCTCGGCAGTGAAGAGCTTCCAGTTTCTTCTTGTTTTTTTCACTCTCATGTACCTGATTATTGGCACGATTACGTACAAACATGTATGTATGTAAACGGGAAACAAACCTAAATATCTTTTCGTCCGGTGGCCTGAAAATATGGAGGCATACACGGGCCCCGCCACTCACCTGGAAGAGCCTCGCCTTCATGTACATGGTGCCATAGCCTTCCCGGTGGCCGAGGTAAAACATGCCAGTGAAATGGGAGCCGTCCGGCCACGTGTAAGTGCCAAAGCCGTGGCGGTGGTCCCGGTAGAACTGCCCGTGGTAGGACTGTGGACAGAGCACTCTGAGATGTGTGCCCGAGACGCCGCCCTCACCACCCAGGACGCCCTCCCAGCTGAGCCCCACGCCCGGCCAGCTGTGAGTGGGGGCCCCTGGCTCCTAAACTCATGGGCTGCCTGGCCACAGTGTCCCGTTCAAGTCTGAGTGGCCACTGTGAACAGAGCTTGGTCACCCAAATGGTGCAGAGGGTGTGCCAGGTGTCTGCCCGGTGGCCACACCCCCTCCTGCCTGGCTGGGGGCCAGGGGGAGTTGAGTCAGGAAGACAAAGGCCATGACCATGACCGGGTCAGTGCCCACCTGGGTCTGGGCAAAAGCTGTGTCTGCTCCCGGGCCCTGGCCTGGCCTCAGCCCCCACCCTGCCCTGCATCCACGCAGGTTCTTGGGCCACAGGAAACCCAGGGAGAGGGGGGCCGCCAGCAAGTTGTCACCTGTGTGGCTCTGGGGGAGGGCTGTAGGCTCTGGCTAGGAACATGGGTGTGGCTTTGTAAACTTTGCTACTGTAAACTCCGCCACACTGGGTCCCATCAGGGTCCAGGTGGGTCTGTCAGAGCGGGTCCCCCACGGGGACCCCAAGAGGAAGCACTCAACCAGTTGGCAGACTCAACCGACTGCCATGCCTGTCAGACACTGCCCTCCACACCAGAAGCGGGCTGGACAGCACTCGGGTGACTGTCCCTGCTCCGCACCAAGGGGACACACTGTTGCCTGCTAGTGTCCCTTCTCTCCCCTCAAGCAGCTGAGCTGACTCGCCATGGGTTTTTCAGTGGACTGACCCTCCCCTGCCCATGTGACCAAGCCTGTCCAGCCAGAGGACTCCTGACCAGCAGCTGAGGCCTTGATGAGGGCTTGGCTGTGGGACCCATCCCCAAGCCAGACCAGGGTCCTGCCAGGGCCACCTGTCCCCTGCAGCAGTGTGTGATGCCACCCGGCGGGCTTGCCCGTGGGGGAGGGCAGCCTTGTCCCCTCCACCAGCCACCAGATCCCTGGACCCGGCCGTGTGGAAGGCTGCAGGGCCCCAGCAAGGAGCTTCCAGCCCCAAGAGCCAAGGAGTGCCTTTTCATTTCAGCCAGGTCTAATTCAGGTCACTCCTCCTGAGAGTCTGGCCGTGCCAGACAATGGTCAGCAGAGTAGCCCCAGGATGGGGATGGCCACGTCCGACACCATTCAGTGTGTATGGCGACATCGGGGCGGGGATGTTGTGTCTGCTCAACTAAAAAGGAATGGCCTGCGGGCTGCAAACTGTTTGTGGGGGCCATTTAACTCCCCGAATGAGGGAGTTCTGTCCATGCCCAGCACTGGGGTCAGGGCTCCTGCTTCTGTCCACCCCGTTCCAGTGTCATCTGACCAGCAGCACCAGCTCAGGTCCCTGCCCTCCCGGCTGGGTCCTGGTCACCTAGTCTGGAGGCTCATGTAAGCTCGGGGCATGTTCCAGGGGTCCTCAGGCAGGAGAGGCATCAGCCTGGCCACCCTCCTGTTGCTGGGCCTATGTGTCCACATCATACCCTCCTCGGAAGGAACGGCAGGGGCCCTGATTGGTCGAGCCCCAGGCAAGGGGGAAGGACGATTCGGAAGCCAGTTACCTCGCCCGTGGGCCACGAGAACTCTCCTGACCCCATCTTCATGCCCAGCCCGAACTGCCCTCGGTAGACGCAGCCGTCCTGCCACTCCTGCACGCCTGAGGCCAGCTGGACGCGGGCCTCCTGCAGGTCCTGCTGCCTGAGCTCGCCCTTGGGCTCCTCCTCCTCCTCCTCCAGGGCCTGTGGCCCGTACCTGGGGTAGGGGGTGAAGGGCAGAGGGGGGAGAACTGAGCTGGCCAGAGGTCTTGAGTGAGAACCCCGCTCTACCCCGGCTTCTCCCTCCCAACAATGCTGGGGCAGAGGCTGCGGATATCCCCATTCTCCAGAAAGGGAAAGTGAGGCAGAGAGGATGCCACAGGAAGTGGGAGGCACAGTAAGTCTGTCTAGCCAGGTTAGAGTGGAGGGTGCCCTGGCAGCAGGACCAGGCAGAGGACCAATGGCTGCCTTGTGCCAGCTGTGTGCTGGGCGAGCCTGGTGCTGGCCACCAGCCAGTGCCCCCTGCAGGCTCTTCTCTCCTCAGCTGGCAGAGCTGGGCAGACACATCTGGAATGTCCAACAGACTAAACAAGGGGCACAAGCTTCTGGAGGAAGGGTGACGGGAGAGCAGCCTGAGGGGCAGCAGTGGACTCATAGATCAAGGAAGGGTTCAGGGGTGAGTGGGCACACGGCGGGGACAGAACGTGTGCCTGGTGGGCTTGCCTCTTTCCTGACTCAACTGGGGATCTGCCCACCCCTGCCCTGCCCAGCACACAGTCCCCTTCCCTGCCTCCCTCCCCACTCCAAAGGCCTCTCTTTGGGGCGCTCCATGTGGGTGCCTGTCCTCCAGACCTGCCCCCTATCAGGCTGCACATGGTGCTGGGGGGGGGATGACACTCAGACTCCGAACGCCCCCCACCAGATGGCTCTCCAGTGGCAGCCTCGAGCTGCAGAGGCCTGAAGCACCCGCCCAGTAAGGAGCGACTGGGCTGCTACAGGCACACAGACCTCTATCCGCCACATCACTGCAGGTCTGTAGAAAGAAGTCAGAGAAGGACAGACACCCCCGTGCAACAACGAGGAAGCCTGGGCACTCAGATATGCTCTGTTTGGGGGCTTTCCCGGGTTTTGTTTACCTGGGGGTTGAATTGTGCCCTTACCGCGCCCCCCCAACTGCCAAGTTCATATGTTGGAGTCCTACTCCTCCAGAAACACAGTGTGACTTGATTTGGACCCTACTCTGATGACACTGTTGTCCTCGTAAAAGGAGGAAGTCGGGATGGGGCCGAGAACACAATGTCAGGACCCGTGGGCAGAGAGCAGACGGCTGTCCTGCTGTCCGCACACGGGGGAGGGCCTGCCGCCGCACCTCCCACTCCCTGGCAAGGAGTGACCCAGCCCACAGCCCGGTCTTCAACTTCAGAACGGAGAACAGTGGTGGTTGTGGAAGGCCCCCAGTCTTCGGTCCCTGGCCTTGGCCCAGCAGACCGACATACCAGTATTTCCTCATTCTCTGCCTGGCCCAGATATTACTTGTTACTTAAAAAAAATAACGAGGAAAGATAACTGACAGTGAGAATATGAGAAATAAAAATGTTCAAATAAGTGAAAGTGATTTTGAGGTCAGGCAAGGAGATCATTACTGCAAGCCATCACGTGTGAGGCCCACTCTGGGGACCCTGGAAATGGGGGGCACGGTAGGCGACAGTTCCACCACTCAGCTCTGCCCCCAGATGGGTTCCTTACTCCCCTGCGACCCAGTCTCGTCATCCGTTCAATGGGGACCGTGTTGGCTGCTCCAGCTGCTGCAATGGACAGCATGTGTAGGGCTCGGACCCGGGCAGGTATGGCTCCCAGTGGCAGGAGCTTCAAGTCCGAGGTCGGGGTGCCTGACGGCGTGGTTCTCCGTGAGGGTCGGCTTCCCATGTCCTCACGGGGTGGGGAGGGAAGCTGTTAATTAGTCTCTTCCTCTTCTTATAAGGGCAGTAATGCCATCATGGGGTCCCGCCTTCACGGCTTCATCTGACCTAATCACCCCCTGAGCCCCCTTTCCTGACCCCATCGCATTGAGGGTTAGGGCTTCAATATAGCAATTCCAGGGCTGGGAACACAGTTCAAACCACACCAGGGACAGATCCAATGGGGTTCCAGGGGGAGTTCCTGAGACGTCAGGGCAGCACCCAGCCCAAGGCAGACCTGCCAGGTGCCAGCCCCCAGGACAACATCCTGTGAAAGAGACGTGCCGACCTGGGACCACGTGATGCACAGCAAATGTCCCCGAGGGTGGGAGGAGACGGGCAGGGGCAGAGTGGGCAGGCTTGGAGGAGGGGGCAAAGGTCAGGCTCAGGGGCCCAGTCGCCCATTACGGTAATTTTCCTGACTATTGATACACCCTCCAGGTTTTTCTGTTTCTCCAGAGACTAGTGTTTGGAGGGATAAGACAACATTCAGCGATTCCATAGCCCCTGCCCAGAAGGTGGATCCCAGCAAAGCCTGGCCCCCAGGGTCAGAGGGAGACCTGCCTATGGAAGGGTCCCCACACCTTTTGGTGAAGAGCTCCGAGCTCTCCAGGGTTCCTGGGTCCTCAGAGGCAGCAGGCTCGCTGCCCCTCCCCTCCTGCTGGTCAGGGCTTGGGACTTCACACCGTAAGTCCGAGAAGTAACCCCTTTCCATGCCTCTTGTCTTTGAACCTGGAAGCAAAGCCCGAGACCCGTGTCAGCTCCGGGGGGCTTCTGGACGGTGCCCACTGACCGCCCACAGCCCCATCGACCTCAGAGAAAAGGTCCCCTCCCCAACTGGACCGGGCCCAAGGCCGCAGCCCTCCACATCCCGTTAGAACCGCCCGGGAAAGCTTCTCCAGACCTCCGAGGGTGCTTCTGTCCCTTCGTGGGACGCGGGGGGTGGGGGGCGGGCACAGGAAGAGCACACAGGACACTCTCCCACGACCACAACTTAGAGCCCTGCGGTTCGGGCCAGTCCTGCACCTGCTGGCTTTCCGAGTTGGGGGCACAGTCAAAGGGTCCCCCCTTACCCCGGGGGGCCTCAGGAGCCCGCCCACGAGGGCTGCGGGACCAGGCGTGAGGGCATGGCCTCCACCCAACCTCTAACTCATACTAACTCACAGCCTATCACGCACGTGGGGTCCCAAACCTCCTCTCTGCTCCCCCAGGGGATGTGGGACCCACGCACAGGCCCTCAGGAGCCTCTGAGGAGCTCGGAGAACCCCCACATCGACTCACCGGGACTCGCTGACTCCCCGCAGGGTTCCCGACAGCGCCCCTAACACTGGGTCTCACCGAGGCTCGGAGAGCCCTCAGCGACGGCCCCGGGTCCGCCTGCAGCGCAGCGCCGCGCCGCTTACTAGTCTCCGCTGGTCCCGGCGCTGGTCCCCCCAGAGCTTCGGGTTTCCCTGGAGACCGGCCCGGCCCACGTGCGACTCTCCGTCTTGGCCAATCCCGCGCCAGGCCTCAGCCGGACACGCCCACAGACACGCCCCGCTGTGCGAAGACACGCCCCCGGACGTCCAGGAATCTTGGGAAGAAGTGCCCCTCCGGGCCCTTCCAGGATTCCCTGGCCCTGTGCCCCCCATTCACCCTCCCCCCGCGGTGACCCCCGTCCCCCCAACCTCGTTGCCCCCGCACATCCGCGAGTGCTGTTGGCTTATCTGAACCCGGCTGTTGGCTTACCCGGCAGGTCAGTCTTCTCCCCCACCCACCCACCGAGTTCAATGTCCCCCAAGACAGGACGGCGGTCCGCTTAGGGGCCAAGGGCTCCGCGAGGGACATAGCGGGAAAGGCTCCTGATGCCTCCGTGCAGAGAGCCCCGAGGTAACAGGCTCTCCTGAGGGATGAACTAACCTGTCCACCGTCACAGTAAAGCCAGTGTTTAATAAAACTTGGCCTGACCCCAAAGTAAATGTTTGTGGAGGGCACCGAGGGGCAGCGCGTGGTCTGGTCGGGGCACAAGATGGGGTTGGAGTCCAGGGTCACTGGGACCACATTTTAGAATTTAGAATTGTTAAGCCAATCTTACCACATTGTTGGACTTGCCAGAAATATTTTTAAGGGTCCTTTGCATTGGCCGATGCTTTAGTTTTCCTGAAGCTGCTGTAACCAAGTGTTACAACCCGGGCGCCTTAAATAAAGCAACAGAAGTTACTCTTTCCTCTGTATTTGGGTCTCCCAATCTTCCTCTCTTTACACTAGTCACTCGGTTTAATCCAGTATGACGTCATTACATCTACTGAGACCCTGTTTTCAAATAAGGTTATTAACAGCTGGACAGCTACTGGAGACCAGCTAAACTACCTATGTTCATGATACTTTCAGGTGCGAGAAGAGGTTCCTGGCACAACCTTGAAATGAGCTGGCAGAAAGTGACAAGTGATTTTTTTTGGGGTGTCTTAGAATGAATGGGGTTTGAGACAGAAGCTTGCTGCCATTTCAGACCTTGGTGATCATAGACAGCACTGTGAACGGGTCTCTGTTCTTGTATTTTCAGTTCTTGAACCGACCTGGGGGTTGTAATGACAAATATTCATGTCATACCCTGATTTTTCCTCTCCCCTTATTTTTGCTACCCAGATATTTTAGGCGAAACTTGCCATAAAGTAAAAGATTCCTTTCTTTTCTACTGAATTTCCGTTTTTTTTGAGATTTGCCTGGTAGGCAGCGAGCAGTGGGACGCCCCCCCCTCTGACCCCGGCCCCAACTACTGGTTAGGTTTGGTAACACCTTGGTTGCTGACAAAGCAACCATGGGAGAACAGCTTCACTGATTGGCTGGAGGAAACGCGGACCCTTTATCAAGCTGGGGGACAGAAAATCTATTTCAATGGCTCCTATGAACTTGGGAAAAATGGGAATGTCATCCCAGGAATGTCGTGTCTGTCCCTAGGACAGGAGAGGGAAGTGGATTATTCTGGGCCGGCCTCCGTTAGTGTTGTCCAGACCTGCAGCAGCTGAAGACCTGGCTGCAGACCTGCATTTTAGGCTTTAGCTCACAAGGGAGCCCCTGGTTGCAAGACAGATCTGACTGTCAGCAATGCTCAGTGGCTGCAGCTGGAATAAAGAGAACCCAGGTCGCCCAGAGGGACTGTACAGGTTCATTTGGCCAGATTTATCCAGTACCAGGCCAGTGTGCATGATGGGGTTGGGGGCTGGGAGTGGTCTGGAGTGGAGAATAACCTCTGGAAGGATGGATTGCAAATCTCAAGTAAACAATGGAGAAGAATCAGAAATGTTTTTGCTACTATTAAAGTAAAATGAAAATTGCAACTAAATAAATATATGCAAGGCTGTAAGACAGTTACTTTTCACTGAAACCATTCCCTGAAATATACTATCAGAAAAACATCTATTTAGAGGTTTTCTCGAGAAATCTTATTGAAGAGGCAACTGTGTGGACATTAAATAATATGAATTTTTAAATATTTATAATATTATTGTAGCTTTTTAAAGTTACAGTGATGTTCTCAAAATTAATAACTAAGAAAAAGACAAGCAATGAAAGTACTGGTCTGGAAATGATGAAAAGTTGATGGTAAATAGCTTTATTTATATGAACCATGTTTTACAATAAAAAATAAAATAAATAAATTACAAAGGATAATTTATTAGGAGACAAAAACCATAAGGAATAAGCATAAAGCTGTACTCAAGGGACCTCATCCGACAATGCAGTTATATAGATAGGATGTGGTTACTAAGAATACACAAAACTGCCCTGACTGGTGTGGGACTGAAGAGGTGCCTGTTCGATTCTCGGTCTGGGCACATGCCAGGGTTGTGGGGTTGGGAGGCAAATGATGGATGTTTCTCTCCCTCCTGCCCTTTCTCTAAAAATAAACTTTAAAAAGGAACACACCAAACTAGGTGGTTCACCAAGGAGACAACTGGCCACGGAGGGTACTCATGGGGGTCCGGATGAGAATCTGTGACACGGCCCTCCGCTCCGCTGCACCAAGGACTTGTATCAGGGCCCAGGTGTGCGCACACACACACACAAAATTCTGCAGCGGCACACTAAATATATATTTTTGCCCATCTGACAAACAAAAAATAGGTATTTGAATTCATCCACACGGGGCTATTGTGTTTGCTGTTGTCATTTTTTAATTTGGCAAACTAAGGGGGAAAAGTTCAGTGCTCCTGACCAAATAGCTAGGTATTGCACGTTTTAAAAATTCTCGGGGCACACCAGTGTGCCTGCTGCAGCACACTGCTTACAAATCGCTGCTTTTCACGGCAGCCACAGCTTGTCACGCCGCCCCGCCTTCAGCCCTACCAGAGGCCTACTGGTCCGCCTGCTGGACACACTCCAGCACAGCTGTCCCAGTCTTTGAAGCTTCCCGGGGTCGCAGGGACCTACACCTGCAGCTCTAGAGGCCCCGCCTCCCAGGGCGGCTGCCGGGACCGCCCAGCAGCATCCAATCAGAGCAGGAGTCTGCAGAGCGTGACCAATAAGGAAGTGGCAAGGGCCTTGTGGGCGGGCCCGCTCGTGCACAGCTTGGATGCTGCTCACGGGGTCCAAGGCTTCCCCGCCGCCGGACTGGCTGCCCAAAATAGACCCCCGGGCCAGGCGCCCGAGCGCCGGTCATGGACTCCGGACGAACTGGAGGCCTCGGGAGTTCCGAGGCCGCATCGCCGCCGTTCGTGCACGTCGCACCTTCGCTCTTCCTCGGGAACGCGCGCGCCGCGGTCCAGCCAGAGCTGCTGGCGCGCGCGGGCGTTACCCTGTGCATCAACGTCTCGCGCCAGCAGCCCGGGCCGCGCGCGCCCGGCGTGGCCGAGCTGCGCGTGCCCGTGTTCGACGACCCGGCCGAGGACCTGCTGGCGCACCTGGAACCCACCTGCGCCGCCATGAATGCCGCGGTGCGCGCCGGCGGCGCCTGCCTCGTCTACTGCAAGAACGGCCGCAGCCGCTCGGTAGCGGTCTGCACCGCCTACCTCATGCGGCACCGCGGCCTCAGCCTGGAGCAGGCCTTCCAGGTAGGCGGGCCTTCCGGTGGGATGGGGCTGTGCGTTGGCGCAAGTCTTCCTGGAGGGGCGGGGTTCCGGACATGGGCGGGGCGCACTTGTGGTCTTTGTAGGCAGCCCTGCGCAGCCTCTAACCTACTCCCCTTATTTGCAGACCGTGAAGACTGCCTGCCCGGTGGCCGAGCCCAACCCGGGTTTTTGGCGTCAGCTCCAGGAGTACGAAGAGGCCGTGCGGTCCGGGTCCCACCTGCTCAAGGGGCCCTCCGGACAGTGAGCCCTCGTTGTTCAGTCCAACCACCAAGCGGGGCTCCGAGTTTCTGAGTGTGAGCTAGTCCATGCACACTCCTAATTTATTAGACAAGGAAGATCAGAACCACTTGAACTTAAAGCGGAAAGGCATTTCTTACAGGGACATCAAGACCAGGAGCCAAGGCCAGGAAGTTGGGAAGTTCAGGGGTCACAGACATCTGCCACCCTGGTGCTGGCTCCTGGCCACTGTGATGTGGGTGACTCTGGGAGGACTTGTGGGGCTGCTGGCAAACTCGTGTCTGCCACCCGCTCAAGCCGTAGTGGTTTTTCCCCAGCCTCACAGTGGTCCCCTCTAAAGTCTCAGAACCCAACACAGGATCTGGCCGGCGAGAGCCATGGTTTCCAGACTTGTAGCTGCTGCGACACGAAGGTGAGCATGCAAGGTTGTGACACACCGTCAAGCGTGCCCGCCTCCTGCCTTCCTTACCTCCTAGTTTCAGCTGCAGTATCGAGCCCATGCATGCTCTCCTGCAGCAGTGCACCCCCATCTGTGCCTCTGAGCCTCTGTACCCCTCTTCTGGGTACACACCTCACCTGGACATCCTGTGGCCTAACGAGAATACTAGAAAATATATCACCATCAACGCTTTTTAAAAAAAGATTGTATTTATTTGTCATGAGTGTGGGGGAGGAGGGGTAAAGAGAAGAGAAGCATCAATCAATCGCTTCTCACAAGCCCCCAACCAGGGGCCTGGCCCACAACCCAAGCATGTGCCCTGACCAGAAATCAAACTGGCGACCTTTCAGTTGGCAGATAACACCCAACCCACTGAGCCTCACCAATCAGGGCACCACCACCACCACATCTTAAATAAGACAGTGGGGAAAAGAAAAGGAAAAAACGGCTACTACATGTCCTCCGCTAATTACCATTGGTGCCAATTGAGTGCCAAAAGGAATCCCTGATTTGGGGTGTGGCTAAGAAGGAAACTATTCACTGTGAAGAGTTCAACTGCAACACAGCAGTTTTAAAACAGTGACCGTCAGGTAGCCCTGGGGCTCCTCTGCTCTGATCCTCGAAGCTTTGCCTCGCTGTGCTGGTCTGCTCTGTGCTGTGCTCCAGCAAGACACCTTTAATGTTTCAGCCCAGCCAGGAAAAATCTTAAGTATCAGGTGGAAAGAGAAAGTGCATTTAGAGCCAGAGCAGAGCTGGCTTACATGGGCAGAAGTTCCTGCCCCTGGTCCCTGCACCCTGCACCCTGCACATGCAAATGAGGACTCTAGGTCCACCCAGTTTGATTGGTCCTAAGGCACTTGTCCTGATTGGTCAGAATAGAACCACCTAGGAGCTGTGCTTCTGATTGGATGGGAAAGCATCAGTCTTATTGACTAACACAGGATTTCAGGAGTTCCCTTCTAAGGGCTGCTCAGAGGGCAGGGACAGTGCAGGTGAGTAGTTCCGTGCACCAGAGGCTTATCCATAAAGTGCACTTTGCAAGGTATAGAGATGGCTGCTGGGCTCTGGGTTTTATCTTTGTTTTCGAGCCCAGTTAGCCACCCGGATTCCTTGTTAACGGGTATCTTCTTTCTCAGGGTTTACAACGTGAATTTCAGATACTGTACATAGTTCCTAGTTAACATACAAATATATATATAATGAGATAAAGCATAAAATAACCGTAGTTTGTGTTTATCATTTCCCTTCCCACTAGTCATTGCACATCCCCTCCACCCTTGGCCAGCTCCTGGTCTTTCCTGCAGGGATGAGCCTTCCCCACTTGACCAGGAGGGGTCAGGAGAGCCGCCAGAGCTCCAGCAGGCTACTCCAATCCCCATGGAGTGGAGCAGAACCCCACTGTCCCTGGAGGCCAGGGCCAGTCCTTCCCTCCAGCAGAGCAGCCCTGACTTGCCTGATGCCTCAGGTACGAGGTGGTGACTCAGCCTCCCATCCAGAGCAACAGGGTGTGTCCCCAGGTGTACTCATCCTACCTGGGAACTGAGACATCTGCCCCAGCAGAGCCCAGAGCTGTGGGAACCGGAAGCTCACCCTTTGCAAGTAGAGCAGAGTGGCTGTGAAAGGGGCCGCCCCCTTCCCAGTCCTCTAGCTTCTGCACCTGGGGCAGAAACCATGTCACCCATGGGTCCCTAGTTCAGATCATACACCACACCCAGCCCCGTTGGGGGTCACCAGGCAGCAGCCCCACACGAGAGCCACAGCCCCAGTCACGACCCTACTCCTACCACCTTCATGCAAGGCCTGCCAACTGTCACATACTCCCAAGCCCTTCACGACTCATCGCCATTCTCAACTCTGTGGGGGTCTACTGCCACCTTCTCCACTTGGCTCCATCTGCAACCTTAGGAGCTGAGCGATTCACCCAGCCGGGAGGTCGGGAGCAAGGACCGGAGCCCAGGCGGTTGCCCTGTGCACCGCAGCCGCCCCCTACTCACGGCACTTGTGACGGCATGCCCCCTAACATGCTGACCTGGCCCTGGGTGACAAGAGTGCAAAGACAACAGAGCCCAGGCCAGGTGGAAGGAACCAGGGTCAGGTGATTCTCAGAACAGAGCCGGTGGGATAAGAAGCTTGCCTGGGTGTGGAGCTCGGAGCGGCTGGTCAACTGGGAGGGCCATGGAAAACACCGCCCTCGCACTGCAGGGCCCCTGCTATCTAGGCAGGCGCTGGGGCACCAAGGGCAGGTTGGACTGGCCAGACCCCAGGCCTCTTCCTACTGAGCCTCTGGCTCCGGATGGACCCCTCCACCAGGTGACAGCTGGAACGCTGGGCTCCCAGTGCGTTTGGGGTGTGGGCCCCAAGAAGGAGGCCGTGTCCCCCAGCTGAGATGGTACACAGGGACCTGCCTTGGGAATGTGCTCTGCGTCAGTGAACACATACCCTCCCTCTTGGCCGTCCTTCCCATCCCCAGGTGGGGAGGGCAGGCATGATCACATGGTTACCATGGGGACACAGGGTCCAGAAAACTCAATACTACTCAGGGATGACGCTGAGGTCAAGAGCAGGGCCTTAGTCCAGCCCTACACCTTGCCACTAGGCAATCGTGCAAGGCAGAGAGGCGTGCGGGGCTCCTGGACGCTCCCCAGGGCAAAGCCCCTTCCCCCCAAGGCCCCTAGTATTAACAGTCGCTGATCACAACATCATGATGGTCCCTCTCAAGCCACTGCTCCGAGGTCCACCTGACACTCTCATGGGGCATCTTGCCTGGTCTGCACCTGGCCCCTCTGAGCCCAGGGTCCAGCACAGCACTGGGCAGGTGGGACGGGGGCGGGCAGGCAGACCAGGTTTGGTTACCGGCCCAGCAGACCACACACCCCCTAAACCGGCTGGCCTCTCCGGGCCCCGCAGACCATCAGGCAACACTGTCCTGGGGAACTTCCTTCCACACGGAACACCAGCCCTGCTACCAGCCGCACAGTGCACTCCAGACACGAACCGAGACCTCGGAACACGCTCAGGCAACTGGGGAGCTGAACTTCTGTTCATTAAAACCTACGGAGCCACACAAGCCTGACGGCCACCTGACCTGACAGCATAGCCCTGAGCTTCCTGAGCTTCCCCGCTCCCCCCACAACGCTCACAGCACCGCCGCTGGTCTCACGGGGCAGTGAGGTGGGGACAGAAGAGGACCACTACCTCAGCCCCAGTGGTTGAATCGCACTGAGCTCCGGACACTACGCTTCCTGGCTTCACAGAGGCAGTCACTGCCCCAGGGAGCTGGCGCGCAGCGTCCCTAAGGGAGCGGCGCTTGCCGGGGTCTCTGGGGCGCCCGCCAGGTAGGAAGCGCACAGGGCAGGAAGGCCACTTGGCTGCCTGTTGCACGGACCCCAGGGCGCCCTGGTCCTCCGAGCACAGTGTCCTCACGGCCCCCACATTGCAGCTCACTACAGGCACAACGCCCCAGTCCTTGGCACAGAGCCCTCTACTCCCCGTCCCACCCCACGCTAGCGCCCGGGCTCCCGGACCCCGCGCACAGTGCCCCGACCACCCTAGTATGCCATGCACAGCGTCCGGGCCACCTGTACAGGGTTTCTCCCGCGCCCGGTTACCCCGCGCACAGCGCCCCGGCCACCGGGTCCCCGGCTCACAGCGCCCCCGGCGGCGGCCAGGCGGAGCCGGAGCGGGGCGGTGCACGGCGCGGGGCCGGGCCGGGCGGCTCCCGTCGCGACTTCCTGTTGTGCCCGCGCCCCGCCGCCGCCGCCGCCCGGCACCCTTCGCCGGCTCCCCACGGCCCGGCGCGGCGCCGCCCATGGATTTCACCTAGCGCAGCGGCATGGCGGCGCAATGCTGCTGCCGCAAGGCGCCGGGCGCCGAGGCCGCGCCCGCCCGCCCGCCGCCCGAGCCGCCGCCCGCCCTGGACGTGGCCTCGGCCTCCAGCGCGCAGCTCTTCCGCCTCCGCCACCTGCAGCTGGGCCTGGAGCTGCGGCCCGAGGCGCGCGAGCTGGCCGGCTGCCTGGTGCTCGAGCTGTGCGCGCTGCGGCCCGCGCCCCGCGCGCTCGTGCTCGACACGCACCCGACCCTGCGCTTGCACTCGGCCGCCTTCCGCCGCGCCCCCGCTGCCGCCGCCACCGAGCAGCCCTGCGCCTTTGCCTTCGCCGCTCCCGGACCCGGGCCCGCGTCCCCGCCCCCTCTGCCCGCCTTCCCCGAGGCGCCCGGCGCCGAGCCTGCCTGCTGCCCACTGGCCTTCAGGGTGGACCCGTTCACCGACTATGGCTCCTCGCTCACCGTCACGCTGCCGCCTGAGCTGCAAGCGCACCAGCCCTTCCAGGTTATCCTGCGCTACACCTCGATCGACGCCCCTGCCGTGAGTCCTGTCAGGGTGGGCCCGGGGCGGCGGGACTGGCACAGGGTCTTCGCCAGGCAGCCTCTTCCTCTTCACCCGCTGCCAGGCCGACCCGAGACGGGGACTTCTGCAAGGAGCCGGGCCGGTTTGGTTCGGGGGTCCTGGCCTCTCATCTGGCATTACCCGACCTGGCCCTGGAGGCTCGCCCAGGCGTCCTCACTGACCCCAGCTGCTGTCTGTGGAGCCCTTAGAAGCCTTGGACAGAATGAGACCCAAGGCGCTGGCCCAGCAGCTGGAGGGGACCCGGGACAGTAGGCTGCCAAGGGAGGCCCCTCCTCTCAGGTGTGCGGGGACAGAGCAGCCAAATTTGGTAGGCGCTTGCCATGCTATGAACCTGCCAGCACCTGCCGCCGAGGCACAGACCAGGGTGGCACTTGTGGAAGGGCCCCCATGGGGCCTGAGTTTTCCGAGGACTTCTGGGCACCAGGTCTCTTCTCCGGAGGTGGCACACGGGGCAGACCTAGTGGGGCAGGCAGCTGAGGGCAGGCTCTCTGGGCCTCCTGGGCAAGGCCTGGTGGGAAGCGGTGGCTGAGTGGCCTCACATCCCCCACAGACACACAAGCTCTGCAGGACTTTGGGCCCAGAACTCCCACTGCCCCAGAGGCTCTGCCAGGAAAGCCGGGATGGCCCTGGGCGCCCATGGGGACAGCACACATGTGACTCCACCCCCTCCACACACACACACACACACACACACACACAACATGGAAGTCCCCCAGAGGTTCCATCTGTCACTGCCCATGGCACAAAAGTGGACAGAGTGATGGACAGGTGGGGCTGAGGCATCAGGCTGGTAGCCCAAACTAGACACATACCTGCAGGCTGCCCGGCTGGCCACTGGCTGACTGTGTGGGCGCCAGCTACTGGCTCAGGTTGTCTGGAGACCCGGCAGACATGCCTCCCAACACAGCTAGAAGGGTGTGCTCCTCCCTGACCTTCACATGTGAGCTTGGAGCCCATGTGTCTGTTCACCCAAACCCATGGCCAGCTGAAGGGTGGGACTAGGCCCCTCGGCCCACTGGGGATGGGGCCAGGCCAGTTAGGGTGGCCATTGTCCTTGGGTTTTTTGTGGCCTGCTCTGGGGCAGGTACTTGGGCAGGGAGAGGCAGTGTGGTCCCCACAGGCTGTGAGCCTCTGGAGCTGTGGGCCGGAGGACAAGGGACTGCGCCCTCCCTCAAACTGGTGTATGACCTTAGCTCCCACTGTCACAGACGAATGCCATGGGGCTCAGAGCCTGGATCCCTCAGCCTGTCCCTGTGCCAGGTGAAGGTGCAGCTCCTGGCAGGCAGTTTGGGGTGCTGCAGACTCTGGGGCCCATGCCCCTGCACCCCATTCTTGAATGCCAGCCACCTGCCAGGAAGGGCAGCTGTCTTCCCCCCCCCCCCCCCGCAGTGTCTGGAGCCTTTAGCCCTGTGTCTTCCTCTCCTGCCCAGCAGCAGCGGGGCCTCTGCTCCCTGTGCACCCAGGGAGTCACCGCCACTCTGGGGCAGGGTCCTGCTTGCATAGGGGCCTGCCCCGGGCCCCGACTCCTAAGGATGACTGTGGACCCCATGGATCTCTGCGAGGCTGAGAGGTGGACCCCATGGGCAGTGGGGACAGGAGGCCTGAGCTAAGTGGACCCCGAGGAGGGCCACATCAGGGGATCCATGAGAGGCTGTGGTGGGGGGGTTGAAGGGAGCTTGGGGACCATGGGGGCCTGTCCCCATGGTGGGCAAAGGGCTCCCTGCAGCAGGTTCCACTGTGGGGCATCTCCTTAATGCAGACTCCTGGGTCCCAGACAGGAATTTTCTCAGGCGGGGCCCAGGAGTCTGCATTTTTTAGCAGGCTCCCAAGACAGACCTCTTGAACATGGGAGGCCCCGTGTGGTCAGCAAGATACCCATGTGGACTCCCTGTGGTGAGGGAACAGAGGGGCGAACTTCGAGAAGTGTGTGCGCGCTGGCAGGGGTCTGCCGGGGAGACAGCCCTGCCCAAGGATAGGCAGCTGGGTGCTGGCGGCTGCTGTGGGGTCTGTCCCCAGTGCTCCAGGCATGGGCCCCTGTGACCCTCCCCACGGACACCTCCGTCCAGGCTGTCTGCTTCGAGTGCCTGGCCTAGGCTCACTGCCCACCATCCCACCGTGGGAGTCCCTCCTGTCAAGGCTGGTCCCTTTCCCGGGGCAAACCCGGGGGTCAGTGCTTGCTCCTGTGAGGGTCGTCAGGAAGCGCTGCTTCCCCGCGTTTCCAGGTGCCTGACCCCCTGCCCGAGGGACACCAGATGTGCCACAGCCGGTCTGTGAGAATTTGGACTGGGCTGTCCCGGTTGTGCCTCAGTTTCCCTTTGGAGGCTGGGGTGAGGGGCACAGGCTGGCTCCTGTTGCCCACCCCACTGCCTGGAGGGAGGGCTGGCCCTGGTGATGTAATGCAGCGCCCCTCTGGGTCAGGTGCCCTGCGTGCCTGGGGGGCAGGTCAGCAGTGGCAACCTGAGCAGCTGTGGCCCTGGGTGAACCTGGTCAGGCTGCCACCTGGTCAGGCCGCCACCTCGCAGCCACCACCCCAGAGGCGCTGGGCCCAGCAGCCCGAGCAGGACAGCGGGCTCGGGCCCCCTTCCTGCGGCCCCACCCTCTCAAGGAGTCCTGCCCGGCTCAGAGTGTCCTGGTGTTTCTGTGAGCCACCCCGGGGTGCCCAGCCTCCGGGGGGAGGGGAGGGCATCTCCTGACGCCCAGCCTGCCGTCCACCTGCAGATCTGGTGGCTGGACCCTGAGCTGACCTATGGCGGTGCCAAGCCCTTCGTCTTCACCCAGGGCCACTCCGTGTGCAACCGCTCCCTCTTCCCCTGCTTCGACACCCCTGCCGTCAAGTGCACCTACTCCGCCGTGGTCAAGGTCCAGCCCTCCCACCTGGCCCCTGCCCGCTCCCTCCAGCCCCAGGCGGCCGCCCACCCACAGAGAGCCCACCTTCCTCACTGGGGAGGAGGGCTGCTTCACTGTTGGGGGCCTGGCCCCGGGATGAGCTGGAGGACCCTGAGAAGGGGGCTCAGACGGGGCCGCCGGTCCCATGGTAGGGTCCAGGCCTCCTGGGCCTCGGGGTGGCAGCCCCCACCCAGGGACCAGTGGTTTGCAGACCAGAGCTTAGCTCTGATGGGGGTGATGGGCTCCCTGACCCAGTTTGTGGGGTGCCCCGACAGAGCCATGGGGCTCCCCTTTAAGGCCGCTTCAGTGCGGGGTACCCCGAGGGGGAAGTGTGGGGTTCCTTCATGAATAGGGGCTTTCCTGGATTGTGGGGCCCCCTGACAAGGGGGGCTCCTGCGTGCAGGCCCCGCTGGGGGTGCAGGTGCTGATGAGCGCCACCCAGAGCGCCTATGTGGAGGAGGAGGGCGTCTACCGCTTCCGCATGGAGCATCCTGTGCCTGCCTACCTCGTGGCCCTGGTGGCCGGGGACCTGCAGCCAGCAGACATCGGGCCCAGGTAGAGCCTCCTCCTCCTGCTTCCTGGGGGGCCCCACGCCGCAGGGACTGGCCGTGCCAGGCTCCTCCGGCCCCACGCACCCCCAGGCTGGGCAGCCCTGGCTCCGGACCAGCCGGCACCTTCCTCAAGCCCACGCAGTTCCTTCTGCTCAGAGACAAAAGGAACCAAGCGGCCCCTCAGTGTTCAGCTGGGCCCCTGCCACAGAAGGGCCTGCCTGGTGGCCTTGAGGGAGGCGGGGGCCGGGGGACTGGCCTTCAGCCAGGCTGGACACAGCATGGTGGCCCTGAGCAGAGGGAGGGCCTGGTGAGGCGAGGAGTTCAGGGTGTACCTCAGCCTACCCGCTCTGCCCCGTGACAGGAGCCGTGTGTGGGCCGAGCCGTGCCTCCTGCCCACAGCCGCCAGCAAGCTGTCAGGGGTGGTGGAGCGGTGGCTGAGCGCAGCTGAGCGGCTGTATGGGCCATACATGTGGGGCAGGTACGTGGGGAGCACCCTGGAGCCCTGGCTGGCTGTGGCGGGGGGTGAGGGTCGGAGTGCGAGTCTCTGTCCCCCCCGCCCCAAGGAGCAGCAGTGGGCCTATCTGACCTCCCAGGGAGGGCAGGCTGACACTTGCCCCCCACCCCAGTCTTCTTACAGTCACGGGCCTGCCCTCCCTCCCGGCAGGTATGACATCGTCTTTCTGCCCCCCTCCTTCCCCATCGTGGCCATGGAGAACCCCTGCCTCACCTTCGTCATTTCCTCCATCCTGGAGTGTGATGAGTTCCTGGTCATTGACGTCATTCACGAGGTGGCCCACAGCTGGTTTGGCAACGCCGTCACCAACGCCACGTGGGAGGAGATGTGGCTGAGCGAGGGCCTGGCCACCTACGCCCAGCGCCGCATCACCACTGAGACCTACGGTACTGCCTGGGGCCGACCCCAGGGCCAGGGTCCCCAGGGCAGGGGCAGGATGGGGGGCGCTGCTCGTGCTGGCGGGCACTGTGGAGGGGCTGGGAGCCAGGCCAGCCTCCAGGGTGCGAGCCCCTGCCCCTGCTCTGGGGCGTCCAGCGCATGGCCTCAGGTCAGCTCCACCAGGCTCCGGGCAGCACCAGCCTCCTGCATGCCCGGCCTGCATGTGCTCAGGCCTGTCTCCTGCCTCCGTGACTGGCCAGGTGCTGCCTTCACCTGTCTGGAGACGGCCTTCCGCCTGGACGCGCTGCACAGGCAGATGAAGCTGCTCGGAGAGGACAGCCCGGTCAGCAAGCTGCAGGTCAAGTTGGAGCCAGGTAGGTACCCTGTCCCCAAGGCCCTGCTTCCTTGTCCCCAGCATGGCTAGGGCACTGCTAAGGCCAGGCCAGGGGGCCCCAGCCTCCTGAGGCTCCTTCAGCCCCTCACCGCCTCTCTTGCTGGCTCTGAGCGCCTGCTGCTGCCTGTGGTGGGTAGGCCCTCCGTCTGCCCCAGGCCCCTCAGGCAGACCTCATCGCCGTACTCCCAGGGCATCTGGACGTATGTGGGTCGGTGGCCCTTGGCCCTTCCTGCTCCACCCGCCTGCCCACCCCATCCCCTCCCTGGGGCGTGGGGGCGTCACCCAGAGTCGCTGTTGTTTCAGGGGTGAACCCTAGCCACCTGATGAACCTGTTCACCTACGAGAAGGGCTACTGCTTCGTCTACTACCTGTCCCAGCTCTGTGGGGACCCCCAGCGCTTCGATGACTTCCTCCGAGTGAGCAGCCCCGCCCTGGACAGGCCCTGCCCCACCTGCCGGGCCCCTGCCCATCCCCGCCCCCCCCTCCGCCCCACTGAGCCCTGCCCCGCCCCTACAGGCCTATGTGGAGAAGTACAAGTTCACCAGCGTGGTGGCTCAGGACCTGCTGGACTCCTTCCTGAGCTTCTTCCCGGAGCTGAAGGAGCAGAGTGTGGACTGCCGGGCAGGTGAGGCCGCCCCGTGTCCTGACCAGCCTGCCGGGGGGTGGGGGCCCACCTGCACAGGATGCCACCTCAGCCTGGAGAAGCCCCACTGGTTCACCCGCCTTCCTCCGGACGTCCTCGCCACACAGTGTGAGCTTGGGCTGGGAGGCCATGGAAACAGGAGGGTGTGTGTCCCAGCAGGCTGGGGCCCAGGGGGCTTCCAGGAGGAGGTGGCACTTGGGTAGGGCTGACCTGTTTAGGCCATAACAGGAAACCATGAAAACGGCGTGTGCAGAAGGCCTGGGGCAGGGGCAGCAGGTGGAAGACGGCTGGGTTGCCTCAGAGTGGGCTGCAGCCCACTGGCCTGCTCCTGCGACGCCCCTGAGGGTATCTCTGGGGTCCGAGGGCAGAGGGGCAGAAGGAGAGACTGGGTGGTCCCACGAGTAGCAGGGGCCAAGACTTGCGAGAGGGCAGTGCCGTGTGGCTGGGCGGGCTGGGTGTGCGGACCACTATAGAAGGTTTGTTAAGTGCACCAAGGGCCCTGGGGGTGGACTCTGCCCGCCCCCACAGTTGCCTGGCACCAGGCTCTGAAGCAGCAGGGGTGCTCCCCTGGCACGGTGCAGAGACACCCGCCCCCCGCCGACACCCAGGTCCAGTTCTAAACGACCCCATTGCCTTGGACCCAGAAGTGCGGGGGGTGCCAGGGGTTGTCAGCTCGAGCCTCCCTGTGCCTCCGACAGAAGCCACTCTGGTGGCTTGAAGGGGCAGGTGCTGGAGCGGACCCCAGACTTCCCGAACTGCCCCTGTCCTGGGGACTCCCCGGCCCTGGAACAGTCACACCCAGGGACGCCCTCATGCTCTGGGGCCCCTGGGCAGTCCTGCTCGGACAGCCCCTGCCCGGCTGGGGGGATGCAGGATCACACCTCCCTGCAGGCCTGGAGTTCGAGCGCTGGCTCAATGCCACGGGCCCGCCGCTGGCCGAGCCGGACCTGTCTCAGGGATCCAGCCTGACCCGGCCTGTGGAGGCTCTGTTCCAGCTGTGGACCGCGGAACCCCTGGACCAGGCGGCCGCCTCCGCCAGCTCCATCGACATCTCCAAGTGGAGGACCTTCCAGACGGCACTGTTCCTGGACCGGCTGCTGGACGGGTCCCCGCTGCCCCAGGGTGGGTCCCACGGCAGGCCCCAGGGCCGCGGGGGTGGGGGGCAGGGGTGCGCCTGCCGGTCCTGACGTGCCCTCGGCCCCGCAGGCGTGGTGACGAGCCTGTCTGAGTGCTACTCCTCCCTGCTGGACTCCATGAACGCCGAGATCCGCATCCGCTGGCTGCAGATCGTGGTCCGGAATGACTACCACCCGGACCTGCACCGGGTGCGTCGCTTCCTCGAGAGCCAGGTGTGGCCCCGGCCCCGCCCTCCCGCTGCGCTACCTCAGCTGACCCTCTGGTCTGGCTGCTCAGGCCGGGCATCCCTGAGAACGGGGTGGGGAAGACGTGGCACCTGAGGCGGGTACCACAAGGGAGGGGCACAGACACTGCCGGCCGTCACGGGTCCATCTGCAGAGGACGAGCTGGGCAGAGTCCGAGGGGGCGTGGCCTCTCTGCCCACCCAAGCTCCCTGGCGATGGGCCATTAGTGGGGGTCAGAGGCCAGTGGGGCTCTTCCCTTTGTCACCATGGGCTCAGGGCCTGTGGGCTGGTGGGAGGGGCCGGGGAGCAGCTAGTGAGACCCACCCCCCACCCCCTGCCGACAGATGTCCCGTATGTACACCATCCCGCTGTATGAGGACCTCTGCACCGGCACACTCAAGTCGTTCGCCCTGGAGGTCTTCTGCCAGACGCAGGGCCGGCTGCACCCCAACCTGCGGAGGACCATCCAGCAGATCCTGTCCCAGGGCCTGGGCCCTGGTGCGGAACCCGGCACGGAGCCCGGCACCGAGCCCGGCACGGAGCAGGGTGAGGCTGGAGCCGATGCAGAGGTGGACACGGACACCCCGGCCCTGCTGCTCGGGGACGAGGCCCCCAGCAGTGCCATCTCTCTCAGGGACGTCAACGTGTCTGCCTAGCCCTGACCTCCCAGACACCATGATTGTGCCTTCGGTGGCCCCAGCTGGCCATGGCTGCATGTCAGCTCCAGCCGTGAGCTCTGCCTGGGTCACACTCGCCTCTGGGGCTGCCCCTGGGGACCTCTTCGTGGCCAAGGCCCTGGGACCTGGCCCACTTGCACTGCAGCCCTGGCCGGCCAGCACACGCCCTCTGGTCTCAACACTGGCTGCCGGTGCTGCCCCCGGGCTGATGGCCCCATGGCCCCATGGTGGCCGCCACATTGTGCCTTATAGCTGCTGGGAGGCCTGGGCTGCGCTGTCCCCACAGCGGGCCTCCCACAGAGCTCTGCCCCTGGGGTGAGTGGCCTGGGTTGGCCTCTGGCGGAGGGACAAGGACACAGACGTGCCCTCAGTGTAGGGGCAGGGGACACTGAGGGGAGAATGGACGTCCCCGGGGATGAGCCCCTGCAAAGCCTTAGCCCTGCGGGGAGCACGGGGCCCCAGGCCAGGATGCCTTGGGTCTGGGGGGCCGGTGCTGCTGTGCCCACGGGGACAGGGTAGGTGGAGCTGGTGCTGTGGGGCCCACCATGCTAGGGGAGGCCCGGGGACCCCGCGCTCAGAGCGCGGCCACTCAGGGGACCGCTGCAACTGGGTCACCGTGATTGTCCCATTAAACCTCCCCTCTGAAAATGGCCTCCCAGCTTAGTCGTCCCTCTGCTCACCCTCCACACCCCCTGGTGGCTCTGGAGTAGGGCCGGGCGTCGGCCACAGCCCGTCCTCAGACACGCAGGCCCCTGGCCAGAGGAGGGGATGCAGGGTGGGGCCCAGGGTCTTCCGCTGCACTCTGGGCACTCCAGGCTGTCCTGGCTCTGTCCAGAAGCCTCAGGTCTGAGGACTAGAATCATGCTGACCTTGACCTGCCCAGCCCCTTGGCCAGGTCTCTGGGACCTCCCATTGGATCCTCAAACACCAAACCCAAAAAGGCCACGTGTCACCCCCCCCCCCCGCCATGGGCTGTCAGTGCCCCACCCCAACGAGTAAAGGAGCGGTGAGTGGTGACGCTTGGTGTCAGAGGGTCCAGGTGGGGGGTGGGAGGCGGTGGGGGCACTAGCACAGGTGCTGTAGAGACTGGCACAGACTGGGCTCAGAGGAGCGGTGGGTGGGGCCACATTCAGGACGTTACCATGAAGGATGGTTGAGCTGTGGGCTGCAGCCACTGAGTCCCCACGGCGGCGGCAGTCTCCAGCTGGTCACAGCCCCCATGCCAGGATTACATGCTCTGGCCCAGAGTGACCCGGGACCCGACCCACTGGTCAGACCCAGGCACAGAGGCGCCCCCTCAACAAGGGGCCAGGATGTGGCAGGCTCACATATGGGCCTGAAACCCTGCCTCGCCACGTCCAGCCCCTCGGTCACCAAATGCCCTAGTGACTCTTCCCTGTACTTCAGACCACCCCTTCCCCCAAGGTGGCCCGGTCACTGCCCAGGCATGGTACAAACACATGCCGGGTCTCCGTGGTCTCCAGGAATGAGGGTCCCTGTGCCTGCCCTACACCAGGCATGGGTGGGACCCTACCCCCACTCAGACAGTTCGCCCCCATCCCCCCACCCAGGAAACAGGAACTAGGTCATTGCGACATCCTGGGGAAGGTACCTCACAGCACCCGCCCTGTAGCCACCTGGAACCTTGCCAGGTAGGCACTGCAAGAGACATGTCCCCAAGTGGGCACCCCTCCAGGGTGCACTGGGGCCCTTGGCTCCACCCTTGAGGGTGTGTCCTCGTCCTGGCTTCTTGCTCCTCCAACGTGATGCTGGCCAAGAAGGCCTCCTCGGAGGCCCCACCACTTAGCCTCTTCCTTGCAGAGGCCGTATGCAGGTCTCCAGTCCCAAACTGTTGGTCTCTGCTCTGGGTTTCTTTGGCGGTTCAGTTCTTGCAGAGTGGGGGTCTGAACACATACTCGGGGCTCCAAGGGCCCACAGCCCTGCTGGCTGGTTGCCACTGGGAGGGGCTCCACCCCATGGGCCCAGGACCACCCCACCCAGCCAGCTTCTCCCCCTTTTGGAGAGCTCGGAAGGTGCTCCCAGCAGTTCCAACAGGGGACAACGCCCTCGGCGACGCTGCCTTGGCCCCACATGTTCCGGCTGTGATTTGCTCTCTGGGGCGAGCAGGGTGCTCTCAGCCTGGGTGTCCCCGCGTCCCTGGCCTTTCTCAACTCCTTTCCTCCCAGCTCGCAAACCCTGAATACCTCCCAGCCCCCCTCCTCCTGGCAGGGTCTCGCCCAACACAGCCTTGAGCAGCATGTACTGCTGGTGTTTCCCGGTTCTCCCCCAGACTGAGCTGTTCAGGGTGTCGTCGCCTCACGAGTCATCACGGCTGTTTCCCCGAATGTTCCACGGCTGCACGACCGCTTGCCAACATTCCCACTTCGGGTAACGGGCCCCAGGCAGCCCCTGGGCTGGCGGCACGCCCCGCTCTGTCGTTAGGGCAGCAGCCTCTCCAAGGGGCTGCTTTCCAGACCACGCTGGCCGAGGTGCACTCCAGCAGGGAACAGCTCTAAAGGCCGATGTTTCGGAGCATGGAGCTTTGGTTGCCATTCGTGCGACTTTTCCACTTCGGGCCAGCAGCGGAGTGGGTGTCTTCCTGCCACCAGGTGCTCAGGGAGCACCCGCCGCCTGAGCTGAGAGAGGACATGACATCTGGAGTGTTCCAGGCACCTTGCCACGGACACACTGGTGATGGGATGCGTGGGGATCACGTGCCCCTGCTGTTCACTGGCCTCACACAGCCGCTCCCAAGACATGCACAGAAGGGCCAGGGGCGGGACACTGGGCGGCAGCTGCGTTTTCAGGACAGAAAATGGAGTACTGAGGTGGGGGAGGGTGGAGGCCATGGAGCTGGGGGTGCAGTCCAGACAGGAGGGAGGGTCTGCAAGCTGCAGATCTGCTGGGGCCCAGGACGGTGGGACCCTGAGGAGATGGCGTCCTCGGGGCACGTTGGAGGGCTGAAGCCTAGGGCAGGTGAGGGAGCCAGGGACTTGCATGTGGGGTCTGCACTGCCTGCGGCCTTCTGGGTCCCGGGACCCAGATAAGGCATCCTGTGTCCCTCAGGCCATGTCCTGCACAGTCCAGGCTGGGTGAGAGAAGCTGGGTGCTTCTCTCTGGTTCCCCAACTCTTACTGGTGTAGACGCCCCTGTTCTAGGCCAGATGCCTTGTGGAGAAGCCCCGGGAATTTCAGACCCAAAGGTACCGCTCACCCTTGGGAGCAATCAGTGAAGTGTGGGGAGGGCCAAACTCACAACACCCCGAACCAGCACCGAGCGCTCAGCTGGCAGAGGAAGCCCAAGAGGCCCTTCAGCCTGGGATTCATACACCTCCGCCACACCAGGGGCTGGAAGCAGACCATGGCGGCCAGGGGCTGGGGTGTGGAAGAGCCAGTCAGAGACCTGGAAATGTTGGAAGGGTCAATTACAAAAGGTGAAAGAAAACTCAGTAAATGCTGAAAATGAAGACAAGGCACATGGGCTGGAAGAGCAAGACAGGTGCTCCCAGGGTCAGCAAAGGGACAAAGCATACAGAAAAAGTTAAGTCAGTGGATTTACTGAAGACCTGGGCATCACAGGGAGACAAAGTCGCAGGAGAAAGTTCAAATTGATCAAGGCATCCTCACTCTCAACACGTCCTTCATTCCACCCCCAGGGGGCCTCTCCCCTCCCCCACTAGACTTGCCCACCTGTGGCAGCTATGCTCTGGGCAACCCGCCCGACCCAGGTACCCATCCAGGTGTTCTCCCTGCCACACTCTCCTGTACTTAGAAGAACCTGATGTTCCCTCTTCAGGCTATGTATTTTTTCCACCCTCTCTCTGTGGACCTTGAGAAAAAAAATTCCTTTTAAGGGGGGTTCCTGATGACCAAAAAAAAAAAAAGATATGTACTGAGCCCAGAAGTCATTTCTGCACAGGGGCCCCTCATGCAAACCACACAAGAGAGCAACCTGCATGGAGCTGCTGCCTGCACGGTGTCCTGCTGCTCAGCCGCCCTTATAAAGGGGATTCTAGGATCCAATGTCAGCCAATAGGACTGAAGCTCTTCCCACCTCGCTGCACACACCTTCTTCATCAACCAATCAGAGCAGCTCCATTCCGACCAATCAGGACAGTGCCTTTTGGTTCAATTAATTTGGAAAAGCACAGACCAATCAGGAACCAGGGGGCAGGGACTTCTAGCTATATAAGCCAGATCCCTGGGGGTTCCCAGATTGAAATTTTCCTTTCCATTGGAGACTCAGTTTCCATAGTAGGGTCTGCGATCCACAGCTGTTTGGCCAGGGAGGGTCTTGGTTGCTGCGTTGCAATTGAGCTGTGCGCCCATTAGTTTCCTTCTTCATCTGATCCCAAATGGGAAATTCTCAGCAGCGTTGGATTGGTGCTGAGAACTCCTGGTTGACATCTCTAAAGAGTCAGGTGGCAAGACCCAGGGAGAATGGAAGCCCCAGAAGAGGGGACTGGCCATTAAATGCAGGGATTTGGCCAGGCTGTCCATGGCAGCCCAGCGTCTCGGCCATGTTTTAATGGGATCACGGCAACATGTGAAGATCGCTACCACCCACCCAGGCCCAGACAACCTCTTTGTTCAAAAATGAAGGAGTAAGCTGACAGAAAAAGATTCCACTCTGCAATGACTGAGGCAGGGGGCAACGAATACCTGACACGTGCTTATGTTCAGGTGTTCGACACAGGCTTATGTTACCAGACAGGGGCCTGGCCCCGAGTGTGCCCGCCTAGGATCAGCTGTAGTGTGTGGGTTCTTGACTTTGTGTAGGAAAGACTTCACAACATGAGTCCGGGTGACTGTGAGGAACCATTGATTACAGCTGCGGACAGTGAAACAAGGACTTCGCACAGAGGAAGCAACAGGAGAGCCCGGGCTGGGCTGCCTTGGCTCACTGGGAAGTCAGAGAAAGGGGGGCTTTGGGGACAGGTTCTGGGGATTAGCCTGGGACCAGCTGCCTATGGCCTGAGAGTCCAGGAGATGCAGGCATGTGATGAGAGAAGTGGGGAAAGGGGAAGGGAATGGTGCGAGGCGCTCCCCAAAGGAAGAGCTGGAGCTGGGCCCTCTGTCTTGAGGCTTTCACCCCTCTCTTGCCGCAGGAACCTTAGGGAAAGGGCCTGTGAATAGCCATCAGCTCCCCACGTGTGCCCTTTCAGGGCCAGTCTCCACTGATTAGTGTGCCACAACGGGGTCCTTTAGTCACTGCAGTTGGTTCTGGCATCTGCCCACCTGCTTTTGCTGCTTTGGGGGCCCTGGGGCATAAACACAACTGAGGCCTGTATGTTCTCTCTAGGGAGGTGAACTTTTGTATCTGGCTGTAAACTGCTCAGCCTTTGTGTTCAGGTACCTCTCAGTTTCCCTACGCCGCTTGCCAAGGAATTTTCCTGGCTTCTTACTATCCTGTCTCAAAAGAACTGGCGTCAACTGTGGGGACCACATGTATTGTGTTCATAACAGAACTTAGGAACACGACCATTTGGGAGCAGTAGTTGGGGGAGCATCCTATAAGGAGCATGCATTTTTCATTTTTATAAAAATTTATTTGAACCAAAGAGAGGATACACCTGGAAGCAAGATTTCAACAGACTGAGATGAGCACTTCCATATTATTTTTGTAAGGGGGTTAAAAAACCGAAATTTAATCTAAAACATCCCTCCGTAAGAATGCACTCCCCCAGCAGCAGTAAGCAACGTGAATGGGGTTTCCCCGGGGTGGGAATGCCGGCTGCCCCGCCCCCCCATGGAGCCGCGGGTGTCCAGCCGCCCTGGGCCGCCACCTCCTCCTTTTTAAGTCTGCGGAATGCCGCCTTGATACCTGCCCGTGGGATGTGTGAGGGGCGTACAAACTAGCCCTCCAGGGGGGAACCTCCTCACTTCTGCAGGATCGTCCACGGCTGCGCATAAGGCCATCCTTTTACTAAAAGTCCCGTAAGCTTCCTAAACTGACGGCCCCCAAAGCCAGTCCTTGCAATTCCACAGGGCCTCTGGGCTGTCTCACCCGTCGCCACGCCCCTCGGGCAGTCTCTCTTTCTGAATCACGACTAGTCACCGAGTGCCTTCTAAGAAACTAAGTCTTTCTCCACTGCTAGTTCAAAAGCTGGGCCTCTGACCTCACTGTGCCACCCCAGCTTGAAGGACCCACTTCTGAGCCCAAGCAAAAGCAGCCATAATGAAACAAGAAGCCTGGAGGAGCAGAGAGAGAATAAGTCTGTGGCTGGCCGCTTTCCTTCCTGGGATCGCAAAGGAAGGGAAGGCAGGAAGGGCAGGTTCGGCAGCAAGAATGAGTCCTTGAGCAGGTCCTGAAATCACTGTCCTCACCTCCCCGCAACACCGAGCGGCCATGAGCTATAGCCGCACGTCCAGCAGGTCACTGTCCAGCCCATCAGGACCAGAAGCCCGGCCACCTGCCCTGGAGGCCGCGTCTGATCCCAAATTACCTTAAGCCAGCCTCCCAGGGTTGGGGGAGGCCCTCCCCCACCCCACCACCCCGGGCCATCTAATTCCCCAGGACCTATGGGCACAGCAACAACACCCGGGGACACCTCAGCCGGCTCGCGAAGCCCCCGCCCAAGCGGGTCTC
Source organism: Sturnira hondurensis (assembly GCF_014824575.4). Taxonomy (NCBI): domain Eukaryota; kingdom Metazoa; phylum Chordata; class Mammalia; order Chiroptera; family Phyllostomidae; genus Sturnira; species Sturnira hondurensis. The sequence goes on along the minus strand of NW_028091124.1, from coordinate 712,173 downwards.
CCACTGGCTCCGCCCACACAGGCGGACCCGCCGCCGCAGGCCGGAAGAAGAGGGGCGGCCTCCAAGGGCCGCGCTGCATGCTGGGATCTGTGGTCCTCGGCCGAGGCGGCCTCTCTGGTCCCTTCGGCCCCAGAGTCCGCGAGCCCAAGCGAGCCCAAGCGGTCCCAACGGCTCGGCCGGACCCGCACAGGCCCAAAGACAAGACAGCCGCCGGCTTCCTCGAGCTTGAACTTCGGCCGGAACTGTTCCGAGTTCCTTTGGCCCGGAAAGAGAAATGCAGCTTCGCGACAGCCCAGCCCAGTCGCCACGCTCCCGGGGAGCTGGGAATCTTACCCTTACGCTCGGGTACGATTGGGCTACGGCGTCATGTGACTATATACGCCGCGCCTGGTTGGCTGCAGCCTCGGAACCCTGCGGTTACCGGGGCGACCGAGCGGCGGCGAGTGGCGGCGTAGGCGCTGCGGGTTTGACGCGATAGAGCGCCTGGCGGAGCTGGACGGCGTCCGGCAGCCCGGGGACAGCGTCCGACTCCGCCTCCAGACGGGCCGCGCTCCCCCTCGGCCGTGCTCGGCCCCGGGGCGTGGGTTGCACATGGGAGCCCAGGGCACCGAAGATGCGGGCGCCGGCCAGGGAGCTGTTTCGGGACGCCGCCTTCCCTGCCTCGGACTCCTCGCTCTTCTCCAGCTTCTCCACACCGCTGGCCCAGTTCCGGGAAGACATCACATGGAAGCGGCCCCAGGTAAGCGGCTGCGAGGTCCTGAGTCCAGTCTCTGCATGTCGTGTCCTGCAGGGGTGTAAGCCCGTTGCCCCGCTCCGCTAGGTGTGGGCACCCGGCAGCAGCAGGGTGTGCTCTACTGTCCTCGGGAGGGGGTTCCCAGGCTCCTGAGCTCACATCACAGCTCCTCCTGAAGTTTACTGGGGTGCGCCGGGCCCCGCTCTCGTGGCCCGCACCTGTGTGAGTTCGGTTCCGAGGGAGAGTGAGGAGCGTGCTCATAGGCTCAGAGCCAGTGCCCCTTCCAGCGTCTGCTCCGCAAGGCGTCAGGCGGGACTTGGCCTCGAGTTCCCACGGCTCCTCTGTGTCGTGTGCTCGCGGCAGCGAGGTCCTCTGATGCTCCATTGGGGAGGCCACCTGGCCTTGCAGATTTTTCTTTTGGACTTGGTGCACCTGCACTTTCAGATATGAACATTTTAAGGTGGCAACTTAAAGGGATGCTCCGAGTGCTACATTGACATCTTTAGAAGTGGCTTATCTGAGTGTTGAGTGAGATTGTCTGTGGAAGAAGCCTGCCTTCCCGGGTGTACTGGCTGCCAGAGTCTTTCAGGGGCAGCTTTGCCTGGAGTGAATCATTCCTGGACTTGGGAGGAGGCAGGCCAAGGCTCGGAGGGCGTTACAGGCCACCCCAGCGGAATTTGGGTAAAAATGGGTCTTGATTGCAGTGGATAGCTAGGAGAGGGTGTTTTGCAGAGGAAAGATTCAACTGGTTGTCCGTGGGAGGAAGCTCAGTGTCACCTGCGGGGTGGTCAATGGGTGGTGGGGGCAAGAGTGTGAGCGATCCATTGTGGTGGTCCTGGAGAAGAGCGAAGGGGCTGTGCAGTCAGTGTGATGCTGTTAGCACTTTGATGGGGCTTAGTGACCCCTGACAAGTAGAGGGCAAGGGTAAAGGAGGGATCTGAATGACTTCCGGTTTCTCGCCTGAGCACCTGGGTGGAATTGGGAGTGGGAGTCTAGGGCTGGTTTTGCGTGTTGATTGGTGCTGTCAGGAGGCAGGGGTGCAGTGTGTGGGGCACAGGACCATCTAAGCAGAGGCTCGATCTGGGGGACTGGGACTGCTGGGGTCAGGGACAGCCCCCGTTGTTCTGGTCGGACGTTGGGAAAGATGAGGACACAGATGCCTGTCAGATTTGGTAACTGGGGGGTGGCACTGGTCAAGATGGTTGGGGTGTGAAGCTAGAGACGGAGCAGGAGGGAGGGTGGCAGCCCTCTTCTGAAGGTTGTCAGCGGAGGGAAGTCTAGAGGGACGTGGTGCCGAGGGGCAGTGCCCCCCTTGTGCCTTATACTGGAGGGACACTGCCCACAGAGGGGGCAGAGGGAGGGGTCGCAGGGGGAGTCCAGGCGGGTCAGGGGGCTTCTGACAGAAGCACGAGGTGAGGACGCCCGGGGAGCGGCAGAGCACAGCAGGCTGAGCTGGCCGGTGGTGCAGGCACGGGGCCCCTCAGAGAAACGCTGGAGTATCCAGCAGGTCAGAGGCCCCTCGAGAGTGAGCGTTAGGATTTGAAGGGACACGGTTCTCCAGATGGACATTTAGCTGCTTCGAGAAGGGGGTGGTAGTATTCATCCAGAGTTCGGGGTTTTGCCAACTAAGGAAGATGGATGGAGGCAGGGACCTCATAATCTAAGCAGGACAGACAGTGTGCGTGAGCAGAGAGGCTCCCCGGAGCCTGTCGCCTCAGTCCTGTGTTCTCTGTTTTAAGACAGGGAACACATTGTAACTCTGGACAATTTTCTGTATTTCAGGAAATTTGTGCCACACCCCGGATGTTTCCAGATAACCCACAGGAAGGGCAGGTGAAGCAAGGGCTGCTGGGGGACTGCTGGTTCCTGTGCGCCTGCGCCGCCCTGCAGAAGAGCCGGCACCTCCTGGACCAGGTGCCTGTCTTCCTGTCTGCTGTGCATAGGAAGGAAGCGGGGGGCCCGGCAGCTGAACCCCCGTTCTGTGGGGCTTTGCCAGGCTGCTCGACAAGGCAGTGGAAAGCTAGTGCTCAGCTCCCACGCCTCAGGGGTCCCCTCTCCAGCAGAGGACCTTTCCGCCTGGCTCTGTGTCCCCTGCCCCCGGGGCTGTCCTGTGAATTAAAAAGACAGATGCACCAGCTTGGATCGGAAGGGGCTGGCCAAGGCAGCCTGTGCCCTTGTTTAGAATAAGCACCCCTAGCTAGTTGACTTTGAGCAGGTCTTGAAACATAAATTGGCCAAAGATGAGTAAAACTGTGTCTGGTACTCAGCAGACAAGGCAGGTGTGGGAGGGCTGCTCACGCTCCGCGCCCCCACCCCCACCCCCAGAGCCTCCGCAGCCTTCTGCCTGGCTCCTCGCTCTCTCTGAGGAGTGCAGCCACTGGCAGTGGGGCCCCATCCAGACCCCCTCCCGCGGCCCAGGCCCACACCAAACGTGTCGCTGGCTCTGGCCTTCGTCTCCCTGATGGGGGCACTGGAGCTGTAGTTGCTGGTTTTCTGGTTGGCGAGTGGCAGAGCCCGGACCCCACAACTCATCTAGCTGCAGCCCCCACGGCCTCTTGGGTCAGAGCACCCAGCCTGGCAGCGGCTCCCGGCTCCAGTGGGGTGGTTGCGGGGGCAGCGACGACCTGCCATCTGCAGCCAGCTCTGTTGGGAATTGGGTCTCTTGCTTATAAAAGTCATGTTCGTTTTGGATTCAGGTTGAGGCCCATTTGAGACAGGAGACCATGATGGTTGACATCAAGCTTTGTGAGACACTGGGCTAGCTCACTGTGGTTTTTAAATATTCTGTTGATGTGTCTGTGGACTTCTGTCCATGGGGTGGTTTCCCGTGAGCACTGACCCTGAGTGTGGCATGAGGTCGGACCCTTTGTCCACCGCAGAGCACTGGGGGACGACACAGCTCCGTCCCACTCTGGCTAGGACACCTGGAGGGCGCTGCGTGGCGCTTGTCTCATGGTTTCCTTTTCCTTCCCTGTGTGTGGCAGGTCATCCCTCCAGGACAGCCCAGCTGGGTCGACAAGACATATCGTGGCTCCTTCACTTGTCAAGTTTGGCAGTTTGGACGCTGGGTGGAGGTGACCGTAGATGACCGTCTGCCTTGTCTTGCAGGGAGACTCTGCTTCTCCCGGTGCCAGAGAGAGGATGTGTTCTGGCTGCCATTGCTGGAGAAGGCCTATGCCAAGTACGCGTGCTGGGGGCCGGGGGCTACCCCCGCCTCAGCCTGTCCCCTGGGCTGCAGCTCCCTTGTCACTTCCAAGTGTCTGGTGGCTAGTCCTGGGGTGGAGCTGACTGGTCCAGAGACCGAAACTGTGGTTCCTGGCCTGTGGTCGCCTCTCTTTCCCAACCCCCGTTGCGCAGCTGGGTGTGAAGAGTAGGCACGTGTTTCTTCCTTTCTTTGTCCTCAAACCCCAGCAAGAAAGAACTTTCCACCCATTTGTTGTCACCACTGGGGACAGGCAGCCTCTTGCAGGCCACTGGGGAGAGAAGAGGCCGCCCGGGTGTTGACCTTGTCAGTGGCGGCCCAGCCCGAGCCTCTCGGGGAGTCTGGACAGAGGCTCCTCCCTCGAGAGTGCACTTGCCGCCTCACTGAGGGGCTGATGGGCAGGCCCTTGCACAGAGGAAGGGGGGCTGCCACCTGTGCTACGGGAGCAGGTGTCCCCGCCAGGGGCCGCATGAGGGGTGTGGGAGGGGGTCTGCATGTGGGCAGAGGCGGCAGAACGTTGCTGGGACACTGCCCCCATGGCAGCCAGTGAGGGCACGATTGTGTGGCTGTGTTGAGGGTGAGGCGGCAGGAACGAGCAGGGGTTGAAGCGGGATCGGAGGACGATTTGGGACGTCACAGACTATGGGGGTAGGGGAGAGGCGGCACGCCGCGTCTGTGCTGAGGCCCTCTCCCTGCCTGTCCCCCAGGGTCCACGGGTCCTACGAGCACCTGTGGGCAGGGCAGGTGGCGGACGCCCTGGTGGACCTCACGGGCGGCCTGGCAGAGAGGTGGAGCCTGAAGGGCCCGGCCCTCAGCAGCGGCCCGGAGCCCAGGACGTGTCGGCAGCTGCTCGGCCTCAAGAAGCGGTGTCCCATCAGCTGCTCGGTGTTCAGCCCCAGAGCAGGTGAGGCTGTGGTGCCCCTGGCCCGAGTCTTCTGAGGCTTGGCTCTGTGCCAGGTGTCCTGCACGGCCACGGGGTCTGGCCAGGTCCCTGGTCCATCCCGGCAGTGACTGAGCTCCCCCAGGCCCGGCTCTGCTGAGCCAAAGCCCCGCCCCAGGCCCCTCACTGGGATGCTGCGCTCGTCCAGCCCGCCACCGAGCTCACTGTCCATGGCAGTCAGGGAGGCCCTGGGGGTCAGTGGGGCCACGGCTGGGTGGGCCGGACTGGCCCCCGGGGACGGAGACAGACGTGTGCATCTGCTCAGTGTGGGGACCCCGCCTGTGACAGAGCCTTTCCTCGCCCAGGTGCCAGGGAGTTGGGGGAGTTCCACGCCTTCATCGTCTCGGACCTGTGTGAGCTCCAGGGCCGGGCCGGTCAGACCATCCTGCTGCTGCGCATTCAGAACCCCTGGGGCCGGCGATGCTGGCAGGGACCCTGGAGAGAGGGGTGAGGGCGTGGGCCAGGGAACTTGCCGTTGTCGGGTGGGGTGGGCCCCAGGGGGCAGCCGAGAGCCGGTGCCACAGAGTGGGCGCCTGGGCCCTGGTGCCATGCCTGGTTCTGTAGTGGTTTCTTTTTCACTCGTATTTTGTTTTGTTTGTAAAGATTGCATTTATATATGTTTAGAGAGAGAGGAAGGGAGGGAGAAAGAAAGGGAGAGGAACGTCAGTGTGTGGTTGCCTCTAGCGCGCCCCCTGCTGGGGACCGGGCCCATGACCCAGTCATGTGCTCTGACTGGCAATGGAACCTGCAACTCTGTGGTTCGCAGGCCAGCAGCGCTCCCTCCACTGAGCCACCCCAGCGGGGGCCTGTGGTGGTTTCTGTGGCCGGACAGTGCTGGGTGGTCCCAGCAAGGCCTGCTTGGCCCCAGGTGGTCTCAGGAGGGTGCCTGTGGAACAGTGGACACCCAGCTGAGCTTAGGCACAGGGACCTGTGGGGCACTTGTGCCCCATCCTCAGCTCCGCTTTAAGACTCGTCACTGGTGGGCGAAGGCACTGGGACAGGCCCCTTGGGTGGCTGAGGTGGAGGGCAGATCCTACACTCGGCTCCGCCTGAGGTGACAGGCAAGCGTCCTCTGTCACTGCTCACTGCCTGTCTGCTCAGCCGGCCACAGGGTGGAAGGAGAGGTGGCAGCTCTGAGGAAAGCGCAGGTCCGAGGGGGGGCCGGTGGGCCGTGAGGCTCGGCCCTGGGGGCCAGCGGGCCGTGGCCCTCAGGGTGCCCTGTGCCCCTCCCGGCCCCCGTGCTCCACCACGGTCAGTGCTGTCCGCTGACCTAAGGTCCCTTCCAGGGGTGAAGGGTGGAGCCGGGTGGACCCTGGGGCCTCGCAGGCCCTGCTCTCCCAGCTCCAGGAGGGGGAGTTCTGGGTGGAGGAGGAGGAGTTTCTCCGAGAGTTTGACGAGGTCACCATTGGCTACCCGGTCACGGAGGCTGGCCACCTGCAGAGCCTCCACTCAGGTAACCAGTGCCCCACCCCGGGTGGACTTGGCCTTCTGAAGTCAGGCCAGAGCAGGCACCCATGTCCCCCTGCAGTGGCGCCCAGGGTAGAAGGCTGGTGTGGGAGGGTGGGGAGCCCGACGTGAGGTATACTCCTGCCCTAGAGAAGGTGCTGAGCCACACACAGGAGCTGCTGGGGGCCTGGGTCCAGGGCCAGTCTGCAGGAGGCTGCCGCAACAACAGCAGCTTTCCCAGCAACCCCAAGTTCTGGCTGCGGGTCTCGGAACCCAGTGAGGTGTGCGTCGCGGTCCTACAGAGGTCCAGAAGGTGCACGGCAGGCTGGGCTGGCCGGGCCCCAGTGGGGGACAACCGTGCTGCGTGGAGCCCAGCCAGCGTCCCAGGCAGGGACTACCCGGCCGTGGGCCTGCATCTCTGGAAGGTAAGTCCCTTGGGCCAGTGTCCTGCTCAGTGGGGCTGGGGGCTGGGATGGGAGGACCCCCACCTGCCCTGGCTGTCTTGGGGTCCCATGCCCGCTGGCGCCCCGCAGACCCAGCACTCATCCAAGTCGACAGCCCACGTGCCTGCCTTGCCCGGGCGTGGCTGGGCTGGAGGAATCCAGAACCAAAGCCCCTGGCAGAGCCAGCCAGCAGGACGGCCCGTGGCCTCCTGGCCCACGGCTCTTCCCTGTGAGCCCAGGTTGCCACTTCACCCTCCTTGCTCCCTCGATCCCCTCCTTACACCTGGTCTGGAGGGGTTGACCAAGGAGCTGCTTGGCACCTGATGGAGACACCTGTCCTGCTCCCCTGGGGACAGGAGCCTGGCCAATGCTGCTGTCCCAGCTTGGATGGCTCACCCCTTTGTGTATGTGGAGCGTGTTTCACTCCTGTCCTCCTGAGAAGTGGCTGCTGGCTGGCCTTTCCCCGCAGCCTTGGCCCCCCCTTGCTTTGGGGCCCAGTCCTGTCCACCGAGGGTTCTCCTGGAGCAGGAGGGCCGAGCACGTGCCCAGGGTCACGGGTGTTTTTGGCTGGGCCCTGGGAGGCAGGTGCTTTTTTTTGCTCCCTTGAAGAGAGGCCCTAAGGCTGGAGTGGGAGGGGGGTGTCCAGTTTCCACTCGGCTCCCTCTCCGCAGGTGGAGAAACGGCGAGTCAGCCTGCCCAGGGTCCTGTCCGCACCCCCTGTGGCTGGCACTGCCTGCCATGCGTATGACCGCGAGGTCCACCTCCGCTGTGAACTGGCCCCTGGCTACTACCTGGCCGTCCCCAGCACCTTCCTGAAGGGCATGCCAGGGCGGTTTCTGCTCCGGGTCTTCTCCAGTGGGCGTGTGTCCCTCAGGTGAGGGTCCCAGGGCAGGCTGGCTCCTTGGGCGGGTTCATGCCGTCCCCCCGGTCCCAGCGTGCGCCTGTTCTCTTGGCAGCGCTGTCAAGATGGGGGCCCCAAGCCTGGACCCTGGAGCAGCCCTGTCGGCAGGGGAGTGGGAGACTGTGCGGCTGCAGGGCTCTTGGCAGGCCGGCCAGACGGCAGGGGGCAGCAGGAACTTCGCCTCCTTTCCCAGCAACCCCTGCTTCCCCCTCTCGGTCCCTGAGGGCACGGGCCCCCGCTGCATCCGCATCTCTCTGCACCAGCACCGCCCAGACGGTGATTGCCACCCCATCGGCTTCCACGTCTTCCAGGCAAGCTCCTTGGAGCAGGTTGGTGGGGGGGGTCTCCCTGGGTCAGCGGGGCGTGACCTAGAGGCCTGGACTTGGTCACTCGGCATTCTGGCCAAGCTGGCCGTTCATGGGCAAGACTCTTTTCTGGGTTTTACAAAGTCTGTAGTTTACTGGGGGGTCACAGCTCAGCCCAGGCAGCCCTTTGTCCCCTTGCTCTGGCTCAGACCAGCTGTGCCACAGGGTTGGTTCTGCTCCCCAGGACTGTCTTCCACCCCCGCCCCTGGCCCCAGAGGCCCAGCAGCACTGCAGGAGCAATGGGCGTTGCCGCAGCAGCAGCACCTAGAACCGTGTCACCCCAGCCTCCGCCAGTGGGGGGGGGGGGGCGAGGCATGCCCTGGGAGCCTGTGGGGAGTGGCACTGATGGCAAGCGCTTGTGGGGGAGCAGGAAGGCAGGGTGGGGGAGGCCACAGGCACGAGACCAACCATCTGGGGTCTGGCAGCTGCTCTGCCACCTGAGGGGCACCACCAGGGCTTTCAGAGCCGAAAGAAAACACCAAACGGACTGAGGAGGAGCTTGCGAAGCCCCAGGGCCAGGGGGTTGGGTCAGCGCACCACCGTGGGCTCAGTGCAGCCGGCGGCTCCTGAACCCCAGACAGGCTGGAGAGAGAGGTGGCTTCTAGGAACGCGGGCTGCGAGTGTGTTGTTCCCGCCTTCTGCCTAGAACGGGCGTGCGCCTGGGGAGCCCGTGGGAAGGGTGGGAACCCCAGAGTGCCCCTGTGGGTGTCCAAGCATGTGGAGACCAAGGAAGGGCTGGTGCCTCCCGAGCCCCCCCAGAGCCATGCGCCATGCGCCATGCAGGCGAGACGCATTAGCAGCCTGTGGGTGGGGCAGGGGAAAGGTCAGAGGCGGTAGGCCCGTCATGGCCAGTGTGGCCCCCCAGCCCACGTGCCCTTGTGCTCCTGGGGGCCCCGCTTCCAGCCAGGCGGGATGAGGGGCTGGGCCCCGGGAGGCCGACTCGGAGCCTTGTCCCAGGATCCCGGGGCCGAGGGGCACGTGAATCCTGGTGCACAGGCGATCCGAGGGGAGAGCAGGGTTTTCTGATTGAGAAGGTTCTGCACCCTGGGCGGCTGTGGAGTCCATCTCCCCCTCGCCCCCCCCCCCCGCCCCAAGCAGAGACACTGGCGGCTTCGGGAAAAGTGCTGGTGGCCACCCAGGCTGGTGGCTCAGGCCCTGAGCCGGGTGGTCCCCAGGCAGGGGCGGTGGGGCTGCCCATTCCCCCGTCCTTGGAAGGGAACGTGTGCAGTGGAGGGACCAGGCACTGGGCCCACGATATCCCAGCATGTCCCCAGCCAGGGCTGCCTCAGGCCTGGGGGAGCGGGCAGCTGCAGACTGAAGGTCTGCAGGGACCTTCAGAGGACTGAAGGTCTGAAGGTCTGAAGGTCTGCAGACTGAAGGACGTTTCAGGGACGGGCCTCTGAGCCTGAGCCTGCGCCTCCCCAGGTTCCAGCAGATGGTGGGGACCGGGGGACATCCCCCCTGCTGCTCCAGAAGCCCCTGGTGAGCTGCGTGCCACATCGCCACGCCCCGGAAGTGAGCCGAGTCTGCCATCTCTCCGCGGGGACTTACAGGGTGGTGCCCTCCACCTACCTGCCAGACACAGAGGGCACCTTCACGGTGACCATAGCAACCAGGATAGACAGGTGGGGCTCCGGGGGCCTGCAGGCCTCAGCGTCCTAGACCCCTCTCTGCCATGGTCCCCCCCATGTTAGCTGTCCTGCTGAGGTGGGAGGCTGACAGTAGCCTCCTTCCCGTCCGCCTGTGGGGCACAGGGGGGTCTGAGTGCGAGGGGAGGGCCCAGGCCGACCCAGGTGTCCTCTGCCACAGGCGCTCCGTCCACAGCCAGGAGATGCTGGGGCAGCCCCTCCAGGAGGTATGTGGGGCGGTGTGGGGGCTGCCTGGTGCCCTGCCCTTCCCCACCCCCTCCTGCGGCCGTGCTGGGCTTTGCTCTGGGACAGGAGGGGCAATGGTGTCTCCCCTGAGAGGCAGTGGACAGAGCTTCCCAGTCACGGTCTCTGGCGGTGCCGGGCAGGAGGCCGCCGGCCACCCACACCATGCCGCTCCCTCCCGCAGGCCTCCTTCAGGGCGGTGATGGAGACCTGACTGGACAGTCCTGCATGCCAGCTCCAGAGACTGGCGCCCTTGGGCTCCCACCAGCTTATGGTGTCCTCTCACAGTGCCACCAGCCTCAGTGTGGCCTCTGGTCCCATGCTGGGTGGCACATGCCCTGTGGCTCCCCCTGGTGGAGACTCCCAGTCCCAGGAGGAGGCAGCCCAGGTTGGGCAGGTGCTGCCTGGAGGGCGAGAAAAGCCTGGCGTGGGCGTCCTCGTCCCTGAGCCAAGACAGCAGCTCCCAGGGACCCTCCAGTCTCCCCTCAGGTCCAGGGAGGCCTTGCAGCTGCCTGGTGGGAGTCACCACATGTTCGCAGCATTTCTGGGAAGTGACTGTGCAAATAAACAGGAGTACTGAGAAGTCGCCAGGTGTCCTGTTCCAGCCACTGCGGACCGTGGCCTGCGCGGTGGTGCCGGGAGGGGGACTGGCCCCCAAGCGGCCCAGGGCAGGTGCGGGGGGTGTGGCAAGGAGCAGGGGCTGCCTGCCATCTCCTCACCTGGCAGCCTTGCCGTCCCCTGCCAGTGCTCGGTATTTCGGCTGTGGGATGGGGTGGCCCTCTGTCCCTGTTGCCACGTGCATGTGTCTTCCCCATTTTCGGCAGGCCCCACCTTGCCTCTCATTCAGTCTGCCAGGGTGACCAGCCAGCCGAATGTCCTAGATTGTGACAGGTTCCTGGAAAACACTGCTGAGCCCGCTGACCGGCCTGCGTGAGTGCAGCCTGGGCTGGCTCCTGAGCTTCACTGGCTTCCCGCTGTGGCCGCAGCCCTGCGCCCAAGGCCCAGTGATCTGGGCTGGCCACCCCTTGGGGCGACCCCGTCCACAGGGCCCACACACACTCAAACAGAGGCACAGAGCCACCACCCTCACCCCGTCAGAGCCCAAGGGCCGTCCTCATGCTGACCCCACGGTGCCAGTGTTGGTGGCTGTGTGGGGTGATGGTCACAGTCTCCCTGGGTCCTCCCAATGGACGTAACCCGCAGCGGCTCTTGGTCCTTGGCCGTGTGCCCCATATCCGTGGCAGTCATGTGCGAAGACACCAGGAAATGTCCCTGAGGGCCCTCTGTGGGCCGGTCCCTGCCAGATCCTGTCATCAGCCGCCTTGTGCTTCCTGCTCTGACGGTCTGTGTTGCTCAGGACCCGGCGGGCCTCTGACGTCCGGTGCCCCTCTCCTCTGCCCAGTGGGTGGCCACCTAGCAGAGTGCTGTCGGCAGTGGTGGGGCGTCTGGGGGAGCCCTTGCCACTGGCACCTTCCATGGGGGGCCCTTTTTCTCTGAGCCCCACCCCCTCTGCAATCTGTGGGTCCCCGGCCTGGCTCTGCCCTCCAGCCACAGCTGTTCTGTGAATGACCCAGACCTACCCCTGGCCTTCAGCCACCTGCCTGCCACTCTCAGAGTCTCTCGTCAGCATCTCTCACACCTGCAGCTCGCAGGGCCCGCTGGCACATTCCAGTCCCTGGCACCTTTTGACCCGGCACTAGAGCAGGTTAACATTGGACTTGGACAAGGCCACTCCCGTGCGGGACATCACAGTCCACCTGCTGCCACAGATAGGCACTCATTGGCCCTCCCCTGGGACTGGGGGTGGGCCCTCCAGAGGCTGTGGCCAACACAAGTGTCCTATGAGCTGTGCGCAAGGGTGGGAAGGTGGGGACGTCTGTCCCGGTGCTGGGCACCACAGCTGCGCCTCCACCAGGGAGTGCCTGGGAGGCTGAAAGGCCAGGTTCACAGCCCCCAGCTTGTCCCAGGCCGGTCCTGCCATGCATTGCCACTCACAGCTGGCCACCTCTGCTCCAGTGGGGGGAGTTCTGTTTGGGTGAAAACTACCTACCTGCTGCCACCTACACTGGGACCCTCTTTAGGGAACTCACGTGGGGCCTGAAAACTGGAAAGACCCCTGGAACATGCCCGTTGGCTCCTGGGGGGGCATGCTGTGCACTAAGCTGGTCCCCCAAATTCACAGTGAAGCCCTATGCCATGCGGTGGTGCCAGGAGGTGGACCTCGGGGAGGTGGTCAGGCTCACATGAGGCCACGTGATGGGGTCAGTGTCCTCGGAGGAGCAGGCCCCAGGCCAAGCGAGAGCAGCAGCAAGGTGGCCGTCTGCAGGCCAGGAACTGAATTTCCCAGCCAGCGCCTTGGCTTCCGACCTCCGGCCTCCGAAACTCAGGAAGTCGGCCTGTCATTTCCACCTGATGGCCTGGCCTGGTGACCTTTCACGGCCCATCTGTCACGGCGGCCATGCCCCAGGCAGGATGCAGGCCCTATGGGCCCCTCCGGCGGGTGAGTCCCGGGGAGGCCTGCAGGGGGTGCCCTCGAGCTGGCCCTGCGCCTCTGGGCTCTGCCATCCTCTCCTTGCTCAGTCTCTGTTGTCAGCTTGTTGGCTGCAAAGCAGTTCCATTACGTGAAAACAGACAAAGCCATGTGTTTTGTCATTGGTTGAAGTTCCCCGCAGAGCACCTGTGTGGGAGATGGGGTGTGCCGCCCTCCAAAGGGGGGGCAGCAGCAGATGACTGAAAACCAGGTCCTGCTCACAGCCCCCTCACCCCTGGGCGGGGGGCCCAGGACCCTCTGGAGCTCTCCCAGGAGGGGCAGAGGGCTGGGGGCTCCTCAGCCAGACACCCTGGCTGTGACCAGATCTGGGGACATTCCTAGTCTCCTGCTGGGTGGTGGGGAGGGACATGATTGGCAGAGGCCCAGTCGGGGGCGCCGNTGTGGCGGGGGGGGGGGGGGGGGGGGCAGTGGCCCCTGCGGTCCTAGGACCTGTGTGGTTGGGGCTGAGGAAGCGGATGTCTGGGTGCACAGGACGTGGTCTCCCTGTACTTCCAGACCAGCTCCCTCCTGCCCCCAGGCCTTCCCACCACAGGCAGCGCTGAAGGAGCCCCCAACCCCCACCTCCCAGGCAGCCTCTGAAGCCATAGGGCCTGCTTCCACCAGCAGCCGTCTGTGGACTTCAGGGCCCTTGTTGAAGGCCTGTCCTTGATGGCGCTGCCTGGTGATCTGGGCTCCGGCCACACTCAGTGTGTCCCCCAGCGACTGTCCCAGCTCTGCCCTCTGGTCCGCCCTGGAGCCCTGGGCAGCCTGGAAGTGCCTGCTGGGGTGGGGCTGTCCGCTGAGGAGCCGGGGAACAGGCTGCTCCCCAGTTGTCCAGGGCCTGAGCAGGTCCCACCCTGGGGGCTGCACCCCTTACCGCCGTGGGGCGGATGTCCCCATGCCTTGTACGTGTCAGCCTCAGTCTGTACTCTCACGCCTGTCACCAGTCCCAGGCCCACTGGGGCAGTCTGGGCTGAGCTGGGGCTGCAGATCTGTAGGGACCCTGCCAACCGGCAGGGGCTCACTGGGTGGCCTGACCCAGCGGGGCCGGGGAGGGTCTGTAGCCAGCCCACCAGGCTGGTGGCAGTGCAGCGCCCTGGGCAGTATCCAGGGCCAGGCCCGCCTAGGGACCCAAGCCGCTCTGTGGTCCTGCCCATGGGGGGCTGTGCGGGCGAAGGCTGCCTCCCTCCTCTACATCTGGCCTGGCAGACCCAGCTGGCAGGTGTGGGAAGTGCAGGAACACCGTTCCCGCCCCCCGGCAGACTTTGCCCGCTCCACCTGTTTGCACTTCCGTCTCAGGGTCACTTCCTGCAGGAGAGGAATGGTGGCAGTGCCCGCCCTGCGGGAGCTGTGCCCTTCCCCGTCCTGGTCCTGGGCCTTCCCTCTCATGTCCCAGCCCATGGTCTTCCCCCAGGCCTGGGTCAGCCTTGGGGGTCGCAGAGCTTTGGCGGTGAGTACAGAGACCTGGCTGCCCTGGGAGCAGGTGGTTGGGGCGAGGGCCTGGCCGGGCGGCAGGTGGGAGCCGCAGCCAGCTGGCCAGGGCCAACCAGGCTGCAGCCAAGGTTCTGAGGTTCCGAGTTCTTTCCTTCTTCGTTTGTGATCACTCTTGCTCAGGGTCCCCTGTCTGCGTCACTCGGTTTTACCAGATCTGCCCCCATGACACCTAACAGATGTAAACCAGCTCCGCTGCATCTGAAACGAGCAGAGGAGTCCCGGTGGTCCTGGGGACACAGTGGGGTTTGGGGCCTGGCTCTGCTCCCTCAGGGGAGGGTCACCTCTGGTTTTGAGAAGGAGCGTAGGGGCCAGGCTGGTCCCACCGGCTCCCAGAGCACTCAGCTCTGCAGCCCAGGGGTCCCGTTTCTCCCCCAGCAGCGCCAACAATGGCCGTGGGCTCGGGCTGCAGCCCCACACAACCCTGTGTTTTTGGTGAAAACGGGCCTCTTCCACGGGAGCATGAGGCAAGCGTTCCAAGGACCCGTGCACAGGAAGTGGTGGCCAGCAGAACGATCTGTTGGAGCGGAAGGCCACCCCGAGGCTCCATCTCCATTGGTCCCGCCGTGGGAAAGCAGGGCTAAAAACAGCCCGAGCTCCTGTGCCTGGGCTCGGGGCTGCAGTCCATGGCCGTGCCGAGGTGTCCCAGCCGCCCCCGGAGTCCGAGTGTGCGGTCCTCGAGGCCGTCAGCCACGGCTGCTAAGGCCACATGGCTGTGGAGAGAGCACACTCGAGTGCACCAGGCGAGTGCGGGCCATGGGGGGGGGGAGAGAGAGGGAGAGGGAGCGCTAGTGCAAGAGTGCGCTTTGTTCCCCTGGGGAGGTAGCCAGGCGCTAGGGTTCCGCCCGGACCAGGTGCTTTTTCAAAAGAACCAATCAACGTCCCAGGCTCTCGGGGGCTTTGGATGGGTCCACCCCTGGTTCGACTGGCCTCTGCAGCACGGCACCTCTCCCCGTGGGCCCTGGGGTGTGACGCTGCAGCTCCCCGGAAAAGCCACGGGCCCATGCCCCCGGGTTATTAAGCCCCACATCTGAGCGCCTCTGCCCCCCACGCCCTTATTCATAACTAGGGCCACGCTGACAGCGCCGTGGGGACTCCCTGGCCATCCCTCCATCCCAAAGAACTCCATGGCTTCCCCTTCCACTTGTGAAAATATAACCTGCTGGCCTTCACCACGTGCGTCACAAAGAAACACCCACGTCCCAGCTCCCCTCACAGCACCTGCTGGAGACAGCCACGGGCCCCTGTCTGTCCAGAGCCACACAGCCGCGTGTGTGTCCCCGAGGAGACGGCGCCTGCCCCTCCACTGCTGGTGCTCTGGGTGCCAGCGGGAGACACGTGTGTGCTTTCCAGGCCGCCGCTGCCCCAGCGTGGAAGCATCTTTTCTGTCTGTCTGTCTGTCTGTCTGAAGAATTGGTTCCTAGGAGGAGCATTCCCAGGCCAAAGGACACGAATCTCTAATTTTGGTGGATATGCAAACCCCCTCCGCAGGTCGGGTGTGCCTTGCTCAGAGTCCCTGGGGGGTGTCCTCAGGCAGCTGCTGTCACCTCTGGCTTTTGCCCAGGGGGCAGGGAATGGGCACTGCTGATTCACGTTTCTCTTCTTACGAGTCTGTTGCAGGCTTTTCTTTTCACCTCTTTACGGAGCCCTTTACTTCTTCTCCGTGTAATCTGTTGTGTTTCTATTAGTTAGCATCTTGTCCACTGTCCAGAGGAAGGGTCAGGAGGCCAGTGTCCTGGGGAGGGACAGGAGAGGGGACAGCAAGTTTCTCAAGGGAAGCGGGGGACCTCCTGCCTCAGTGGCCCTTGGGGGGCTGGGTGAGCTGCCTACTCGGGCTCACCCCAGACAGACTGGGTCAGACCAGCCACTGTGGAGGCTGCTGCCTTGGGTGGCAGGGGGTCAGGGGGAGACCAGCCCTTTCATGGGGAGACACACCCTCTGCTCTGACCTCAGATGCCCCGGCAGGTTCCCAGCCCACTTCCCAGCAGAGGGGAGGCCACCCGGGCTCTCTGCCCATCACCTCTTCAGCCTGAGGGCCCCACAGGGGCGGAGCCAGAATGCCTGTCCTGTGGGGTGGGGAGGGCCCCCAGGTTCTTCAGCAGGGGCCACGGCCTCCTTCCTGGCCTCCTGGAAGAGAAGAGGGTATGATGAATGGGGAGGGCCTCCCAGGTGGCCTGGAGCCCCGCCAGGGGTTCTGTGTGGGTGGGGGGTGCCCTGCGGGAAGGCAGCCTGGCCTGAGGCCTGCAGCCTGCCTCAGTCAGACAGAGCAACCTCTGGCAGAGGCGGGAGGAGGCTGGGAGGAGTCAGCAGCCTGAGGCTGGAGCAACCTCCTCAGCCGCCCCTTTGCCGCTGCAGAGGGATCCTTGAGGGTTCCGGCAGAGCAGACACGGGCTGTAAGCTGTTGGCCACCTGGGAACTGGCCAGGCGGGGCGGGGAGCATCGGCTGGCAGAGGTGAGTGAGCCCACCTGGGGGGCTGAGGCCGCCCCACCATGGTCTCCCCACTTGGGACCCTCCTGCTGGGAGAGTGCCAGGAGGGTGGGGCGCTGCAGCCAGCTGAGGAGGCACTTCCATTGCCCACAGTGTCTGGACTGCCTAAGGCACGGGCAGGCGCGGTGACAGGCAGGGAAGGGTGGTGCCGTGTGTGATCCCCTCGCGTGGCCTGCGTGTGCCTGTGGTTCCGTGGGGTGTGCGTGGGGGTCTGGACCAGGACAGGCAGCCCCACAGGCATCCCCCGGCCCATCTGTTCTCACATCTTTGTAGCCCAGGGAGTTTTGAAGGACCCTCATGACCTTTTCATGACCCTTCATGATCTATGGATCGCAGACACAGTAGGCAGGCCCCGAGGGTGTGTCACTGGGGGTGTCCACCAAGCCCTGCCCTTCTTGCCGCTCGGGGAAACCTGCCCACGCTCAGCACATTTGCTGAACACATGAGTGATGAATGAATGAGGGATCTCAGCCCCACAGCGGGGTGGCAGGTTCCCGAGGAAGAGAGTGGCAGCTGCCGGAGCAGGGTGGCCTGGCCTCCCCCGGGCCACTTCCCGCCAAGCTTCAGGTGGACCTAGTGCAGTGACCGTAGCTGATGGCTGTCGCTCACAGGCCTGAGGCTTTTTCCACCCCCAAGGATTCAGAGGAAAGGCCCAAGGACCACCCCGCCCAGACCCCACACACTTGCCTGTCACAGGGTCTCTCCCAGGCCCAGCAGGTGCAAAGCAGGACAGGCCCCTGGGACCTCGGCAGGATGACAGGCGTGGAGTGTGGGCTGAGCGGGGGGGCCCGGCGGCATCGGGGGGGCCCCTTGGCCTGTCCTCCACAGATGCACTGCTGCGGCTTCGAGACTGCCCAGCCATGGGTGGCAGGGCCTGGTCTGAAGCCAGAGGCCTGTCCAGAGCAGCCCCCACCCCACTGGGAGGGAGCCAGCAGCGTGGTGAGCTGGGGGCGGTGGGAGGACAGAGACCCCTCTCACAGGCACATGTGTCTGAGCCCGTGGTCAGTAGGCGTTCACAAAGCACCCACTGGGAGCTGCGACCCTGCTCGGTCCTCTGCTCGGCCGTTGGCTAGATTCTTCTTGCTGTCGGGGCTGCCAGCCGGCTAACAGGCTTCACTGAGGCCCTACTGTGTCCCCGTGGTGACAAGTCGAGGTCAGGGAGGTCCCTGCCACAGGCAAGAACTATGTGCAGCTGACCCTTGAAAACAAGGGTTCAAACCCACAGGGCCCACGGACGCGCACGTCGCTCTCGGTTCACGCCGTGCCTGTGACTTCCCTCCCCGTGGCTTTCTCGGCGAGACTCTGGTCTCCACTCGCTTCAAGAACACAGTGTCCGAAGTGCACCCCGTCCCGAGTGCGTGAATCAGCCTGTTGTGGTCATTGAGGCTTCCAGGCCGCAGGAGGCCCCTGGCAGTCAGGTTTCGGGGCAGTCGAAGTTACTCGTGGGGTTTTGGCAGTGTGGGGTCGGTGCCTCTAACCCCGAGTTGTGCGGGGCTCAGCGGCACGGAAGTTGACGTTGGCTGTGAAAGGTTTTCTTCGTCTCCGCCCAGGAAGAAATGCCAATCAGCCACAAAGTCAGGCAGTACAGACCTTTGTTGGGGTTTGTGAGGTTCCCGGTCTGCAGAGGGGGGTCGGGGAGGTCGCACCCAAGCAGGGAGTGTGACGGGGGTTTACTATGGTTGGCTCTTCGTGGGAGCTGGGGATTGGTCCCTGTTGAACAATATATCATCGGTGGTTCTCCTCGGGCTCAGGTAAGCCCGCCCTTTCGGCTCTCTGGTTTGACGTCAGCGGTCTTTTCCGGGTCGTAGTTCTGCGGCCGGTTTACCCTACCCCGCCCATCCTGACATCCCAACCTCTCTGATAGGATAAGGGGCGTCGTGTGCGATCTGGCTACTTCCTGCTGTCAGGGGGCCTAGAGGGAAGGGGCTGGAGGTTGGCCGTTTCTGGTCTAGGAGGCGAGGCGGGTGATGATAGGCTGGAATCCTTTTGAGTTTGCGTCGGAGACGGGAGACTGGGGTCGGGATGGGAAAACGAGGGGCCGTTTTAGGCGCATGACGACGGGGGCGGGGCTGAGAAGCCACCGTTGGGGTAGAAGTGTCCCACACTTGTGGGTTGACAAGGGAAGGGGAAATGGGCGGAGCTGGAGGAGGAGTTGGATTTTCTAACAGCGGGAGGATAAGGGAGGGGGAAGGGGTCGGGTTTTGCGCAATCTGAAGAGTGTCACCTAGTAATTGGAGAACATCCCGTCCCAGAAGCGGAATAGGGCAGGAGGGTATGACAAGGAATGAATGGGAAAAGGGAAAGCCGTCCAGACTGCAGCTAAGCAGGGGGGTTCACCACAGGCGAGACGGGTCCGTCAACCCCCATGACCGAGATCTGGGAAGGAGTAAGAGGTCCTGAAAAAGATGGTAAAACAGAGAAGGTAGCCCCTGTGTCCACCAGGAAAGAGATGACTTAGCCGCTACCTGCAGCGTTACCCTGGGCTCAGCGAGGGTGATGCGGGTCTTTGAGTCCGGGCCCCTTCAATTGCCTAGGAGTCTGAGAAGTTCCAGTGTGGCCAGGGAAGAGTCCTCACCTAGATTGGCTGGTCCCCCGTGTGGAGACGCCAGGGATGAGCCTCTAAGGGGACAGGCATCCCTCCAGTGGCCAAGCTGCTGGCAATCGGGGCAAGGCTTCCTTGGTGGCCGGGGTTGAGGACACTGGCGGGCCCAGTGCCCTTCTTTGCCACACTTGAAACAGGCCCCCCGGTGAGGTGTTCTTTGGCCCGGACTTAGGCTTCACCCCCGCGCCCGTGTTTGTCACCGGCCGCAGGGCCACTAGCATGGCCTGGGTTTGCAGGGCTACTTTTGCTGTAGGTGAGCCTGGTGGGCAGCCTCAGCCTCTGCTTCCTGGTTATTGAAAACCTTAAATGCCATATTTACCAGATCTCAGATAGGGGTTTGGGGGCCATCCTCGGCCTTTTTTAGTTTTCTTCTCTAATATCTGGGGCCGACTGGGAGATAAGGTGAGTAGCTAGGACAGTGGCCCCAGCACTAGAAGCCGGGTCGAGGCGGGCATGGAGCACCATTGCCTCGTTTAGTCTGTTGAGAAACAGTGCTGGATTTTTCCAGGGCCTTGGGTGACCTCTCTGAGCTTATTGTAATTGACTGCTTTCTGGGCAGATTGGTGCATACCTGCTATCAGGCACTCGACCATTTGGTCGCAGCGTCTCCAACCCGCCTGTCCTACCTGGTAGCCCCAGCCTGGTCCTGCCCCTGGCATGGCTTCAGCCTGTACTGGCATTAGAGGATTGGTGGTGTGGGTTTGGTCTGCATGAGCCCTAGCTGCAGTCCGGACGCAGTTGCGCTCGTCCGGGGTCATAGTGGAAGTTAAAATGATGTGCAGGTCGTGCCACGCGAGGTCGTAAGCCTGGGCTAGGTACTGGAATTCCCTGATAAAATTGGTAGGGTTAGTGGAGAATGAGCCTAGGCGTTTTTGAATTGAAGAGAGGTCAGCTAGTGAAAAAGGAACATGTTCCTGAACAACACCTTCTGCTCCTGTCACTTCCCGGAGGGGGCATATGCGGGAGTCTAGGGGCTGTAGATTCAGGCAGCAGCGGTGTGTGAGCTGACCGGGGAAAGAAGGTCTTCAGAGGGAGGGGGAGAATCCAGCTGAGGGGGGGCCGGGGCTGCGTGGCCGTTGGGGCATTCAGGACAGGAGGAGGCCCCTGGATAGGAGGCCTCCGAGGAGCAGGGCCTGAGCGGGCAGGTGGCTGAAGCAGCAGCAGGAAGGTCCTGCCGGCGAGGGCGAGCGAGGGTGAGTGCCCTCGGACTGGTGCATGAGGAGTCCAGAGGCATCACACCCGCCGGGCTCTCACTTCCCTTCCTGGAAGTTTCCCAGGCGGTTCTGGGCTGGGCAGAGGCGGGGAGCCCGCCAGCCTCCCTTGGCTGTGATCAGTTCATCCGCCTTACGGAGGGTGGAGTCGACCACTCAGCCCAGAAAACCAGGCTGCGGGCAGGTCAGTGCCAACTGGGGGGTCAGGGGTCCCAGGGCCGGGCTGTGCTGTACTGCGGGCTTGGGACTGAGGGGGGTGTCCAAAGGAGGCACTCCAAGCAGGGTCGGTCAGAATGTGGGCTGCAGTTCGGAGGAACTTGGGGTGTCTCCCAGGGCCTGGGCTCCCATCTCATTGTGAAATCCACGTTGTGGGTTGTGGCCACCAGTTTAAAAACGAGAATAGAAATATCTCAGTTCTGTGTTCTTGCCTCCGTGAGTTCTGTTTCATGAAAGTTTTTTATTTTACGGGGTAACACCAGTCATTAACATTCCATACATTTCAGGGATAGGAGAGTGTCATCGGCCACCGTGCACTCGGAGTCCAGTGTCCTCCTGTCACCGTGTATCTGACCCTTGCCCTCTTTGTCCCCCACCACACCGCCTCTGGTGGCCGTCACTCTGCCGTCTGCGTCTGTGAGTTTGTTTAGGTTTCTTCTGTTGCTTTTTCTTTCACATCCCCCTCGTGAGCGAAACCAGGTAGTGTTTCTTCTTTTCTGTCTGACTGATGTCACTTAGCATGTGTGGTACTCTCGGCGTCCGGCACTGTCATCACAAGTGGCAGCGTCTCATCCTCGCTGTGACTGAGCAGGGTCCCGGTGTGTGGGCCCACCCCGTATCCCCTGTCCCCGTGTCTGTCGCTGGATGCCGGTGGCTTCCACATCTTGGCCACTGTGAATGACACTGTGAACGAATGTAAAGGTTCACGTATTGTTCAGAGAAGCTGTTTTTCTTATTTTCTGGATCAACTCTCAGATGAGGGATTGCCGAATTACGTGCTCTCTTCTTGCTGCATAGTGACTGCACCTGCTCGTGTCCCTGGCGGCAGGTGCCAGGCCCCTCCCCTCCGCACCCCCACCTTGCTCCGTGACACTCTCGTTTCGCTCATGCCAGTCCTGGACCCCGGGGTGTTTCTCAGGTGGGCTGAGCTCCGGAGGCCTTCATGGTGCCGGGGTGCTGCCATCCGCCCCCCGAGTCCCACTCAGCGATACGCAGGGTCACTGAGGCCAGCAGGGCGGGCAGACCGAGAGGAGCCCCGAGGCTGCAGGGGGGGCCGGGCTCCCCAGGACACACACAGATCTATCTGCAGGGGATGCACGGATCTCCGAAAAGGTTGGAACGTGGCTTTCTGCTGCCTGTGTGGGAAGCAGACGAGGGGCCTCCACTCCCCACCCCACAGCAGCCTCCCCGGCCGGAGAGGAAGGGCCCTGGCAGCTGAGCGCTTGCTCCTTCCGCAAGCCCCAGCTGCCCCAGCGTGACCCCTGACCCTGCACAGCTGTGGAGACGGTCCGCATGCCTGGGCAGGAGGCCGGCTGGCATCCCTGTCCCGAACACACATCCCCACGCAGGAGCCAGGCTCAGGCAGGGACACACAGTGGCCATTTGGGCAGGACTGAGGCCTTGACGGCCCAAGCTTTTCCTGGGACCCACCCCAGGGGACAGAGATGAGGGCCCCAGGGCAGCAGTCCCAGCAGCTTCGAAGGATTCTGGAGTGGGGGGTCTCACAGAGATGGCCTGGCAGATCTTGGGGTGTCTGTGTGGGAGGTGGCTGGGAGGGCAGGATGGGCAGGAAGGGGGAAGGCCAGCAGTGAGTTCCAGCAGGTTCCGGGCTTGAGGTATAAAGGCAGGTGACACAGAAAAGGGACGGAACAGGCCACGCCCCCCAGCTGCTGGAGGGGGAGCTGGAGGCCTGGGGAATCTTACTCCCGGGAAAGGGCTTGTGAAATCGTAATTGCTAGCAAATGTGCCATTTTAAATTCAAAAGACCTGGGATGGCTGGTTTGCCGAATCTTTCTGTTCTTGGTGGAAACTGCTCCTGCCTGGCTGTGGTCTGTGTCAGCAAGTCCCCAGGGGGCGGCAGCCTGGAGGCACTAATGAGCCTGATGACTCAGCAGACACTGGGCTCTGGATGTTTCCTCCCTCCCGTGTGTGGGAGTGAGTGGGGGCGGGGGCGGGGGGAGGCTGGGTATGGGAGCAGAACCAGCCCAGCCTGGCCCTGGGCCGCCCTGGGGGACTGACCACCTTCCATTCCCCACCTAAAAGGCAGGGAGCCCCCAGAGGGCCTGTTCTCGTGGGGGAGGGAACAGGTCCCTCCAGCCAGAGGAGTCAAGGTGGGGCTGGGAGGAGGTGTGAGGGCGGAGGTGCCCTGTGCCGCTGGTGAGAGGGCACCGAGGCCGGCACAGCTCAGGGTGAATCCGGACTCCATCTTGGCACTGGGTGCAGTGGAAGGAAGGCCAGGCCCCTGACCCCGTCCCCCTGCCCCGGTAGGCTGGTCCTGGCCCCCCCAGGCTGCGTGCTGGAGCACGTTCAGGGGACCAGAGTCCAGCGTGGGCAGTAGAGGGTGAGGCTGGGCAGAGCTTCTGGTGAGGAGGAGGATGGGGCAGAGGCAGCCCAGCGCCGCCCTGACCCAAGCCTGGGCCTGGAGGGGCCGAGCCCCACTAACTGCTCTGACCACAGGGAGCTCGGGGCTCCCTGCCCCAGATGGGGCCAGGGTGGGCCTCAGCGCCCGGGGTGGGGGAGTTCTGGAGGTCTGAGGGGGTGCTGACCAGAGCCAAAGCCCCTGTTGTCCTGGGCCTCTGCTGCCAGATGGCTGGGGGTGGGGTGGGTGTGTCCGCTCTGCTGGGTCCGGGCATGGGTCAGAGGTGGGCGCTCCTGCAGCCAGGTCCCGGGAGAGGCAGAAGGGCTTCGTCCTCCACCCGCCCCGTAGTCACCGCACCAGGCTCCCTGTCTTGAGCTGGCTCTGTTGGACTCGAGGCGGACGATGAGTTCCCAATGTCCGCTCTGCCCAGTAGCAGGCCCGGCCCGGGGCAGCAGGGGGTGCTCCAGAGAGGGCGAAGGCCTGGGTCTGGGTCTGGGCTGGCTCACGATGCCACCCTGCTCCAAAGGGCATGGTCTCCCTGCCTGTCCCCTGGGCAGGGGTCCGGCCTTGGGGTCTGTGAGTTCCTCGGGAGGGTGAGTTTTGGGTGCCTGGGTGGCGGTGGGGTTTCACCTGCTGAATCCCTGGCCAGAGGTGGGAGGGGCTTCGCCAGCCCCTAGGCCCGGCCTCCTGCCCGCCCCCTGAGCCCAGATCGCCTCTTGCAGCCCCAGGACCATGAACGGCAGCTTTTGCTCCGCCATCTTGCTGCCTCCGGTCAAGTACATCCACAACGCCTACCTGGGCCTGGTGCTGGTGCTGGGCCTGCTGCTGAACGCCCTGGCGCTCTGGGTGCTGTGCTGCCGCCTGCGCCGCTGGACGGAGACGCGCGTCTACATGGTCAACCTGGCCGTGGCCGACCTCTGCCTGCTCTGTGCCATGCCCTTCATGGTCTACTCGCTGATGCACAGCCCGCCCACGGGGGACACGGTGCTGTGCCAGGTCTCCCAGAGCGTCTACCTGGTCAACAGGTACATGAGCATCGGCCTGATCACGGCCATCGCCGTGGACCGCTACGTGGCCGTGCGGCACCCCCTGTACGCCCGCAGGCTGCGCTCCCCGAGGCAGGCTGGGGCCGTGTGCGCGGCCCTCTGGGTGCTGGTGGCCGGCTCCCTGGGGCTCCGCTGGGCCCTCAAGGACCAGGAAGGCGGCTTCTGCTTCGGGAACCCCGCCCGGCAGCACCACCAGACCATGGTCTTCTCCCTGCTGGGCTTCTACCTGCCGCTGGCCGTGCTGCTGCCCTGCTCCCTGCAGGTGGTGGCCGCCCTGGGCCGGAGGCCGGCTGTTGAGGTGGGCCAGGCAGAGGCCACCCACAAGGCGGTCCGCATGGTCTGGGCCAACCTGGCCGTGTTTGTGGTCTGCTTCCTGCCCTTGCACGTGGTACTGACATGGCGCCTGGCCACCGGCCTGCACACTTGCGCTACCGTCTACGCCATCCACGTCGCCAGTAGGGTCTCGGATGCCAACTGCTGCCTGGATGCTGTCTGCTACTACTACATGGCCAGGGAGTTCCAGGAGGCGTCCGCCCTGGCCAGCCTCCCTGGCGTCAGGGCCCAGAAGAGCCAGGGCTCTCTGTGTGTGACGGTGGCCTAGGAGAGGAGCATGAGGTTGGGGAGGCAGGGGGCCAGGTGGTGCCGCCTGATGGAGGGCAGGGGAGCCGGTGGCGAGGAGCCCTGGAGTTCGCTGTGGCTGTGGGCCTGGTCCTGCAGTGGGCAGCGAGGCTCTAGGCACGGAGCCTGGGATGGTGGCCACCCCACCCCTGGCATGGAGGACAGACAGGACCAAGGGCTGGGGGACTGAGGCCTGAGCAGGCCTCCCCGCCAGGAACCTGTGACAGGACTGCACCCCTGCTGAGTCCAGAGCCTGGTGCTGCTGTCCACTGGGGCCAGAATAAAGCTGTCCATCGGGGCTGGCCAGGACCGAGCTGTTTGTGCCACCCAGCCTGCACGGCAGGAGTGTGGGGGCGGGGTGTCTCTCCGGGGGATTCTCCATTGCCCTCCAGCCTGCTTCCCACCCACCTGGCTTACTGGCCCCTGAAGCCCAGTGGCTGCCTGGTTTCCTCCTGCTGGCACGGGCTGGGCCCCCTGCACAGATGCCGTGGGTGGGGAAGGGGTGCTGGGAGGAGGTGGCCGGGGTCTGCCCAGGGACACACTCCCATGCTTCGTCCAGGAAGCGGGGGACTGGGTGCCAGGCAGGCAGTTTTGCACAACGGCCGCATCTCCCTGGCCTCCCTGGCGTGGCCGCACGTCCAGGCTCAGGCAGGGCCAGCCTCCCTCACCCCAGCCAGTCTCCCCAGGTGTCTGTACCCCACTCTCGCCCTCCAAGCCTGCTCCCTGTCATCACAGCCCCGCCCTTTTGGGGACAGTTTCCAGCCCCTGGCCTCTGCCACCTCCACCCTCCAGGGTTTTGCTTTCCAAGGAACCGAGGGGTCTGCAGAGTGCCCCCCCCCAGGGCTGGCACGCCCACAGGCTATTGGTGCACCTAGTTCTGTCCTCGGCCAGGTTTGGGGATCAGGAAAACAGGCCAACTGGGCCTGGGACTCATCTCCAGAGCCCTGGCCCTGGCCTCCCCAGCTCCGTAAGATGGAGGAGGGGGTTCCAGATGCCTGTGGGGACCAGCACCAGAAAAGAGCCGTAGACCAAAAGGGCAGGTGCGGCCGCCCCCTGGGCCCCGTGCTCAGCAGGACTCGGTGGCCTCTCTGAGCTTAGAGGGGCAGCTGCTGGGCCCTCAGCCCCAAAACAACCCGCCCACCTCCCGTGGGTGCCCAGGGCCCCCCTCACTGGTTCCTGGGGCTCCCGGCACAGTGGAGGAAGCTGGGTTTTCACAGAGTCAGGCACAGGACGCCGCTTTGCACAGGCCGCAGATGCCCTGGGGAGAGTCTGGGGGTGGTACGCTGCTGTGGGCTGCCCAGCTCCGACCCCGTGGGGACAGCCAGAGGAAGCGTGGGTGGTCAGCTCAGAGTGAGGCCACTCCCAGGAAGTGGTGGCCACTTTCGAGCCTCAAGGCTGGGGTGGACCCAGAGAACTGCCCGGAACCAAGCTGCTTCTGATCGGGAGCTGGGCTTTGTGCAGAACCTGAGTGGCCGGCGATTCTTACACAGACACCAAGGTGCCGCTGGGTGGTGCCATGTCGCTCTGTCCCTGACAGTCTGTGCCATCTGTCTGGCCAGTGCTCTGAGTCTTTCTTCCAGGGCAGTTTGTGTTAAGAAGCCTCTTCCTGTCTGTGCTGGGGTTCAGCGGGCCACAGGTGGTCTGGGGACAAGGCAGCCCGTGGAGGAGGGGCCGGCTGTCCTCCGTCCGGCTCTCAGCAGAGTCCCTCCTAAGCATGTGTCCAGCCTCCCTCAGGAAGACATGTCGGTTAGAGGCAGTGCTGGGGGAGCGAGCGGAGCTGGCCTGGGGAGGCGGTGTGGGCCTCGGGTCGGCCCCCCCGGCCACGGTGTGGGAACCAGGAGCTGCAGGTGTTCACAGTGAAGTTAGACGTGGGTCCCTGAGCTTGGCTAGGAAGGAGCCCAGAGCCAAGAGCTCTACCTAGAAGGGGAAGATTATTTAGAAAGTCACGGAAGTGGAGGAAGTGAGCCGGCTGAGCGGCATGGGCTCAGAGAACGAGGCCCACAGTCAGAAAAGACAGGCTGTTGGGGCTCAGGAAGGAGGACATGAGGTGCAAGGTGCACCCCTGGGGGCAGGAAGTGGGGGAGAAGGTGTGAGTGGGGGGGGAGCTCGAACACGCAGGGCCGGTCCTTCGTCATGGGGGTTTTTACGTGGAGGCCGCAGGGGAGGTCTCCGTGGACTGGGCACCATCACCCCAGGTGTGTCTTTGCAGGGCTGCGGTCCCCGCCCCCAGTGGCTTGGCATGGCCATGGGGGCCTGAGTCCTCACAGCTGGTCCCACTGTCAGCCAGGGTGCCGCCCCCCCGCTCCCCCCAGGTGCTGCGCTTCTCTGGGCGCAGAGCTGACACTCAGCTGAACTGCGACATCACCGCTGCTCTGACCGAGGCCGTGTCCTTGGGTCAGACTCGTTCCTGAGATTACCCAGTGCCAGTCAGAGCCTCGCTGTCCTGGGAGAGCTCCTGGGGGCCCCTTGGCTCCTGCTCTCAGGGGGCTGGGCCACAGGTCTAGCGAATTGAAAGGCAAGGACAGGTCACCCTGCGGGTGAGGGCCGAGCCTGAAGTAGTTCATTTCCAGTTTTGCCCACTGCTGGGCACCTGGAACTTTTCGCCGTGGTGCCGTCCGTACCTGGCCCTTGGCCCCTGCTCTGCTCCTGCCTGTGTCGAGGGTCCTCTGGCCCAGGTACCCCACTTCAGGGCTGCCCCGCCGCCTCGGGAGGGCACCTTGGGATGTGGAGCCCACGGCGGGGAAACCGCGGCCGACTTCCCCAAAGCACCGTCAAAGTCCGACCACACACAGAGGGGCGTGCCGGCCTCCCCATCTCGGTGCGGAGTCTAGGCTAGACAGCACCCAGTCCCCCGGAAGCAAGGCTGTCCTCCAGCCCCCATTCCCCGGGAGAGCACTGACCATGAAGAGACACCCCCGGCACCTACCTGGTGTAGGAGGGGTGCCCTGCCTTGCCCTCAGAGCTGTGCCCCCCTGCAGCACCAGCTCCAGGCCTGAGCAGATGGCCCCTCGAAGCGCCAGGCACCTGTGGGGCACCCGGAGCTGGCGGCCGCCCACCTCACTGTGGGGTTCCCAGAGGAAGTGCTGCTGCCTCTCGCCTGCCCTTCTCCAGGTCCCCCCGGGGGTGCCCCTGGGCAGAGGGGCTGAGTCCCCGGCCACTCTCTGGCCCCTTCCTCCTGCAGGTGGCCTGGCCACGTTCTCCCTGCCACCTCAGCCAGCCAGCCCCTCGGGCCCGGCCCCAGCCGCAGCCGCATCCTCGCTCAGGCCTGCATCCCCCAGGGCTGCTGTGCGGGGCTGGCTGGGGCAAGGCCACCTCCTGCTCAGCCAGAATATGCCCTGCATGGGGGCTCAGAGCCCCTTTGAGAGGGAGATTTGCATACAGGGACTTCCAGAGCACTCTCTGGCCAGCCCACCAGAAAGGGGGTGAGTGAAGCCGGAAGGACAGACGGGCCGTAGCTGCGCCCTGGGCGCCCGGAGCTGACCACGTGGGGCAGGCACGGCCAGGAGGAGCTGCTTGATGCCCTTCTGTCCCAAAGGGGGTCCCTGGGTAGCACCCCACAATGTCTACTATACCTTCCTCCCTTGGACCTCCAGGCGGTGGTCCAGGGTCTCTGGTTCTCCTGTGTGCAGAGGCTGCCCCAGCTCGAGTCCTCAAGGCCCTGGCTGACCCAGGTCAGTGAGCCCACCCTGAGTCAACGCTGTCCCTCTGAAAAGCCTGTCTTGCGCCCGCCCTGCTGGCCACCAGAGAGGCTCCCAGGAGCAGGGTGTGGGGCTGGCCTTCGTGCATCCCCAAGACCTCGCTGGTGTGGGGTGGAGGCCCTGAGCTCTGGAGGAGAGAGCATAGGCCAGCTCTGCCTCCAGAGGACCAGGCCCCCCCTGCTGGGCCATGGCCCCTGGACAGGCCCCCAGGGCTCAGGGGCAGGGTGACCTTGCAGAGGCCCAGGCCAGCAAAGGACCCAGGTTGAGCTGAAGCCTCTGGTCCAGAGGTTCAAAGAGCAAGCCCCACAGAGGCCTTGCCTGGCAGGGTGGGGTGGGGTGGGCCAGGTGGCTGGCCCTCAGTCGGGGGGGTCTCGGGGGAGCCCCTGGGGTTAGAAGAGGGGGCACTCCGATCCAGGTTTGTGGGAGCCCTGGGACTGGCACAGGAAGTGGGGGAGAGGGAGAGGAAGCTGGGGAGTGGGGAGGGGAGCGGGCAGGACAGAGTGACTGCAGTGCCTCCCTCCCCGTCCCCAGGAGAAGCTCCTGAGCCTGCTGGCACCCACTGCCCTGCCCCCACTCCCCGCTCCCACGGACATGGCTCCCATGGACATGGTGTCGCTGGCCAATGCCCCTGCCAGCCGCTTGCGCAGCTGCAGCACAGACAGGGGCACCGCGTCGCAGGTGGCAACCAGCACCTCCATCTGCCTCATCCTGGCACTGGGCCTGCTGCTCAATGTCCTGGCGCTCTGGGTGTTCTGCTGCCGCCTGCACCGCTGGACGGAGACACCCGTCTACATGGTCACCCTGGCCGCAGCCAACGGCCTGCTGCTGCTGAGCCTGCAGGGGTCCTGCACATGCTGGGCCAGGTGCCGGGGGCCCAGGAGGGCGCCCTGTGCAGGGTCCTGCAGAGCTTCCGCCATGTCAACACCTACAGGAGCATGTGGCTCCTCACGGCCATCGCTGCCGACCACTACGCCACCCTGCAGTTCCCGCTGGGGCCTGGGTCCGGCGCAGCCCCTGCCAGGCCGTCCTTGCCTGTGCGGCCCTCTGGGTCCCCATCATTGTGGCTGTGGCTCTGCCCGCGGCCTGGCTGGGCCCAGGGGAGAGCTTCTACTTTGGGAAGGGCCGCACGCGGGGCCCCAGGGCCCTGGTCTTCTCCCTGCTCCTCTTTGTCCTCCCGCTGGTCCTCCTGGGCTTCTGCTCCGGCCAGGTGCTCCGGCCAGGTGCTCTGGCATCTCCTCCGCCGGTGGGCGCAGGCGCGGCCCCGGGCCGCTGCCCCCATTCTCAAGGCCCTCTGCATGGTGACGGCCAACCTGGCCACCTTCGTGCTCTGCTTCCTCCTGCTGCACATGGCCTTGCTGGCCAGGCTTGTGGCCCAGGGGACAGGCACAACCTGCCCCACTGTCCAGAGGGTGGCGGCCTTCGTGCAGGTGGCCCCCGCCTGGCCAGCGCCAACTGCTGCCTGGACGCTGTGTGCTACTATTTTGTGGCCATGGAGTTCCAGGAGGAGGTGGGGGCTGTGCTCGCCAGGCCCTGGCCTTTTGCAGGGAGGGTGGCGGGCGCTGCTGCGTGCGGCCGCCCAGACCTGGGCGCCCAGGAGAGGGCCATGGGAGGGGGCCCCCCCTAGAGCTGCCGTCTTCCCACAGCCACTGTGTCCCTGAGAAGCAGCTGCCCTTGGTGCAGTGGGACAAGGCACTGTCTCGGGCTGTGGGTCCTGGGCCGGCTTCCCCTCTGCAGGTGGGGCCTGGCCACAACATCGGAGGTCTGTGACCTCATGGGTCTTTCTCCTCCGAGTTCAGCCTTTCCTTTGGCCCCCTCATGCTCAATGGCGCAGAGTGACCCCTGTTTACTCCAGGTGACCCTCCCAGTGCCGGACGTCCTGGGAAGGGTGTCACAGGAAAACGGGCCCTCGTCTCTCCTGTCACCTCTGTGTCACAACTAGATACCAAAGTCTGCTGCGACCCGGCTCGGGGGCCTCTCCGCAAGTCTTTGACGCCTGCTGGAGCCCCAGGTTGGGAGGGCGCCTGTCTCTGAGCTGGGTCCCAGTTAAAGAGACACAGCTGCCAAATGAGTTCAAAGAAATTCTTTTTCTTCTCATTAAAAAAAAAAGACTTTATTTATTTTTAGACAGAGGGGAAGGGAGGGAGAAATGGAGGGCAAGAAACATCAGTGTGTGCTTGCCTCTCGTGTGCCCCCTATTGGGGACCTGGTGGGCAACCCAGGCTTGTGTCCTGCCTGGGAATTGAACCAGCAACCCTTCAGTTTGCAAGCTGGTGCTCACCCACTGAGCTACACCAGCCAGGGCCCGAATAGGGTTTTCCCGACAATACTGAAGTCTTCTGGAATAGAGACTCCAACCCTCACACACCTCCAACGGCAGCTGCGCGCCGTGCTTTACTGCGGCGACGCCCATGTGCCCAGTGTCTCCTGCTAATCAGCCGACCAAGTTCACTGCCTGTGCCCTCAGTTTCTGTCCTGGATGCAGCTGTGTGGAGAGCAAAGGAACTTTGCGTGGGGACGTACATGCCAGCCGTCCTCCCACCTCGGGCCCCGTGCCACCCCTCGGGGAGACCCCCTTTCCTTCCAGGGCCACAACCTCTGCTCCGTGTGCCACTGCAGCCCCTGCCCTGGCCCGCGCGGTGCCTTCCAGGAGGGAAGCCGGTCGCCGCCACCCCGTCGACACCCCTGTGTGCTCCGGCCCCACCCAGTCAGGCCCTAATGCAGGGTGTCCCCTGCTCCCCACTTCCAGCAGCCGCACAGCAGGGAGGAGGCCGGGGGTCGGGCTGAGTGCGACGCTGCACTGCCAGGCGGTCGGGGAGCCATGCAAGTGGGTGGGGGTTTCTCTCCCTCCTCCACTGCCTCCTAGAAGCCCAGGTGGGTGACCAGGACCTGTCCTTCTCAGCCAGAAGAGAGGGTGGGGCCTAGGGCTGGGGGTTCCAGGGACCCTGAGCTGAGGAGCCTTTGTCCCCTGGCCTGGGGGGAGGAGGCGGCTGTGACCCCTCCAGCCTGGGGGGAAGCTGGGGTCCTCCCGGAAGGCCCTGGGGTTGGTGGGGGTCTGCCTGGGCCCGAGAGCCTGCAGCTAGCTGCCCTGAAGCTTAGGGTGCTGGTGGGTGGGGGCCTGTGTCTGGCTTGCTCCCCTGCTGCCTTGGGCCCCAGACCCCATCCATGATGTCCCCAGCAGGGTCCAGGGTGTTGGGCCCATTCAGTGCCCCTGGCCCGGGCTGGGCTGCTGGGGTGCCGGGGGCAGCCAGGAGCCCGCTGGGGAGAGCTCTACCTCGGGTTCCCCCTCAGGCCCCTCCCCCAGTCCCGCTCTGACTCTGAGAAGAGGTTGGGCGGACAGAGTGGGAAGACGGAGGTGACACAAACCAGCCTCCACCCTGTGCCCCTCCACTGGGCAGGTCCGAGGACGGTTTATTGACGAGTTTTGGAGGAGGAAGTAGGGGCGATGGTACCCCTCTGCCCAGGGAGGGCCCTGGGTCCAGCCGGTGGCCTGGCCCTCTGTGGAGCTCACTCGGAGCCTGTCCACTCAGCTGGAGCCCAGCGGTGGTTTCCCAAGCCCCCGCCGCCCAGGCTCCCGGCCTCTGCCCGCCTGAGCGGGCGTCCGGGTGTCCTCAGGTCCCGTGGCGGGTTTCCCTTTGGGGGTCCGGTACTTGTTCTTCTGACCATACAACAGGTTCCTCTGGAAAAGGCGGGGAAGGTGGCCGTGGTACAGCAGGACAGCCAGCACCATCCCTGCAGGAGACCGAGGGTCAGGCCGCCGGGCCCTGGGGCTCGTGCGACTGAAGACCACCCGGGCCACACACAGCGGGCCCTCCCTGGGATGGGGAGCCCACACACCTGGCGGGGGTCCTTTCCTGGACACTGCTCTTCCCAGCCATGCCCTTCCTCCAGGGCGCCTACCCCTGGGAGATGGGGATAAGCCACCGGGAGTCCCTGTGATCTGTGGACCACCATCTGGGGACCTGGGCCCAGCATGCTTTGCACCAGAGTTCACAGCCACTGGTGGAGCCTGTCTGGCCACTCTCTACCCAGGCCTCCTCGTGGTGGCAGAGGCTGGGGAGCGCGGTGCACAGGTCAGGGAGGCTGGCCGGCTGTGAGGGTCCCCGCAGGGGACACAGGGAGCCCTGCCGCCATATCGTCCCCTCCAGGGGCCCAGACCCTCTGTGACCAAGTCCAGACTCAGGCCACTCCCAGCCCCTCTCCCAGGGTGGAAAGGGAGTGGTCACCAGCCCCACTGAGGAGTGGCCTCGGTGTCTGGATCGCAGGGCGGAGCCCTCAGGCCCCGTGAGTGGCAGCGGCCTGGGAACACTGTCCAGCCCCCCCCTCCCCGCAGGGCCCCTCTGTCAGGAAGCAGCCCCTGAATGGACCCCACCCACCAGCTGGACCCCAGGGGCCAGATGCAGGGGTGTTATCTGTCCCTGCCCCTCGACCATGAGCTCCTACAGGACCGCAGTGTGCCCTGTGGGCCCTTACCTGTCAGAGGGCCCAGCCAGTACACCTGGGCATACTCTCGCAAGGTATGCCCATCGCAGTGGAAGGTGACTGAGGCAGCCAGGGCGGGGTTGAAGAAGGCAGACGTGAGGGGCCCGGCTGTGGAGGAAGCAGCAGATCAGCCTGGACGAGGCCCTGCCCTTGGCTCAGCCCCTCCTCCACCCCCTGCAGGGTGGGTGGCGGCCCGGGCAGGGGCGTCCCTTGGCTTCGAGATCGGGGAGCAGCTCAGCGAGTCTCTCCAGGGATGTCCAGCATCCATGCTGACCTCCCGTCCCTGGGGGGACTCACTCCCCCCCCCTTTTCTAATACCTCCCGCCTCCAGGGCTGTGGCCTTTGAGAGACAGACAGACAGACACAGGGAGGCAGAACCACAGAGACGGGCCAGGCCACACCAGGGTCGCACTGTGCTGGAGGGAGAGGGGAGATCTGGACCTGCAGCCTGGGCCCCAGAGAGCAGGGCCCTCCCCAGCAGGTCTGCGTCTCGGGGAAGGCAGGCGGCCGCATAGACTCGGAGCCCAGAGCCCCACCCCTGGGCCCTACCGGTGGGGCGCTGGCTGTGTGGGAGGCACCCCGGGGGCCACCCCAGGGCAGGAATGCAGGTGGTCTGGTCGCAGAGCACTGTCCCCTCCATCCCCCACAGGCTCAGCTGAGCCTGGGGTTCCCCGCCCGTGCCGGCCCTAGTGGCAGCTCACAGTGTGTGCCTGCCCCAGGAGGGGTTGGCAACACGGGCAGTGAGCCCTCGGTGCTGGCTCGGCCCTCACTGGGCACCCCACGTGGAGATGTGTCACGTCCAGCCCCAGTGCCAACCGTGCTGCCTGACAAAGTCCGAGCGTGGGGAGGACGACTTCACAGAAGCGTGTTCCGGCCTGGTGGACGTGGCAGGAATGGATATGTGGTGTTGATCTTAATCTTGCTGTCTCTTGGTGTTCTAACCTCTACTTTTCTGATAATTTGGAATCTCCTAGAAATGCTGACCATTCTCAGAGCTGAACAGCAACTAGGTCGGGCTGAGAACAATATCACCTTGGCCTTTCCCCAAAATAACCCCTCCTTCCCTGACCTGATTAAGCAGCTGTAGGATATGATGACATCAGCCAGTAGGGGGCCTGGAATACCCAAGGCAGCCCCTTAAGTAAGTCCCGAGGCAGATCCCCTCTAATGAAACAGCCCCTGAATGTCTAGAGTTGTTGGAATAACAGCCCCTCCTTTACCTTGAATAGGGACATGTATCTATTAGAATTAGACAGGCAAAGAAACAGGAG
The DNA here is from genome assembly GCF_014824575.4 of Sturnira hondurensis. Lineage (NCBI taxonomy): Eukaryota > Metazoa > Chordata > Mammalia > Chiroptera > Phyllostomidae > Sturnira > Sturnira hondurensis. The sequence continues at coordinate 678,263 of NW_028091124.1, read as the reverse complement.
AAGCTAGTTAGCTATTAAGCATGTAGAAAACAGTTACTAGAGAAATAGTTTATAATACACAGAAATATTTTAGATAGAAAGATAGATAGCTAAGTTAGACATTACAAAGGCTTATAATGAGTTTCCTAACCTCTGCTCGGTCTAGCGTATCGTTTTGTCCCATGACTAACTCTAAGAACTTTGATAAATAATAGGACATTTAAACTTTGTACATAGAGCCATTTTAAGTTGTCTGATTAATAGTTCTCCTGGTCAAAATAATTTTGTTCAACATAATCGAAATTATGGGAACTTTCGTACTTTTCCTGGTTACCTTTGTATTGATTTTTTTCTGCTTAACTGATCATGCTATGCACCTGTAAATGTGAATCACTACCAGAAATGAAAATATAAAAACCTGCTTGTACTTGCAATAAACGGAACAGTGCTTCACCTGCCTTTGAGCTGTGTAGTTGCCTGTTACCCAGCGCCGACGCCTATCCTCACCTCCAGGGACCCCTGGGCCCTGCTGAGGCCGGGCTGCGGCAGAGATGGGGGTGCTCGGCCTCGGCCCCTTCCTGCCGTGTCTCCCCTGCCTGGAGCCTGACCTACTGCAGGTGACCGGTCTGCAGTCAGCGGTCATGGGTGCCCCTCACGCCCAGCACAGGAGGCGCCCCGGCCATCTTCCTGGAAGGTCCTGCCCGACCCCAGGAGACCTTTTCTGAGAACTGAACACAGAATGGGGCGCTGGCTGAGGCCGTGGCCGGAGGCCCAGGGCAGCTCCCACTGGGCCTGAGGGACCCCAGGAGAATGTGGTCAGGAAGCTCACCTGGGAGGGTGAGCCTGACCCCCGAGAGGGGTTGGGAGCCTGCTGCCACCTCAGGGTGGGGTAAGCGTTGGTGCCAATAGGGAGGGAGAAATGTCAGCACCTGGTGGCCTCGGAAGGGGTGACTGAGCCTGGGCCCCACCCTGGAGAAATGGCATTGTCCCCCGCCACCTGAGCCCGAGTGTGGACCTTCTGGGATGAACATGAAGATGTCGGATCGTGGAGAGGCCCAGCCAGCAAGGACCGTCCTGAGGGGGCCACCCTCCTGCTGTGTCCAACCCAGCTGGTCATCACCCCACCCCAGCATCCCAGGACGTGGCCCCCCCCTTGGCCAGCAGCCCCGGGGCAGAGGTCCGAGTGCACCTGCTGGGGACCCCAGGTCTCACCTGTGTAGGCCGTGACGGTGACCAGCAGGGCCACGGCCAGCACCCTGTAGGGGGGCAGGCTGTTCCGGAGGCGGAGGAGGCTCAGGTGGAAGAAGAAGGCGCAGGCGCCCTCCACCAGCGTGCCGAGGGGCACGGTCGTGCGCAGGGCCGAGCTGCAGTGGGCCTCCATGAGGTTCTTCAGGACGTGCAGGTCGCTGAGCTCCCAGGCCCAGTACCGCCGGGTCATGGCGCAGGCCGCCTGCACACCCAGTGCCTGGGCCACCAGCCTCAGCAGCGTGTCGGGCAGCGTGGCCTCGGCCAGGAGCAGCTCCTGCAGGGCCACCGCAGGGTTGGCTGACGCGCCGTCGAAGGTGGCCCCGTGCACCAGGAAGAGCAGGAACAGCAGGGTCAGCAGCAGGTCGAGCCCGAGGCCCCCGGCCCAGGGGCCCAGCTCCACCAGCGCCCCCAGCTCCAGGCAGCAAGCCCCCAGCTGGGCCGCGCCGACCACCTCCCGGGCGAAGCTGGTGTAGATGCCTTCAGGGAGCAGGGCCTTGGACACTCTCCTGGCCACCTGGCAGAGGGCGATGGTGGCCAAGAAGAATGAGAGGGACACGTTCAGACCAGCCATCGGCCCAGGGGCTCTACTAGGAGCCGGACTGAGTGGGGACCTGAGCCCACGTGTCAGGGCCTGGCCCACCCCAGGTACAAGGGTGGGAAGCTGTGGACGTGTCCACCTGGGCTGGAGTCCTGGGAACACCACAGCTGCACCCTCACCTCCAACCCACCTGGGGCCAGCGCCTGAGCAGAGCTGGCAACGCCCACAGCTTCTCCCCTGGGGCCAGCGGCTCGCCAGGACGTTCCCCCCACCCCAGCGGCCCAAGGCCTAGACAGGCCGCACACAGCTGTGACTCACACCCAGGCTCCTGGCTCCACAGCCCGGCAGCTCTCACACCTGGGCCAGGTCCCCACCTGGGCGAGGGTCCCCGGCCCTGCCTGCACCGGGGCCACATGCCACCAGTCCCCTCCATGAAGGCAGCCATCTGGGGGCCAGGCCTCCCCCACAAGGAAACCAGGAGGGCCCCACCAGGGCTGCTCCAGGCACCCCCAAATCTGAAAGGGCAGAAAGGCCCACCTCGCCACACAGGGCGGCTGGTCTGCACGGCGGCTCAGATGAATGTGAGTGCTTTTCTAAGGAAGTAGAGCAGCCAGCCGGGGAGCTCAGAGTTTCACTCTGACCCCAGGACATGACGCACTGGAGGCCCGGGCCCCTGGCGAGTTGGGGGTCACCTGTGAAGGCCACCCCACGCCCCACCCAAGTGTGGAATGGGCCCCTTTCCAGAGGACACTGCTGGGCCACTGCCCTCCGGTCCAGAGGGGCTGGGGAGGTGGGGACAAGGCCGCAGCGCTGGTGTGATTCTCCCTCCTGAGCGTCCGGCTGAGCAGAGGCTTGTGGAGGAGGTGCTGAGCCGGACGTCCCCTGGGGGCACCTTGGTCCTGGCCCTGTTCCAGCTGCACCCTGGCCGCCCTGCTGACCTGTGGACCCGCGCTCTGGGCTGGCCCTCCTGGGTGCTGTGGCATGTGGCCCAGGTGCAGGGTCCACCCAGTGCGGCCCGCGCCCTCCTGCACCAGGGCTTGCCCGCCCCTCCCCCTCATTCTGTCCCGTTTGTTTTTACTCTTTCAACCTGACCCCTGTGCTGAGACCCGGGAGGGGCCACAGCGGGGAGGACCGGGGCCAGCTCTTTCCCCGGTTGTGGCAGCAGGCAACTTGGAGGGCCAGCACTTCGCCAGAGGGGCAAGGTGAACGCCAACAGGAGCCACCGCCCCCCCCCCCACCCGAGTCCACGACACTCACTGCAGAACCCGCAGCCGGCGCCAGGCCACAAACCGCCGCACGCACGCAGGCCCCGGGCCAGAGTTCGGTTATTCACACGGATCATCCAGGTCAATTTGTTCTTTATTTGCAGACTGTTTGATTTTTATGTAAAACTTCAAGCGAAGCACATCAGTCATCTGAGGGCTCTTCCGTGCCTCGCGGCAAACACATACACCCGGTGACCCACGCCGTTACCAAGACAGGGACCGTTTCCTCACCCCGGAGGCCCCTCACGCTCCTTCCTGGTGACGCTCGCCCACTCCTGACTCCTGTTACCGGGCTTGCGTTTCGTGTGGACGGGGACCATCGCGGGGACGTCTGTGAGGGGCGCCCTGCGTGCTGCCGGCCGCGTCCTGCTCCTGTTTGCTGCCGAGCGGCCGTCCACCTAAGGAAGACCACAGCCCGAGTGTCGTGTTGCTGCTGGTGCAGGGTGAGGGTCTTTTCGGTTTTTCTTGACACGAGGAAAGCTGCCATGAGCACTTTTGTGTAAATCTTCGCAGACAAACGCTGTTCTTCCCGGTAAACACCAGACATGCCTGGGTGGCAGGGCAGGTGGACCAGGGCAGGTGTCGCGTCAGCGGCACTGCAGTGACTTTGCCTGGGGGGCCGGGGTGTGTCCTGTGTGTGTCCTGTGACGAGAGTCGGGGGTGTGGAGGTGCACTCGTGTGTTCATTCCCCCATTCGTGGCTTAGGTTGCATTTCCCTGTGGACGGCTGATGTCCAGCCCGTTCTCATAAACTTTTTGATCATTCAAATACATTCTGCTCATTTTTTAATTAAGTGTGTATCTTTCGGTTACTGAGGCATACCGATTCGTCTTTTATTCCGACATGTCCCAGACACAAGCTCTTTGTCCTGTGCTCGTTCTGCACAAATCTTCTCCCAGGCCCTGGGCGTTTTATTAATGTCTTTTGAAAAGTACGTCTAGGAGTGTCATAGTTTTGTGTTTTACATTTAGGTCTGAGATCCATTTTGACTTAGCTTCTCAACTTTCGTGAAAAGTGTATGATCTGAAGCCAGATTCCTTTTTTCTTTTCCTTTGGACACACGGGCTCCCCATGGCCCCAGCACTGCCGGCCGCAGAGACGGCCCGCCTTCCACTGCACGGGCCTTGCTCCTCGGTCAGACCGTGACTACGTGCGTGGGTCTGTGGGTCTGTGGCTGGTCTGTGTTCTGCCCCACTGACCCTTTGCCTATTTGTTTATTTTAAATATATTTTATTGATTATGCTATTACAGTTGTCCCATTTTCCCCCCTTCACTCCCTTCTACCCTGCACACCTCCTCCTACCCACACCCCCCCCCTTTAGTTCATGTCCATGAGTCATACACAGAAGTTCTTTGGCTTCTCCATTTCCCCTACTATTCTTGCCCTCCCCTTTCTGTTTTCTCCCCACCACCTATGCTACTTATTCTCTGTACCTTCTCCCCCCTTCTCCTCCTCCCACTCCCCTATTGCTATCCCTCCATATGATCTCCATTTCTGTGGTTCTGTTCCTGTTCTAGCCGTTTGCTTAGTTTGCTTTTGTTTTTGTTTTAGGTGTGGTTGTTAGTAGTTGTGAGTTTGCTGTCATTTTACTGTTCATATTTTGTCTTCTTTTTCTTAGATAAATCTCTTTAACATTTCATATTTATTATATGAACTTGGGCTTGGCAATGATGAACTCCTTTAACTTGACCTTATCTAGGAAGCACTTTATCTGCCCTTCCATTCTAAATGAAAGCTTTGCCGGATAAAGCAATCTTGGATGTAGGTCCTTGGATTTCATGACTTGGAGTACTTCTTTCTAGCCCCTTCTTGCCTGTAAGGGCTCTTTTGAGAAATCGGCTGACAGTCTGATGGGAACTCCTTTGTAGGTGACTGTCCCCTTATCTCTTGCTGCTTCTAGGATTCTCTCCTTCATTTTCATCTTGGCTAATGTAATTATGATGTGCCTTGGTGTGTTCCTCCTTGGGTCGACGTTCTTTGGGACTCTCTCTCTGAGCTTCCTGGACTTCCTGGAAGTCTATTTCCTTTGTCAGATTAGGGAACGTTCTCCTTTATTATTTGTTCAAATAAGTGTTCCACTTGTTGCTGTTCCTCTTCCCCTTCTGGTACCCCTATAATTCAGATGTTGGAATGTGTAAAGATGTCCTGGAGGTTCCTAAGCCTCTCCTCATTTTTCTGAATTCTTGTTTCTTCATTCTTTTCTATTTGGATGTTTCTTCCTTCTGGCCCACTCACGGATTTGAGTCCCAGTTTCCTTCCCATCACTATTGTTTCCCTGTACATTTTCCTTTATTTCACTTAGTGAAGCCTTCATTTTTTCATCTAATTTGCAACCAAATTCAACCAATTTTGTGAGCATCCTGATTACCAGTGTTTTGAAGTGTGCATCTGATAGGTTGGCTATCTCTTTGTCACTTAGTTGTCTTTTTTCTGGAACTTTGATCTGTTCTTTCCTTTGGGCCATTTTTTTTTTGTCTTGACGCACCTGTTACATAGTGAGGGGTGGAGCCTTAGGTGCTCACCTGGGAGGGGTAACCCATGTCACTGGGTTGTGACACTGTACGTGGGGGAGGGGTCTGAGAGGGAACAATGGCCCTTGCTCTACTCTCTGCCAGATTTCAGTTACTTCGCTGCTTCCCCCAAGCAAACTGGGCCCTTGTGGTGCTGATTCCCAGGTGGGTGGGTTTCTGTACATTCTAGGACCCCGTGGGTCTCTCCAACGGACTCCCCTGTGAGGCTGGGAGTTTCTCCTGCTGCTGCCTCAACCCCACAGGGGTTTTTAATCGATGGTTTGACGCTTCATTTCCCTGTGCTGGAGCTCTGGGTTACTCCACCTGTCTCGCTCCCCAGTTGTTCCTCCTGGTTTGTCTGCGCACGAATGTGGGACTGCCCGCTCCACCAGCTGCCACCGTAGCCTGGCCAGCCAGCCGCAGCCTTGGCTGCCCCGTCCTGCAGTCACCGCCTTGCTGCGAGTCCGCCCTGCGTGCCGGTCTCCGCTCTTTCTCCCTGTGTCCGGGTGTTTCTTCTCTAACTCCTTGGTTGTCGGACTTCCATACAGTTCCATTTTCTGTCAGTTGTGGTTGTGTTTGTCTTTAAATTGTTGTCCTTCTTCTGGTTGTGCGAGGAGGCACAGGGTGGCCACCTACGCCTCCATCTTGGCCGGCAGTCCCCCTTTGCCACTTCTTTTGCCAAGACCACCCACCCTGGCTTGAGTTGCGAAAGCTTCCAGTAAGACTTGACGTCGGGTAACGTGAGTCTGACTCGGTTTTCCATCAGTGTTGTGTGGGCTGTTCTGGGTCCTCTGCCTTTGCCTATACACTTCAGACTCAGTGCGTCCACATCGGGTTAGTTTGCTGGATTTTGAGGGAACTGCACTGAGTTTATGGGTCCAATGGGAAGAGCTCACATCGTCACAGTACTGAGTTTCCCGATCCGTGAGCACGGGTCTCTCCATTTGTTTAGGTCATCTTTGGTTCATTTTCTCCGGGTTTTGTAACTTTCCACGTGCAGATCCTGTGCGTGTTGTTTGATCATTCATGTCTCTCTCCCTCTCTCTTTTTGGTGCTGCTGAAAATGGTGTTTTTAACAGCTTACTGCTGAGCTGTGGGAAAGCACTGACTTCTGTATACTAACTTTGTGTCCTGGGACCTCGCTACAAGCCCTGTTAGTTCCAGGGTTTTTTGGTCTTTGTTTTTGTCAGCTCTTTGGGATTGTCTTCATAGACAATCATTTTAAATTCCCACCTGAGAATATGTTTATTGATTTTAGAGAGAGGAAAAGAAAGTAAGCAAGTGAGAGAGAAACATTAACCGGTTGCCTCCAGCACGCGCCTGGACTGGGCAGGAAACCCACAACCCAGGTGTGTGCCCTGACTGGGGATTGAACCCACAGCCTTTCGGTGTGTGGGTCAATGCTCCACCCACCGGAGCCACCCGGCCAAGGCTTCGCAGGCAAGCTCGTCATCGCCAACAGCCTTCCTTCTTCCTTCCCAACCCGTACGCCCGCTTTCCCTTCGCACATCCTGCTGCCCCTCGCGTTTCCAGCACAGAGTTGACTGGGACCGGAGAGGGGACAGCCTGGCCTTGTCCTCCCCTGAGGGGGCCCCTCCGGGGTCCCGTCCTTGAGCGTGCCATCAGCGTGGGACTTCCTTGCCAAGTCCAGGGAGTTCCCGGGATTTCTGACTGGTCCCTGCTCCAGAGAGCTTCGTGGTGGAGGCAGCTCTGGGCACAGCCGTGGCCATTTCTCTTCTTCCCCCGCAACTGGTCTTTGCACCCCAGTGTGAGAACTCGGGGTGCTCCTAGTGGTGAAACCCGTGCCCGTGTGAGGGTTCTGGAGTTTCTGGCGGCCAGCTGGCCTGCGTCTGCCCCCACGGCCAGCCATATAGCTCTAGCTATGCCTTCTCCGGGAAGCAGGTCTCGGCTGTGACTCCATGCTTGTCACTCCAGGTTTGGGGGTGCAGCCAGCCCTGCACCCTTGATTTTCTGTTGGGTGCCAGAAAACTCAGTGACTGTTTATTCAGCCTTTTCTCCAGGTTAGGATGGGACTCAAGGCTGCTGGATTCTTCACGGGTCCTGTGGGGTCACTGAATGCTTTTACCTCTTTGGGGAGATCGGAATCCGTCGGAGGGCTCTCACGCCTCTTTTCCTCTCCCCAGCCCCCGCCGCTCCCTCCGGATTTTATGTTCGAAATGGGGTTGCTCTCTGTCTGGCCCCCCAGTCGTGAGGACTCCCCGCCTACGCTGGACACGGGTCCCCCTTCAGTCGCGTGCCCTCGGTGGCCTTCCCTGCGCAGCACCTGTCGGGCGTCCGAGCACTCTGCTGGCGGCCTCTCCTGCTTCTCTTTTCGCTCATGGACTGGGGCTTTGTTTCCTGTGAGACCTTTCTCTGCCTCTAGGGTCGTGAAGTCTTTCTCCCAGAAGTTTATGGCCTTTGGGTCACACTCATACCTATGAGCTACTTTGAGTCCATCTCGGATACGACCTCAGGTTTATTTTTTCATATAGCTGTTCCAAACTTTTTGAAAACATTGCCCTTTTTTCCTTAAATTGCTTTTTAAAAAAACATTAATTTTAGATGTTATCAGAAGTGACGGGGACCTACGTTTTCGGTCCATGTACAGCCCTGGGAATTGAGAACGTGTGTATGTAGATTTATGGCACCAGCACCGTTAGGAGGGGACAGAGCTGTGCTGTCGCCCAAAAAGCTCTCAGGCCACACTCAGACCACGATCCCTGGGGACAACTAGCGTGTTCTCCCACACACCACCCGGTCTTTTTGAAGTTGTCACCTAAGAGGGGGCCTGCACAGGGTCCCCTTCAGGGATGGAGTGCCCACCAGCATCCATACTCAGTGGCTCACAGAGGGATGGACCAGACGGCCCAGCCACTCACCTGCTGAAAGACGTGGCCGCAGCCAGGTGCGGAGGGAGGTGGGCAGGGCTCCCACCATCAACACCCTCTGTTCCTCCCACCCCAAGGCTCACCCCCCCACATGACCCCAGGGGAGGCGGGTGCCATCCCTGGCAGTGCTGACCGCCCGGCCGGTGACCCTCCTCAGCTCCACCGACAGACGCCGCGCACGAGGACAAACAGGACAGGCCGGCAGTCGGGTGCTTCGTAAGGAGCGCGTTTATTTTCAGCTGGACACACACAGCACAGGGCCTAGAGCCTAACACTTGGTTCAGGACGTCAGGGAGCGGGGCCGCTACATCGGGATGGAGGTCATGGAGCAGGGGCTGGGGCGTGCCACACAACCACGCAGGTGCAAGCCACAGGGGACCTCAGGGGACAGGCAGCCACAGGGCAGACAGGCCTGGGAAGAAGCCGCACCCTGCTGTCAGGAGCAGCAGCAGCAGCGTGGCTGCCTCCCTCGCGCCTCCTCACACCCGCCCCCTGGGGGCTGAAGGACCTGGGTGTGTGCCTGTGTGTGTGAGTGCGTGTGGCGGTGAAAGGAACACTGCCGTCTCACGAGTGATTCCTCAGAGTGGGAGGCCTTGCCACTTCCCAGCATCCCAGCATCCCCCGGAAGCGGGACAGGCCACTGGAGGCCACAGTCCACTCCCTGGGGCCTCTCCCTCGAGCTACCCACCCCCACCCGGGACAGAGAGCCCAGGGCAGCCGAGGATGGCTGTCCCTCACACAAAAGGAGGCTGCGGCAGGAGCAGCATCCAGCACTCAAACAAAACCACCCGAGAGGGGGCACTTTCTGGACCCTCTCCCTTCCCCACTCAGGGGAAGCAGCAGCCTCGGCCCAGCCCGACTTTGCTCACTGCTCCCCAAAGGGGAGGACCTCGGGGGTTTCCGACCAGCCTCACTTCGCAGATATGGAAACTGAGTCCCAGCTTGCTGAACGACTTGTCCCAGCTGATATGACACGTGGGGAGTTCAGGCAGGGAGACCAGGCTTCCTGACCGTGCATGGGTTTCCTGCCCGTCAGCCCTGGGTGTGCAGGCCCCCAGCCAGGCCCTCCCAGGACAGCAGGTCGCTGAGGGGACACCAGGCTCTGAGTCACGGCCAAGATGGCTCCAGGCCAAAACAAAACCCTCCTGGGGCCTCCATGGCTGTGGAGGCTCCTGCACTTGGGGTGGTTCCCAGGAACCCTCGAGGGGGCCCCTTCCCTCAGCCCACACATCAGGTGCTCTGCGGGCTGGCTGGCCTCAGGCACCTGTGCGTGGGGGCAAAGTCCTCAGGCTGGCTGACCTGAGGGGGTTGGGGCCGGGCTCTCGGGAGCTGGACCATCTTGGAACAACATGCCACCCCTGCCTCTTCTCCCTGCCACAGGGCTGTCATAAAAGCCAGGATGAGTCCTCATCCCAGCCACCACCTCCTGGAGTATCTGTGGAGGGCAGCCCAGGCCTGTTTCTGGAAAATGCTTGTGTCCAGCTCAGGAAGCGACTCTCACCTGGGACCTCCAAGGACAGCAGCTGAGCCTGCGTTTCACCTGGCATCGTCCCGGCCCTGACGGACTGACAGGTGTCTCCAGGAGGAGACGGGCCTGGGGCAGGAGGGCAGCCGGGAGCCTCGGGGGCCACCCTGTGCTTCGCCAGAGGGCAAGTTCGGAAAGGCACTGCCAGCTCCCAGCTGCGCATGCAGGCCAGCGAACGCAGACACGGCTGCACCACGGACCGAGCCACCTTCCCAAGGAAAACCCCGACCTTGTTGCTCCGATGGGAGCCAACACCTCACATCCCCAGGGGAGAGACGCTGGGGACAGTCTGGTCTCCAGGCCTGAACTGAGAGAACATCCCTGTGTCATATCAGCACCACCACGCAGGACAGTGTGGGACAGAGCGGGGTCTCAGAGCCATGGGCTTGGGGCTGAGCTGGGGTCCTCCCAGCCAGGTGGGGGGGCAGGTGTCTGTGAGCTGTGCCCGGCTGGGTGGGCGGGGGGCTGGAAGGTGCCAGAAATGCCATGGGCAGCAAGGCTGGGCATGCACCTGGGGCCGGATGACACCGCTCTGGGCCAGCCACAGTGGGGACAGCTTTACGGTGTTGCTTTGTTTTGTTTTGGAGCTAGAAAGATGCCAAATGTGCCTTTGGTTGTGGGAACAGGTCACATAAAACCCTCCAGGCCCCCTGGTTTCTCTGATGGGTTTAACACCTAGGCAGGACATCCGGTCTGACTCTGCGCTGGGCTGATTCCTCCCCTGGCCTGGGCGACCCACAGGCATGGGGTCTGCCAAGGGGACCAAGTGGATATTGTACCAAGGCTGGAATGATCAAGGCCAGAGCCTCCTACCAGAGGGAACGCCCAGCGCCAGGCACCCTCACCTGCCCCTCGGTGTCTGACTGTCCTTCCCAGGAGCCCTGTTCTCTGGGGGCAAAGGAGGAGTCAGACCTTCTCCCCGGGAGCAGCCTTGCGCTCTCCCCACTTCTCACAGCAGCTGGAGACACTGAATCACAAGCCCCTCGCTGTCTGGGACATCACCCCCGACTCCCTGTAATGCCTTCCAGACACAGGACACCACTGTGGGATGTGGCCCCTCTCCTGGGCCTCCCAGGGCAGCCCCCCCACCGGCCTCCCCCGTCTCCCGCTGGCTGCGTGCAGGTGAGATGTAGCTTGTATCTCCCACCAGAAGTGAGGTGCCCCCTTCCGGGCTGCAGGGCCGTCAGGCAGCAGGACCCTGGACACAGGCAAAAGCCCCGGGGCCAGGGCCTGCCCCGGAGGCGCCGGCCTCCCTGAGGTCTTCCGAGCGGCTGCCCAGCCTGTCTGTCCCTCAGAGGCTTGGGGGATACGTGTGGGAACAAGCGGGAAGGGTTCCTCTGAATCCTACAGGTCGTTAGAAATAAATACTTATAAATAGAACACAGTCTTAGAGTTAATTTCTGAGAGGACTGTCTCCACGTCGCTAACTACTGTATATTAATTATAAGTCTGTCTATGCTTAAAAAAATATTAGAATGTCAGCGATGCCCCCTGACTGGGGCCCTCCGGCCCCCTCCGTGTCTCCCAGCCCCTCCCCCCAGGGCACATCTCAGAGAAGAAATGACAACAACCGGGGCTTCTGCTGGAGCAGGACAGGCCAGGTCCGTGGGGAGGTGGAGTGGCGCAGGCCCCCAGGCCAGCTCGGCGTGCCTGGGAGGGGGGCCTGGTTGGCCGGTTGTGAGGAGCGCTGGGGGCGAAGACAGACGGATGGCGAGGGCCAGGCTGGGCCCACTGGGTGTCGGGAGGGTGGGGTGTCTTCCGCTCAGACCCTCATCTGGGCAGCCCTCCTTCTGGAGAGCTTGGAGCTGTGAGAGGGTTCGGGGGGAGGCAGAGGTCAGGGGGCGACGGCAGAGGGGAAGCCGCAGCCGCCCCGCCGCTCTATGGCCTGGAACCTCTGGTTCCCTCATTTCCCGAGGGTCGTGACCTCTGTCTCCTGTCTCTGTGACCCCTGTAAATCACGGATGTGGGGGGCTGCCCAGTCCCTGCAGGAACAGTCGCACCCAGCCGGGCACACCAACGGCCTCGGCCTCGGGGTGCTCTCAGGCCTGCGCCCTCCCTGGGCCCCACGCTGGCAGGGATCCCGCGCAGGTCCGAGGCGGCGTACCGTATGGTCCCGGCCAGGAGGGGGTTGAACGCGTACAGCCAGTCGTGCATGTCCTTGTCGCTGCTCGCCTGCAGCAGGATGCCACGGTGCTCCGTGCAGACCGCGAAGGTGTGGGGCGTCTGCAGGGGCACTGCGTGGTGAGCATGCGCCGGCCCGCCCCCACCAGGGCCGCCCCGCCCGCCCCGCGCCCCGCCCGCCCCGCGCGCTGCACCTTGAGCATGGCCTGCTGGTCCTCGCTGTACTCCACCTGGGCGGCGGAGAGGTTGAGCACGAACCGCTCCACAGCGTCCTTGTCACTGTTGTACATGTAGGCGTAGGGCCGCCGCACCACCACAAAGCGCTTGGCCCAGCCGGCCGTGTGCGGCTCCAGGAAGTGCAGGTAGCCCTTCTTGGAGACGATGGGGCTGCAGGACGGGACATCTGCTCGCTTGAGCCCTCCTGGCACCAGTGGGCGCCCCCTCCCGACCGTGTCACCCCCGGCGCAGGTCAGAACCTGGGCCTCCGAGAGGAAGAGCTGAGCCTGAGGCACCAGGCCTGGCGGGACCCTCACCCAGCAGGTGGTAGACCACAGCCCCCAACCTGTCCCTGAGCCCCAGTCCCTGGCTGTGAAATGGAGAAACTTTAAAAAGCCTGAGGCTGCCCCAGCCTGCCCCCGACCACAACCCACCCCCCGGCTGCCAGGGCCCGCGGACAGAGGCACAGTGGCCACACTGGCCATCTGCAGACACCATTACAAGGGTCTTTCTGCAGAGCCCCACTCTGCATCACAGGCCTGGGCCCTATCTCTGACCTATGTCCTGCCAAGGTCAGGGGACGCCTCGGCAGAGCCCGTTTGGGGCAGTGCCCTGCACACCTGACCCGGATCTCCTGGATGTCGGGAACCAGCAGGCGCCGGGGCTCCTTGTCTGCTTCCGCAGCCAGGGCAGGCGAGGGGGGCTTCTTGGAATCAGTCTCTGGCAGGGGCTCCAGCTCTGGACTGGCGGGTGGGGAGCTGGGCTGGGGGGTCCTGGGAGAGGGCAGAGTGAAGCTGCCACGCTCCTGCCTGGAGCGCCTTCACTGGGCCGGACCACCCTGGGCTCCCCAGCAGAGCACCCTGTGGGCCCTCCAGCCACCTGCCCACAGCACCTGCTGCCTGTTTCCAGGGTTGCGCTGGGCGCAGTGGGGAAGGTCCCAACTGCAAGGGGTTCAACCCCCCTTCTCCTGGGGCGCCTTCTGCCCCTCCCCTGTCACCCTCACAAAGGTGGCTTCAGCGACTCGTCATCTCCAAAATCGAGCTGAAGTTGACCCCGGAAGCTCTCAGGGGCCATTTGTGCAGAGGGAGCCACTGGCCCCTGGCACCCTGAGGCCCAAGTGACAGGACCCGGGGGCCAGGAGGCCCATCTCAGGATGGACGCCACAGGGCTCAATGTCGTTTTTTAAGTTTTAAGGAGAAAATTCAGAAATGTGGGGGCATTTTAAAATCGTGTCCTCAGACAGAGGTGGGCAGTATTAGCAGCCTTGGCAATGGCCTCTTCCCAGCTGCCTGTGTCCTTGTTTGCAGGGCCAGCTCGCTCCGCGCGCCCCGAAGCTCTGTTCCCCGTGTGTCCTCACTGTTTTACGAGCGAGGCCCGTGAAGAGGTTTCTCGTTTTGGGATGCTCTGATCCCTTCCTGCTTTGACTCAGGGCTAACCAAGTGTAGGCCTTGGCAGAAACGGACCCAGAAAGGTTAGGACACCATGTTCGCACGGGTCTGCGGGTGAGTGCGGGGCAGGCCCAAGGGTATCCGTCCTGTGTCGCCAGCCCCCTGGGCCCCGGCACAGCCATTGTCAGCGATCGGCCCTTGGCACCAGATGCTGCTCCAGAGCCTGAGCTCACTCACCGCAGGTCGGCGGCTCCGGCTCCGTATCGCCCTTCGACCAGGGAGGGGCAGGTAGAGGAGGGGGTGAGCGTGGCTGCCCCCACAGGGGACACGGGCGGGTCCCGCAACAGGGTGACAGACATCTCAGAGAGCTGCGGAGGGGAGAGAGTCTTTCGCGGGGGACACAGGGAGGAGACAGTCTCTGGGTCCTCGGGGTGGGGACTCCCATGCCAGGGCTGATTCCTGCCCCTTGGCTGGCACTTCGGCTCCCGTTTGGGACGCTGCCACCCCAACCACAGGTACCCCCTTCCCAGTCCCCCAGCGCCTCAGGGCCCCGCCAGGGACTCGCAGATGCATGGGGCCCAAAGAGCAGTGAGGACCACGTCGGGTGGGGGTGGGGAAGGCGTGGCTGAGCCCAGACTCCAAGGCGTGCGGCCCGAGGGCTTCGGGCAGCTGGCGCAGCGGCTGTGAGTCGGGGCACCCACCTTGCTCTCACTGGCGCTGACACAGACGTGGCTGTGTGTGTACTCTCTGTTGAACGTGTGTGTAAGGAGCCGCAGGCACTGTGGAAATGGTGAACACCCGTCAGGGGCCTCCCAGGACCTGGCCCGGCTGACGGTGGGGCCCCCAACAGCATGGTGACTGGCTGAGGGGCCTGGCATTGCAGGTCAAGGTGGCCAGCACCTCCAGGCCTCCAAAAAGATGGGGTGAGCTGGGGAAGCCTTCTTGGGGGCTCCCAATCACAAGAAGGGCTGGGATGGGGGTGATGAGCTCTCTGTCAGTTTAGGTATTCAAGAGAGGGCATGCCACTGCTTGGGAGGATGCTGTAAAGACCCCCAAATTTCAGTGTGGGCGCAGTGGGGGCAGCAAGCAAGGGGACCCCATAGATAGATCCTCCTCCTCCTCCTGGCTCCCAACCCTGACAGGAGCCGACACAGACAAGGCCAGGTACCCGGGCCTACCTTGACGGCCAGCTCCCGCTGCCTCTCGTCAGGTGCCTCCAGGGGCGACGGTCGGCCATCGGCTGAGAGAGGGGAGGAGGCGCCAGACGAACTGCGGGACTCGGAGTCCTCGCTGGATGCGGGGGACAGTGTCTCAGGGACAGGCCGCTGGGTGGTCTCCAGCTTCTCCCGCAGCAGCAGATAGTGCCTGGTCTTCTCCACCTGCACACGGAAGCCAGGAGGCCTCACCTGCTGTGCTTGAGCAGCGGGCCGGGTGGCAGTGGGGCAGGGGGCGGGGAGCGTGTGGCAGCCAGCGGCCCGCTGAGCCCCAGGGCCCCAGGGCAAACCCTGGGGGAGCCCACTGACCTGAGGCCAGGCTGCTGCCAGGACACAGCCCCCACCTGCACCGTGAGGCCAACACAGCACCCTCCCTCCATCCTGGCCTTGCAACCAGTATTTGGTGGCCAAGAGCAGGTGGACATGGGCACTTCGAGACCAGCTTCCTGAGGGGCCCAGCCCACCCCCTTGTCTTTCTGGCTGCTCTCTGCAAGTTGACAGCCCTCGGCGATCAGGTTGACAGTGAGCCTGCCTGGTCCCACGCTCTGTCCACCATGGCCTAGGACCCCAGGACCCCAGCACCCCAGCACGGACTCACTTCCTGCAGGAGGCTCAGCTTCTCCAGCTCCCACTGGTGGTCCAGGATGAGGCTGTCACTGCGGGGCCTCCAGCCAGCCAGGTTCTCCTCGCCCCGCACATAGGCCACGGACGTGTCCAGTACCCGCCGGCGCCGCCGCTGCATCCCTGCATGGGGGCGCCAGTCCAGCCCCGTCCCTACCCGTGACCACGCCCCCGACCCCACCGCCCGCCCTTGGTGCTCCCCGGCCTGCAGAGTCACGCTGGGCTCACCCACAAGAAGTCATCTGGCATAGCGTCCCATGGGGATCACAGCTGTGACCTTCTGCCTGCCTCCCCCCACTTTGCTGGGCCTCTCCCCTCACTGTCCCTGGCCCCTTAGAACATCCCCAGGACCTCACAGGGAAGGGACCCCCAAGTGGCAGCTTAGTTGAGGTCCTCTGAAATGATCCAAAGACACCAGGTGATGTGCCTCAAAATGCCACACCCCTGCCCCCACCTCCAGCTGCTGCAGAGAGCAGGGTGGACACTTACCTGGGCTGCCGGCGTCAGCCACGTGGCACAGGCTGAGCTCATACACGCCCGTCACTCGGTTGCTGTGGGAGCAGCACCGTCATCAGGCCCAGCCCGTCCTCACGGGGCGGCCGAGTATCAGGTCCCCACACTGCAGTCCCCCAAGGACCGGTCCCACCCCTGACCCCCTCTCCTCTGGAACAACTGCTCCCTCCAAGGGCAGCCCACCACCCCTCACGGACCCTCCTCACAGCCAGCCCAAGGCCACTGAGTCCTGACCCCACACTCCCTCCTCCCACTACACACACAGTTGCCCAGACACGGAACCCACAGCCCAGAGCAGGAGGGAGTGTGGGGGCACAGCTGGTCCTGGCCTGTGGCGTCTGGCCCTCGGGCACCATCAGCCTCCACCCAGAGCCCCCACCCAGCCTGGCCCCCACATTTACCCAGCCTCTTTCTCCCTGATGGCAGATCCCATGGCCCCCAGGGAGGAAGGTTGGCTGGCGCTGGGGGGGGGGGGGGCAGTCTGGCTTCCCAACATCCCCACCATCGGGTGAGTGAGAAGGGCCAAGAGCAGGGGCCCAGCCAGGGCGGCCAAGCTGGGCTCTCACGCAGGCCGGTCTGTGCCCCAGTGCCCCCTGAGCAAGCTGGTCAGCCCTGGTGACCGGGACACCCCACCTATCCCGCCCACCCGAAGCCCACCTCTCAGAGGCCCGTAGGCTCCCGCTGCCGAACAGGTTGCGGATGGAGCGCGAGGCGGGCAGCTTGGCGTCTCGGGAATAGAAGACCATGCAGAAGTCCTTGGTGATCACGGCTGGCTGGGCGCAGTTCTCCATCTGTGGGGCCCGGGGCGGGGCAGGGCTTAGGCACAGGGACCCCCTTGCTGGCCCCCACCACAGCCCAGGCCTTCCCGGCCTGCTGTGGCCCCAGACCCAGGTGGCAGGAAGTCTCTACTCCCATTGGAGACCCCGGGGATGGAGACAGCAGCCCTGTCTCCCAGGGCCACCGAGGGCCTGGTTTCTGTGTGGGGACCCCAAGGGGGCTGGACACAGGCCTCAGCTGCCTCAGCGTGAAATTGGTGACATGCCGCACAAGGTGTTTATAAGAAGTGCCCACATATGTTTTCCTGAAGCTCAGCTGTAGCTGCTGACAAAGCTGAGGGCACCAGGCACTTGTCTGGGCAGAGCCCCACGTCACAGGTCAAGTAACCAGGCTCCGAGGGGAGGCCTTGCCCTCAACCCCATCATCGAACCCAAACTTCCAGATTAGATTCCCGGCTACTGTGCCTCCTAGAAACACCCATGCTTCCAGCCTGCTTCTGTGCCTCAAGACCCTGGGGTTGGGGGGAGGCTTGTGTTTTTCCACTGCCTGGAACACAGATGCAATGTCTGGTGGGGCTGCAGCCACCTGGCAGTGCTGAGGACGACCCCACATGGTGAAGTCAGCAAAGGGGGTGGGCTGAGCACTGCCTTCAGTGTATAGGATGTGACAAGGACTTGGGAAGGCAGCGGGGCTGCGTGGGCTTGTGCAGGGCTCACTTCGCCCTCCTGCCCCGGGCAAAAACCTCGGGCTTGAGCTTGGGGGTCAGGGTGTTGGTGGCACCCAGGCAGAGCGGTCTTGCCTCGATATAAGCAGAGAGGGTCATGTAGATCTTCTCTCGGTACGGGGTGACGCGGTTCAGCAGGAGAGAGTTGTGCATGGAGCTGTCCCACGCAGCCTCAAACTGGTAGAAGGTCCTGGGAGGGAGCAGAGTGAAGGTGAGATAATGCCTCGAAAGCCACTCTCAGGTGGGATGGGGACATGCAGAAGGACAGACGGACAGAGACGTGTGGGCAACCTGCCGGGAGCACCACTGGGGCCACAGGCCTGGAGGCCCAGGTGGCAGTGTCCAGGAAGGATGGGCCCTTCCTTACTCAGGACTGGGAGGAGGGGACAGAAATGCCACCGGCAGGGTGAGTCCAGCTGTCACCTCCACCATGGATGGATGGTGGCATGCGGTAACCCACAGCCCTCACATTGAGGGGCAGGGAGGGTGGAGAGGAGAGAAGGAAGGAGAGAGGACAGCGGGGGCACGGGGACAGGAAGGAAGCCTCGTCTGAGTGAGGAGGCACCACGGGCTCTCCTTGGACCCTAAAGAGCCCGCCCGGGTTTGCAAAACCCTCCGAGGCCCGTCTCCTCTGTCACTGACTCGCCTTGGGGGGGACAGGCCCCTGGGGAGGATGCTGGGAGTGGAAGCCAGGCGGCGGATGGCAGACCGCTCCACCCCCGCCCACTGTGGCCAGGCTGTGCCCTCAGGCGGAGCAGGCAGGGTCTCTCTTCCTGCCGCCGTGGCCAACCAGGGAGGGTAATGAGCAGAGCCTGAGCTGGGGGCCGCTCAGGCCATGGACGGCCAAGCCCCTGAGCTTTGCCTGCACGTGGTCTGTGGGGAATGGGCCACAGTCCCCGCTGTGGCAGCGCTGCCAGCCGCCTGCCTCGCCTGCTTTCCTTCCCAGCATCCTCACAGAGACCCAGCTGAGGCGCACACCCACACAGCAGCAGGGCGGTGGCACAGGCCCTGCACGGCCCGGCCCAGGAGTGCAGAGGGTGTCCAGGGAGCCCGTCTCTCGGTGGCACAGCCCAGGGGCACGGGTGAAGCAGTGACATGGGGTGGGGCCACTGTCAGACGTACATCATCGAGGACAAAGGTCCAGAAGAAGGGACACGAGGTCAGCAGGGGAAGGACAGACAAAGAGCACAGGGGTGTCGGAGGAGAAAGGAACTTGGAAAGCAGAAGCAGGTGCAGAAGAGAGATTCGGGCTGTACCTAGTGTCACTTCCAAATGAGACGCTAAAGGCAGGCAGGCAGGACACACGCACACACACAGAAGAGACCACGTGTCAGGACTGCACCGTCACCCCCCGCACAAGCTCCCGGCCACGGCGGACTTGCCACTCCGAGCCCCACCCA
This sequence comes from Sturnira hondurensis, assembly GCF_014824575.4. NCBI lineage: Eukaryota > Metazoa > Chordata > Mammalia > Chiroptera > Phyllostomidae > Sturnira > Sturnira hondurensis. The sequence continues at coordinate 659,335 of NW_028091124.1, read as the reverse complement.
CAGTGTCTGCAGGGGTGTCTTGGGTCTGTTCCAAGGGGCTGTGACCAAGACCTAGAGAGGTGCTGTCCGCCCCAGGGGCCCCCAACACCTAGGCTCTGTGGCGTCAGAGCCAGAGGCCCCATGCAGCCCAGCTTGGAGCAGACGTCCCCATACCACCCAGCTCCAAATGCCACATCCCAGCCTCCCCCACCCCGCCCCCAGCCTGTCAGGAGACATCTCTTCCTGCCTCACAGAGACACCCTGCAGGTTGGCTTGGGGCCCCAGAAGCCCAGGTTAGCACCACCACCACCACCACCACCACCACCACCACCACCATGGCCTCTTGTCCCCCCAGGGCGCTGGGTGAGGCTCCGCCTTGGGGGCCAGGATGTGTGCCCAGCTGGACCCTGGGCCTGGGGCTCAAGAGGCAGGCCCATCTGCACACCAGGCCCCTCCAAGGCCCCCAGTTGGGCTAAGATGCAGCTTTGTCCTGGTCGGACACTGGTGACCTAGAATGTCTCGCCAACCCTGACAACAGTGGGTCTCACATGTGGGATGGAGTGGGGTAGGTGGGGGGGCCTCCTGAGCCTTTTACTGTGCATCCCCCTGGTGCCAAGAAGGACTGGCTCCAACCTGGCACAGCCCCCAGCCCCATGCCACTTCCCGAGGACGAGCCCTCGACCTACAGCCAGTCACGGCTTCCCAGAACCCAGGAGCCAGACCTGGAGCTCAGGCCCCTGAGGACTCTGCAGACCCCAGGGAGAGCAGATGGAGGTGGGTATGCGCAGGGTGGGGTGAGTGACAGAACGGCAGCCACGCAGGATGCCCCAGGCTTGCCGGGCTCGGCATGGGGGCCTTGGATGGGTGCCCTCCAGTCATGAGGCAGGAACAAAGACCCAGAGCAGCTGAGGGTGCAGCTGGAAGGCTGAGGAGGCCACACCAGGACCCCCATGAATGGCACGGGTCGTCTCAGCCTTCCCGGGCAGCAGGCCTCCCCGGCAGGGGGCCCTCCCCACCGCACCCCTCGCTCTGCCCCACTTGGCACTCGCCCCCTCCCCCCCCGAAGAGAGCTGTCAGGAGAACGTGCCGCCCAGACGCAGGGCCCCTGGGCCAGCAACGCCTGCAGCCATGTGGGAGCTGGTTAGACATTCAGAGCCCAGGCTCCGTCCCAGACCTGCGGGATCCTCTCCCCACCCACCAGGAATGGGGCCTCAGCAAGACCCCACGTCCAGGTCCGTCCTGGGGAGGCTGGAGCAGCACCAGACAGGGCCCTGGTTTGGGGAAATCAGACCCCGAACCTGGTGGGATGGGGGTGGGGGGCACCATGGGTGCCCAGGCTCTTCTCCTGCAGACCCTTCTGCTCTGGTCAGCAGCACGGGCCCCGGTGAGCTGATGGGACAGGGTGGGGGGCTTGAACCCAGTGTGACGGAGCCCCCTCCCCAGCCCCCCTCCTGGGCCCTGCCCAGGGGGCTCTGCCCCTGTGTAAGAGAGACCCCTGGCAGCCTAGTGCAGCCCCTCAGGCAAAATGGAGCCATTCCTATAAAAACAAGCTTTTGCCCAGAGGCAATGCCTTTTAAATGAACAAGGAGTATTTTTCATGAAATACTCACTGGCCACCCACCGACAACCCCAGGGCTCAGAGTGCAAGTCCCCTTGTCCCCAAGTGAGAGCCTTTCTGTGTCACTCTGTCTAATCTCACTGCCTCAGGCAGGGGCTGATGCTATCCCCACCATGAGCAGTGAGGAGAACAAGGTTCTGGAAGGTTCTGCCACTTGTCCACACTCACACAGCCAGCCAAGGTCACAGCCCAGCGGCCTCAGCCCAGTCGGTGTGGCCCCCGGCCCCCACAGAAGACGTCTGGAATGAGACCCCCCACCACTCCCACCATCCACTCACCCCCAGAATCGTGTAGCCTGAGACAGAGGCTCGAGCCTGACCCTGGGGACCCTGACCTTCTGAGGACAGGGAGACAGCCCGGCAGGTGCAGCGTCTTGGCCTTCTGGGCCTACTCCGGGACCGGCCAGCGGACTGCCTTCCCCAGCAAGCTCTCCCCACTTCCTGGGAGAGGTGGGCCCCCACTCCAGGCCCTGCAGGGCTGCACCCCCTCCTTTGCAGCCACCACCACCGCAGGGTTCTGCCTCACCAGGCTGGTGTTCCAGCCTTTGACACTGAACAGGTGCATGTGTGTACACACCCTCGGGGACGTCCCAGCAGGGACCCTTCACAGTAACCATCTGGCCAGACCCGTCACAGCCAGGCCTGAGGAGGACACAGCCTCAGGTGGTCCTTTTGCGCCTGCCTCCCCCCGAACATTTGCACTGGAGACAGACCTGCAGCCCATGTCCTCCCTGAAGATGGCTGACCACAGGGGACCTCCCCGGGACCACTGCACGGAGCTCTGGCCACATCCACAGGGACTCAGAAGGTGACGGGCTTGACCTTTCACTCACAACAGACTGGAGTCTCGGGGACACAGTCTGGGCTGGTGACTGAGGCTGTCTGCCCCCAGGGGCCTCGACTGGGTTCAGCAGGGAGTCGAGGTCCCCAGCCCGGGAATCTGTGTCTCCAGGGCGTTTGGACCCGGGACCACCCAAGTGAGTCAGGAGCCTGACTGCTTCACCCCCACCTCCTTCCTGAAGGGCGTGAGGGGGCCACAGCGGGGGAGGGGCTCACACCCAGAGGGCAGGGTGGGGCAGAGGTGAGGTCCGCAGGGTGGCTCCTGTCTGCCCCTCCCTCCCTTCCTCTTTCCTCGGCCACTTTTCCAGGGGCCTGGCCGGCCAGCCTGCATGCGGGGCGCCTGCTGCCCTCCGGTCGGAGGTGTGGGCGGCACAGGGCGGAGGAGGCTACGGTGGGGGAGGGGGAGCCAGCCAGTGTCTAGGGCGGGACAGCCAGACTACCAAAGCAGCAAAATCAAGAATGGAGCCCGAGGGACTCAGCCAGGGAGGCAAAGAAGCAACAAATAAATCAAGAAGGCGTTCCAAGGAAATGAACGGAAGGCAATGAGGAAGTGGGAGGGAGAGATGCCCAGTGTAGAGGAATCCAGAGAGCAGAGATGGGGTCTCAGGGCGGGGGCGGGGGGAGGCTGAAAGGAAACCGAGGGCACAAATGATACCTAGGCATGTCCGAATCAAGAAACTGCCTGCAAAACACAAACGGGCACAGGTTAGTGTGGCGCTGGGGCAGTGGGGGCGGGGCGGCAGCAGTGGCAGCGGAGGAGTGAGCGGTGGCCACGCAGAGAGAAGCCGGCAGGCCCCCTCCGAGCTGGGAGGCTGCAAAGCGCGGGGCCTTGAGCGAGCAGGGAAGCGAGGCTGTGGCGAAGCGCGTGGCCAGCCCGAGGCCCGAGCCAGGCTGGGGGTGGCCGAGTCTCAACGTCTGAGGAGGGAGCAGGGCCTCCTGTTCGCCCTCAGAGCTGCGGGTCCAGGAAGGGGCTTTGAGCAGGTCAGCCAGGATCAAGGAAGAGGAAGGGCCTGAGGCGGGGCCTGCTGGCCTGGCCAGCCACCCCTCAGCCGGGCCTCACAGCGGCCCCTGCCTGGGGTCACCCACTGAGGAGGATCCCCAGGCTTTTCCAGGGCAGGCGGGAGATGGGCCTGCACCAGGTGGGCCAAACCAAGCACGGGGCCTGTGTGTCGATGGTCTGCACCTTCCCTGCGGCCGCCTCACTCCTACAGCCCCCAGGGGGCAGGGCCAACGCCCACCAGTGATGGGTCCAGGCGCCTCCAGGGGCAGGGGGGCTGGAGGTCCAGTCAGAAGCCGCAGCCTTCTAAACCGAGGGCTGAGGCCGCAGCAGCCAGTGTGTCTACCCCTTCCCTTTGCCCCCCACTCGCTTCCTGCCCAGAGGATCTAGGAGTTGCCAGCAGCCAGGGGAAAGCTGAGGGTGTCCCCCAGGCCCAAAGTGTCACTCGGCGTGGCACACAGACCCCTCCCAGGGGCCCGTGCCTTCCCGGGAGTTCCTGGTCCAGGGCCCAGGCCAGGTGGCCCAAATCCCTGCAGGTGCCCCCTGTGTGGATGGGCGCTGAGCCTTCGCTGCCAGGTCCCTGGGTTCGTCCTCACGGCGACAGGCCCACCCGTGTTGGCCTCCCCTTCCTGTGACTCCAGGTGTGGCCCCAGCCCGCCTGGCATGGCTCCACATCCACGTGAGGACACCCCCCAAGATTCTACCCCGTCTGGACAGGACTGCAGGGTGAGTTCCTTCCGGAAGGTTCCAGGGCAGGGCTGGAACCAAAGCCTCCTCTGCCTCTGTTGGGGTCTCTGCCCCACACCCACTAAGCCGCCCTCCCAAGGGATGGTCCCTTCAAGGCCCCTCTCAGAATGTCTGGGCCTGAGTAAGAAGAATGGGAGGCGACTCCCCTGTGACCCTTGTCCTTACAGACACTGGCTCTCCTGGGATGTGAGCCCCGAACCCCGAACACACACGCAGCCCCAGCCACTGGGAGACACCCGCAACTCGAGCGCCGAGGGTCAGGCTGGTCTGGGCCTGGAGCACCCTGCTCCCCCCCCACGGCCGAGCCCACTGACACCACCAGGGTGCACTCAGCAGTGGCAGTTATGACCCCCAGCGCCCCTGCCACCCCCTTGGCTCCAGCGTCCCCCCTACATCCCTCCTGCCCTGGCTGGTTTGTCCCCGGGGCCTCCAGAGCCTGTCACTCACTGCCCCAGATGCTGGGACTGCCCAGGCTACGAGACCGAGACTGCCTCCTGTGAGTTGGAAAGGGCCCGGTGACAAGGAGTGACCAGTGGGCACGCCACCACCCAGGGTGCTGGCCCAGGGTGCTGGCTGCCACCCCTGCATGCCCCTGGTCCGACTCCGGGACCCTGGCCAGTTCCCCTCCAGAGGCGAGAGCAGCAGGGTTGGGAGACTGGGGACACTTGTCCGCCCACCAAACTCCCCAGCCGAGACCCAGCTCGTCCCTGTGACTGCCACCAGGTGGCAGGAGGAGGAAAATGCGCAGGTGTGCACCCAGGGACTGCGAGGCCCAGCTCCCCCCCACCCGCCCCCCCACTCCTGGTTCCTCGGGAGTCCCAGGGAGGTCTAGACGCTTCCGGACCAGACACCCCAGCCTGTGAGGCTGGGCCCAACGCGTCCTTGCCCACCAAGGGCACTGCAGGCTGACGTCACTCCCCAACCCAGGGTTCTGACCCATCTCTGGGGACTCGGGAACAGAGCCCACCGCCCTGGCCTGGGGGACTCACCGGTCATCCTGGGCTGGGTGGATGTACCCGGAGGAGAGGATGTTGAGAGACAAGATGTTGGGGTCGATCAGGGACTCGTCCGTTTCTGGAGTGTTCCGGATTCGACCTATGGCAAAGGCAGTGGGCCCGGGTCACTTCCAGGAGAGCAGGTGGGGCCCCTGCTCACCGCCTCTGCCTGGGCCCAGCTTCTGAACTGAGGCCTGTTGGGGGACCGGCCCCGCCCCGCCGGGGCTCCCAGAGCCTCCAGCGAATGGCAACGCGGCAGCTGACAGGGAGGCCGGTGTGGGGGCTGCACAGCTGGGGGGGTGGCGCCGCTCTACTGCCTTCCCCCCAGACTAAGCTCTGAGTGTCCCCTCCTCCCTGTCTCCTATGGATTCCAATCGCTCAGCCCAAAACGCACTGGCCCACCTACCTGCTGGAAAAGGAAATGTTGGCAGGATGAGAAGGAGAAAATGTTCCCTCTCCTCATCCTACTTTAAGAAACAAACAAAGCCAAGAAACACTCCGGGTGCCACCCAAGGCTCCTGCAAGGGGCCGTCCCCACAGAGCCCCTGGCTGCTGCCTGCACCGGGTGGTGACATGTTGGCAGAAGGTGCCAGAGCCCCTGAGTCAGGGCCTGCCTGGGGCCCCACCCATCACTTCAGCTCTGGCAGGGACAGTGACATGGACCCCTCTGCTTCTTCAGGACAGTCAGGTCCCTGCTGCTGCCCCCGCAGAGCCCTCCGCACGCCCCAGGGATGCAGCCGCAGCCACGCCCAGGAGTTCGGGGACAGGGTGGTGGCCTTCTGCTGATGGCATGTGGAAGCGGGCAGCGTGTCCGTGCCCTTGAGTGGACACTGGGAAGAGCCCTCCTTCACCGGAAGCGAAGGAAATGTCTCCAGGAGACCAAGTTCACAGTGTGATGTCATGGGAGAAGCCCTGCCCGGACTGAAATACGTGTGGCAGCCCTGACACCCGACATTTCTGTCGGCGACCTCCCGAGGAAAAGAGCTTCTGTGGCGATCCGGGACTGGAGCCCTAGTCTGATCTGACTGTCCTACAGGAAGAGGCCGCGGGAAGACGAAGGATCGCCGTGATGTGTCTGTGAGCACCTTGGAGTGCCCGCGGGCCCCCAGGAGCTACAGGAGGCAAGGAGGGGAGGGAACGTGGCCACCAGCCGCCCCCTGGGGCTCAGACTGCTGCCTCCAGAGCTGCGGGAGGCAGAATCTCCGGTGTCCGAGCCGCCCAGCGTGTGGCCCTGTTTGAAGCAATCCTGCTGCCCGGGCTCTTCTTTGCAGGGGAGGGGCCGAGGCCCAGAGAGATCGGGTGACTTGGCTGCCATCACACAGCAGGCGAGGCAGAGCACGGGCAGAGCTCGGGAGGGATTCCGTCCGTGTTCTTCCCACTGACCTGGCCCCGGCCCCCACGGCCAACCTGCCCCTCACTCACCCACCACCAGCTCGCGCACTTCCTTCCAGCGGATGTGGCTGCCCGTCTCGTGCAGCAGCGTCACAGTTATCCGTCGCTGGATGCCCTGCCGGGAGCCAGGACAGAGGATGCAGTCAGGCGGTCAGGGAGCCTGGGGCCAGTGGGGCGGGGGAGGGGCAGGAGGCAGGCTGGGGCAGGGAGGATCTCGCACCTGGTGGAGGAGGAAGGTCCCCACGCATGGCATGCCGCCTCGGTGGTCCACCACTGCAGGGATGTAACTGGAGAGAGAGGGAGGGGGAGTGTGAGGTCGGGGTCGGACCCCCTCCTGCCGCCACAGGCCCCACGAGCGGAAGGAGTGAATCAGGGACAAAGGCAGCGACTCCTGCTGCTAAAGATGGGATGGCTGGTCCATGGAGACCAGAGTCGGCAGGGACAGGAGCTCACCTTGGGCCACCTCGGCCAGCCCCCAGCCCTCTCCTCCCCCCACCCCAGCCCCTGGGCCCCCCCAGCCCCCCGCCAGGCACACTGGGCAGGGGGACGCACTCGCCGTCGGCCTCCAGCTCGCAGATCTCGAAGTGGACCAGCAGGTCATACTTGCAGTGGCGTGGCCCGGGGCAGGATCGAGTCAGTGTGCTGAGCTTGGTGGCCGGCACTGGGGGTGTCAGGAGAGAAGCACAGGCTGATAGGAGACCAGACCCCACCGTGTGTCGAGGGCTCGCTCCAGGAGGGTGGGGGGTTGGGGGCAGCGAGGGCACCTCACTCCAAGGAAACACACCAGCAGCCCCCACCCCACGCCCCAGGACACGTTCGTTCCGGGCGCAGGCAGGCCCCAGTGTGACTGGCTCGGGATCAGGTGTGGGCACCTGCTTCTCTGTGCCCAGGGGAGGAGCGTGTAGCCACACACCCTGGATGAGAGGGTGGTGGCTGGAGAGCCCACGGAACCAGCAGCACGCTTGCCCAGAGGCCCACAGCCTGCTGGGACCCCTTGCTCCACCACGCTTGGGCCACGGCCTGTGGCACCTGGTCGAGCACGGTGTTCCAACATGGGCCAGTCTTGCCCCCAGGGCCTGACAAACAGGCTCAGATGGCCCCAGCCCCTCCCTGACTTCCTCTCTGGTCCCCCACACTTCTGTCGTCTGCTCTAGGGACCCCGAGGGCACAGGGCAGGCATCGCCTGACATCGGCTGGCCGGTCTGCACCCGCAGAAAGTAAATGACACCCTTGGGAGGCGTCCTTCTCTGCCTGTACCTTGTGCCCAGGATGGAGCCCTTACTCCAGGGGGACCTCTGGAGGTTGGGCAGGTGCAGAGTGGCCCTGGAGCCGGGGCACCAAAGGCCCTCCCTGACACCCAAGGCTGGCACCCCGAAGCCCAGCCTACCTGGCTTGGACAGCGGCATGACCCGTGGGAAGTGGCGCCGTGAGGGCCTTAGGGGGCTGTGGAGGAAGCGGCACTGGCGTGAGGCAGCTGGCATCTGTGGGGGCCTGGGCCAGAGCCGGGAGCCTGCCCGCCCCCCCCCCCCCCAGGCCCAGACTGGCCCACAAGCCCTACAACCCGGAGGCAGGCGGGGACCTGAGCACGTCCTTGCAGAGTGGTGGGAACGGGCGCTGCTGGTAGTGGCCGAAGACCTCGAACACGACGGGCTGGCTCTTCACGTACTCGATGAAGGACCGGGTCACCTCCACCGCGATCTGGTGGGCAAGTGGGGGTGGCTAGGGGGTGGTGCTGGTCCTCTGCCCACGGTACGGACGGTGCTCGTTGCCCAGACCCCGCCAGCTCCGCCTGTCCTCTGTCACCCACCCAAGGGACAGAGCACCAAATGGGCAGCCTTTGCCTCTGTTCCCAGGACAGATGGGACTGGGCCACAGGGCACCGCTGCCCTTTCACAACACAGAACCTGATGAGGTGACCAGGCTGCCTCTGGGGTCTGGTCTAACCACTGGGCTCCCCACTCACCGAGAGTTAGGGGTTGAACTGTGCCCCCACCCCCACCCAGCACCTGCATTTAGAAACAAGGTCTTTACAGAGGTCATCGAGTCAGAATGAGGGTGTCAGTGTGGCCCTCACCCATTACGACCAGGGACTGGGGTCCTTGTGCAAAGGGACATCGGAGCACTGAGGAGGCAAGCGCAGCGGGGAGACCCTGTGAGGACTCGGGGCAGAGACAGCATGGGCCTGCCTCGAGGACTGGACTGGGACAGCGCTCCCCCTCAGCCTTGAGACACCTTGACTCCCGGCTCCTCCCCTCTGGACCTGGGGAGGGGAGGAGCCAAGTGTGTACCCTCCGGGCCTGCCTTGTTCCCAGCTCAGCAGCCACCGTGTGCTCCCTGTCATGGGGCGGGCGGGACGGCCGGTCTGCCACGCCACCAGAGATCAGACCACAAACCCAGAGACCGGGCAGCTCAGGTCAAACTCCCCGGCCCGGCCAACAGGTCCTCGCCACCAGGAGCAGCCCCCACTGCTGGGGGACCCCGCTCCCCAACTCTCTCCTGACTCCTGGCTCAGATGCTCCTCAGCCTGGAGCCCTCCTGACTCTCCCCGACCACGACTGGCACCCCGTGGCCACCTCTTCCCTCACCACGCAGGCTGCCTCGCCCAGACCACAACCACTCCTGACACTGGACGTCCAGGGTGCTTGAGGCTCCCTTCGGGGGGGCTCGCTGGACGTACTGCCCCCACCCGAGTCTTCCACCCAGGCGGCGCCCGCCTGGTGCCGGAGGCCCTGTGTCCTCATGCCCGGGCCGCGTCCAGCACCCGCTGGCGCCCAGAAGAGGGAGAAGGAGCTGTGGAGAGACAGGTGAGCAGTTCCGGGAGGCCACACGGAGCCAGGCTCTGAGGACGTACATTCTGGACGTGGTAGAAGCCGAGCGGGGGGCCCCGCCCTGTGTTCTTCAGGGGCTCTGTGGAGAAGGCCTCATCGTGGCGATGGATGAAGCTGCAAAGTGGGGGGACGTGTCTGGCCGGGTTCCTGGGATGCGGCCGGGCACTGCGTGGAGCCGGCTCGCCTGTCTCCCACCTCCCCGCCCGCAGGGCCCCTCTGGGCAGGCCGAGGCTCACTTGAACTGGCAGAAGATGTCAGCGTACTCCGCGGAGATGCTGGACGCCTGCAGGACCGTCACCCGGAAGGTGAAGGTGCTGCCCAGGCGCAGGTGGTCCAGGGCGGCGTCCAAGGGCCCGTCCGGGGCAGCCTTCTCTGGGTTGTCAAGCAGCAGGCCTTCCGGGGGCAGCGCTGTGGGGAGCCCAGGGCATAGGCGGGTGGCAGGAGCCGGAGGAGTGGGGCCAGGGTCAGGCTCAGGTCCCATGCAGCCGCCCTCAGGGGCCGGGGAGGCAGCAGAGCCCCAGGCAGGGTCCCCCCTGTGGGTGGGGCCAGGCGGCAGAGAGACCTGCAGGGCCACCCCGGGACCTACCCGAGCAGGTGTTGTTGTTGACTTCGTCGGCGGAGGGCCCTGCGTCCGCGCCCTGGCCCTGGCCTTCCACAATGCGCAGCTCTTCCTGGGAGGTCCCGGAGCGGGACATGCCCCCCGCCTGGCAGCACTCAGACTGGAACTGCGTGGAGGCAGGGGGGCCGAATTGCAGAATGCTGGCTCGGGGGGCCCAGTGCCAGGCAGAGCCAGGCAGGGCCTTCACAGACACACACCCTAGCCTCAAGTTCCCAAGCTGTCACGGCCCACGCTCCCGTGGTGGGAAAGGCGGTCAGCTCTGCCCCCGCCCAGGACCCTCCCTCAGCCCCTCCTCTCCGGGGCCTTGGTTCTCAGGGCCCTCGTCCACCGGTTCCCCGGCAAGGTGCCCACCCAGCCTCCGGTGCCTCTCTCCACCTTTGCCCCTCCTGTGCCCCCCAACACTGCCCAGCCCCTGTGAAAGAGGGAGTTGTGGCGGGGGGGGGCAGACACTCTGCCTTGGGCACGAGGCATCGGGCACCGAGGTTCAGGACAGGGTGGCAGGGGTGGGCAGCCGGTGGGGGTGGAGCAGGAGAGAGCCGCTCGCCCGGTACCTTCTCGAAATGCTGGTCATCAAAGGAGATTCTGGCAGTTCCCGACTGGCGGACACCCGAGCCGTAATCTGGGGCCTCTTCATCGGCTGCCACAAGACGAAGCAGAGGGTCGGGGCCCTGCTTGTCCCCAGGGGTGCGGCAGAGCCCGCCTCACCGGACTCTCCTGGTTTCACCGTGGACTCGCACCTGCCCCTTGGCCAGTGCCCCCACAAAGCCACCACGACCCCCGACCTGGACACAGCGCCACACGCTGCCACACCCCCTTCCTCCACAGAGGTTAGCAGCTTCCCACTGGGATAAAGTCCAGGCCCTTTTCCTGCTGCCTGAGGACCCTTGGACCTGCCTTCTGCAGGGGTCCCTGAGCCCCAGCAGCAGCCACCCTGGTTACCCGGGGACGCCTTGCAAACAGGGGGGGCGGGCTGCCCTTCTGTTCGGGGGCCCGCCCACACCCTGAACTCTCCAGCCTGGCTGCCTGTGGGTGCGTCGCTCTGTCCCGCCATCGCCCTGGCCAGCCCAGGGCTCTGTGCAGGGAGATCAGTGGAACTGACCGCAGCTGTGGCAGGGGGTGGGGACAGGTGTGACTGCCATGACCACTGAGTCCGGGTTCCCTGCTGGGTTTTATTTTTTTAAGTTCCTTCTCTTCCACCAGGGCCACTAGGCGGAGAGTACCAGGTGTGGCCCAAACCAGCCAGTGTCACCCTATACAGCAGCCTGCCCAGCGGGACCCCACTGAACTGGGACAGAGCCAGTAAGGAAGGCTGAGGGAAAGCCACCCAGCCTGCAGGGACAGGGTCCCCTCGAGGGGTGAGGACGGCACTGGATACTCCCGGCATGCCTGCCCTCCCCAGTGCCGCCCTCGCTCCCACCCCAGGCTGCCCCTTCTCTGCAGGGTCCCCGGGAGGCTCATGTGGCTGGGAGGGGCTGTAAACAGGAAGGGCCCAGACAAAGGGGAGGGAGGGCTGACCATCACAGCAGGAGCCCCAGCCCCAGGTCAGCCACTTGGGCTCCAAGCTCGTGTTCTGGAATGATCTCTCACGCCCTGAGTGAACTTCAGCAGGAAGTCCAAGCTGGATTAATAGGGGAGCGAACCAAACTGGGGGCCCAGGCGAGGGGAGGGGCAGTGGGAGGCATCCTCCTCTGCAGCAAGGGCCCCCCCACCCGGGACTGAGGCCGAGGAATCCAAAAGAGAGAATCCCTGGACAAAGGGGGGCTCTGAGGGGCCCTGTGGGTGGGTCGGGGCAGCCAGTCCTGGGGCTCAGAGACAGCGAAGGGCGAGGTCGGAGAGCACCGGGCTCTGCCCTGGGTTGGGGTACTGTGTCCGCCTGGGGCGGAGGTGCCCTGGGCTTGGTCTGCACAGCCCCAGTGGGCCAGTCACCCTGGGAGAGTCCGGGAGGCCGGAGCCAGGAGCTGAGCACTGGGGCTTCTCCCAGAGTCCCCACCTGGGACCAGCAGCCAGGGGACAGCCCTGGGGGAAGCTGGCTGCACGCTGACCGCTGTGTGAGGCCCACAGAGGTCTGCCACCCAGGGACTCTACCTGCAAAGGAGCCCACAGCCACGCACGCACCTGAGATGGCCTGGACGGCCACGCGGAGGAACCCCTTCACCTCGCCCTTCTCACTGACAATGGCCACGCGGTGCACCAGGGGCACAGGGTAGAGCAGGTTGCTCAGGTACACGAAGGCCCTGGGGGAGGAGAGGCCGAGGTCAGGGCCAACCCCTCGTGCCTGTGGGCGGTGGCGGCAACAGCGCTGCCGAGCTCACGACACAACACTGCGAAGCAGAGAGGAGTGGAGCGTGGGGGCCGGGCAGCAGGTGAGGACAGGAGGGGAACGATGGCAGGCGGAGGCGCTCAGAGGACGTCAGAGGGAGGAGGAGGCGGCGGCGAGGCCGTGCGCGGGGAGCAGAGGCATGGTCAGCGGCATGGGCGCAGCGCAGGCCACACCTGCTGATGGACGAGGGAGCAGCTGAGGGGTCCAGCCTGCTTCAAGGAGGAGGACCTGGGGACCTGCCCGCTGTGCCACGACGCTGGCCCTGGTGCTTGGGCCACTCTCTGACGCCCACCCACTTCCCAGCAGCCCTCAACGCTGGAGGGCCAGGTGCTGGAACAGAGCTCAAGGTTCCTCCCGGTGAGTGGGAGCTCTGCAGCCTCAGCCAGGATGGGACCAGCCCCAACCCAGTGCCCAGGGAGGGCTGGCTGGATGGACACCCCCAGGCCCCATGGCGCCGGCGGCTGTGACCCCACCAGCTACCCACAGAGTGCCCAGATCCCTCCCTTCCCCCAGCGGTGCCAGCTGGAGCCAGGACAGGCTGGACAGAGGCCACGCTGCCCAGGTGCTGCTGCGGCCCCCAAGCTCATCTGTGTGCAGGGCTGGCGCCAGCAGCCGGCAGTACAGACAAGACCCAGAGCACCAGGTGCTGCCCTGGGCAGGTGGGGGCTGACATGGAGGAGGTCTCTCCCGCTGTTCAGGGGCCCCTGGCACAGGGAGGGCCCGCCCACATGAGCCCCAGGGCACAGCCCTGCCCTACACACTCCAGCTCAGGGCCCTGCCTCCCTCAGAGCCCATGGCGGCTCCTGCTCCAGCCCAGAGGCACAAACATCTGTAACCCTGAGCTCCCGCGGGGTCTGGGGGTGGGGAGCCACTGGCGGAGGGGCAGGTTTTGACACAGGAGGAAGGGAGGGGTTGGGGAGGAGGTGCCCAGGAGGGGCACGGGAGGCCCAGCCCCCTGCAGCAGCAGGGTCGGGGCTCAGGGGAGACGGGGAAGGGAAGGCTGAGCCTGCTGGGCAGGTGGGCACCAACCCCCAGGTGCATATCTCCAGGGCAGGACACAGTGGGGAGGAGCTGGGGGGATCACCTGTCACCCTGGCCCTCCCTCGGCTGCTCCAGGGTCTGACAGCACCCGAGCTGAGCCACTGGTCTCATCTCCCACTGCGACCCAGGACACCCCGCTGGACGCTGCTGCGATGGTGGACAGGCGAGACCGTGCCAGGTACGTCGACTCTGGGGCCTGACGGCCTCTCTGCTGATCTTGACCCCCTCCGTGCCAGCTCTCCCCAGCAGGTCAGAAACCTGAGTACCGTCTACTCCTGTCTTCCAAACACATCAGTTCCACTCAGAAACCTCTGAAGTCCGTTGGCGGGTCCATCACCACCGGCCACCCTTCTGCTCCCCCGTGGCCCCCACAACCCCTGAGGAGACTTGGGGTGCACATGGGACCCCCCCTCAGACACATCCAAGCTCCTTGCTTCACCCAGCCCAGCTGCCCAGCCCCGTTCCAGCCACACAGGCCCTCCGTCCATCCTTGACCCTGGCCACAAGGGGAAACTGAGGCCCAAAGAGTGGTGGCTCCTCTAAGGGTGTCTACCAGGCAGGGGCCACTCCCAGCCCCTGCCTTGGGGTGGAGACAGTGGTGGCCTTCCCTCCTGGGCACCTAGGTGCCCAGCCAAAGGCCTTTGTTTGTAGTTGGGTGTAGGGCGGGGGGCTGCCACGAGGCCGGAGGGGAAAATGGAGGAAGCCCGGGATACAGGCTGAGGGGCCGGTGCAGACCCCACTCCACACTCCTCTGCTAGGCCCGTTCAGTCCACCACACTGGCGAGGGCCAAGGGGACCAGGCAGGACAGCCCCACCCACCCTGGGGCAGGGCCACTGCAGAGATCCAGGCGTTGGAGGCAGAGAGGCAGAGAGACCCGAGCACGCTCCCGGAGCCCCGTGCACTCACAGAGGGGTCACAGCCTGCCAGCCCCCACCTGCACTCTGCAGGGAATCCACAGGAGGACCTTCGTAGGGACTGGGTAAGGGCACGAGGGTCCTTCATCAGTGCAGTCCCAAGGAAGGAGCAGTTAAGGGTGGCCCAGGGCCTCCCAGCCAGCCAGGAGAGCCGAGATCAGGCCACCTTAAAGCCCCTGGCCAGCCCAGGGCTGGCTTCTGGCAAGCCCCCAGGTCCCTAAGGTTCAGACTGTGACCTTGGCAGCCTGGGCTCACCAGGGGCCAGCCCCGAGCAGCTACCTCTTGCCACACCTGGGGTGGGCAGCGCACCCACATCTCCTGGACGCTAAGATGCCCACTCTTGACATGTGGGCATTGAGATGGGCAGGACTGACCTACAGCCCCACTGGGTGCGCAAAGCAGCACCCACAGATCCAGCTGCTGTGACGGGGTCACACCCACAGAAGGTAGGGGACGCCGCGCCGGCACCTTCCTTCTAACCCCAGTCCCGTCAGTGACGGTGACAGGCACATTCTGCCAAGAAGGGACCTCTGGGGCCTGGAAGCCACTGCACCAGCCTGGCGGGACTGCAAGCTGGGGCTGAGAGACCCCACACCCCATGCAGAGCCCCTCCGATCAACCGCACCGGGATGTAAGGGGACAGAACACACGGCGCAGAAACAACCAGGCATGGGCATGGACCACCATGGGGATCAGAGCAGCCCCCACCGGGAGGCCCTGCCCCCACACAGGGAGGTGGGGCAGCTCTCAGCAGTGCCGGCAAAGATTCAGGCTGCGCAGGGCACACCCCACTGAGGCTGGCCTCGTTAGCTCCGAGGGCAGAGTGGACACGGGGCAGGTGGGCATTTTCCCTCCCTTGGGCAGTCACCCTTCCTCCCTCACCCAGTCCCCTCTTCCTGAGACCCATGGGCCCCTTGCCCTCCTCTGTGTGGAGGTCCAGGAAACCTGGACCCACCTCCTGAAAGTGGCGGTCCAGGCACGAAGGATTATGGGGGATAGCAGTTCCTCTGCCTGGTAAGCCCGCCCCCCAGTTCACCCAGCACCCCAGACTGCCCAAGGCAGAGGGCCCGGGGGGGGGGGGGGTGGCCCCTGGGCCTGGGTGAGGAGCCCCAGGTCAGGACAGGACTCGGGAAGCCCATGCGGGGCCGTCCACAGAGGGGAGTGCACCTTGAAGCAGGCTGAACCCGCCCAGAGAGAGGAGGTGCAGAGGGCGGAGCCGGAGCCGTAAGGCGGGAGGGAGAGGAGCGCTGGCCACGAGACTGGGGAGGCGCAAAGACTCATGCTGGGCCAGGAAAGCCTTTCTGAAGGGGGATGGGAGTGGGCCCCCCCGTTTTGCTTAAGCTTTGGAGAGAGAGCCAGCGGCTACCGGAAGGATTAGAGGAAACCAAAGCTGGTCCTCCTGAAGGCCCAGGCCTGCGCAGCTGCTGAGCGGGGGGAGCCAATTCTCGCCAAACGAAAAGATCAGGACATTTCCAAAAGAAGCCCCTGGCAGGCCGCCGGGGAGTGGCACTGCTTTGGTTTAGTTGTTTCGTGACATCACAGGCCCACAGAGGGTGGTGTCGGAAGGACCCAGCTCTTTCTAGCTGAGACTGCAAGAACCCATACCCTGTTTCTCCCAGTGTCCTTGCTCCCCTGGGCCCTGTCCCCACGCCTGCCTGTCACCTGAGTGGTACCCGGCCCTAGCGGCTGGGGCTTTCTGAGAGGCTGCCGCTCCCTGTCGGGCTCTGCAGATGGAAGGCCAGGCCAGGGCGTCCCGGAGGGAGACAGCCACACACATTTATCCAGCATGTCACTCGTGGAACCCTGATGGGAACAATCCAGGGCGTGTGCCCGTGGTGACCTGCTTCCTTCCCAGAGGACCGCCCGGGACTCCCTGTGCACGCCCCCCGCCCCCCGTGCGGGTCTGCTGCCGTCCACGGCCCGCCGAGCTGGCCCTCAGGGTCAGGACTTCCAGAGCTCCCCTCGGCCTGGCCCAATAAAGCCGTCTCAAACCCCAGAATAGGGCGCTGTTACGACGGTCTTACACCTTTTCACGTCAGAACCTGTAAAGTCAGCACTTCACGGGCTGTGTTTCCTCCCACCACAGTGGGTTTCCGGGTCTTCCCTTCCCCAGTCGGGCTTCCCTCCCTTGGTGGTGATTACAGAGGTGAGGGTGGCCCTCTCTGTTCCCCACTCCCCCCCCCCGCCCTCACCTGTGGGACTCTGCTCCACCCAGGACACAACAGCTGCTCCTCTCTGCAAGGGGCACTTCCTGTGAGGGCTCAAGGCCAAGGGCACACCCGTTTCTAGCCGTGGTGGCCTGGGAGGTCAGAAGGACATGCCGTCCTCACTTTAGACAGAGATGGGCTTTGAGGGGGGCAGGTCTGCAGGGCCCCGCAGCTTTGGGTGGGGGGACCTTTCCACGGCCTGAGCAGCAGCAGACCTTCCTTCCTGCCCTGCAGCATGCACCACCCCCCGAGGCCTCCATCTCTTCAGGAAACAGGGGAGCATGGGAAGCGGTCCCAGCTGGGGGTGGGTCCAACCCCCAGGACCACAGGACCTTGGGGCCGGCCTGCCTCTGGCTTCCCGCCAGTCTCCTGCGGGGACCCTGCACAAGAACCTTTCCTGGGCTTCCAGCAGCCCCCTCCCAGGTTCTAGGGCCCCTCTGCCCTGCATTCCCCCCTGCATGGAGCTGGCTGGCGGCCACGCTCCGGGCTGGTGGAGGCCTCGCACCCCCTCGGGCCCCCTCCTTGGACGCCAGCCCCTGAGCGCCTGGGGTCACGCCCGGACGGCGGTCAGACTGTGCCCGCAGCAGTGCTCCTGTGCCAAAGAGCTGGTTCCTTCCCAGCATGCCGTCCTCGACCTCACCAACCTTCCTACTAAACTGAACAGGGGGGGCCGGTCGTAAAACGGGTCCCGGCCGTCGTGGAGCCCGTGCTCGGGAAAGACGTCGTCCTCCAGGTCCTCCTCCTCCTCCTCCTCCTCCTCCTCCTCCTCCTCCCCCAGGCTCTGCTCCTCGGCAGGCTCGGTGGCGTCGGAGTCAGGGCTCGAGGAGGCAGGGGAGGGGGTGAGAGCAGCCATGCGTGCACTCATGCAGGTGTTGAGAAGAGGCTGACTGCTGCAGCCAGAGGCGACTGAGCTGGGGTTAGTAGGACAAGACAGAGAGAAGTTAACGCCAGCCACGCGCAGGGCGCACGGGGCGGGGGCGCCCGGGAGACCCGAACCAAACACACAGACCGCCGGAGACGCTGCCTACAAGGTAAGAGCTGAAAGTGCATTCCCGTCCCGGGCTGAGAAGGAAACTGCGTGTGTGGTTAATAGATGGTTCTGGAGGCAGCAGTGGTGTGATTCTGGCCTGGTGTGGCTGAGGTCACGTGAGGACCTTGTGCACTGGGCCTCTTGGAGGCCTCTGAATGCCATCTCGTGGGGTGCAGGGGCTGGGCAGAGACCCCAGATCGGGGCGAGGAGGCATGGGACTGAGGCTCTGGGGTGACGTGACCCTGTGTGCCCGCTCATACCCCACAGCCACCAGATGACCCAGAAAGTCTAAGCCCCTCACATTCACACACACACGGACACATGTGACCTGGTGGCAACACCCCACAATGGGTGTGGTGGCAATGATGAGACCCCTGCGCGGCCCCTTCAGTAATGGGGCCCGCTGATCAGACCAGGAAGGACAAGGGCGGAAGAGTGGGAACAGGGACAGGTATCTCAATGGCTCCTCCTCATGGGGTGAGGGCCCAGCTGGGGTTCCACCTTGGGAAGAGGCCAATCCTTCCCTCACTATGGTCTCGATCTCTCTCCTTGTCTCTCTCCATCTCTCTCTCTCTCTCTCTCAGTCTCTCTCCAACTCTCTCTCTGTCTCTCAGCCCAGGGAGGGAGGGAGGTACCCACCTGCCCACCAGCCGGAACCAGGGGAACCGGTCATAGAAGGGGTCTCCACCAGTCACCACGTTGTCGCAGTCCTCGATGACGCTGGAGGGCACCTCGGCTGCCCGGTCATACATCTCTCGCATGAGGTCCAGGCGTTGCCTGTAGGGGCGGCAGAGGTCAGTGTGGGCCCACATGGTGGACACATGACGCCCTTCCCCCTGGGACAGTGGGCTAGGCTCCAGGCACGGCATCCCGCTCAGAGTCATCTGAGGCTCAAGCTAGTTTCCTGACAGACCCCTCATGGTCCCCAGTGCTGGTCAACTGTAAGCAAGGGACTTTCAGCTAAACCTACAAGGTCACCACTAACACCTCCCAGTGAGGTGGCTTCCACATCAGGATGGCCAGGAACCAGTGGCAGGGGGGTTCACAGAGTGGGAGGTGGGGCGGAGTGGAACAAGCCCACACGTAGTGGCACGGGGAGCTCGGAACACTTCGGGAACGAAGGGCAAATTGGTGACAGGACACAGAAAACGGTACTTTCACGATTATGACCCCAGGAAAACCCACGCGTTGAGGAAGAAGGGAAATGGGATCATCTCCCTCCAGGGCTCAGGGGTAACGGGAACCACTGAAGTTGAGCGTTTGTCCAAACGCCAGACAGCAGCCCCCAGGACGGGGAAAGGGCAGTGAGTGCGAGTTTGTACGAGTGCTTGTGCTACCAATGTGTGAGTGAGTGTGATCGTGACTGGGGAGAATCGGTGTGTGTGTGTGATGACCCATACAAGAAAGAAGGGTGTGGGAGAGCCTATGGGTGTGAGTGTACACTGTGTGCTGTGTTAATTCTACTTCTCATTCTCTGTATTTGATGCGGTTTTGACATCCTGGGGCACTTGCTGGCTGGGGACGATGCACGTCCTGGGCTAGCCAACCCCCAGACAGTGGACACCCTGGGGGTGAGTTTCACACACACACCAGCCAGTGCCCTGTCCCCCATCACTCCAGGGCCAGGTGCCAGGCAGCTGGGGACAGCCCTGTGCCCCAGAGCCTGCCATTCCCCCCGCCCGCCTCGCCAGTGGAAACTTCACGGCCCAGGCCTGTCCCTCACCCCCGTCAACCTCTGGCTGGCCCCGTGTGCTGGCCTTCCTCTCATTTCTGGGGACTGTGGACAACATGAAGCTTTTCTCCAACAGGCGCAGACCTGCTCTGTCACCCTCGGTCACATTTACAAATTAAGGGCTGGGCACACGTCAGGAGCAGGCAGGGACCGAGGAGGCGGACCTTTGGCAGCCCAGGCGGCCCGTCCAGGCCCCCCGTGCCCCCCTGTACCACCTTCCTACAGCCCCGCCCCGCCCCACCCCACCCCCTGCATAGAGACACACTAAGTGTCTCCACTGCGCTGGTCCAGGGAGAACACGGGCTCTGTGTGAGGCTGGGCCTATGTACGCTTCACTTCTGATTTTAAAAGAGATGAGGACAGGAGAAAAAGCTGCCCTCCGACACCTGCCCCCCTTTCGGTGGCTCCCCACACCCAGCACCACCTCAGCCGCCACCCGCCACACCTGAGCTTCTCGAGCGTCCAGTAGTGGGTGGCCCCATTCTTCTGGTCCTGCACCTCCACAGCCACAATGGTGCGGGGGAAGGGGCGCGTCTCACGGTCTTTGGCAGCCTCTGGGGGCAGCAGGTCCGGTGGCAGTGGGGAGTAGAGTGTGTCCGTGAGGAGGACGAACTGGAACTGGACCTGTGACAGGCACCAGATGCCCACCCATCAGCCCCGTGGCGGGTGGGAGCCAGGGTCCCAAGGGCTTCCTTTCCACCTCCCCAAGATCAAGGCTGCACGTGGGGGGTCTTCCGGCCCGCCTTCGAAGAGGAGCTACACCTGATCGCCTCCTCCCCTGGGTCGGCTCCCAGCCTCCCTCCTCCAGACACCCTCCAGGGGCCCAGGTCAGGTAGTGCCCCTCCACCATCCCCAGGAGCAGAGGAGCCCAGAGTTGGGTCTAGTTGCAAGCAGGATGGGGAGCCCGCCCTCTGAGATGGCTGGAGGGGCCCACCTTCTTCTTGAGCTCGACGCTGATGGCATTGGCCTCCTTGAGGAAGATGGCATTGCCCCAGAGCAGGTCACGCAGCGACGTGAACTGGTACCACTTCCACTTGCGGAAGGCCCAGAGCGCCAGCTCGCACTCCCTCTCTGTCCACTGGACTGTGGGGAGAGACCACGGGGTCACCGAGGCCACGCCGAGACAGCCCACTGTGGGCTGGGCTGGGCTGGGCTGGGCTGGGGGCCGAGTCTGGGTCCCTGGTTTCAGACCCGCTGTTCTGGGTGCTCAGAGAGAAGGAAACTGGCAGAACCGTCTGACGTGGAGCCACGTGACATGAAAGGCACCGCCCAGGCCAGTGGGCGAGTGTCCAGGGGGTCGGGCTGAAGCTCGGTCAGGACTGAGGGGGCGGCAGCGTGACTGCCCCGTGGAGGCCACGGTCCCGACTGGGGTGCCGCCGACACCCTCTCCCCGCTCACATGCCCTCTGTCCACCAGGAGGGGCCCTCCTTGCTCCCAGGCTCAACGCCTCCTCTAGAGACCCCTCCCACCCAGAGCCCCCACCTTTTGGGTAGACGAGTCCAGACAAGAGGAGACCAAGGTCGTGTCAGCACAAAGATGCTGCTGACCCGCAGACCTGAGGCCAAGCTGGATGTGAACCCCATGGCCACCCTTAGGCCCCACAGCAGCTCGAGGTCAGCCTGCCGGCCACCCAAGCTCATGACCAGAAAAGGAGCCCCGAGGGGAGGGGCAGTGAGTTCATCTAGAGGGGGCACCAGCCATTGCGGGCAGGACCTGGGTGAGTGGGCATAGGACACCCGTCCTGTCCTTCCCCTGGTCCAGGCTGCTGTGTCCAGAACCACACGTGTGTGCACACATGTGCACTCGTGTGGGGGTGCTTTCCTGCTGCGGCACGGTCTCCCTGAATCCTGCCTCCCGGGGACAAGGCCTCTGCCCGAGAGACCCGGGTGCCCCAGGGAGCAGCCCCGGGACCAAAGCAACTGCTAGGAGACCAGGCTGCGGAGCCTCACCTTCATCCTCCGGCTCCTCCTCCTCCTCGTTCGCCTCCGGGAAGAGCCGGGAGTCCATCTGCCTCTGCAGCGCCTCCAGCTTGCTCTCGTAGTCCTGGCAGGGAGGTGGGGGCTGGGCTCCATCTGCACCCTGCAGCTGCAGCCCCACGCCTGCCCAGCGCTGGACGCGCCTCCAGTCCGGGAAGCTGAGAGTCGGGCTGTTTGCCACGCGGGGACCCAGCCACCCGACCCAGGCGTGGTGTGGGGCCTGTGGGGCATGGGGGCTTCAGGGCTGGGGGTCTGTGGGCCTGGTGGGGCCACCCTCACCAGCCTTTGCTGCTCCAGCAGGTAGGTGGCCTCCTCCCGCTCCCGGCGGTACTGGTCCTCCAGCTCCTGGAGCCTGGGAAGAGTGGGGGCAGTGACTGGGGGGCGGGGCGCTGCACGGCGGGGACTGGTGACCAGGTTGGGGGGATGTGGGGTAGCTCGGGCTGTGAGGGGGGCTCCCCACGGGGGTCACCTCTGCTCCATCTCCTGCTTCATGTCGATGCCCTGTTTCTCCAGCAGCTCGCGCTGGGCGAAGGCCCAGTCCACGGGCTCGGAGGGCGTCTCGGCGCAGGGCGTGCGCTCTCGCTCCTGCCGGGCCTGCTCGGGGTGGTTGAACCGGAACACGTGGCTCTTCCCCATGATGATGCGGTTTCCTGGGGACGAGGCCAAGCTGGACCAGGGAGGCCTGCAGCCTCGGGGTGGCAGGGAGAGGGGCGGGGAGGCTCCCGGCACCGCCCACCCCAGGAACTGCCCCCAGGGCCTCAGCCCCGTGGCACTCCTCCCCTGGCCCCCACCAGGGCCTAACCCGGCCTCCTTACTCACCCCAAATCTGCCCCCGTGGCCCCACCCCTTTTGCAGCCGCAGGTGTTTGCAAAGCATACTCCTGGGGCTTTCCCCGCAACCTCATCCTTTCTGTGGGCTCGTGGGTGCCACCCCCTTGCCAGCCTTGCCCTGCAGCCCAGTGCCCTGATGGGGCAGGCACCACCTGCAGAGTAGGGTGGGGCTTCCTGCCAGCCATACCTGACCGCAGGATGCTGGGCTCCGTGACCTTCTTGCCATTGACATAGGTGTCTGCCCCCTCACAGGGCTCCAGTGTCACCACAGCTACAGGACAGATGGGGCAGAGAAGGGACTGCCGTTGTACCACCACACCCTCTGCCCAGCTGCAGGGCTCCACTCCCCTGGCCACTCACGGGCAGCCCCTCACAGCTCCTCCTCTGCAGCCAAGCAGGACTATGGGTGGCTCCTTGTCTGAGCCCCGGAGAAGCTGGGGGTGGGGGTCGCACTGAGCAATAGATCAGAAGAGTGTCGCCCGAGGTGGGGAGCACTGTCAGAGAGCCAGGAGCCCGAGCTGGCCAACTGCCCACCGTGCCGGGGTCTCCAGGTGGACATGGATGGAAAACAGGGCACCACGCCCCAGGGAGTCCTGCAGCCCCTCTGGGGAGGACAGGCTTTGGGGACAGAGAATTCTGGGAGAGCCAGCATCCCCCATATTGCCTCAGGCCACCACCCTGAAATGTCCCAGTCACAGAGCGGGCTTCGGCCCTTGGTCTGCAGCCCAGAGCCTGGCCGGACTCCTGTCCTGCGCTGGGGGTTGCGGGCACTGTAACAAGATTCTGGTCCAGCAGCTGCTCCCCGGGACATCACACCCGAGACGGCCCGGTGCACTAGGCTGGCGGATGGGCGGGGTAAGGCACAGGCAGCCGCCCCACAGCCAGCAGAAAAGTGTGGTCCAAAAACAGTTCTCTGCCCTCCACTGGCTCCATCCTCATGGCTCCCTATCCTTCCGCCCAGGGACACCCCAACGCCTCAGCAGGGGAGAGAGAGCCCACAGCCCAGCCCAGTGCCAAAGCCTCTTCTGAGGGAGGGGTTCCCAGGACCCGCGGAACTGACTGGGAGGCAAGCCACCAGCCCGGGCTGACCTGGCAGGCCCCACTCAGGCCAGACACACCGCAGCACCAGGTGGGGGCAAAGGGCAGCCATACCTTCACTGCCCCCTCTGGAGTCGCTGCGGAAGACACAGTGCTCCTCCTTGATGAAGTGCCCACTCAGGACAATGTCCTGCCGACGCTCCCCGTCCTCCCGGCCCACTCTGTGGGGGGCAGAGCGGGGGCTCAGTCAGTGACGACCATACCAGGGCTCCCTCCCCACTCCCCCCGCAGCCTCCGGAAACACCCAGCTGGGCTGTTAGGGGAAGCACCCAAGATGCACATGAGTGGGGGTGCAGGGGATGCCCCCAAACTTGAGAGCCACGCAGCCCAGAGGAGCTGGAAGCCCCGGGCTCCGGAAGCAGGGGTGGGTCCTCACCCCACCCCCACCCCAGACGTGAGCCTGCCCCACCCCCACCCCACCTGGTGAGCCCATCCTTGATGTAGTAGAGGAGGCACTCGGACATCAGCGGGTCCTCATTCAGGTTGACGAGATGCGGTGTCTGCGGTGAGAGGAGAGTCACCTGCTTTGCAGGGAGCAGGAGCCCAGCACGGGCCACCCACCTGACCTCTCCCCACGTGCCAGACCACCACTCGCCCTGGGTCTGGCCTGGTGGGGGACAGTGTCCTCCCAGGCTGGCAGGGCAGACAGGACACATGAAGTAAAAAGGTCCCCGAGGAAGAGCCTTTGGTGGGGACCCCAGAGCCTTAGCGGGGGGACAGCCAAGTAGCTGGCTGGGTGGGTGCTCAGCCTCGGTACTCAGGGAGCTGGGCTTCGGGAGGGGCTGGGAGCTGAGCTCTCAGCTGAGGGCCCAGGGGCACTTGGGGTATAGTGGACCCTCAGACACGCAGGGCGCAGGCTGGGTCCCCACACTGGGCCCATGCCACATCCCACGAGGTCCTGGGCACCCAGGAGCTAGGGCTCCCATGGGTCCTCGGTCCAGACCTCGGCTCCTATGGCTCTAAGGGTCCCCTGTGGTGGGGGCCCTCATCCCAGGGCATTGAGGCCCCTTGAGGGGCTGCAGGCGGCTCAGCCACGTTCAAACCAGGGCAGCCCCACAGAGCCAGGACCTGCTCCTACCTTTTTGGGAGAGAACACGCCCAGGGTGCCGCCGTCCTCCCTCATGGCCACACCCATCTCAGCCAGCAGGGCTTCCCTGGGGGGACAGGGTCAGGGTTGGCTCAAGCCTCAAAGGGCCACAGGACCTGCCTCGCCCGGAGCTGGATGGACCGGGAGCCAGTGGGGCTCCGGCCACACAGCCCGCGCAGCGCCCAGGTACCGTGCGTGACCCGTGTGGTCAGTGAGTCAAGGTGTCTGCTCGGAGGGACTGATCACCTGGTCTGGGACCAGGTCAATGAGATTACAGTGGCCCGAGGTGCGGTCCCTGGGAGGGAGGTGCCCTCCCCACTGCCCACCTCTCCATCCGAATGGCTTCCGTCCGCCGCAGCTTTTCCTCCCAGGTCTCGTTGAGCTCGGCTATGATCTTCTCCGTCTCCTGCGGGGGACACAGAGCAGAGAGAGGTCAGGGGCCAGGCTGGTCTGCAGGGCACCAAGTCCCCAGTGCCCAGTGCTCCTGGCGGCATGGTGTATGGGGGGTTCATGGCTGAGCAGTTGGTGTGTGTGCTCAAAACCACGTGCTTTTTAGTCCTGGCTGGTGTGGCTCCGTGGATTGAGCGCGGGCCTGAGAACCAAAGGGTCGCCGGTTCAATTCCCAATCAGGGCACATGCCTGGGTTGCAGGCCGGGTCCCTAGTAGGGGGCACATGAGGGGCAACTACACATTAGTGTTTCTCTCCATCTCTTTCCCCCTCTGCTCCCCTCTCTCTAAAAATAAAACATTTCCTTTCCCGAGGACGCCTCCAGAGAACAGAGCAAAAGGCAAAGCAGCCCAGGAGATGATACACAGATGCCCATCAACACACCCAGGACGGGGGGCAGGGGGCGGTGCACCCCAGGTGGACCCTGTGCTGCAGAGCCCCCAAACCAGCCTTGAGTCTGGCCTCTGTGGCTTTGAACCCTAACCCTTACTTCTGTCTCCAAGGTCTGGGCTCACTCTCCACCCCAGGAAAACAGAATGGAAAACCTACAACCAGTCTGGCCCATCGCTGGGGTCAGGGAATGAGTACGGGCCAGAGGAAAAATGTCCACCAGCACAGAACACCTGGGAGGGGGCACAGAGCCCCCGGGACCTCCCCTCCCCTGCCAGCAAGTAGGGGCCATGTAGTTCTGGGCAGAGAGCAGAGAAACATGGAGGGGCACGGAGGGTACCACCTGCAAGACTCATGGCACCTCCAACCAACCCCACTTCCTGCCATTACCAAGAGGGCTTGGCCTTGGCCCAGAGCCCGGGAGGCAAGACCCCATGCCCATGGCTCCAAGCCCACCCCCTTTCTCAGGGCCCACTGTCCAGCCCCGCCCTCACCTTCAGCCTCTCGATGGCCTCCTCACTGCCCGGGGCAAACAAGAGGCGCTCATGCAGGCTGGACACAGAGGCCGCGCGGCTGGACAGGGCTGACAGCGAGGACGAGGGGCTCATGCCCACCAGGGCGTTGGTCACTGTGGAGAGATTGTCAGGGGCTCGACTCAGCTCCGCCCAGTCACGGTTACGGTTATTGTTGTCCAGGTCGGACAGGTCTATGGGAGGGGGCAGGGGGGCAGACAGGTGGGAGGGAGAGAAAAGAGACACGAGTTGGGAGACTGCAAGAGGCAGGCGAAGGCAGAGAGCAGGAACCGCCAGTGGGCGCAGCCAACAGGCGCAGGGCAGCGCGTGCAAGGCCACCTGCCGCCCCGAGGGATGGGCCCAGCCCCCAGGCCCGAGGCCCGACGCAGCACATCGCCCCCAGCCAGCGGCCCTCAGCGCCCCTTGCTCCACGCCCTGGCCCTTAGCCACAGGCCTCTTTGCTTCCCCTGCACCCGCAGGCCCAGCTCTGCGTGGCATCGGATGTCCTGCGGCCTCTGCCCTGGAGTCCACGAGCTCCCCACCCTGCTGCCCTGTTTGCTACTCTTCACTGGCAGGTGCGTCCCAGGGCCAAGGCTCACGCGCCTCCTCGTTGCTGTGGGCACCCACTCAGTTCCCACCCCTTGCCCGGCCCAGAATGCATCTGGCAGGGTGAGGCTTTGCTGTCCACCCCAAGGAGCCCCTGGAGGAGAGGGGACTGTGGGGCCCTTCGGGAAGCCCTACTCCTTCACCCCAAGAGGCTGCTCTGCACTTGGGGCTTCCTGGCTCTGGGCACCCACGGAACCCCCAGCTGTCCTGGGGTCACCAAAGGCCTGGCTGGGGGGTGGGACTGTGATACCCCTCCTGGCAGAAGCAGACACAGAGCAGAGCCAAGCACATGGGACAGTGTGGGGCACTGGGGTCAGGAGGCACTGAACTGTGCCCCTTGCCCAGGGAGCCCAGCTCAAGCCCGGCAGGGGTCACAGGCTGGGAGGATCTGGCAGCAGTCAGACTCCTGGCATTGCTGGGGCGGGGGAAGGGGCCTTGAGGTGTGTGGGGCCAGAGGGAGGCCAGAGCCAGGGACAGACATGGTCCCCTGTCACTGACACTGGGCACCTCCCAGGCCTCAGGGAGCAAATGGCTGCCTGAGAGCCTGAGCTCAGCCACTTTCTGCCTGAGGAGACCTTGGCTGCCCCTCACCGCCCTGGTGCCTCAGTTTCCCATATAGACGGGGGATATGACCCCAAATCTACCAGGAGGGCACCTGTGACTGAGAGGGCTGTTGTCCCAGCCCCTAAACAGGGGTGGGCATGCCCCACCCTGCCGCCCCTAGGCTGCGCCCCTCCCGCCGGGCTGCCCCACACCCCCGAGGGCAGGCGGGCAAAGCAGGGAAGCACAGGGAGCAGCACGGGGATACACACATTTGGGTCCTCCGGGCACAGTGTTGGCTGGGACGGAGGGGAGGGAGGAGAGACAGAGAAACAGAAGAACAGTTCGTCTCTGGAAGGTTCAGGGCTCGCCCGTCGCAGGCCGGGCATCAGGCAGGTAGCCGTGGTCTTCGGTGGGGACACAGGGACCCCAGCACCCATGGTGTGCCAACACGGCTTCCAGGAGAACCATCTCTGGCCTGACTGGGCCAGCACCAAACCCAAACCGTGCAGCCCTTTCCAGGCTGAGGCCAGAACCTCGGCCTCCCCCCCAGGGAGCTCCGACCCACCTCAGCCCAGGGAGATGGCCCCAGGAGCAAGCCTGGGCTGGCCCACGAGGCCCCTGGGGACCCGCAGCCCGGCTGCCCTGCCTGGGTTTGGCACACACAGACACTCACTGTCGGTGATGTCCCCGAGACCCTGGGCGTACAGCAGGTCCCGCAGCCGGGTCACCTCATCCTTCAGCTCTCGGATCAGCTTGTTGTTGGGGTCCTCGTTGATGACGGCGTTGCAGCGGATCTGCTTGGCCCGGTCGGCGTACCTGGGCAGCAAAGGGATCTGTGGGCTGGGTTGTGCTGGCAGGCCCACGGGGTGTCCCTCGGGGAGTCGCTGGCCAGGGACCTACAGGTGAGGTCACCCTGCCCCAGCTGGCCCACTTGGGGAAACCTGAGCCCCAGGAGGAGAAAGGACAGGCGTCGCCTTTTCCCCAAGGAGAGGCCTTGGCACATGGACTATGGTCCCAGGGTGGAAGGACCCAGTAGGAGGTGTGAGAATGTCCTCGTGTACGCGTGTTGGAGCCCATGCTGGGTATAGCAGGTGCACATGTAAGTACAGAAGGCGGAGTGTCCCTACATGGGGACCTATGTCCTCTTTTTCTTTACTACTGTTGGTGCTCAGTCACGAGGGGCCAGAGACACTGACCAGGCTGCCCGGCAGCCACTGGCAAGGTGGGGACCCGGGCTCCCACTCAAGGACACCTGCCAGCATCCAGAGGGACCTTCGCAGACACACCTTTACCCCTCTGCTACTTAAGGACCCCAGGTGGCTCCTGTGGCCGAAAGGGGATGCAAGCTGCTCAGCCCACCGACACAGCTCTCCTGGGTCCCTGCCACGGAAGACCCCGGGCCCCTCACAACCCCACAGTGCACCCCAGAGGGTGATGGGGATGAAACAGGCTCCCTGAAGACCCAGGCACCCCTGGTGGCCACTGGGACCTCTAGGAGGGGTAGGCGAAATGGCCTCCCCAGCAGGCACCCCCCACCCAAGCCTGGAGGGGCACAAGGCCCACCTCCCTCAAGAACACACCTCAGCGTGCTCAGAGTCTCGTCGTAGTTGATGTCTGCAGGGCTCAGGGCTGCCACCATCGCTGTCCTCGAGTTCCCGCCTGTGGGAAGAATGGGCCATGCAGACAGACGTCGGCCCACTGCCTTGTTGCCCTGTTCTCCCCACTCCGTCCCCTCCTGCATTTGCAGCTGGAAAGGCTGAGGCCCAGAGAGGTAAACTGAGTTATGGGCCAACCAGGGGAACACGGCGGCACTAAGATACAGTCTCAGCAGTGCAGCCAAGAAAGGCCAGCGATCCCCAGTTCTGGCCAGCCCGAGACTCGGTTTACTTCCATGGGCATCAGCTTCCTCAGCTGTAAATGTAGCTGGCGAGGAGCCCTGAGCTTATGGTTGGGTGGGAGGCGTTCCAGCCTCCATCTCCCCATCTATCTCTCACTGGCTCAGAACTCAGGCTGAGAGAAGAGGGGATTTATGGCAGACCCCCAAAATTCAGCAACCAAGCAGGGCTCCCCAGATTCACAGAGTCCTGGGTCCCTGTTATAGATGGGGAAGCCGAGGCCCAGAGAGAGGTGTTTGGACTGGGTGTCACAGACCTGAACCAGGAGCACCAACACGTGTGGGTGGGTATTCCTCGGCCCCGTGGGCCATCCTGGTTCCCAACACCTGCTGTCATTAACCTTTTTGTGGCCATTGTCCTGAGTCCTCTGGAAAGACCCCCCAGGTTCACCTCAGTCTCGGCCCAGGCAGGGTGGTAGGCCTCCTGGTGTTTGGGCATCGCTTCCAGGCAGGAAGACGAGGAGCTAGAACCTCGGGGCAGGGCGAGCCCACAAGTCCTTACCCAGGTTTTCCCGGAGGAGCCAGGTCAGCACAGAGTCTCTGTATGGAATGAAATCTGTCTTCTTCTTCTTCTTATTCTGAGGGGGAGAACATTCAAGGTCAACCTTGAGTTCATGATCGTGGAAGGGCAAGCACAGGACCTGCAGGGTGGTCCCCAAGGCCAAGGACGCCTCGGGGGGCAGGGCTGGGCCAGCTCTCAGGCTTCTCTCCCCCTGAACCCCAGGCACCTCTCTGGAATCAGGGACCTGCTGGCTCATCCCTCTAGTTTCTCCCTCGTCATCCCCACTGTGGGTCTGGGTCACAGAGCCGGACTCAAGCCTGGGCGTGCTGATGTCACTGGCCAGTGCATTGCCCTCCGCTCTGTCAGAAGGACACACTTGAGCCCATCGTCCCCTCCTCAAACACCAGCAGTGGCTCAGCTGACTCAAAATAAAAGGCCCCACCCCTGAGTGTGGCATCCCAGGCCTCGCCAGCACCCACCAGCTTGCCTCTCCCTTGCACACAGACTGCGCCTTCCATCTGCCCAGAGCTTCCCACTGCCCTTCCGGAGCCAGCGAACCAGCCCCCGCTCCGGTGCCCGTCCCCCCGCCCTCCCCGAGGACGAAGCGCCCTCTGGTCCGTGTCTGCTCCAGTGGCTCTTCATTCCTCTCTTAGGGCGAGTCCACTCAAAATAGAGACGGCAGCCCCTGCACTGGACACGCGTGGCTGATCAACGACGCCACTCATCACAAACACTCAGCTACCTTCCGGCGTCTGCTCCCTTGCGTGCGTTGTCACTCAGGAAGGATGCGGCCCCGTCCCCGGACCCCTCCCAGGGACACGCAGACAGGTGCCACCGCCGGGCCTGTGCCGCTTCTCTGGGGCCGACACATTCGTCATTGCTATTTGGGATGATCCTCAGGGGGCTTTACTGGCCCTCGGGGACGCAAATGGTGAGCGCTCCTGAGACACGCCGCCCGCGTGGGTTGGAGAAGCCGGTGGCCTCTGTGAGTGGGTGTGCGTGTCCGAGCCCTCAGCCCGAGGGAAACTTTCTCCCGGTAACCGCTGCCACCCTCAGTTCCTTCAGCGAGGGGCCCAAGAGCCGCCCCGGGCGCTGCTGCCCCCCGCCCAGGCGCCCACCTCTCACCCCGGGCCGCTGACCTTCCCTCTCCCGCCGCCAGTGGTCGAGCCCCGCCGCACACCCGCCGCCGCTCCCACCAAACCGCAGCCAACTCAGCTCAGGTCCCCGTCTCTGGCTGCCGGGCTCCAGGTGCCCACGTCCCCACTCCCGACCCTGTCGCTCCGCTCGCTCCCTGAGCCTCCTCACGCGGCTCCTGAAACGGTTTCTGTCACACGGTTCCCTCACACCGCTCACAGCTCCCCCAGTCCTCGGCTTCCCGCACAGTCCCGCACGACCCCGCACGGTCCCCACACGCCCCTGCAGGTCCTCCGGGCACTCCCGAGCGGCGGTGTCCCTCACGACCTCGCCGAGGCTCCCCACACGGCTCCCCTCACGACCTCCCGGCTTCACTGCAGCCCCGCACGCTTCACAGGGCTCCGCCGTTGGCTCCACGGTTCCCCGCGCTGCTCCACGCAGCGCCTCCAATCCCCGAACCTCTTGGGTTCCTTCACGACCTTCCCCAGGCCATCGCACACGTCCCGTCCCACGCGTCCGCACACAGCCCGCAGCAGTTCCCAAGTCCTCCTCCGCCCCCGGTTCCTCACAGACATCTCTCCGCAGCTAGTTTCTCACCAGTCGTCACACAGGTCCACACGCGAATCCACACACGGCTTCTCAGTGTGTCTCACAGTTCCTCACCCGCCCTAACGCAGCTCCACACACACCTCCCACGCAG
Organism: Sturnira hondurensis; assembly: GCF_014824575.4. Lineage (NCBI taxonomy): Eukaryota > Metazoa > Chordata > Mammalia > Chiroptera > Phyllostomidae > Sturnira > Sturnira hondurensis. Next base: position 628,356 of record NW_028091124.1, on the reverse strand, counting down.
TCCACGCCACTCCTCACACCAGCGCTCACACCGCTACTCAGCCTCCTCACACGGTCACTTTTCCGGTTCCCCCCACCAGTGCACGCCCTGACTTCGGCCACACAGTTCCTCCTAGAGTCCGACTGTCTTCACACAGTTGGACACCGACAGCCCTCCATTCCCCACAGGCCTCCACGCCGTTCCTCACATTCATTCCCTCACGGTTTTCAGCTCAGGTCCTCTCAGTTCCTGAGGCGGCGCCTCACGCAATTCTACAGATTCACTCCCCACAGTTTCTTACACTGTTCCCACCATTTCACACACTTCCTCTCACAGCTCCACACGGTCCTTCAGGCCCACACACCGTCCCTCATGGCCCCTCACACAGTCACACTGGGCCCCTCACACAGTCACACTCTGTCCCTCACACAGTCACACTCAGCTCCTCACACAGTCACACTCTGTCCCTCACACAGTCCACACTCTGTCCCTCACACAGTCACACTCAGCCCCTCACACAGTCACACTCGGCCCCTCACATAGTCACACTCGGCCCCTCACATAGTCACACTCGGCCCCTCACATAGTCACACTCTGTCCCTCACACAGTCACACTCAGCTCCTCACACAGTCACACTCGGCCCCTCACATAGTCACACTCGGCCCCTCACATAGTCACACTCTGTCCCTCACACAGTCCACATGTGGCCCCTCACACAGTCACACTCGGCCCCTCACACAGTCCACACTCTGTCCCTCACACAGTCACACTCTGTCCCTCACACAGTCACACTCTGTCCCTCACACAGTCCACACAGGGCCCCTCACACAGTCACACTCTGTCCCTCACACAGTCCCCACAGGGTCCCTCACAACTTCTCTCCTAGTTCTCCGTAGCCTCCCAGTGTCACTCACCCTCCCCTCCCCCACACAGCTCCTTGCACCGTGTCCCCCACACAGTTCCTTACAGTTCCCTCGAGGAATCGCACACTCGCCCCGCTCCACTCACACCCTCCCCCCCCAGGTCCTCACACGGGGCCCTCACGGTCAGTCCCTCTCCGCACCGAAGCTGCCCGGCCCCGCCACCTCACAGGGCTTCTGACCACAGGAGCGGCGCCCCGCGCCCGCCTCGCCACCTCCTCGCTCCCCGGCTCTCAGCCTTCGGGCCTCTGCAAAGCTTCCGTGGCCATGCCGACTAAAGATGCGCCCCAACCTGCACTCGTGCTCCGTGTCCACCGCCTCCCTCCCGCACTGCGCCGTGCCCCCGCGCAGACCGGGGCTGAATCGAAGGGCGCCACGCAAGCAGCTCACCTTATTGGGCCCGGAGTCCTGCAAGGGAAAGGGCAGAGAGAGTCAGAGGGCGCTGCCGCGAGACTGGGGCCCGGGGCGTGCGAGCAGCGAGGACAGGCTGGCTTCGGGGGCAAAGGGGCAGGAAAGGCCCGAGCCCCGCAGGCGTCCATCCCTCGCCACCCCGAGCCGCTCCGAGAGTCGGGCCGAAGGACAGTGCAGCGCCTGGCCTGCTGTCACCCGTCAGCGCCCCCCCCCCCCCCGCCNCCCCCCCCCCCCCCCCCGCAGCAATTTCAGAGGCGGGTGGGGCCTCCTGAGATTTGTCCTTCCCTGGCTGGAGGCCTGGGTGTTCCGGTGAGCGCACTACGCCGCTGTCCCCTGGGGCCCAGCAAACCCTGTCCCTCGCCTCCAGGGCTCCCTCCGGGAAGAAGGCCTGGGCTACCGCTGACCATAGCCTTGCCCTCCCGAAAGGCTGCCAGCCCGCAGGCTCGCCCTAGCTCCTGATGACCCTCCGAGCGGCCCTGTGAGGAATACGGCTCCCCGGGGCCCAGAACGGGCTTCCCCAGGAAGGCGGGACGGGGGCAGCTCCGTGGTCTAGCCCCTCAGCCCAGTTCTAGCCCCCTGAAGCCGGCTCACCATTTCAGCCAGAGCGGAGATGACCTTCCCCAGCGTGGTCAAGGACTTGTTGATATTGGCTCCCTCCTGCGTGCGGAGAAGACGGTCAGGACGTTAGTAAGCCTCTTGCTCCCCCGTGATCCCCTGGGGCCTGACGCACGTGGCTTCAGGGCTCCAGGAGCCGCCGCAGAAAGCCAGGCGGACGCCCACCTGGCGGGGCGGGGGGCACAGTCTGCCCAGCATTCTCCTCGGCTCCCTCGAAACCCTAGGGACACCTCACACGTGCCCTGCCTGCTACGATCTCAATGGTGGGGACAAAGAGGGGACTCCGGAAAAGGAAAACCCTCCTTCCTGGCATCCAAGACCGCCTGGCCAGACGGTGCTCCGCAGGACGACTGCCAGCCAGCTCCCAGGCCTCCTCCTTCCGGTAGGAAAGCTCAGACGCTGGTGGTGAGGTGCCAGGGTCCCACAGAGGCCCAGCTTGCCTGCCAGGGTCGCCTGCCCGCTGGCCTTCTCCCGTCTCCTCACCTGTGCCCTCCCCCGCTCCCCCGTGGGGGTGGCCCCGATTCCCCACTCCTGCCGGGCCCACCCTGGAATAAGCCGGGCCCAAAGACGTGACTCTGCCTATGCGTCGAGGTGCGGGGGTCCCCTGCTCCCCACAGGCTTGGCGCTTGGGCCCCTACCTTGAGACGCGTGCCCTTCGCTCCTGTGGAGTCGGCCCGCTCGCTCCCAGCCAAGTCCACCAGGCTGATTTTGCTCACCTGAAACGGCAAATGTGTCAGCTGCAGGAGAAACCACACGGCCACTGGGGGCACCCTGCCTCCTCCGGGCCCCGCCGACAGGGCCCACCCGAGGAGCCGGGCCGAGCCCCTCCCTGGGGCAGCGTCTCCGACCCTGCCTTCCCCCTGCACCGCTGTTCACAGTTCTCCCGACTCTGCCCGCCATGTGACGCCACCTCCCCTGGGAGGCTGCAGGCCCCGCCCCCGAGCACTGGGCGCTGTGGCCACGCTGTTCTCTGCAGACTGGATGCTCTTCGCGCGCTCGTGTGTGGGCTCCCCACAGCGCCCATGAGGACCGTCCTGTCACCAGCACCCATTTCCACAGACGGGGACGTCATCTGTGCTGGGGTTGGAGCCCAGTTCCGGCACCCCAGCCACTCACTGCGCAGATGCCTCGTGCACTTGGCAGGGGCCCCAGTGAACATGCCTGCGGCCTGGGTGGGTGGCCACAGGCATCCTGAGGAGGCCAAGGCCTTCCTGAGCCACGGCCCCTGTGGGCATCTTGCCCGTATGTCAGTAGGCGTGGACGTCACTGGGACCCTGTGGATGCCCTGAGCCTGCAGGGGCAGGAAGGACAGCAGGTACCTCATGACGGGGCTGACACAGTGCCCCACCCCCAGGCCCCCCGGGCCATCAGGGGCCCCAGGAGGATGGTGCCAGGCCGAGGTGACCACAGCACCATCAGAACTAAGCGGCACTATCATCCCCAGCCCTTCTGAGGACGAGGGGCGCCGACTGAGAGAACCAGCCCTCCGGGAGGGGGCTGAGGTGCCCCGGGAAGAGGCCCAGGTGTGGGGCAGGGAGAGGGCACAGCCAGAGAAAACCCGACGCCATAGGTCAGGGCTGCTGGTGGGCACAGGCTTGGCGCCAGCCCTGCTGCCCCTTCCCAGAGCCCACAGACTGCACATCAGGTGAGAGCCCAGAAGAGGACACCCCGGCCCGGGGCCACGGCACACACTGGGGCGCGTGGGAAAGGCATCTGGGCTGGGAGCCGGCGCGGGCTGCTCGGCACAGCCCCTCCTTTGTGCTCACAGAAGCCAGTGCCCGCGCTCGCCTCCGTGATGGGCACTCACTGGCTGAGACCATCTGGCTTTCACTGCTGCCCGGGCCTCAGGCCTGTGGGGGTCACGCTGTGATGAAGCCCTAGGCACGTCCCTTCTCAGCCCTCAGTCTCCACCAACACCATCTCTAAGGAGGTCCGCGGCCCCTCCCAGTCCCTTCCACACCCAGGTGGTGTCAAAGGCCCGGGTGAGGTGGCCTCGAAGGCCTGCCCAACCCCTCACCAAGGCTCCTACTGGGCTGGGGGTGGTCAGTACCGGTGTCCAGGGGAGGAAGGCCAGTGAGGTCTGACCCCTGCCCCTGCCCGAGGTCCCCCGCCCACCAAGGCCACGCTCACTTTCTCTGTGGTGATGTCAGTCTCCGCGTCGTGGCGCTTCTGGGTGAAGATGATGTTGAAGACGGCGTGGGAGCGGCTGCTGGTCTCATTCATGTTTGTGGCCGCCACGGTCCTGGGGGGACAGAAGCCACACGTGGAGACCTGCCATCCCGTGGTCAGATGAGGGGCACCGGTGGAGTCACCCCATCGAGCCAGGTCATGGGGCGTCGGCGCCCCTGGGTTCTCAGGGCTGCCCTGCTGGTGGGTGCCGTGCCTCCTGCCGGCGGGGCAGGGCCCACACATGCCGCCCACCACTTCCATCGAGGGGCCCTCGGCTCCCAACTCCAGCCTGTACTCAGGGTGCTGTGACTAGGGGTGTGTCTCTGTTCCCAGGGGCTCAGCAGAACCCGGGTGCTGCTCACTCCACCAGCTGTGCAGGAGCCCTCGGGGCTGTGGTGTGGGGAGGCCTCAGTGCACTGAGGGCAGAAACCCCGGGGAACGGTCCCCCTCGAGGCTCCCTCCCGACAGTGCACAGCCCTGAGGGGCCTCGCCAGAACAGTACCCCACAAAACCACAAATGTGGTGCAGGCTGGAGGTGGCTGATTCAGGGAGCCCTCACCCCCTTCCCTCAGAGTAGGGGGGGTGCAGGAAGGGGCACTGTTGCCATGGCGGCCAAGGCAGAAACCCACCCCCCACCTAGCAGGGGGGCCCAGGACAGGGAAGCCCAGCGAGACCTGCTGCTTATGGCCAACACTGCCTGTGGCTGACCCTGCCCCCAGGCTCCTGCCCCATCCACAGGGCCACTGACCCTCAGCCTCATCACTGGGCCCAGCAGGGCAGCTGCCTGTGGGACAACCACCAGCAGGGGCAGCCTCTGTGTAGGTAATGGTGTCCCCCTGTATGGGGGAGTGTGGCAGCTTCCTCTCAGGGCGGCAAGTATCCTGAACGGCCTTGGCCCGCCAGGCCCAAGTCTCCACAAGGCCACCTGGTGGGGTGCACGGGGAGACAGCAGGTCCCCCAGGGACCGAGACTCCTTGGACAGACTCACAGGTGGGGCCTGGTGGGGGTCGGAGGGTGAGCCACCTCCCACACACCTGGCCTTGTTCCCTGAGTCCATGAGGTCCTGGATGTCATTGTAGGAGGTGACAGCCAGCTTGGAGAGGTCCTCCACATAGGGCCCCAGCAGGGGGTGCTCCCTCACACGCAGGTTGCCCTTGTTCTTGGGGTTCAGGAGGTCACGGACGCGCTCACAGTATATCTCCATGTAGCTGACCTGCAGGGCAGAGACACGCCATCAGGGACCCCCAGGAGAGGGAGCGTGGGGGCTGTCCTCAGAAACCCTGAGATGGGCACCGGGGTGGTGGTCAGGGACTCCTTGGAGGGGTGTACGGGGATATGTGGGGTCACCCTCCAGGGTCCCTGAGCAGGGGTACAGGGACCACCATCAAGGGCTCGAGGTGGGGAGTGTGGGGACCGCCCACTGAGTGGGGGGGGTGTGCAAAGGACTCCAGGCCCCTGTGAGTGTGGGGGTTGGGGGTGTCAGCCCACCCGCCCCACCCGGCCCTCCCCCGCCCACGGCCATCCTGGGGCTCACTCCAGTCACCCTGGGGCCTCGGCCACAGTGCGTCCCAGGCTGTGCAGCTGGGAGGCACCTGTCCCTGTCCCAGCACAAAGGAGTGGAGGGCCACCGCTCCTCCTCTGCACCCTGCACATCTCCGTGCCCTGAGTGAGTGTGGTGGCACGGTCGCCACACTTACGAGTGAGTGACAAGCTAAGGGCACAGACTGGTGGCAGGGATGTGCTTTACGTCAGAGAAGCATTGCAGTCTGCGCCTGCCACCCCCAGCCGCGCCCCGAGCACCGGCTGCTGGAGGGAGCCCTACCTCCACGGAGTAGGACATGTTGTCGTTGGTTGTGTCATTGATGCGGGAGAACAGGTCCTCACAAAGCTGTAGAGACCGAAGACACAAGGTCAGATGACAAGGGCCCCGCCCGCCCCTCGGGCGCTAGGCGTCCCCTGTGCCCAGGAAGGACACTGCTCTCCTGGTCCCTCCCACAGCCTCACTGTTCGTCTTGGAGGCGCCGGGGCACCTGCAACCTAACGGCTGCCTCCTGCTGCTCCACCCAGGGGTCCCTGTGCTGACGTCTGACACCCACACTTCACCTGCTCACACTGGCCTGCTTCCCCCCCTCCTTATCTGCCCAGGGGGTAGGTTCTGCCACACTTCAGACCAGCTGGCACCCTCCACTGGCCAGCATGGACCAGTGTGGCTCCAGAGACCCACGACGGGGCTGGCTGGGGCAGGAGCCAGGGTCCTGGCAGTAGCTGAGGAGTCCGGGTCTCAGGCTCCCGATGACCTGGGCATCTCTTCCTGCCTTGACCGCCAGTCCTCACAGCCCCGAGGCGAGGGTCCCTTCCAACCGCAGTCTCCCCGCTGCCTTGGAAGTCCTGCCCACCCTGAGCCCTCCCACCCGCCGCCTGGCCCCTGCCCGGCCCGCGTGCCTGCGGGATGATGCCCTGCTGGTCCTTCTCCTGCTTGCCCATCATGGTGTAGGACTTGCCGGCCCCGGTCTGGCCGTAGGCGAAGATGCAGACGTTGTAGCCCTCAAAGGCGTGCTGCAGCATCTCCTCGCCGATGTCCCTGTACACCTGCTTCTGCGACGCGTAGTTGGTGTCCTCAGGCTGTGGGGCAAGAGGGGCCACAGCTGCAGGAGGTGGGCACGCCCAGTGCTTAGCCCAGCCCATGCCCCGAGGGCCCACGTCCTGTCCTGGGGGCTCTGGGGCACCAGGGCCAGCACGTGCGGAGGGGTGCCTGGGTGCCCCCTGCGCCGGGAGAGGGGACGTGACCTTGCATGGGGGAAGCTTCCTGAGGCAGGGACGGGAGGAGCCAGCCAGGCTGCGGCCAGACGGAACGACAGGGTGGGTCAGCGCAGGGACGGGCATGGGCAAAGGCCCAGGGCCCTGATGTGTGATGTGGTGCAGATGGCGAGGCTCAGCGTGGCAGCTGTGGGTAGGCCCTGAGGCCCAGCGACCCACCCCTGGGCACGGCCATCGCGTCTGGACGCTGTCCTGACAGGGGAAGAGGTGGGGCTGGGTGTGAAGGTGGATGAGGCGCTCTGGTGCTGTCCTGGGGGCCAGACAGGCAGAGCTGTGGCCTACAGTGGGCGTTGGCGCTGGGGCCATGGGGCCACGGGACCCGACGCCTTCTCGAAGGATTCAAATGGTGGGGGATGGGTGGGGTTGGGTGCAGACGGCAGAGGGAGGTGGAAGGGGCAGGCCTCCAGGGTCCCGGGGGAAGTACAGGTTGAGGCGTGCGGGTGCCACGCCGGGTGGGCCAGGCTCAGCTGTGGACGTGTGTGTGGGAAGTCCAGGGTGCGGGGACGTCGGCGGGACACTGGACCCTTGGGGAATGCCCACAGGGAGCTGATGACCCCTTGGTCCCTGTCTCAGCCAGGAATGCTGCACATCACTGCTCAGGGCAGCCTGGCAAGCACAACGTGACTTAGGAAAGCAGGCCCCTCCTCGTGAGCCTCACGCCTGCCCCTTCCCACTGCCCACAGGGCCCTGCAGCAGGGGGGCTGAGCAGTGTCCACACAGCCTCGCCCTACCACCCCCCGAACCTCTCCCGGCTTACTGAGGTGTGTGACCAGTAGGAGTAGTCGAAGCTGAAGCTTTTGGGCGTCTCCTTGGGCTGTTTGGGGTTGACGATGGCTGCAGGGAGGGGACAGGCACAGTGGTTAGCGTGGTGCTGTGTCCGCACTGAGTGCTGGGACACGCTGGCCATCCCCTCTCAGGGACACAACTCACTCCCCACTCCCTGGGAGTGCCCTGTCAGGTGCCTTCCCCGTGTGTCCCCTCAGGCTCCAAGCACTGTCCCTGCACAGGCCCGCCCCGCTGTGTCCTGGCCCGGTGGACCAGAGGCAGTGCTCACGGGCCACCAGCATTGGTTCAGCAAATGAGGAAGGGTGACACAAGCCTAAAAGGATGCTGTCACCTACCACCCTCACCCTCCTGGGTGTCCCAGGAGACCCCTCTGCCCAGTCTAAGGCCCTTTCCTGCGCTCAGCACCCAGCGGCAGGAGGGACCTCAGCCCCAGGCCTTGTCTGGCTGCCCTGCCCGCTGTCCACTGTCCACTCTCTGAACCTGAAACATCCCTGTTGACTGAGAACCCTTAGGCCCCCCAGCACTCCTGTGCACGGCAGACGGATCCCGTTTGGGTTTTCACATCCACCAGGAACTCAGACGAAGCTGGTCAGCCATGGCTCCGGGGACACCTAGGAGGCCACCCTCCACCCCATCACCGGTCTGAGGAAGCAGCCCTCCCTCACCACCTCCATAGTTGGGGGTGCAGGCTATGGTGCCCAACCCTCAGCTGAGTTTCCTCAGGGGCGGTGGGCCAGGGGCTTCACTTCCCTGGGCACAGCGCTGCCTTCAGGACCCCACACCCCCGCCCCCACCCAGTGAGCTGCACCAGCACCAAGAGAGCCAGGCCCTCAAGATCCCCCTGTGGAAGCCCTAACCCAGGACCTCAGAAGGTGACCTTACTGGGACACGGGGTCCTGGCAGATGTGACTGGTAAGATGAGGCCACCCTGGAGTCAGAGGTGGGCCCTAATCCAACACAACTGCGTCCTTATAATAGGGGACCTTCGGCACAGACACACACACAAGGAGGAGGCGTCAACAAGCCAAGGGACACCCGGGACGGCCACAGCCTCCAGGGGCCGCAGAGGCAGGGAGCGGGTCCTTCTGCAGGCTCCAGAGGAGCCCATGCTGCCCACGGAGCACGCCCACCCAGCCTCCCGATGGGCCGTCAACACCGCCCGTGCGGGAGGGAACCCAGCACCTCCTGACCCTGCTGGACTTCTGCAGCCGCCCGGCCTTGGTCTCCCAGGCGGGCCCCAGGGCCCCTGGCTCTGGCCGAACACCTTGATCCCAGCATAGGCACCAACCGAAGCCCCATGCCCAGGGCTGACCGGGCTCTGGGCTCCAGATCGCAGGCCTAAGGCCCTCTGAGATATGACCCAGTGCCCCTGGGAGGCCACCGGAAGGAACAGGTGTTGACCATCACATCCCTGTCCTAGGAGCTGAGAGGGAGGACCACGGCCACTCAGCCTCCAGGAGCAAGGCCCAGAGGGGAGAGAGCTGCTGGGTCCTGCTGGGACCTGGGGATGCAGCCCCAGTGCACATCTTGCCGGCGCCATGGAAACAACAATTGCAGGCCCCTGACACAGGCAGCTGGGCTGGGCCTCCCTCCACCAGCCCTGGCAGTGAAGGGCCAGGTCCCCTGGCTGGCCCCACAATGCCCTCCTCCGTGACCTCACCTCCTCACCTCGCTGCCTGCCGGCGGGTCCCAGGGCAGTCCTGGCCCCGCCCTGCTCCCCACTGCGGGCTGGCCCCCAATGCAGGCTCTCTGAGCAGACCCAGCCCCCATCTCCTCTTTGCACCCCAGCAGCCTGCTCTTCTCATCCGCGTGACACTGGGCCCTACCTGAGCCTTAATCCGACAGGGCCATGGCACTGGGGTCTCCCCCATATGCCACATGTGGACCATGAGCTCCCCGAGACGGAGCCTCCCAGGGACAGGGCACAGGTGTGTGCAAGGGACAGCACAGGCCAGATGGGGAACGCCTCGAGGACCATCTGCTGTGGGGACCCCAGAGCCAAGCTACTGTGGCCCTCGGTAGAGCATTGCCACCACGATGTGTGCGTGCGTGTGTGTGTGTGTGTGTGTGTGCATGAGAGACAGCAGCCACTGCCCCAAACCTGCAGGACTCAGGGGGAGTCCCAGCTGAACAGAAACCAGAACCCCAGCAGGGCTCCAGGGGAGAACAAGCTTGAACCCGGTTACTTGCCCACCTCTCCAGAGACCCCCTCCCTGCCTCCCCTGAAGATCTTTCCTGTTGATCTAACTCGGCTCACTTGCCCCAGGCGCCTCAGCTAGTTCCCCGCCCATCACAGCAGCCTAGCGGGACGTCAGTCCTCAGGGCAGTCAGCGCCAGAGTGGAGCCCAGCCCAAGGTCATGCCCAGCAAGTGGGGCATGATGACGCCAAGGGGCCCCGTGTGCAGCACAGGTGATGGCCTGACCTCAGGGGTTTCCCGCCTATGTGGTGGGAGCCGTCCTCATGCCAGGGGGATGGACTATAGGGAAGGCGGGTGGGGTCACCGCCATGACCTCCCCAGTAAACAGCCCCTCTCGGCTCTCACAGGTTGGCTTCCGGGGGAGGGGGCAGCTCCAGTCCGCCCTGGGTGGAGCCGTCATGGAGCGCCAAGAGGCAGCAGGCCCCGCGCGCTTGGCTGAGCGCCGCCCAGGGCCCCGCCGGCCTCCCGACCGTTCCTCTAATAAAAAGGCCTCGGCCGTGGCCACCCTCCCGCCCGGGCTCTTCCACGCCCAGTGTCACTCTATCTGGAACCAAGAACGTTCTAGAACAGTGACAGAAAATGAGGCCTGACTTCTCAGATGAGTTAGGCCTTGGGCTGCACAGGGCCGCCCACAGACGCCTGTGTGGGCAGAGAAGGGGCCCTGCTCAGGCCATGGGTTCTGGCCCCGTGTCTGCACACAGCAGCCATTCACCGCCAGGGTGTGTGACGCAGGAAGAGCTAAGGGGGCTCCGGGAGGGCACCCTCTCTTCCCCTCCAGCAGCCCTAAAACCCACATCCCCCAGCACCTCAAAGTGTGACCTTGTTCAGAAACAGGGCCTGGACATTGGTCAGTTGTGAAGGCGAGGTCACACTGGAGTGGGCTGGGCTCTAAATCCACTGATTGGTGTCCCCACAAGAGGCCCCGTCCCCTTCATTTCAGACCGGGGCCTTCAGAACAGTGGAGACTACGTGCCTGTTGTCCTACGGCACACAGTTTGCGGTCGGCTGTAAGTGCAGCCCCGGGAAACCAGCCCAGCACGTGGACAAGGAGGGAGCCGGGCCGGGACCAGGAGGCAGGACCCCGCCCACATGCCAGGCCCTGCCAGGCCCTGGCCGCGGTCGGTACTCACTGGTGGTGCTTCCGGACATCTGGATGATGCACTTGGAGTCTCGGCTCATCTCCCGGGAATTGAAGGGGCGGACGCGCACCGCCACCTTCACCGAGGCCCCGGCCATCTCTGCAACCTCTGTGGGTCACTCCTGGGAGCAGGCGAGAGACCCAGCGGGCTCGGGAGACACCTTGGGGGAAAGGGAGACGTGAGTCAGAAAGGACGTTTGAACGGGCAGAACAGGCGCTTCCGGCTGGTGGCTGAACTGGGTCCTGTCCAGATCCTCACCGCCCACACCTCACTGGGGGCCCCGCCCACAGGACAGGACCGGAGGGGTGCTGGCTGCAGGCAGGAAACGGCACAGGGAGGAGCGGAGCCTGGGGACCCAGGGCCTAACCAGGAACCCCCACCCCACTACAAAATGCAGACAGACTCCAGGCTCCTCGGAAGGCCGGCGTCCAGGCGGGACCATCAGCCTGCGTTTGGGGAAGTCACCGGCAAGTGCGTTAAACCCTGCCGTGGGTTGAATTTTGTCCCCTCAAAGCTGACGTGCGGAAACCCTAACCCCAGGAAGACCTCGCAGTGTGGCCTTATTTGGAATTTGGGTCCTGGCAGATTTAACTAGTTGAGAGATGATCACACTGGAGCCAAGTGTGACAGGTGTCCTTACAATAAGGGACATCTGGACATAGACACTGCCTTGTGAAGACTGAGATGGAGTGGGACCCCAACAAGCCCAGGAACATGGGACTGACAGCCGCCACCAGCAGTGGGAGATGCCTGGCCTCCCTCCAGCCTCAGGAGCCGGCCCTGCCAGCACCTTGGTCTTGGACTTCCAGCCTCCAGACTGGAAGGCGACCCACTTCTGTTGTCTGAGACGCACTGCCAATGGAACTTTGTTACGGCGGCCCTAGCAGACTAATGAGACCCCAGGCACTCAGCCCACCCTGTGACCATCCAGGACTCTGCTCCCCTCACCTCCCCCACCAGGCGGGGGGCCAGAGGCTGCTGTCTGGGAGCCTGAGACTCCATCCACCCTCGGCCAGGGGCTCTGAGGGCCGGCTGAGGTGAGTGGGAAGCACCTACTGGAAAGGGGGTGAGCCTCACCCAGAATGCCCAGCATGGCCCCCCTCCTCCGCCTGCTGCAGCCACTGGCATTGCAGAGTGTGGGGCTCTTTGCTGGGGAAACTGACCGGGACCACAGCGCCCCCTCTGGCAAGAACTACAGAGACTAAGACAGAAAAGGAATGCGACAGAAAGAGACAATGCAGGGAAGAGGAGAAAGTACCCTTAAATACCTTATAAGTCATCATCAGCAAACAGTCACCGGACCAGGAAGGAGGGAAGGATGCGGGGAGACAGCTGCTGCTGTGCGGCCTGCAGCCCAGATGCCAAGGCACCTGCTCCGCGGCAACCCCAGTGAGGCTGACCTTCACACCCCTAGAAGGTCACCTTCACTCACACTGAGAAAGCAGCGCCCTCTGAGCATCTGAGCACACAGGCCCAGGTGGGCTCAAGAGGGCCAGACCTGGACACCCAAAGCCCGCAGATCAGAGTGACTGGGCACACAGTGCCCCAGACTCAGCGAGAGTCAGATGAGATGGGGGAGGCAGGAGGGGGTGTGGCTGTGGGAGTGCCCCAGGCTCAGCAAGGCCTGGGCTTGGTGAGGGGGTCCCACATGACGCCCCATCCTTCCCCCTGCAGGGGTGCGGCCCCTGGGCATCCACCACCTGCTCTACAGGTAGGACAGTGCCCGACTGAGGTGCCCAGAGGAATCGGGCAGAGGAGCCAGCCAACGGGGGCAGGAGCCCCCGTTGCAGCAGCCCTGGGCTTGCACCTGCCGTCGCCCGCCCTGGCTCCACAGAGGCCTTGAGTCCCAGTGAGCGGAGAGCGAGCTTCGTCCAGCACAGCGGACTGGGGTCTGCTCCCCATGTGCCGACGTCAGGGCAGGGGTACAGAGAGGGGAAGCACAGTGCCACCCCTCTCTCCAAAACAGGCACACAGGGGCTGAGTGTCACTCTGGGCAGCAGTGCAGTCACAGGTGTGAGGGATGACCCCCCACACCGGGACATGCACTGCCCCCAACCCCACTGGTGGGAAGGCGATTCACAGGGCCCACCTAGGCCGCCCCTGTACAGGGGACCTAGTGACACCCTGCTGAGCGAGCCCCACAACCCTGGCCCAGCCCAAAGGGAAATTTTCTGCCTCCCCCTTTCCACCTCAGGACAACCTGGCCCAAAGACCCCCTTCCAGCCATGCCCCAGCCTCCTATCTGTGAGGATGGGGTGGGGACCTCTGGCCATGCCCTCTGGAGGAGACACTCATAGAGTAGGAGGAGCGTGCAGAGCCTGGGTCCATGCATATCCGGGGCTTCAATCGCAGTCTCCACCCCGGGCCAGCTCCTTGAGTCCTAAGAACTCCCCAGAGCAGGACAGACACAAAGCAGGACTGTCCCCCAGGCCAACACGGCTCTTTCAGGGGCTACAGGGAGAGCAGGAAACCCAGACCAGCCAACCACTGGAGGCCAACAATCTCAGGATGCGGGCAGAAGCCAGGGTGGGTGGGGAGCAGAATTCACTCGGGGTCTGGAATCAGGCCCAGCTGCCCGCACAGCCCCTACGGCGGCTACACGCCCCCTCAGCCACCCCCGTGAACATATCTGCAGCCCAGCCTCACTCAAGCCCCCGAGGGCTGGACTGGAGTGATGCGCCTCTCGGGGCACCCAGGACTCCTTACGTGGGAAGATCTGCACACTTTTGCAATTGAGGGAAGTTTTAGGACGGTTGGGCTGAGGTGGGAACAGTAAGAGCAAGGTCATGAATTCCTGGTGAGGACGTGAATTTCAATGAGATTTCTAGCAAGCTCTAAGCAACATGCCCTGTGCCTTCAAAAAACAGGAAAAGGCTGTATTTGTATCCTCTGACTAACAACGAGCACTAAAATAGGACATGATCACAAATGAAGAAAATATTTATGAAAGCAGATGTTCAATTCGATATTGCAAAATTTTCAGTTCTCCTCCAATGTAGCTATTTTAATTCAGTGCAATTCCAATACGCAACATATCCTAGCAGGATTTTCAGAGCAAGCTGGCAAGAGTTTGGAAGAGGGGAGTAGCCCTTCCCAGCTACCACATGTAAAGCTAAAATGATTTCCGAAGTCTAGCAGTGACACACGAACAGTCAGCTCCATGGGAAGGACCGAGCTTGACCACCCGTGTGCACAGACAGACGCCTGAGCACACAGACAGACGCCTGGGCAAGCCCAGCAGGCGCGCAAGCAGCAAGCATCTCAGGTAATGGGGGGAGGCTGCCCAACGCGATCAGTGTGGACGAAATACTCCAAGTAAAACATCACCACTGTCAGGACACGTTTTCAAAGACTATATTCTGTTGATAAGAGGCACCTTTAAATAAGAGACACAGTAGAGATTGAAAACGAAAAATTAGAATTTTGACTCAGGTCCTGAGAAGGAAAAATGTATTGGGTTGGCCAAAAAGTTCATTCGGATTCACAGCAACAATAAAAGACACGTTCTTCATTTTCACCGACAGCTTGATTGAACACGTAGTCACTGTTGTGCTCCACTGCCTCGTGCCGTGTTCCGTACAACGTCACCACTCCATCTTCCCCAAAGTGTTTATCTTCTGAAGGGAAGAATCGTTCCAGGTGCCTTTTGCAGTCTTCCAGAGGACTGAAAATTTTTTCCATTAAGACAATTTTGTAAAGACCAAAATAAATGGAAATCCGAAGGAGGCACAGTGTCTGGGGAATATGGTGCATGAATCGGGACTTCCCAGCCAGGCTGAGACAGTTTTGCCTGGTCACCAAAGAACCACACGGTCTCGTGTTCTCCTGATGGAAGATTCCGCGTTGTCTGTGGACTAGTTCTGGACACTTTTCACAGAGAGCAGCTCTCAGCGGTCTACTTGGAGTGGTACTGGTCGGAATTGGTCGTCTGGTTTTCCGGAAGGAGCCCCGGATAGAGGACCCCCTCCTGAGGCACCGTGTACACAACACCACCTTCTCTGGACGGAGACCAGCCTTTGCTGAGGCTGGCGGCACTTCATTCGCGGCCCCACGATCTCCTCCCTTCCACATTATTGTAAAGTATGCACTTTTCATCGCCCGTCACAAGTTGTTTTTAAAAAGAAATGCTTTTGTTACATTTAAGTAGAGAATCACATGCAGAAATACAGTCAAGGAGGGTTTTTTTGCTTAACTTATGTGGAACCCAAATATCAGAGCAATTAACATGACCTAGCTGGCGCAAATTATTTTCAACGCTTGACTTGGACATTCTGAGTATGTCGGCTGTCTCCCACGTGGTGTAACATTGATTGTTCTCAATCAGCGTCTCAACTGGATCCCTGTCAACTTCAACTGGTCCACCCGACGGAGGAGCAACGTCCAGCGAGGAATCTCCAGCACGAAACTTCACAAACCACTTCTGACACGTTCAGTCACAGCACCTTCTCCAACACTGCACACATCTTTTTTTGTGTTTCAGTGGTGTTTTTGTGTTTCTTAAAATAATAAAACATCATATATGCCAGAAACGTTGTGAATGTTCTTCCATCGTCAATATTAAAATGTCCACACGAAAACCCCCCCAATTTGATGAGTTTTTTATTGCACACTGACATACAGCTGTCACCACACAGTCTAACAAGATTGTTCTGAATGACATTAGAGACAACTAAGAGCCCCTCGAGCCATCGTGGGGCGGGGGTGGGGACCGAACGAGTTTTTGCCAACCCAATATACCACATACATTCCCTGCACGTGCACACAGAACATTCACCATGTTCTGTCACACAGAAAACTAGCCATAGGCTGGTCATAGAGCAAACTCTAACAAAATTCAACTTAAAATTAAAATCTTAAGACACATATTCTCTGACTGTAGTAGAATTAAGTTATATATCAATAAAAAAGAAAAGGAGGTACAGAATCCCCCAGCTGCTTGGACCTTAGGCAACGGGATCGTCAAAAAGCCACAGGTCACAGAAGATCTGACAGGACATTGGACCACGCCAGGTTACACGGTGAGGACAAGCGCACCAGCACTGCGGCACGGGGCTGAGGCAGGGCCCCGAGGAAACGCACAGCTTCAAGAGCACGGGGGCTGGGGGGCCCTCCCTTCATCCCCAGGTCCACCCAGACCCCAGCGTCCCTCAGGGGCTTCGGGACTGGAAGGTTTGCCTTGAGACCCAGTGGGTGTGACCCCGCTGGGCAGCTCTGTCCTGGGCACCACTGGGGAGCTGAGGTGTCCAGGAAGGCGCTGGGTGGGTGCATTTGGCAGGGACAGGAAAAGGGAGTCAGGATCTGCGGCACGGACTGTCTACCGGGGGGGATGCGTGCAAGCGACGGGAAGGAGGGTGAGGAAGAAAGAAGAGGACCCGGTGGGAGGAGCCCCGGGCTCTGACTTCAACCAGCCAGAAGAGAGAAGAGAAGAGAGAGTCTTCTCCATCCCTCCACCCNGGAAGGCGCTGGGTGGGTGCATTTGGCAGGGACAGGAAAAGGGAGTCAGGATCTGCGGCACGGACTGTCTACCGGGGGGGATGCGTGCAAGCGACGGGAAGGAGGGTGAGGAAGAAAGAAGAGGACCCGGTGGGAGGAGCCCCGGGCTCTGACTTCAACCAGCCAGAAGAGAGAGTCTTCTCCATCCCTCCACCCAAGACATTCGGTAGACACCCCCAAAAGCCAGTATTTTGGGATCTAACCATCCCTGGAGTAACTCTAGAAAAGCTTCCTTATCAGGTTTGGAAGGACCAAGTTAGTCCTCGGGCAACGTAACTGTCTGCAGGACCAAAGCCCAACATACTTTATAAGAAGAAAATCTTATTCAGACTGTCCACAACACAGAAATGTCTAGAATCCATTGGCCTATAACAACGAGAAATATTAGTCAATGGGAACCTGAATTTTCCTACCACCTTTAAAGGAATAGTTTAAAAATCTACCCACCAAGGACACTGAGCAGACTCAGACAATTTTTACAAGAAAGTTCTACCATGCATTTAAAAAAAATAGATGATTCTAATCTTACACAAACTCTTTAAGAGAACACGAAAAAAGCCCTGGCTGGTGTAGCTCAGAGGATTGAGCTCGGGCCTGCGAACCAGACAATCGCGGTTCAATTCCCAGTCAGGGCACATTCCTGGGTTGCAGGCCAGTTCCTGGCAGGAGCCATTTCCCAGCAGGGCATGCACAAGAAGCAACCATACATTGATGTTTCTCTTCCTCTCTCCTTCCCTTCCCCTCTAAAGAGAACAGGAAAAAGGGAGAGAGCTTGTATCCTCAGCTCATTCACTGAGGCTAGTACGAACTTGGCATCAAATCAGACATAGAAAAGTTGAGACTGATCCGTTTCACTGATGACCACAGATACAAAAGTCAAAACCATTAGCAGGAAACTCAGGTAGCAAATAAAAAGGCAAACGCAGTCATAGGCTCATCCCAGGAACACGGTATGGGGACAAGGGAGGCGGGACGCTAGCGCAGCTTTCTGGCGTGATTCACCACCTATCACTGTGCAGGGGGAAAACCCAAACGGGGTTCTCAGTGGGCACTGACGCGGCATTCTATAATTTTCAAAACTCCCTTATGACAAAATTCTGAGTGCTATGAGAATAAGATGAAACTTCTTTAATCTCATAATAGGTATCTGCTAAAAAAACCTACCCAATATTCACACTCAACGGTGAAATACTAGGAACACTTCCTTTAAATTCAAGACCAAGTTTAAAACACCTGCTGTCAACATCTCCATCTAACACCGTAGCAGAGAGCCTCGCCAGAGTGATCAGAAGAAAACAAGTAACAACGACAAAATACGGGTTAGAAAGGGAGAAACAAGAATTGTTATTATTTGCAGGCTGTTTGCTTGTCTACAGAAATCAAGAGCGCCCACAGAGAAGCGTCCGCATTAGTGGGGAGGTTCAGCAAAACTGTCAGAAACCAACCACATTGGTTTACACTAGAGACACAAAGTTTAAAAAAATATTTTAAGGTACCATTTAAAAAATAACCAAAAGTATAAATTACCTTTATAGGAATAAATGTCACAAAAGATGCATATAACTTTTATGAAGAAAACGTTTGAACTTCACAAAAAACATGATAGGAAGTCTAAATAAAAAAAAAACTATAACCTATTCATGGAAGACATTTAGCTATCCTAAAAATGTTTAGTTTCACCCAAATGAATCCAAAAAATCAACGTAATTTCAAATGAAATTTCCATCATGTTTTTTATGAAACTTGACAATTGCCAAAAACGCACGTGGCAGAGTAAGTTGCTAAGAACACCACAAACGAATTTGAAGAAATAAGAGGAGAGAAGGCGCCATGCCCCACTGACTGTCTTCATGCAAAGCTACAGTAACCAAGACGGGGGTTGGGATGAGGCAGGTGACCACCATAGTCACAGGAGGGACCCCGGGGACAGACCTACGCAGACACCGCCCTTCCGAGATCTGACCACGAGGAGGAGGAGGGCTGCTGACCGGAGGCGCTGAGACAGCTGGCACTATGGTGGGACAGCTGCGTCCCCCGACACCCATATGCTGGAGGCCTACTCCCCACGTGGGAGGCCCAGTGGTGGGACCCAGGACGCCCCACACCCCTCCGGGGCAGTCCTGGGCGTCACCGCCTGCCTCCGAGGGAAGGCCAGAGGTTGGGCTCAAGGGGAGCGGGGCCTACAGGAGTGTCTGGGGCCACTCCACCTACAAAACCAAGAGCTGTGCTTCAGAAGACCTTGAGGAATGGGGACACACAGAGGGCCCCACCCCAGCTGAGGGGACAGCTGGCCCCTCAGGAGATAAACCAAGTCCACTAAAGCTTCCTCGGCTCCACCTGGAGTGGCATTTATGGGCATGTGCTGGGCAGAGCACTGGGCAGGCCTGTGCCAGCAGGGCAGAGGGGCGGGCCAGGGCTGTAGAGGGGTGCGGAGAGGGAGACAGAAGACTGGGAGGCAGGGGAAGCTGGGGCAAGTCCCAGATCCTCCCAGACGAGGTGCAACCTTCTCAGGAGCCAGGTCTCCAAGACTGAAAGACAGACACCACCGCCTGCCTCTCAGGGCCTCAGGGCAGGCAGGGGGGCAGCAGATGAGGGGCATACATATCGTGTACACTGCAGGCCGCGCCCAATAAATGCCCACGCCCTTCCTCCCCACCCGAATCCTGCAGTGGGGGTGGGGGATGCCCTGGGGGTGCTCACAGGGAGCTTCAGGGTAGAGGCAGCCTTTGAGGGAACACAGCTGCTGCAAACCGTGTGTGTGGCGATGAGCATGTAGTGAGGTGAGTGTCCAGGTGTGTGAGACTGTGAGTGTGCAAGGGTAGCTGTTCCAGCCCCAGGGCCACGTGGGATAGGGTGAGGACTGAGAACAGGGAACCTGGCAGGTGGGGTCCAAGCCTGCTTTCCTTAGGCCTCTCAGAAGATAAAATCTGAGCGGGGTGGGGGGGGGTGAGTAAGGACACATCCCCACCCCACGGAGCTGGGGGTTAGGGGGTTGAAGGCAGGGTGAGTATGCTGTAGAGAGGGCGCCCCGCCACCCAGGCAGAGTGTTCCAGATGGGGGTGACCCACAAGCTGCAAGGGGCTCAGCTTCAGCTCCACAGGCAGAGCCAGGGAAGCCAGGGAGAATGCAGGTGCGGGTGGTGCTGGGGGGCTGAGGCCCTCACAAGGGGCTGGGAGGGGCCGGGAGGCTTAGCCCCAGCCAGCAGCTGGCTCCAAACACGCCCTGCACCCTTCCAATGACCCCCGAGGCGGTGGCTCCTTCATTGGGCTAGGGCTCTGAGCTGGGGGCTCTGGGGGTACTGGGTCAGCCAGCGCCCCTCAGCCAGTGGCCAGGATCAGGACTGAGCATGACCCAGCCGCGGCCATGAGTCCAGCAGAAACCCAGCTAGGCCAGGTGGGGCGGTGGGGCACTGGCCCTGCAGGGCATCCTGCCCCAGCCCTGGGCATGCCTGTGGGGGGCAGGGGGACCGGGTGGGCACAGGTGGTCAACTAAGGGGACAGAAGTGGAAGCCTTCACTGCCGACCAGCATGGCTGTGGTCCAGCCCCAAGAGTTCTGAGATGCTCCAAGGCACGAAAGGGACACAGGAACAGTGGAGGTGACACAGTGGGTTCTCTATGGCCACCAGGACGGTAAGCCCTGTACTGGGCTAAGTGCACTAGGTTTGGCCGGGCAGGAGGACAAGCGTGTGCTCATCCTGGGGGATCACTAGCTGCTGAGTGACCCCTGACCGGCCACTCTGCACCCCAGGGGCAGTGGCTCAGACCCTCTTGGCTCTCAGAAGCACAGGGTCACCTGGGCACAGGCCCTGGTCAGCCACTTCTAAAGGCCACAGCATGGCTCAGATGCTGGCAGACTCCCACAGCCCCCATGCCCCGTGCTGTGGTACCAGGGCCCCTCCAGAATGCCCCCCACCCACCACACCCAGCTCCCCCCACCCCCCGCTGGCCTGTGAGAGCCCAGTGGCTGCAAAGGTTCCTCCATCCCCCACCATCTCCGCCTCCCCCACCCCATCCCGCCTTCCCCAGAGCCCATGGGAGACCTCCCCTGCTCTGCTCCCACAGGACAAGGTCAGCCGGGGCCAGCACAGGTGACATCAAGGAGGAGGGGAGGGGGCAAGGCTGGATGTCTGGACCACTCCGCCCAGCACATCTGGGTATGAGGCACAGCTCAGCCAGCACCAGCTCTGGGCTTTAGGCAGAATCTGTCTCCCGCCTGGCGGGGGTGCGGCTGCAGGGGGAGGCCCCCAGGGGCAATCCGCGGCTCAGGGTCAGGCAGCTGGCCCCAGACAAACCTTTCTGCAGGGCTCTCCCCGGCAGCCTCGGGGCTGAGGCTCTGGCTGCACTGGAGAGGATCCCAGCCTCACCGCCAGTGGCCACACACCAACGAGGACAACGCGTCCCCCAACAGATGCTCACCTGCACTGCAGAGGAGGCACCCGCCGCAGGCACACCTGCTCCAAACCTGACCACCCTCGTCCCACAGCCACACCTGCAAAATGGCCGCCAGGTGCAGCCCCAACCCCCCACGCTGGACCCCGTGGTTTCCCTTCAGACCAGAAGCTGCCTTCTCAGAAGCCAGGCTGATGGGAGAGGCGGCCCCTTGCCGGCTGGGAGCAGCGGGGAGAGGACAGGTCGGATGTGACCCTGCGCCTGAGCCCCCGAGGGTTAAGACAGGGTTACAGCGCCGCCAAACCCCCCCCCCCGCCCCCCCGCTCCGCAGATCCAACCCGATAGCCCNCCCGTGGTTTCCCTTCAGACCAGAAGCTGCCTTCTCAGAAGCCAGGCTGATGGGAGAGGCGGCCCCTTGCCGGCTGGGAGCAGCGGGGAGAGGACAGGTCGGATGTGACCCTGCGCCTGAGCCCCCGAGGGTTAAGACAGGGTTACAGCGCCGCCAAACCCCCCCCCCCCCCCCCCC